>NC_138822.1:22355362-23056988 GCF_965178545.1 Coloeus monedula | reverse complement strand
CTTCCCTTCCCTTCCCTTCCCTTCCCTTCCCTTCCCTTCCCTTCCCTTCCTTCCCTTCCCTTCCCTTCCCTTCCCTTCCCTTCCCTTCCCTTCCCTTCCCTTCCCTTCCCTTCCCTTCCCTTCCCTTCCCTTCCCTTCCCTTCCCTTCCCTTCCCTTCCCTTCCCTTCCCTTCCTTCCCGCACCTTCCCTTCCCGCACCTTCCCTTCCCTTCCCTTCCCTTCCCTTCCCTTCCCTTCCCTTCCCTTCCCTTCCCTTCCCTTCCCTTCCCTTCCCTTCCCTTCCCGCACCTTCCCTTCCCTTCCCTTCCCTTCCCTTCCCTTCCCTTCCCTTCCCCTTCCCTTCCCTTCCCTTCCCTTCCCTTCCCTTCCCTTCCCTTCCCTTCCCTTCCCTTCCCTTCCCTTCCCTTCCCTTCCCTTCCCGCACCTTCCCGCACCTTCCCGCACCTTCCCTTCCCTTCCCTTCCCTTCCCTTCCCTTCCCTTCCCTTCCCTTCCCTTCCCTTCCCTTCCCTTCCCGCACCTTCCCTTCCCGCACCTTCCCTTCCCTTTCCCTTCCCTTCCCTTCCCTTCCCTTCCCTTCCCTTCCCTTCCCTTCCCTTCCCTTCCCTTCCCTTCCCTTCCCTTCCCTTCCCTTCCCTTCCCTTCCCTTCCCTTCCCTTCCCTTCCCTTCCCTTCCCTTCCCTTCCCTTCCCTTCCCTTCCCTTCCCTTCCCTTCCCTTCCCTTCCCTTCCCTTCCCTTCCCTTCCTTCCCTTCCCTTCCCTTCCCGCACCTTCCCTTCCCTTCCCGCACCTTCCCTTCCCTTCCCGCACCTTCCCTTCCCGCACCTTCCCTTCCCGCACCTTCCCTTCCCGCACCTTCCCTTCCCGCACCTTCCCTTCCCGCACCTTCCCTTCCCGCACCTTCCCGCACCTTCCCGCACCTTCCCGCACCTTCCCGCACCTTCCCGCACCTTCCGCACCTTCCCTTCCGCACCTTCCCGCACCTTCCCGCACCTTCCCGCACCTTCCCGCACCTTCCCGCACCTTCCCGCACCTTCCCTTCCCTTCCCGCACCTTCCCTTCCCGCACCTTCCCTTCCCTTCCCGCACCTTCCCTTCCCGCACCTTCCCTTCCCTCACCTTCCCCTTCCCCTTCCCTTCCCTCCCCTTCCCTTCCCTTCCCTTCCCTTCCCTTCCCTTCCCTTCCCTTCCCTTCCCTTCCCTTCCCTTCCCTTCCCTTCCCTTCCCTTCCCTTCCCTTCCCTCCCTTCCCTTCCCTTCCTCCCTTCCCTTCCCTTCCCTTCCCTTCCCTTCCCTTCCCTTCCCTTCCCTTCCCTTCCCTTCCCTTCCCTTCCCTTCCCTTCCCTTCCCTTCCCTTCCCTTCCCTTCCCTTCCCTTCCCTTCCCTTCCCTTCCCTTCCCTTCCCTTCCCTTCCCTTCCCTTCCTTCCCTTCCCTTCCCTTCCCTTCCCTTCCCTTCCCTTCCCTTCCCTTCCCTTCCCTTCCCTTCCCTTCCCTTCCCTTCCCTTCCCTTCCCTTCCCTTCCCTTCCCTTCCCGCACCTTCCCTTCCCTTCCCGCACCTTCCCTTCCCGCACCTTCCCTTCCCTTCCCGCACCTTCCCTTCCCTTCCCTTCCCGCACCTTCCCTTCCCGCACCTTCCCTTCCCGCACCTTCCCTTCCCTTCCCTTCCCTTCCCTTCCCTTCCCTTCCCTTCCCTTCCCTTCCCTTCCCTTCCCTTCCCTTCCCTTCCCTTCCCTTCCCTTCCCTTCCCTTCCCTTCCTTCCCTTCCCTTCCCTTCCCTTCCCTTCCCTTCCCTTCCCTTCCCTTCCCTTCCCTTCCCTTCCCTTCCCTTCCCTTCCCGCACCTTCCCGCACCCTCCCGCACCTTCCCTTCCCGCACCTTCCCTTCCCTTCCCTTCCCTTCCCTTCCCTTCCCTTCCCTTCCCTTCCCTTCCCTTCCCTTCCCTTCCCTTCCCTTCCCTTCCCTTCCCTTCCCTTCCCTTCCCTTCCTTCCCTTCCCTTCCCTTCCCTTCCCTTCCCTTCCCTTCCCTTCCCTTCCCTTCCCTTCCCTTCCCTTCCCTTCCCTTCCCTTCCCTTCCCTTCCCTTCCCTTCCCTTCCCTTCCCTTCCCTTCCCTTCCCTTCCCGCACCTTCCCTTCCCTTCCCTTCCCTTCCCTTCCCTTCCCTTCCCTTCCCGCACCTTCCCTTCCCGCACCTTCCCTTCCCGCACCTTCCCTTCCCGCACCTTCCCGCACCTTCCCTTCCCTTCCCTTCCCTTCCCTTCCCTTCCCTTCCCTTCCCTTCCCTTCCCTTCCCTTCCCTTCCCTTCCCTTCCCTTCCCTTCCCTTCCCTTCCCTTCCCTTCCCTTCCCTTCCCTTCCCTTCCCGCACCTTCCCTTCCCTTCCCTTCCCTTCCCGCACCTTCCCGCACCTTCCCGCACCTTCCCGCACCTTCCCGCACCTTCCCGCACCTTCCCGCACCTTCCCTTCCCGCACCTTCCCTTCCCGCACCTTCCCTTCCCGCACCTTCCCTTCCCGCACCTTCCCTTCCCGCACCTTCCCTTCCCTTCCCTTCCCTTCCCTTCCCTTCCCTTCCCTTCCCTTCCCTTCCCTTCCCTTCCCTTCCCTTCCCTTCCCTTCCCTTCCCTTCCCTTCCCTTCCCTTCCCTTCCCTTCCCTTCCCTTCCCTTCCCTTCCCTTCCCTTCCCTTCCCTTCCCTTCCCTTCCCTTCCCTTCCCTTCCCTTCCCTTCCCTTCCCTTCCCTTCCCTTCCCTTCCCTTCCCTTCCCTTCCCTTCCCGCACCTTCCCTTCCCTTCCCTTCCCGCACCTTCCCGCACCTTCCCGCACCTTCCCGCACCTTCCCTTCCCGCACCTTCCCTTCCCGCACCTTCCCTTCCCTTCCCTTCCCGCACCTTCCCGCACCTTCCCTTCCCTTCCCTTCCCTTCCCTTCCCTTCCCTTCCCTTCCCTTCCCTTCCCTTCCCTTCCCTTCCCTTCCCGCACCTTCCCGCACCTTCCCTTCCCTTCCCGCACCTTCCCTTCCCTTCCCTTCCTTCTTCCCTTCCCTTCCCTTCCCTTCCCCCTCCCTTCCCTTCCCTTCCCTTCCCTTCCCTTCCCTTCCCTTCCCTTCCCTTCCCTTCCCTTCCCTTCCCTTCCCTTCCCTTCCCTTCCCTTCCCTTCCCTTCCCTTCCCTTCCCTTCCCTTCCCTTCCCTTCCCTTCCCTTCCCTTCCCTTCCCTTCCCTTCCCTTCCCTTCCCTTCCCTTCCCTTCCCTTCCCTTCCCTTCCCTTCCCTTCCCTTCCCTTCCCTTCCCTTCCCTTCCCTTCCCTTCCCTTCCCTTCCCTTCCCTTCCCGCACCTTCCCTTCCCTTCCCGCACCTTCCCTTCCCTTCCCTTCCCTTCCCTTCCCTTCCCTTCCCGCACCTTCCCTTCCCTTCCCTTCCCTTCCCTTCCCTTCCCTTCCCTTCCCTTCCCTTCCCTTCCCTTCCCTTCCCTTCCCTTCCCTTCCCTTCCCTTCCCTTCCCTTCCCTTCCCTTCCCTTCCCTTCCCTTCCCGCACCTTCCCTTCCCTTCCCTTCCCTTCCCTTCCCTTCCCTTCCCTTCCCTTCCCTTCCCTTCCCTTCCCTTCCCTTCCCTTCCCTTCCCTTCCCTTCCCTTCCCTTCCCTTCCCTTCCCTTCCCTTCCCTTCCCTTCCCTTCCCTTCCCTTCCCTTCCCTTCCCTTCCCTTCCCGCACCTTCCCTTCCCGCACCTTCCCGCCCCTTCCCGCACCTTCCCTTCCCGCACCTTCCCTTCCCGCACCTTCCCTTCCCTTCCCTTCCCTTCCCTTCCCTTCCCTTCCCTTCCCTTCCCTTCCCTTCCCTTCCCTTCCCTTCCCTTCCCTTCCCTTCCCTTCCCTTCCCTTCCCTTCCCTTCCCTTCCCTTCCCTTCCCTTCCCTTCCCTTCCCTTCCCGCACCTTCCCTTCCCTTCCCTTCCCTTCCCGCACCTTCCCTTCCCTTCCCTTCCCTTCCCTTCCCTTCCCTTCCCTTCCCTTCCCTTCCCTTCCCTTCCCTTCCCTTCCCTTCCCTTCCCTTCCCTTCCCTTCCCTTCCCTTCCCTTCCCTTCCCTTCCCTTCCCTTCCCTTCCCTTCCCTTCCCTTCCCTTCCCTTCCCTTCCCTTCCCTTCCCTTCCCTTCCCTTCCCTTCCCTTCCCTTCCCTTCCCTTCCCTTCCCTTCCCTTCCCTTCCCTTCCCTTCCCGCACCTTCCCTTCCCGCACCTTCCCTTCCCGCACCTTCCCGCACCTTCCCGCACCTTCCCGCACCTTCCCGCACCTTCCCGCACCTTCCCACACCTTCCCTTCCCGCACCTTCCCTTCCCGCACCTTCCCTTCCCGCACCTTCCCTTCCCTTCCCGCACCTTCCCGCACCTTCCCGCACCTTCCCGCACCTTCCCTTCCCGCACCTTCCCGCACCTTCCCTTCCCGCACCTTCCCGCACCTTCCCGCACCTTCCCTTCCCGCACCTTCCCTTCCCTTCCCTTCCCTTCCCTTCCCTTCCCTTCCCTTCCCTTCCCTTCCCTTCCCTTCCCTTCCCTTCCCTTCCCTTCCCTTCCCTTCCCTTCCCTTCCCTTCCCTTCCCTTCCCTTCCCTTCCCTTCCCTTCCCTTCCCTTCCCTTCCCTTCCCTTCCCTTCCCTTCCCTTCCCTTCCCTTCCCTTCCCTTCCCTTCCCTTCCCTTCCCTTCCCTTCCCTTCCCTTCCCTTCCCTTCCCTTCCCTTCCCTTCCCTTCCCTTCCCTTCCCTTCCCTTCCCTTCCCTTCCCGCACCTTCCCGCACCTTCCCTTCCCTTCCCTTCCCTTCCCGCACCTTCCCTTCCCGCACCTTCCCTTCCCGCACCTTCCCGCACCTTCCCGCACCTTCCCGCACCTTCCCGCACCTTCCCGCACCTTCCCACACCTTCCCTTCCCGCACCTTCCCTTCCCGCACCTTCCCTTCCCGCACCTTCCCTTCCCTTCCCGCACCTTCCCGCACCTTCCCGCACCTTCCCGCACCTTCCCTTCCCGCACCTTCCCGCACCTTCCCTTCCCGCACCTTCCCGCACCTTCCCGCACCTTCCCTTCCCGCACCTTCCCGCACCTTCCCTTCCCTTCCCGCACCTTCCCTTCCCTTCCCGCACCTTCCCTTCCCGCACCTTCCCGCACCTTCCCGCACCTTCCCGCACCTTCCCGCACCTTCCCGCACCTTCCCTTCCCGCACCTTCCCGCACCTTCCCGCACCTTCCCGTACCTTCCCGCACCTTCCCGCACCTTCCCTTCCCTTCCCGCACCTTCCCTTCCCTTCCCTTCCCGCACCTTCCTGCACCTTCCCGCACCTTCCCGCACCTTCCCGCACCTTCCCGCACCTTCCCTTCCCTTCCCGCACCTTCCCTTCCCTTCCCGCACCTTCCCTTCCCGCACCTTCCCGCACCTTCCCTTCCCACACCTTCCCGCACCTTCCCTTCCCGCACCTTCCCTTCCTGCACCTTCCCGCACCTTCCCTTCTCTCCCCTTTCCTCTTTTCTACTATTTTTAATGAAATAGGGATAAAGAAGAGGCAGACAAAGTCTCCTGTAACTACAGCAAAAAATCTGTAGGTATGGTGATAAGCGGCTCCCCACCTTGGCGCAGACAGGCTATTTCCTGAATTTGGATTAAGACACTCCACTGGCTTGTGTTTGCCACAGACCACACTACTGAGTAGTGATTTCAGACCAGAGAATAAGGCAGCTTCTCAAAATGGAGAGTGTGTATTTTGTCATAGAAATATGTCCATCATTGTGAAGGGCTGCAAACTGCAGGAGGTGAGAGGAAAAGAGTTGAGGAGTAGAGAGGACCCATGAGGTGGTGAGAGGAGAAACCAGTAAAGTGTATGAACTCAGAAGTTCTGGGCCCTCCTTCTCAAAATGAAAAATACCTGTCAAATGCAACATAAAAGAACCATATTTCTTTCATACAATGCAACAAATTTAATTCATTTATTATTTCTGTGATTCAGTGGTATAACCCAAGGGCTTCAACACTATCACTAGTGGAAAGACCATGTCAATGAAGTCAAGAGTTAGTATATCATTATGAATAAGTATTATGACTACCATGGGTATAAGGAGTATTAACAGACAACATTGGTAACTGTTCAAAATGCTTGAGTTTATCATCTCAACATCCAGCCTTTTTGTTGCAAACATTGAGAACTAAAAGCTTATATCCAATTATAAGACCGAAAAAAAATCCCAAATTGATAAAAGTTTTTGAAAAGTAGAGACAAAAGGACACAAAGAAAAGAAAAAGTATCTTCAACAGTCTGCAGTAGATTTTCTTTTCTCATTCTTTGAGTTACTTATTGCGACCAGTGTTGAAGCGAGGAGTAAACTACCCACTTTTTTCCTCTTTTAGGCAGAGAGGTTTGTTTTTTCCCTTAGTTTTTTCTTTTTCTCTTTTTCTTTTTCTTTTTCTTTTTCTTTTTCTTTTTCTTTTTCTTTTTCTTTTTCTTTTTCTTTTTCTTTTTTTTTTTCTTTTTAACTTAGCTAACATTTTCCCAATATTAGCAAGCATGTTTGAATACCAAGTAATTATTGGATACTCTCAAATTGCTCAGTCGCTGTGCACAGAGACAAAGAAGTTTCAAAAAAAATTTGAATAACAAATTTGAAGAACCTGTGATCAGGTTAAAATTCTGCATATAAAATTCAGTGTGAAACATCAATTTGTATCTTCTGGAAAAGGAATTTATGGGCTGGCACAGAAATAATAGGAAGAGGAGACAGTACAATTTTGAGAAGTACTCAGAAAAGACAATATTTGGGGCTACATATACATTTCAACAGAATTTCTGTGCTTTGTTTAGCAGAATAGTGGTGTACAGATGTTTAATAGTTATTCCGGTTTGGGGCTGAGAGCCCAAGACTCTGTTCTTCCAAATAATTACTTTAATTTTACAACTAGAGCACAGTGTTCTCTTCTCCGTCCTCCAAACACTCCATCTCACCCCCCACTTTTCCCATAAGTAAGTCCTACATGCTCAGCTTGATCAGCCTCTTATCCCCTAACTCACTCACATGTTCCTTTTCTTTCTATCAGGAAAATAATTTTCTCTGGTTTTACAGAGTGAACATGATTGAAGGAGAGAAGAACCTAACCTGTTTTTTTTTTTCCCCCAACAGAATTCTGATGACAGTGAATTGAGCTTACCAATGAAAGCATTTCTACATTTTGTGAGGAAGAACAGGAAGGTTTTTAAGAAGAAGGAAGGAAAAACAGAGACAAAGTTATTTTTTACCATTACGGAGCACACAGCACTGAAGTCTGATCAGACTTTCTAGGCACCTAACAAGACTGTAGAGGAATAGACAAAAAATAGATAAAAATACAGGTCTGTATCCATCTACATATAGCATAATTTTATGACAAGGCATTTGCAAGGTGTTCCAAAAAATGTTTCTTATCAAAAATAGCATAGGTATGATACAGTCAGGTTTTCAAAAGGCAATTTTTGTAAAAAACAGTGGAATTTTTGCTATCAAGGAAATAGATCCCCAGAAATCTTCTAAGAATAGAGTGCAGACAGGGCAATAAGTGTGTCTTAAAGTAAAAACCAAACCTTTTTTGTCAATGGGTTCTCCTTGTGCCTGACCAGTGGTTTTTAATTATGGATATTGACAGTTCATTTCTAAAAGTTCCTCTATAACAACTAGAGTTTCCTCTCTGTTGATATGAAGCTGACTTTTTTGAAGGTAATATAGGTACTGTGTAATACATTAAGATAGATTTGACTCTTTAATATTTATAAGATTAGCATTTATATTAGACCATAATGAGCTCCAATTAGTATCATTCCAATCTAACCTAAGGTCTGTAACCCACTTTTCTTACATTTCAGACATCATCTTCAAAGGTAAGATGGAAAAGAATTGATTGATTCATGACAACATTTTTTAGGGTCTACTGGGAGGAAGAATTGCTTGAATGATTGATCAGCATTTTTTCATCTGTCACTTGAGGTATCTTTAATGAAAAATACTTAATAAAGCTGCAAATTCACAGCTAATAGCAAGTATTTAGATTTGTTTGTTTGTTTGTTTAAAATCTAAACATTCTCCCTTGCTCATCAAGAAAAAATCTTTAACTGAATTGATTTCCCTGTTGAATCTTCTTCACAGGTAGATTGTTAAATCACTTGAAACCTAAAAGTATTGCCAGGTTGGTATCTAAATAAATTGACAACACCCTGTGCTCTGCATTAATCAGCAATGCTGTGACTGATCAGAAAGTTCTTTTTGTAAGATTTTCAGCTTGTATATCCAGCAATACAACATATTTTGATTGACCCTACTGCACACATTGAGATATGCAAAGTGAAGCCTGGAGAGAAGCTGATGGACCCACAGAGCTGGTGCTTTATGAAGAAGACGTGGTGAATGCCTGCTAGAGACAAGGGGTTTGCAGATAAAAAGAAAGTATAAGAGGGACATTAAACTCACAAGGATGTCAGAAGGATGAGCCCTGTCTAATTGAGAAATCAATAAGCAGGTGAAGATAAATTTGTGAGGATAATTATAAACTATGGACTTTTTCCCCAGATTTTAAGTTTTCAGAAGAGTAACTTTCCCTTTATGTATTGCAGTCAAAATAAGGCTAATTTTTTGGGAAGTTTGTCAGCAGAAGAGAGCTGTAAATCAGATACAGCATGGAAACTGTCAGGAGAATAAAAACATGAGAGATATGAAAAATTAATGCATCTGAACAGTGATGATGCAGTAAGATAAGGCTGAGTAAAGATGGAGCTACAAGAGGCCAATGTTTGTGTGCAAAACCCTCCAACTCCGTCATCTGCGCTCTTCAGCATCTCCTTCCTGTAAACAGGCCCAGAAACATATTCTGTTTCTTCTGCTGAAAAACTACATAGAAACCATTATTTCCATATCAAAGGAAAGCATATTGTCCCTAATGTTCAGCCTATAAATCACAAGTCATCTACCTATTCACACTCATAACACAGATTTATGTGCACATGAAGTCAAATTTACATATGTCTCTTCAAGCAAGGTCACCTCAACCTGTTTTTAAGCACTTTACCTTTACCCAATGCAGTTCCCTGATGGTGTACACCAATCCAATAACAGTCCTATGCTTTTGTACATCTTCCCTGTTTTAGAGCTTAATATATATTAAACTTCGTAAACATAAATAAAACAATGATAAAATCTTTTCTTTGGAGTTATATTAACTGATGTTGGCCTGCCCACAGAAAAGCTACAATAAATGCCAACAGTCAATGAATGTAAAGGTTGAACTAATATTCAAAATGCTACCCTTACTCCACCTTCTTGTAGTAATTTCCATCTTCAATTCAGTCCATTATATCAAGTACCCCTAAACAAGTACTCAGGTCAGCTCATAGCCAGTCTGTACTGTTCCATCAGTAATCATGGAACATTATGCACCTTGTTCCATATTTCTGTACTCAGTATGTGCAGAAAACATTAAATGAAAATATTTTGAAAACAATAACCCTTCATTCTTGGGTTTAATAAAGTAAACTCAGTGACTTCCACCCTCTTGCAGCTTTTTCCCTTTCCAGCAAAACTAGCTCCTCTCCATTTCAGCTAGCAATGCGTCTTCTTTGCTACCTCAATTTTGTACTTTTCTCTGTGCTCAGAAGTTGTAAAATCAATTGACTCAGCATGCCATGGAGCAAAGGAAGATTATGCAGGGATATAAGTGAAGATCCTGAAACAGAGACAGGTTATGTAATTCAAGAATTATATTTCTGTAAACCTTGCCTACTACGGCTTCATGCACACGTTGATCCATTGAAATCTTTCCTTGTTTGGCCCACCAGCTTTCAGAAAACTGAGCTCTTTCAATATTTCAAACCAGCTACACAAATTCTCACAACTTAAAATCAGCACAGAAATGAGAAAAGATGTTGCTGATAACGTATTAAAAAATAAAAAAGGAACCACCACCAAAAGCCAAAACCCAACACTTACAAGTTAAAAAGAAAATGTGTCACAACTAGAAATTACCTATCTGAAGAAGAAATGGGATCAAGCCTTAAATGCTCACAGGAATTATGGTGAAACATGGTGCATGCAGGATACTTAAATTCAAGGTGTCATGGTATTTAGATGCTGGAATTGTTTAGAAGACAATAATTTATAGTTGCTAAAATATTTAGGATATCAGTTGATCCTTCAATGGCATGCTTCTCTCCCTATACTAAGCTGATCGAGGTACACTGAGCTGGCAGTCTTTACCTGACATTACATTGAGAAAATAAAATAATAAAAAAGGCTAAAGACTGAAATAAAAAACAGCCAGATTCCTCTGAATCTGGGAGAGGGTCCAGTGGAGGACTGTGAGGAGGATGAGGGAACCAAAGCACCTCTTCTATGCAGGTACAGCTGGGCCTGTTTAGCCTGAAAAAGAGACAACTGAGAAGGGGTCTTAGCAATGCATACAAACGTCTTAAGGGCAGGTGTCAAGAAGATGGGGCCAGACTCTTTTCAGTAGTGCCTAATGGCAGGACAAGGGCAATGGGCACAAACTCAAAAATTCTGTTGGAATATGAGGAAAAGTGTCTTCACTTTGACAGTGATAGAGTGCTGGAACAGGCTGCTCAGAGAGGCTGTGGAGTCTCGTCTGGAGATAATCAAAGCCTGTCTGGACTAGATCCGGTACAACCTGCTCAGGGCGAATATGCCTGAGCAGAGGGTTTTGAACTAGCTGATCTCCAGAAGTCCTTTCCATACCCAGCTATTCTGTGGTTCTGTGATTACAAACACACTTACTGCCATGATGTCTAGGGGCTCTCTCAGAACTACTCCTGAATTCCTAAGGATGTAGCAACACCCAAAAATGCTTGATCCATCTGCACATAGTAGGAAGTTTGTGACCATTATTCTTTAAGGCAGTCGGCAAAGTTATGTATGAATTTCTGATCAGGAGATTCAGTTAAGTCTCAGGGCTCTCCAGGAACTGCTCTGAGAGAGCTCTGATAAGACTCAGTGCAGAATATACTTATCAGTGCTGTAGAAGGCTTGATAACTGAGGACAACAAAAACATTATTTGTTTCTGTCTACAGTACTAAAAGAAGGATTGAGGTTAGGACCTAATCACAGGTATTCTCTATGTCAATATTTAGTGAATTTTAATCAATTTAAGTTATAAAATGTTTTGGTTTTGAAATGCTTTTTCTTTTCCCTAGGATTTCTAGATTTCTTTTTTTGCTAAAAATGCAAAAGCTGAAATGCGTATATGTTATTTAAATACAACAAATGGATTTTTTTGCATCAAGAAGACTTCCTTACACTAAAAAAGAAGACTGTCTTGCTAAGCAAAATATTTTAAACATGCATTTTAAACAAGCAAAAAAATTTTAAACATGAACTAAGTTCATTTTCCCACTTGAAGCAAAATGCATACCGCTAAGCCACTATCTGTGAGACAACATATTTTCCAAAATGAGTGCATCTAAATTAAGATAGGTCTTTGGGATCTGTTTTGAAAGCTACAACATGACAAGTTACATTGCTTGTGTATCTCTTTGGATCAGAAATCTTTGGATCACAAAATCTGCTTTAAGGTACAAAAAACAGTAGTGATTTTCAAGGATTTGGCTTAAAAATAAAATATTTTCTAGAGGTACAATCACTTATTGGTATTTTAAATAAATGGGAAGTCTCCACTATTTTCTAAAGCCCTCTTGGGGTATTTTGTCCAGGGAAGCATTTCCCAGAGGCTTTTTTCATGTCTGGAAAGGGGGCTTATTCACAGAAAATTATTTATGATTTGTCTTCAAGGTATATTCCATTTTTTTAGACAATGTTTTCTGTGGAAAAACAAATAGTTCAAGACAGAATCTTTTTAACTTCAAAACTGCCTAAATTTCTTCTTTCCACATGACAAATAAATCAGTCTCCTGCCTTTTACTGTAAGTATTTCAAAATATTCAGCAATGATCTGACCGCTGAACTAAGTCAGAGAACTCTGGCTACCTGTGACCCTGGCAATATACACAACACTTTTACACCATTTTCCAATAAGCCCAGGAAATCCTTAATGTCAGGCACTTGCCTGCCTTAGCTGAAATATAAAATCAAATCTCGATGAGATCTGACATGACTTCAGGAAGTAAATGGAAAGTTGTTGGCCATGTTTTGCAAATACTTCAGGATTTCTCTCCACCTTCTACTGGGTGATTTATCAGCGTGAATCAGTACATACATTCCTGAAAGCTAAGATTTTATCACTCATTAATTTTACATCACATTCCACTTCATGTCCAAAACCCTGAAATCCCTTCTTTTCTTACTGCAAAGACAAAACAACTCATTCAGAAGAAAATCAATAACTTTGTTATCTTAAATCCCCAATCCAAATCATCAGGCATCCCACTCTTTTCTGAAATGATCTTCTGAATATTATTTTTCCTCAAGGATGTTTAACTAAAAGGATATGTATCTAATGAGTTGTTTCAGAATTTGAGGAATAGCAGTAGTCTACAAAAGGAAAACTATACTGCAGCAGGTGGGAAGAGATAGAAGAAAATGGACACACTGGGGAGGATTAGCTGTGGTTCTGAATTTCCTGCAGGTGTACAGATCACTCATACCTTTGTGATCTGAAGAGTAAAAAGGCACTCACTGAAATGTGTGTTACAGGCCAAACTGTTCAATGTAATTGTCACTGGGAAAGAGAAATTTGCCCACCATTTTAACATATCTGCTTTTATTTCACTGAAAACACAACTGGGAATAACATGTCCATCTAAATGACTTGCATGAGTTGGTGGCAGTCTAATCACTGTCTTATTTCATTTGACAGGCTATGGGGAAGAACAGTTTAATCAACTCAGATCCTTTTCCAGCCCAGGAGCTGTATTTCCATTAGTGTAATAATTGAGTATATTTGTGCTCTTTAATGACTGTGCATAAGGCATTCAGTCACCAAGCCCCTTGTACATCTGACTGCCTTCTAACACCTAATTTAATGTAAGGTTGTGTATCAACAGATTAAAAAAACAAAACAAAACAAAACAAAAAAACCCCTGACAAACAAAAAGTTTCTTTATAGCAGTAGGACTAAAGGTCTTTTCAATTTTGTATTTTTCAAAATTCAAAGGTGGAGGGATCTCTTTTCAGTTTTCTTTACCAAAAGGCTCCTCAAGCTCAGGTCAGTTGTGTTTGGGTACTATAATTTTGTTCTTGTTGAATAAGCACAAATATCAGGAGCAAATGATCCTAGATGATGAATTTAAGAAAGTTCTTCTTTACATAATGTTGTTTGCTAGCTTAATATTCCAAATATAAGTTCAGGTAGAAATCAGCCAAAACTGAGACTACTTTCTTGCAATCTTGATTCACGTCTCTACGAACCCCTTTTGCCTATGAATATTGGAAGAGAAGACAAGGAATAAAGGATTATTGAAATGGGAGGTTAAAAGATATTTCAGACTGGAGTGCTTTAACAGCTATTCCAAGTAAGAATGTTCACTGCTGTATCAGTTGAGTTCAGTTTCCTTCGTGACTATTGTGAGTGTTGCCAAATATGTAGAAAATTTTTAGCTTTTTTAATTTTATGATTCCAATCTGACTTTCACTGTGAAGAGTAGAGTGTAAGAATGGTGAAATCAGCTTGCTAAGGTAAAATTGGTATTTAGGAGGAAAGATTTTAGCACAAGAATGGACAAAATAATGGAACAAATTAAGCATTTATTGTGGGAAGTCATGAGAATTATTTTGTCAATTGTCGGCAAAAGATCAAGTATTTCATGTTAACTTGGAAATAGCAGTTCCCATTAAGACATCCCAACAGCTGAAATCTTGCTATTCTCAAGTAAATAATAACAAAAAAGCCCTTACTAAACAATATCACTTCGTATTATCTACCAAACCCTATGCATAAGCTCTTCTCTTGAATATCACCCCTTTGTTTCACACTGATGTATTTAATGGCCTCATTTGTGTATTGGTTCACATTTTCATTATATTTTGCCATTTAACATTCTCCATGATTGTGTCTCATTGAACAGATGCACTACAGTTTCTCTGCAGCAAATTCTATGATCCTTAATTAGATGTCAATATGTTTTCTTGTAATGCTATTGTGAATTAAACTCATTTTTAGTTACATGGACATTAATTAAAATCATATGCTGAATTGTTACATCTTTTCAAGCCAGTTGGAGAAAATATTTCTGGTTTACTTGAGTGCTGTAAAACATTCAATTTTATTTCTCCATTAGTTACTGTAGTGAAGGATCTACCCCATTCTACCCCAAATGACGCAATATCAACGTGCATAATAAGATAAATCCAGCCCAGCAATGCATGGATCTAAGTGCTAAAGAATGCCTTCAGTCATATTCCCTTAAATGGGAGACGATGACAGCTTCTCTCTCAGGAACTGAGATGTGTATTTATTAAACATGGCAGAGTGAAGGCAAGACCTAGAATGTACCTTCATCTCAGGAGTCACTGTCTATACACGGGGCATATTGGAGAATAAACATGACTTTAAATCAAGGAAGAAAAAGGTCTGTAGTCCCAAAGTAAGTGCTGCAAGAAAATTTTAGAAACTTGACTGTTGTTGACAGATAGGAGGAACAGAGGGAACAAGAGTAGTACCGAGATCTTGCATAATCATTGACATGATTTATATACTAAATGATGTAATTTTTTTTTCCCTGTAGGGGAATCAGTTTTGATGGGCAGGAGCTAAAAAAATTTTTTTTAAAAAAATCCATAGCAGTAAGTTTTCAAGGAGATTTCAAGCAGGTCTCAACAGAATGAATGGCATAAGGCTGGCATAAGATGTGTGAAATAACTGTAAACAGCTAGTGGGATGTGAGCTAGTGAGGAAAAGAGCAAAGAACAGCTTAAAATATTAAGGCAAACCAGTGAGAACCAATATTCTTCCCTGTTATTGTAGGTGGCACGTCCTTCCAAAAACACCCTTTTGGTTAATATAACATTTATTTCTGCTTCCTACTCAGTGAGAGCAAGTTTTGCCTCTACTTTGTAGTTACCAAAGTTTCCAAGACCGAAATTACGAGATTCAGAAGAGAATTTGGGGTTCATACTCTCTTTTTTTGGTGGAGGTTCACTCCATGGAAAACATTGCTGCAGACTGCAGAGGTGCAGAGACAGGTAGAAGAGGTACCCAATTAAAAAAAAAAAAAAAAGGAAAACCAAAACCAAAAACTACCAAAAAACCCAACAAATAAAACCAGTAAAAGTACTACATAGATCCCTTATTTAAACCCCCCATGTAAGACAAAATAAGGCTGAACTGTTCAAAGAGAGGGTTCTCCACTGCCCCTTTTTATTCCCCTGCTGTAACAGCCCCTTTTGCCCAGTTCGTCTCCAGAGAGTTTACTTACTTAGGTGTAAGGTTGCTCCAGGAAGAATCAAGCACCTAGAGGAGAAGTAAATTCTGCTTTTTCATATGATTCTATTACACATAGTGCAGTATTTAAGAAACTTTCAACAGAAAGGCTAATGATTTGATTAAGAAAGTATGTTAGAACATAAAGAGTAAAAAGATGTTAATCCAAGCCTCTAAATAAGCCCACAAAGCCCACAGGTGTTTTGCTGCATTAGGAAGATGTTGCTAACTTGAGTACAAAACCAATATTTTTGCAGCTTTTTTTTGCTCTCTGCCCTCCCTTACCCCTCCCCATATGCAGCTGTATAAGGAAGTTTATATCTAGAGCTTGCAATGATCCCTCAGCATTTTCTAGAATATGCTAATTAATTAAAATTTGAGTGTTTATAAGATGGGTATTTGCAAAATGAGACAGAAGGAGAAATGGAAAATTTTTTCTTCATTCCATTTCATTTTTATTTTAGAGAAAAGTTCAAAATTTTAGTTTTCAGAAAATATGGGGAGACTTATGTGAAAACAACAACAACAAAAAAATTACAGATGACTGTCTTTTTCCAAGTTTCAGCTTGTAAAACTTAGAGAGATTGCAATTTCTCCTCCTGGCTTAGCTCTATTTTCAGTGAGAGCACATGCAGTTCTAATGAGTGCCATTAGGTCCATGATAAATTTTCTGTGTATCAAATGAGCTTATGGTAAAACACAGACCTCACAAAATTAAAAATAGAGTATTGGGTTCTTAGGAGATTGAAAGGCAAACATTCTGAACTGTGAATAAGTAACTTTTTAAAACCTGTAAGAAATCTCAAATTTAGTGAGGAGCTCAATTTGCATGCAAGATTTACTATAAATTTTGAACACAAATGTCATCAAAATGTTCTTAGAATTAGGTTACACAAAAGACAAATTCTGACTGAAGACTCTATTATATGCAAGTATCACACAGACAGATAGCTGGAGCAGTTATGAGTTTAAAGTCTGTGGATCAAGGCTTGGATTCTCTGAACACATCAAAAAGTCTCATAGCAGCTCCCAAGGTTCTGCTGATTAACCCAGTAGGATATTAATTAAGGAAACATCTGCCATCCATACTCAGCATTCTCTTTCACCAATTAGGAGAGATCTGGGTAATTCAGACTTCTGAAGCACTTTTTTTTCTTTTTTTTTCTTTTTTTCTTTTTTTTTTTTCTTTTTCCACTGAGAATTACATCTGTACAGCACTAACTGAAATAAACCAGTTTACTACTAAGACACACTGCAATACCTACTGGAAGTAGGAGAACTGAAGGAAAAAGGAGATTATCATTTTAAAAATAGTTCAAGCTACCTGACCCAGTTTTGCGTAGCTGCTGGATTCTCAAGCTGACGTCTTTGTGTTCCTGTACTACAAGAACAAGCAATTAGCTAGTCCTTTCCCAGAGAAAAAGGTCTGACACAAAGCAAAACAACAAAACCATGCAGAGGAGCTCCACAAAAAAAAAAAAAAAAATAGACTAGTTAAGGAGAACAGGAATAATACTTTTTGAACTTGAATACAAAGAGGTAAAATTTAGAAATACGCTAGTCATTTTCTTTGCGGTGTACTTGCCTCCACATGATCTTGTGGTGCTATAAAACACTGAAGGTGACATTTGTATGACTACAGTCAAAGGTACAGCGCTGCTTCTGTGACACCTATTTTGTAGTGTATATACAGTTCACTTAAATATACACCAAAGCTCAGCAGATTAACAGAACTTTTTATCCTTCTTGAGAGAGGATAGCCTTACCAGTTTCATTTCCTTCCTTCTTGACTTCTCTAACCAAAGCCAGGCAAACACTGAAGCCAATTATGCCTACTTAAAGCTTGCGGAAACCTGTCATTGTCCCAAAGCTTGCAGTCCCTTTAGTTCCCACTTCTTTAACCGGCTGCCGACTCCAGCATGTGCTCCCACACTATCCCAGTTATCTCTCCTTGGACTCTATTGAGATGCCAAAATCTCCAGCTGACCAGTGACAGACACTTCCCTTGTGCTTTCACACTCACTCTCTGTGAGAGCATGGGGCTGCCTGGAAAATAAAGAACCATTCAATTTTCATGTTTCAAAACTAGCCTAAAAAATTCTCCTCTGCCATGATGCTTGAAAAAAATTGTCCATGGTTAAGCAGCTGGTGTGCCAAGACCACTGCCTACTGTGCCAGTCAATTTCCTCTTATTTTTAACACTCCCCTTGCAAGACCAGCCATCTGTTTCTTGTTTTATCTCTTGATTGCAATCTTTTGGGGATGGGTTTATTTCTGTACATTTAGCACCAGCCAGACTGGGGTCAATGAACCCAGGCAGTCCCATTCAGTAGTTATAAATACATCATATAGCCCTTCATGCTATAGTGGTGGGGATTGGGTATATTTTCCTTTGCCATTGGAATGGGAAGCAATCCAGCATTTTCCCCTCTGTTCTTTTTTATTTATTTTTAATTAGAATCCGATAAATGCATAGCAAATTATACAAATAAAAAACTGTTCAAGTGTTAGAGACCATGAAGTAATAACATTTTAGAATATAATTGATTGCTGAATACCAAATAACTTACTCCCCCACATAAGAACACTGAATACTAAAGCAATCTAGTACACATTAGGTTTGTTGCTTAATTCTTAATTACCACTGAAACAGATTACATGTTGATCTGTGATTAGCTTTATAACAAAAGAAGTGAAAGTAGAGAAGAACTGGAATAAAATGACAAAAATTGGGAGCCTTGAAAGACATGTGTCTAAAAGGGCTTAATTTGTGTAGTTGCAGTAAGACCTGCTTTGGATCAGTGGAAGACCTACAAACCAGAATTACAGAACTCATGTGGACTGTGCCCTCTGGATAGCTGTGATACGTGAAGGAGCGAGACCCACCAACAGAGATGCAGGTGAATCTAAAGTTTATTCAGGAGCATCAATATATATATCCTTACTTCTAAGAGCTTTTTTAGTTACAGTTTACAAACATGATCACAGTCCTACAATAAATCTCTCTTCTTGACATTTTCCATGGTTCTCTCCACGGCCATGGTAAAGGAGCATGAAGAGTGTGCGTGGAGCATGCGCGCAAAGCGTGTGCATAAAGTGTGTGCGTCTTACATTGACATAGAAGTAGAAACTCACTCGTTCAGTTCTATCTCAGGTGCACGCTGTGCCAGAGAGACCTTTCGCTGGTACTACTGGTGCTGCTGCTGTCGCTCTCTGTTTAACTCTTTCCTTATGCCAACACCTGTTAACCCAACAGATGGTACCATACAATGCATTGCTAAATTGCAGGATGCATCAAAGAGATGCCAAGCTTTTCCAAACTAGCTGTCATTGATGCCACCAAAGAAATTACTCTTTTTACCTGCTTGTTTTACAGACTCTTTGTCCTTCTGCTTTGCAAAGTATGGGCAATGCACGCGGCAGATCATTTTGTGAATAGACTTTCTTATTACAACAGAAAAAAGTGAGACAGGGAATTTCACATGTTCTTTGGAAAGCTTGAATGTAGTTTCCCATTTGACCTCTTTAACTATCCAGGAATAGGTAGTTTATGGTGAAGCTGCACCAACTGCTTGCCCTGAAAATTTTGCATTCCTTCAGGCAATACTAGGTAGCTTTACCACAAACTCTACTCCTTTTTGGAGTAAGATTATATGTGTTGTGCACCAGCTCATATACTTTCCTGCCATTTGTTCATAGTCTGGCATATTTTCAGAGACAGAAGGTGTTGGTGTACTTATAAAGGCCAGAGGGAATTAAACCTGTTGGTCAGTATTTCTTAGAACTGAAAAGTTTTGTTTATTCCCAGAAATGCCCAGAAGATGAAATTTCTTATGAAATTTCCCTTCTGAAAAAGCAGGCTGGAATGGATTTGAGTTTCAGAAGTTACATGCTGAAGAGATGGATTTAATCATCAGAACTTAGGCCTGATGTGAAGAATGGTAATTAATCACCTAATCACATAATTTCCAGTGTCTACTTATGCATACAATACTCTTCCCTTTCTAAAATAATCCTGTAGGAAAAATGGCGTGTGGTACAGCTGGTATAGTAAACAAAAAAAGATAATGAAGTTAAAAAAAAAGAGAAAGAGAAAAGTCCAAGTTAGTACAGAAGAGAGAAGAGAGATAAAAAAAAAGAAAAACAGCAGTTAGTCTCTCATTCTATCTTGCTGTGATTCTTGATTTATGAAATCCAAGAGAAAAACAGTACTTAAATAAAATAATCTGTCCCTTAGATGTTTGCTGGGATTTCAGGTCACACTAAAGCTACCTAATTTTAAGAATTTTCAGTGTTATTTCTCCCCTGTCCCTGGGATCTCTTGGCTATCCATTTTGAATCTGACATTCATGAAAAAGAGAGGTTAATAAAATTAATTTGATCCACCCTTGTGTAAAATTGTGCAATCTGTGACACATCCAAACACAAACAAAAAAACCTCAAAACATAGGCACACAATCCTCCAGGGTTTTCCTCAGTGAAGTCTTATTTCCCTAAAGACAACCCTAGAATACCAGTTCATGTTATGTCACAAAAGCAATATGTACAATCCTTCACATCTGGAGTACTCCGGAACAAAAAATTAAATATGCCATGTTATGTGGTGCTTGCTGTAGTAACAAATGTCTGCTTGGGATTTATAGGGGGAAATTTAGCTTTGGCAAGAGCGATAAAAAGGTACTAATGTACTAATACTTCTCCACCTGAAACATTCATCTTTCTGGGGGTTGATAGGGACAAACAAACTTGACAAACAAACTTATCTACTGGTGATCTAAAACAAAGAATGAGCCCAGATGTGAAACTCACTGTACCAATAAATAATTTTTCCTATTCTGGATTCACAGTTTGCAGAATAAAGTAATTAAATCTACCATCCATTTTAGCTTGTTCCTAGTATTCCTGTATGAAAACAATGGCTGATGAGCAGCTGTATCATCCTAGTTCAAATACAAGGAATTTGATGCAAAATAAAGACAGATCACTTCAGTTATTAAGAGAAAATATAAGCAGTCACTAGAAGAGGAGATGATTATTCTACCATATTTTACTATCCTCTCAAATGCCTTGATTTTATTTGATTTTTCCCCAGGAAGTGCCAGAAAGATCTGGCTGTCAACAACTTTCAGGTTTCTTTTACAGAGTTATAGATTTTCCAAGACTGTGCACCAAATCAGAATTTGTGATGATTTACACCCACTCACGCTGTACATGCACATGGAAATCTAAACAATGAAATAAGGCCCTTCCTTTCGTGACCTGCACTGACAGAGCACACAACAGTATGAGTTGTTTTGTATTGAGTACTCTCTACAGATTTTTGTAATTACAGCTCACCTCAAAACAAACAAACAAACAAACAAAAAAAACCAAACAAGCAAAACCCCCTAGTTCCTGGCAGTAATAGCCACAGAAGTGTTTCTATCGATTTTCTGAAGACCAGGATGTTTTCCCATGTGCTCCACTGACACAAAGTTTTATTTCTAAACTCTGTGAGGCTTTGGCAATAGAGAGGCTTGGGCAATAGAAAAACCCCACCCTATTTCCTTCTTGCCCAGATTACATATCAGTATAGCCCTTTTTACCTATGACCCACAGTGATGCAAAAAAAGCGAAGAAACAAGTCTGCCTTATTGCACCATATTTCATTACCTAAGAGGAGAGAAGCAGACCTGAAAGTTTCCCCTCAGAAACCTCCTGGCTCTGGTTTTCATCAATTATCAGTCAATTGATAGTCAAAATGACCCACATGGTTAGGCTTTTCCTTCATATGATGAATGAATGCTGCTAAAGTTAAACTGAGTTCACATAGATAAGCCATCAAATCTAGATATAAATCTAAGTGGATGAGAGCTTCCTAGCTGGCTACTGGAGTCATTCAGCACACAACTAGCATAAAAGACCCAAACTTGCCCTCAGAACTTGGGGTATTTCTGGATTTCTGGGAAAGAACCCAGAACTTCCTGTGTTTACTGTATTTCATCCTTCCCAGGTGTCTTATACCACTACATCACCAATACTTGGTAATATCATCATCAATATCAGTACCAATTTCTCCATTCAGAATGGTACTTCAAACCATCTAATTTTAGATAACACTTCTGTCTAACACAATAATCAGAAGGATATGTATCGTATATACAGCTTCTGATATGTAGACTACAAGAAATAGAACTCGTCTCACTGGGTTTTTTGGTGAACAGATATAATTTTCATATTATATTACCAAGAAATAATAAAATTTAAAAATCAGGTTTATTATAAGTTTTTATTTGTCTTGGGAATGGTGGGGAGGTTGAAATTTTAATGCAATGTCATAATGTCTTATGTTACCAGAATTATTGTGATGAGTTGAGTATATTCTATTAAAAACTACCATTACAACTAAAGTGACCTGAACCTGTAGTTCTGACCAAAAGTGATGTTTAGCTCTGTGTGATTTGGGTTGTAAAGAACCCACTTTCAGACTTCGTGGTATTCAATATAAAAAGGTAACAATTCTTATATTTCCCTAATGTCTTCAAACTATATAATCTTTTAAATTGTATAATCAGCAGGCCATTGTCATTAAGGCATGCATGATGTTACCAATTCTTGCCTCTGGTGCATTACATGATGCACACCCAGCATGCACACCCAGCATAAGGTTTGTCTGTTAGCAGAGGTTGTAGCTGGCCATGCACTACCCATTTCAGATTGTCGTAAGATTGATAGATCTCAGGGCCAGCACTGTGTTTGCTGACAAGGACCACATAAAATTAAGCTAGAAAAAGCCCAGATCCTGAAAATCTCCATATTCGTGTTTGGACTTTTGACCATTATTGTATCACATAGGCTATAAATTGACGCTCTTCACCTACCCCTGGTCAAGAGTGGAAACCTAAATGTTCAGGGAGAAATGACCATGCCTAAGCACTCATCATTTCCCTATCTTAAGTGAATTTCATGCTTCTGTAACCTGGTTGGGTCAGAAAAAAAAAGAAATGTTAAATCCTTAGTGTACCTTGAACTGTGCAACCAATGTATTTGACAGCACCAAAAGCTTCACTTTCTTCTAAAAGTGATGGCCTAACTATATAGCCCCTACAAGTAAAATCTCTCAGATCTTGCTGGATAAAATTCCTTCCTCTCCTTTTTTTCCCTTTCATTTGTGTTTCCAAACGCCCACTCGATACTGGAGAAAATTGTCCATGCGAGGAATGGTACCAGGAAGATTCCATCTCTGCAGCTGCACTGCAAGAGGCACCACAGCATCACTGTGCCTCCTGCACTGGAGAGGGGTAAGAATGTCAGAGTAACCATCTTCCCTTTCAAAGAACAGACTGCTATTCACTTTTTTCATTATTATTTTTTCAGCTCTGCTCAGCCCATCGTAGTGCTGTAAAGCAACATAAAGCGATTTGAAGTTATGTTATTGCTTTTGTGTGTGCTCAAAGTTCTTTTGCATCTGAATGCTTCCTTTAACAACCAGGATTGTGTTGGGTTTTTTTCTGTAGCTATTTCTTTGTGTCTGACAGACTGCTGTTAATCACATACGTAACAGTATTCTGAACTAAAATAAATTTGTTCAGTTTGAAAAACCGTTATGCTCCCCTCCCTTGTCCCTGTGCCTGTTACCACAAGTAATTTTCACATGTTGGTTTTTTGAAGGGTTGTTTGGTGGTTGGTTGTGTCGTTTTGGTTTTTTTTTTCATCTAAACACATCTTTCCAAAGCTGTCATTATAAAACAGAAAGGTGTTTTCACCATGTTTTCATTATCTGCTGACATTATTTACTTGCATTGAAAAGAACTTACAGAACCAGAAATTATTATAAAAATGTATATAAACAAAAGTACACATAGAATGTAATAAGTAATGCCTCCTAATGTCTCTGTGATTCCTGGGCATGAAAGAAGTTTGTCTATTTTGTGAGTTTAGGCCTTAAGGACCTAGTTTAACCAAAAAAATCTATAGCACTCTGATTTATAAACCCTGTATTCCTTAAAAGTTTCAATACTCCTATACACCTCAGCTTGCCCAAACCAAGGAAGCTCAAAATATACCGTGGTCTTGCTTCTTGTTGAAGGTCTTTACCACAAAATATTAAGCATATATATTAACATTATTGGAGAAGCAATACAGAGATCCCACCACTCCCAACCACATGTAAGTTGCAGGGACAGTTTTTAAGTTTCGCATTTGGGTGGATTTTTATATGTAATACTGGATGAGAAGGTAAAGGAAGTATCTTGATTTAATTTCACAAGAACCCTGTTTACTAAAGTAAAATTTTCCAGTAGCAGTTAGACATCTAGAAGGTGCAACCCATTATTAGCTGTACTGAAATACACAGGAGAATTATCTCCTACACCCCTCTGCTGCTCTTAAAACAGGAGGTGGGAACAAGCAGACATCAGCAGGCAGCAAACAGACATCAACTGTCTGCTCTAAAACAGGTCAGCATGACAGGGTTATTGATCAGATGAGCATCAGGAAAAGTAGTGGAGATATTTTTTGGCTACCTTTGTCTTTCCTTTCTTTACAGTGTTGAGCATGAGCAATATGTTACTCAAATCTGCATGATGAGAACAGTAAGGTCCACTCCATGAGGACTGGACATTTTCACTCAGTCACAAACCTATGCCTTGTGGAGCTGCCAGTAGCTTCATTTAAACAAAAGTTTAAAAAAGAAAAAATATTTGCCTCAGTTTCTTTTTTTATCTGGCATGATGTAAAGGTATTATTGATCAAGTTTGTCATTTTTTGTAGATAGGGTAGGTTTCAGTAGAGGATTACTGTAAAATGAAAATTGGTGATAGTTCTAATTCAGCTTTGGAAAACATGTGACAAAATTGCAATTTCACATTGCACAATGTGAAAAGCAACCGCACTGGAGGAAAGCAGGAGATAGGTTTACCATCATATGAATATGATGAATCAGTTAAACACTGAATTTTTGTGAGGCAGATCATCGCTTCCTCAGGCTTACAATAACGAAAAGTTTCATCTAATTCAAAGAAAGTGCTAAGGGGAGCCAGAGAAGGTTGCATGTATCTTATATAGGAGCTCTTGCACATCCTTAACAACCCATTCTCACCAAAGTTCCTTCTTTTAGGGATATGACTTCCAGTACAAACTGGAAACAAAGTAGCACACAGGTAAGTGCAGAGGTATGAAAGTATATTTTCTTCTAGGAAGGACCTGTTTCACTGTGATTTGTGATTTATGGTAGAGCAATACTCAATAGTAATAGTATTACTACAGTTTGTGATTACATTAAAGAACAGTGTTGTAGTTGAGGGGATGGTTTCCCACAAGCCCTTGGCAGAGAGCTTTCTTTCATCAGATATCATCTTTCTGGAAAGGACTGATTCCTCTCCCCTAGTACCTTTACAGACTGCAGGCCTATTAGTTACATTTGGCTCCCAAGACTTTCAATTTCTATAAAGAAACAAACTTGACTAATTTTCTTTCCTAGTGCTCTACTATTGAACATCACCACGATTTTGCAAACAACAATAACAATGTAAAACATTCCACATTTCAAACCAGAAACCTCAATTCCAATGTTTTTTCCTTTAAAAAAAAAGACTTAAAACCCATGTCTGTAGATTATCCTTTATCCAACAAAAAGCCATCCATCACTGTAAGTTCTGTCCATTCCTAGTCTTTAAAATTACTTGAAACACCAGTAGCAGGGGTATTATCCCATGTGCTGTGCCAAATGGAAGCAGCTCTATTCCACCCACCTATGTTCTTTGTTTAGTTTAATTGAATGGTTTAATTGAAGTAGTTTCATTTCTTGCACTAAAATGGTGTGCAACATCCCAGCTCAGACTTATCCACCTTCTTTCAATAAGCAGCGTATTTCTGTGGACGTGTAAACCATTCCATTATGTGTATAAAATAATATGTGATCTCAGGTGCTAGAAGACACTGATTCAAGGCATTATTTATCCTCAATTTAATACAGTGGGCTGGATCATCATCTGGGCTTTATGGCTTGCCAGTGCTCCTAGTGACTCCAGCAAATGAGCCTATTCAAGATAAGAATTATAAAGAAAGCTTCAACCCTTCACTTATTTAACATCTGAATAAATCAGATACAGAAAATATTGAAAAGGTTTGTGCAGACAAGCAGGAGAAACAGAATTACTCTTGCCAGTCTTTGCCTATCAAGGACATTAGGAAGTTTCTTTACATCTAATATTACAGAGCAGAATTGGACCTCTAGCAACTGTCTCCAGAAATTCACCCAGCAGGAATGAATGTGGTTCCACATGAGATGACACAAGAGTACATGTGTTGTGCCAGGCTATCACTAATCTTCAGATGGGTTATCAGAGATGATGCCAGAAGCTGGATGCTGCCGAGAGCAATGAGTTTTGCCTGTAGAAGGAAGGAAGTTACTCCAATCAAGCATACCCCTACAATGCTACCATGATTTTGAAAAGGCCCCTTCAGTGTTGCAGGGGCCTTGGAGATGATGGTCCAGGGGCAGAGACAATAGCTCATTAACTATTTGTCTCCAGCGTATACCAAAAAATAGTTTCTAATTGAAAATTATCCCAACTACAGAGAAAATGATCTGAGAATAACTCTTACTTCTTTTACTAACTTCCCCCTTCCTTCCCCCCCCCCCCCCCCCATTTTTTCAAATTTCTTGGCTTTAAGACTTTCCACACTCCTCTCTCTGCTTCCCCCTCTCCCACCTCTCACCTCCTCCCTCTCCAATCTGTCTTCCCCGCCTCCCTTGGCAGGCTCTTTAGCTTTAATTCAATAGCTAAAAGGCTGAATCAAAACTTGTATAATCAGCTTGAACCAACTTTTATTCCATGTCAGAAAACAGGAAGAGGCTAAGAATGGCCCAGATGTGATTTTGTATCCATGGGAGTGAACACAGTGACCTACCAGTATTTCCCCCTTCACAAGGATATATTATTTACAGGGTGTTAAACGTTACCTGAGTAGTCAAAACCAGCAGTGGGTTATCTGAGCGACATGTATGAAGCACCACAGGCCTGTTCCTTAGGCCCTTCTCATCTGAGACATTTCATTAATGCTGTCATCTGAAACCCAAAATCTAGAAGCTACTTTAGCTTTAGTGGAAGGCAAATTTCAGGGAGAAAAAACCAGAACAAGGTAAGGAAATTAGAAAGAGGAAGGAATGATAGAAGTATGAAAAAGTGGAGAAAGACTGCCTGGTTTTATTCTCTGTATCCTAACTAGCTCAATTTCAGCTGAAATAAGTGCAGAACATGCAGATAGGCACTATGAGAAGTCTACCATGCAGGGGACAGCAGAAAATGCCTTGATTAGCCTGATAAAAATGCTGATATGTGCTATGACTGCTGAATCTAATTGTAAAGAACAAGCACAAGTCAGGGGAAAATCTGTCAGTGCTAGTAGACAGAATTAACACAAAAACAAGTTATAAACACTCTGTTGGCCAGCTTCAACACCCTGAGTAATTCACATTACACTGAGACCAGTAGCAGAGTCTCTATAACCCTGGTAACCCCAAAGCCTGATCCAGCAGCTGGCTTGTTATAAGAGGATCACAACCTGATATTGATCAGGACTCAAGTAATTGGGTGTAATGAGGTTCAGGTATCAGGATAATGCAAACAGGAACCAACAAGTGATGGGAGAAGAAGGTATGAAACTGTTGAAAATGTATTAGATACCACTGTGGTTGATTTTAGTTGTGTCTTTGCTATAAACCAGTACAAATATGAGGAAGAAGCTCTTTATTCTGCTAGCGGCTTTGCACTGGAACAGATTGCCCAGAGAGGTTGTGGAGTCTCCCTCAACGGAGATATTTAAGAACCGTCTGGACATGATTTGGTGCCATGTGCTCTATGATGACTCTTCATGAGGCGGGGAGGTTGGATCAAATGGCTAGCTGTAGTCCTTTCCAACTGAACCATTCTGTGATTCAGAAGATTTTGGTTAGAAAAAGGGAGAAACAAATTTTATTTCGTTGGGATACTTGAGTTGGCTTTAGCTTCAAAATTAAAAAAGGAAATAAATCATGCTTCTTTATACAGCTAATAAAAGGAACAAAACCAATTACACAGATTTTTCACCATGCCATGGAGAGAAGAATCAGGCTGATTTATTCTCAAAGGTCAGCATCACACCATTTGAGTTTCACATCATTTAAAAAAAAAAGTTACCTATTATACACATTGGAGCCCAGGTACTGGTTCTCTTTAAACTATTTCCTTTAAGGTAAATGGTAAAATTCCAAATACAGACTATATGAATTTATTCTAGCTGTTCTTGGTTTTGTTTTTTTTTCCCCCAGCAATTTAAGGGTTTAAAAATAAATCAGCCATACTGCATTGCTTGAGAAAAAAAACTTAGATCTCTGATATAACTTCTAAAAGGAAATTTTAATTTTTTTTTTAATTAATCCTAGCATTTTAAAACCTAAAAAGCATATGGGGAGTGCACACATATCTTCACATGCACTGAAGCCCGACACTTGTACAAGGGCTAAATTTTAGCTGTCAGTGAGACAATAAGGATCTTCCATCCTCTGGGAAATGGGGCACATACCACCACAGTAGTGCCACACATCTCCCAGATCCTCAACACACACAGCCACGTGTGTTTGTATCCAAAATATTCAAATTACACATACTTTACAAAGCAGATTAAAGACCTTACCAAGTTATAATCAATGTTACAACTATTGCATATTTAAACTTTTCTTTTATTTTTGTTTGGATTCTTCTACCAATCCATCCTGGCTGTATGTAGTGACAATATACAAAACAAACCCATTATTTCTTCATGATCTAGGGGAAAATAAAAGAACTACAGAAATCAGAAAACACTTACAATTACATTAGTTGTCGTCACCCAAAGAACAACACTAATTTTTTTTGAGGCAGATATTTAGGTCACCATTTCCAACCACTTTCCCCTGATTTCTTCTAAAAATATAGGAAAACCCCAAAGTTTTCTGTCAATTTTTAATCCCTTACTGGCAACTAAATAAAGAAAAGAAAAAGAAACAAAGGTAAGCAAAGACTTTGACTACATCCTGTTATTATAAGGGGTTTTTTATTGCAATAGAAAAGCCAAAAGCTACATTCATTTAATCTCCTTCTCCCATGTTTTTAGCTCCCCTTTTGCATACACATTCACCCTACACACAGTGATTGTATATGGAACATTGGAATTAGTATCATCTCAGTGTGGAAGCTTTCCTGTGTGATACTTTTCAGAGCTGCCAGCAGAGTGACAGTCTCCTTACCGTAATACAAAGACTATTCTTCTTCAATTCAGCTCACTTCCAATTGTCTTATATCAGTGTCACAAAGAAGGCTGTGCATCCCAAAGGAAGGACTTGCACCCTTGAGGGTTAGTTCTCTCTCCCAGAGTATTGAATGTCAGTTCTGAAGCTTTTTAGAATTTTCGTCAGGTGAAGATAAGGGTTATATTCAATCAAATGAAGAGAAGGGAAAACAAACAGGCCAAAGTGAAATGAGGAGATAAGTTAAAATTCATGTTCCTACTACATTGTTTCCAAAGGGGAGAACTTGATTATCTGTAACATGGCATTTTTTGTAGCAGAGAAGTTGGGACTTCTTCTTTGAACATATAATGAATACTGCACTTTGAATTCAAATATACAGATTGCAGCAGTTAAACTTTAACTGCTTTCTCCTGAAAAATTCATTGCAATATAATGTTCTATGAGATAGATTGCTGCATTTAAAACTATAAATGGTGCTACATATGGACACCAGAAGACCATTAGAAATACCTCAGAAGCTAACAGATCCCTTAGAACCTGTGCCTCCATTCTGATACCAGTGCCTATTGCAAGCAAAATTTTCCTTTGAGTGGGTTTGCAGATCCAAGAAGAGAAGGTGCCACATAATTTTCAAAACATATTCTTGCTGAGGCTACAGGACTACAGTGCTAGGTGTTATAGAAAAGAAAAACCATCTGGAAGATTTACACCTGAGAGAGACCAAATAGGATGGATAAGTAACTTCCTGTAATGATATAGCCATATAGTGGTAGAGACAAGAACAAAACAAAGGTCCTCAATCTTAGTCTAGCAGTTCCCTCCTCCCCACTCCACTTCCGACCATGCTCTTACTGTACTTTTAAGTACTAATTTTTAAGGCTGTATTACCTGTAATTGTGGGAACATTTTGTGTGGAGGAGTGCTGCTAAAAGGCTACTTAAAAGAACAAAAATACCATATGCTTTCTGGATTAATTTTGAAGCCTCATTAAGGTCAACATAAAAGACTCAGATACACTAGTGATTTGGCATGTACTTTCACTTGATCGGAGAGGGGTGGTATTTTTGTAAACAAAGTTACTAATTTAACCCAGTCCTGAATAAACTTGTGTGTAAATATCCTAAGCTGAAATAGTGTTGTACCTTGGGAGAAGAAATGCCAAGTAGATGTTGAGTTAACTAATCCTAAATAATGATGGCACTTCATTTACGAATACAACAGAGAATAAAGAAAATTCATATTATCTAGCAACTTCTAAGCAGTTTCCTACCAAACTAGCAGCCAGCTCTACAAAATGACATGGAGGCTGTGTCAGAAAGGGTGTCTAAAGTTGTGCCTGTTAATAGCAAATTATGTATTAAATAAGGTTAACTCCTCCAAATACTGTCATTTTATTCTTACTACCAGCTATAAAATACGTATGAGAAGCAAAGCCTGAGAATCTACCCTGAAATATTTCAGTGATACCAAATATAGTCCCAATATCCCTGAATACATATTAAAAAAAAGTAGCATATTAACTACATCCATAAAAAATAGAAATGCATAATTCTACCCCAGTATTGGTTCTGTAAATAGAATAGTTTTGGTGCTAGAGAACACATAATAAATTTTTCAGACTGGAAAAAAAAAACTACTTTCAAATTGCCAGCCAAAGACCTAAGATTCCATTCTGAAAGCTCTGACATTTATTTTCATGTTCACAAAACACTTCTTTTATTTCAGTGACCTATCAATGGAGAAAATAAGAAAAATCATAATTTCTAATCTGACAGAGTGAACTGTGTTACATAACCTTACCCTGAAACAACATTCATTATCTGAAGAACAATATCTGCAGAAATTTCATTTAATCCTACAGATCACAGAATCTTATTTGATGCAAATATAGAAGTAAGGAAGGGCACATTTGATCAAAGTGAAAGAACTTATTCCTCTTTAACTCTGTTCAATGAAATCTTGCATTCATATTTTGATTTTTAATAGGCAATTGAATTCAACCAATCTTAATTTTAAATCATCTTTAAAATGCACTTTTTCAAGGTAATAATTACAATACTGAAGGGCAAAGGCTGTCAGGCAATATAAATAAGTTTGATATTAGGGGAAAAATCAGGTTGAAAAAGTAGTAAATAAAGTTGTTCAGCTTTTCCAACTTTCAAGTTTATGCCTTTGTTTACATATTGTTTATAAACACCTTTCCTTAAAAAAGAAAAAAAAAGATCCAAAAATCCATGCAAATCCAGTTTTACAGTCTTAAACCAGACCTTACTTTCAGTCTAAAGAATACTGAGTGTCAAAAATCTTTAACTGAAAAAAAACCAGTTAATAACAAATGTGAAACTTTCCCAAGGGACATCTTGATTTCTTACATTGTTTGTAAGACCATGTTCTTTACTTCTAAATTTTTCTGTATTTTTTCCCCATCTAATTACTTCAACTGATGTTAATCTAGTATAATTCCATTGCTGCCAGAATTTGTACCCATATGTCAAAGCTATGCTGCTTTAGTCACAAAAGAATAATTATTCCCCTGTAAGATGCTGAGGTGAAAATCATTGTCTAAGTGAATTTCACTTGAACCCAAGAAGGAGATCTGAGTGTTGACAGGCCCTCAGGAAAATACTTCAACAGACCTATCCCATTGAGTACATATCTATCTATTACATCCCTCTAAGTCCTCCTAAGATGCAATTCAGAGTGTATTAAGACACCAGCTTTGGAGGAATTCTCAACCACTATGAAAAATATAGCTACATTCATAAAGGCTGAGTTTAAAACATCTGAGTACAGCAATGTCAAGTCAGTAAGTATCAGCTATGTAGTTTGCTATTACGTATGTAATAGCAGTAGGAGCTGTGGCAGGTCAATCATTCTGTGCCAGCAAAAGCCAGATTCTCCCTCATCACACCTGGCACTTGTGTCAAATATCTCACCTAAAGGTCTTTGATGATAGATGCTGCTTGGAAAGACCACAATATCTTTTCTAGCATTTCGCTTTTCTGCTCTCCCAGTCCTAGAAAAGAGTTAAAATATTTTACAGTTTAAAAACTTACTTTTTTATCTGCTCCTTGGATGCAGGGAAAATTTGCCACCCTTCTCACTGCAAAATTGATGTCCTATTAAACCCTTTGCTACCATAATCTTGTTCAAAACTACATAAGCCCAAATCACTCCGTTCTTCCTAGTAGATCATATTTTCTGGATCTCAAATCATTGTCTCACAAACAACCATACTGAAAACCATGAATCCAGACCTTCATGGAGAAAGGCGCAAATAATTGGACTTTTTTTCAACTATAATATCATCAGATAGATATAATAAAATGCTTTCCTTCTCTCTTATAGACAAGTTTTGTTTCAGTAGAGATTTGCATTTTTTGTTCTTTTTTCTTCCTTTTTTCTGTAACAGGATAATGCAGGCAACTCATTCCTGCTGCAAATGACTCCACAGCCTGTATCATCCAGACAGAAGCCATGCACAGATATTTAGCCTTGCCCAAATATACGTGTTTACACTTGATGCTTTGCATCAACAGTAGTATTGGCATCATCACAAACTTGACAAGACACTTTTTGTGTTTGAATCCTAGCCTGCAGGACTTCTTCAACCTTCCATGCTATTCATAAAGCTAAAAAGACCACAATGAGTGGTCATGCAGGATTTCAGAGTTTCTGTTAATAACGGATCAAGAGTGATCCTTAAAGAAACTTGACATAAATCCTTTGAAACAGCTTTGAGTGTCATTTTGCAAATAGAGATTTCCTTTTGTTTTGTGCTTTAATTTAGATCAATTGTAAGGAACCATCAAAAGTCTTACTAAGTTAATAATATACATCTATGACAATTAACATGACTCTAAGTGCCATTTCTCTTACCAAATAATTGGCTACCTTATTATGGAACAGACAGTCAGGGAGAAAAATACCTGATTCCAAACTATTTGTTAAATTAACCATCTGAAATTAAAATATTCTTCTTATAAAACTGAAGAGAAACAAATTTTAAGAAGAAAAAAATTATTTCCAATAATTTGTACACTTTTAGTATCAAGTATGACTGTGTCCTCAGAACAAGAAAAGTGTTAATGATATCACCACAAGAAGGGATATGCAAAAGAAACACTCAAAATGTACATGAAAATGTACAGAACAGATTTTAAAAGAGCATGAGGGTTTCTAATTGAGCATGTTCCAACAAATGTAGGATAAGCTCATGGTAATGGGAGGTTGGAAGGAGGGAAAAGAGAGGTGAGCAAACGGTTTAAAGGCTGTACATCAAAGAAAAGCAGAATACACCACCACAGTATGAATAGGCAGTGCCTCACAGGAATGCTTATTTTTTTGTATGTACCTAAGACAAAGAATAAATACATGCAGAATAAAACAATAATCATTTCAATGCTAAAAAAGAAAAAAAGAGTAAAAGCACAACATAACTTGTAACAGTCTGAGGATCTGATCAGTCAGTACAGTAGCAAAAGAAAAATAAATTAAATAAAAAAATTTGCTAAAAGTGCAAACAAAAAATTATATTTAAAATACAATTAACACACATTTGGGTACTGCTTTCTTTTTCTTTTTTGATGAAAAGTAGGGAAACATGAGGCAAGGACTAATTACCTGTTCTTTTTAGGCAAATCCCAAAGCCATTATCAGTTCTTGTTGAATTTAGTCTTCATCAGCCTTTAAAAGAGTGGGTGAGAATATTGTGTTTCCCATCCACATACCTGCCCAGCAGTACAGGAAATCACTGGGCATACTTCACCATTATGTACATACAGTATCTTCTATAGTAACAGAGTAAAGAATAAAGAGTAGGCAAAGTCTTGACTGCATTTTGACTGCAATAGTAGAGCTTCATCAGTGAACAGCAAGAGTCCCATCAACTTTTTTTCCAGGAACCCACAGTTTTCCCCTTCCATCTTCTGCTCAATGTAAACCATACCACTTTAATGACAGTGTGGATCTTAATAGTCCTTTGGACATTGACCTGTAATTTTTGCAAGAAAGTCTTTGCAGTTCTCTGGAGCTATATGAATAATTGACAGCAATTAAGTACTGTTGCACCTGCCCAAAAACTGAAGACTGTGATCTATCACTAGAAGTGGAAAATTACTAAAAGCTATACTTCAGCCAAACTCTCCAAAAGGATGTGTTCTGTATTTCTTTCTGTTGTGTTTTTTGGTTTGTGAAATATATATATTAAATGGTACTTTGTGAAGCAAAAAAAAATTCATCAGTTTTCAGAGATTTTCAGAGGAACAAGCAGCAGCTAGGGTGCCAATATTGACACGCTGCTGTTCATAATTCCTGCTTTTTACCATCAGAACAGTTCAGAGTTTGGAATGATGCTTCTTTTTTTAGGTCATAGGTTGGACTTGATGATCTCAAAGGTCTTTTCCGACCTAGTTCATTCTGTGATTCTGTGATTCTCTGATTCTTATTTACTTATGAGGAGTGCCAAGTCTAAAGACACCACAGCATCTCACATTCATTCTCACAATCCCATTCTAGATGTGGGCATTTTTTAAACAGGTGACCAAGTGCAGCCTCTTACCAGCAAGAACTTTTCCTCTATGTTTACGTAGTCTAATGCAAGGAAATGCTATCTACAATTCTCTCTTGCCACGTGATGCAAGTCATACTTGGTTAGAGCAAGAGCTGAGTTGTGGTTAGGAAAAACAATCCAACACTCTGTGCTGAAAGAATAAACCAGCATCTATAGGTGGTCAAAATTCCAATTTCCCAAGCCTCTTGCCTTTCTTGTCTACTCCTGACCAGACAGATCCTATTAGCACAGGTAGGGTTGACATGCCATTCAGGGTAACTGAAGCTTGTGATGGAAAAATTACAAGCTTTCTTAGTAATTTAGACACAAAAAATGTGTTATCACTACAAATACAACAAAAGAAAAATATGAGACTCTCCTGAACTATTTTCCATACATTAATTTTGAGAGATGCTTCCAATCCTCCAGTACTAAAGATTAACAAAAGATAGATACAAGGTTATTTTAATTGCTAGGAATGGAGAAAAAAGCCCTTTGATTTCTTTGAGGGTTGGGTGCTGTTTTTTCTTTTTTTTTCTTAAGCAAAATTTCTGCGTTGGTGTAAGGCAGATTTTCCAGGCTTCAACAAACCAGATGGCCATCCAAAAATGCGATATGAAATTTTTATAGGAAGCTAAGAGCTGAACCCATCTAAGGGAGAGATTTTTCAGATTCCAAACTTTTAAAAATAAATATTGCTGCAAGATCTTATGTATCTACATTTGAACTGCAACGAGTCAATAAATAACCACAGTGATAATTACCTAAATTCTATTTTTAGAAGGAACAGAACACATGCAGTAAACAATAGCACATTGTGATATTAATGAAGCACTTGCTTCCTCTAAATGTAGAAATTCAGCAATTATCACCAGAATTGGCATGTATAAAGGTGCTGGTGACAATTTTAAAAAGGCATATTGCTTATATGATAGACCAGAATGCATGCTTTGGACCCAGTGCATTTTGTTATGAAGGATTCAATGACACAGTCCCACACTGAGCCAAGCTTATGCTCAGCACAGCATCAGCTCTGGTGGAGAGGAAGAGGTGATTGCAAGCCTTCCTTCTGCTTGCCCCAACTTTGAGTTGGCCAGAGGCCAACTCAGCCATCAGCATAAATTAGAACTGCTATAAAGTTGTTCTACTTTACATCAGCAGGTTTGGACCCCTGAGGAGTGCACCGCTCAGGCATCAGAGCATGTATTGAACTGCAGACCTTTCCCATCAAACCCCTGTCAGACTCCTTTCCTGCTAAAAGGTGTCTCCTTTTGCTCTCAGACATTTCCCCCACACATTTAAAGCCTGTCAGAAAAGCTGGAAGAGCTGGGCACACCAAGCTGAAACATCTCTCAGTCACAGGACTTGCCCTCTTGAGCTTTAGGGTCACTCTTTGTAATTTTTCCTTGTGGCCAAATATTTGGCCTGAAGACCTGTTGTCAAAGAAATACCTCCTGGCAGCTTGCTTTTTCAGACCTGCATCCCTAGCCCCAAGTGCACACAGAGACAAGCTGCTCTGATGCCTGCACACCGCGCCGTGCCTCTCCAGCCTGCCTTTTTGTCCTTAACTCTATCAATCTTTTCTTCCTGGGCTAAAATTATCCTACTTCCATTTTTCCTTAGACTTCTTCATGCAGTCTGGTTTCCTACAACCCTATTTTAATTCTGTCACAGAAAGAAAATAAGGTTAGCAGAACATAGGAAAGTGATCATTTATCACCTGGCTGACTCCAGGGTTTGACTTTTGGCTTTCCACCCTATTACACACAAAGAAAAGTCAGCCACAGGGCAGAGATCTCAGTCAGTGGATGAATTCTTCTCTAATTCTCTGAGCGATGAAGGCTTCATACTCATGCCTCTCCTTCACATTATACTTGCTGTGCAGAAAGCACTGCTAAAATGCTAGGAAAAATTTCTTTACTGGGCACTACCTGGCCAAGGAACCTGCAGCACAGACTGCAGTGATCAGAAAGCTCTTCTTGTGTTTGGGAACCTGGCATAGATTATATAAGAAAATTAATTACTGAAAGGGAAGAATAGTCCAAACTACAGAATTTGGTTGTTTGGTTCATTCACCAGCATTCCGAATGTGTATATTCCGCAATACAGGTGGACGTGGTTACTGTGACTCTGCTCCTGTCAGTGCTTCCTGAAAGATGAACAACTGCCCCAGCACTCCTGCTGGAGCTCTGCACACCCCCTGCACTCTCCCAGATGTGTGAAGTAACTGCATGTGGTCCTGACGGAGAGCACCAGAAGTCAGTCATCTCCTTCATACTCCATCTCTGCCTCAGGAAGTATCTCCAGAAATTGACTCATATTGCTTCAGGGACCCATTTGCAGACAGACGCTCCCAGTCACAGGGAGATGGCAGCCATCACACATTGCCAGGATGGGAAGACAATTGCAATATTTTGGAGCATTATGGCAATAAACATACACAAGATCACATGGGGAAGATAACATGCAAGGAAGAATTAATACATCAGCCATGTCAAAAAAGGAGATGACTAAAAGGACTGCAGCTCATGATTTCCTTTTCTGAGAGGTAATGCTTGCAGAGGTCACAGGGTGCAGTAAAGCTCTCCATAGGAATCTAGAAAGTGTCATGGTCTAACCCCAGCCAGCAACCAAGTCCCACACAGCTGCACTTTCACTCTTTCACCAACAGGATCAGGGATAAAAATTGGAAGGGTGAAAGCCAGAAAACTCATGGATTGAGATAAACACAATTCAATAGGGAAAACAAAACCCACATACACAAACAAAGTGAAACCAGGAATTAATTCACTGCTTCCCAGGGGAAGGCAGGTGTTCAGCCGTCTCCAAGAGAGCAGGGCCCCATTACATATAATGGTTACTTGGGAAGACGAACACCATCACTCCAAACGTCCTCCCCAGTTCTTTCTTCCTAACTTCGCTTTATATACTGAGCATGATGTCACATGGTCTGGAATATCCCTTTGGTCAGCTGGGGTCACCTGATGAGGCAGATTAGCCATGTGTCATCCCAGCCTCCCAGGCACCCCCAACCTCCTAAGCAGTGTGGCAAGTGTATGAGAAGCAGAAAAGGCCTTGCTTCAGTGCAAGCCCTGCTCAGCAATGACAGAAACATCTCTATATTATCAACCCTGTGTTCAGCACAAATCCAAAACACAGCCCCCATACCAGCCACTGTGAAGAAAATTAACCCTACCCCAGCTGAAACCAGTAGAAGAGACAGCCTAACCTGATTTTTAAGAGGAATAATTACATTTTTTATACAGAAACTTGCAGAGATGATAACATGCATGACTACATTCACATCACTAAGACTCTAGTTAAACTGATCTAAAGGTCTGTTAGCATAAACTGCTTACAACTGATCCCACAGAATTAGAGCTCAGAAGCTTGCAAGGTCAGTAACCTGATTCATTTGGCAGTGGTGCTGACTCTTACATCTCTACTACCACTATATAATGTTCCCCTCCACAAAGGGCCAAAAACATGATGACGAAAAAATTGCCACAAGAACCACAGAATCATTAAGATTGGAAAAGAGTTCCAAAATCATCAATCCAACCTTTGACCGAATACCACCATGCCCACTAAACCATATTATAAAGCACCATGTCTATTTGCCAGGGATGGTGACTCTCCCTGGTGACCCTGTTTTAATGCTGACCTTTCTGTGTAGAAATTTTTCCTGATATCCATCCTCAACCTCTTGCAACCTGTCCTATCACTTGTTGCCTAGGAAAAGAGATTGAACCCCACTTTGCCATAACCTCCTTTAAGGTAGTTGTAGAGAGCAATAAGGTCTCCTCTGAGCCTTCTTTCCTCCAGGTTAAAAAACCCTGTCTGAAAGGACTGGAGAGACAATACCTCTCAGCCGCCTAACCTCTGCATATCATTCTGACTTGGAAAAAGTAGTTAAAGTTCACGAACATTGAGCTGGGAGCTCTTATCGCAGCAACCAGAAAGGGACTGCTCCTCTCACTCTAGGATGAGTCTCTCCATCTGTTTCTAAATAAAATCTGCTTTCTCTCTTCCCATCAGTTATGTGAACTCTTGAAAGTCATGTACTGTGAGGCATCTAGGTCAAATAACCTAATAAACACAGGAATTACTGTGTCTAAGAAAATATATACTTCCCCTGTGCCTGTCTGTGCTGGGCTGTAATGACAAAATACCTGCCGCAGGGGCACGTATCCCAGCTGTGAGCATTTTGGGGTATAGTGAATACGGATAGGGACCACTAAGCAAGTGTGTAATCCAACTGCTCCACTCTGCTCTTCTCAAGATACTCTTTGCTCACACAAGCTCTTGTTGTGTTTTCCACTTAGCAGCCCAATGACTGTCTACAAAAACATGTAGTTATAAATGAGCACACCAACTGTTTCTCAACACAGAACAGAACAATCCGGTGGTGGAAGGCACTGGGAAATTCCCTGTTCTGCCCCTTTTGTTCCAAGGCTGCTAATGTATTTTCCGTGAGAATTTCTTCTGCAATGGAAAAAAAATACATTAGACAAACAACTTATTTATTTTGAGAATGAAAGGCAGAAAGGGGAGCTTAACAGAGCTTCAAACAGAGACTTATTCTGTAGGAAATACATTTTTTAAATGCAGAAATATATTTCAACAATAGTCGTATTTGATGAGAACTGACACTTCAAGACCTCACAGTCAAAATCGTCTGAACTGCCATTTAGATTAGCTGAACCACAGTCTGCAGCATTGTTATGCATCTGTACAAAGTTGTAGAATCAAGTCTCTATTACTGTCTATAGGACTAAAACATTTTAAGGGTTTGTCTCACAATCAAACCCACTGTCCCTATGAAAATGAAGCCATACACCTATATGGAGCCAAAATTAAAATGGACACCATACCTCCTAACATGCTAAGCTATATTTAGCATGCAATCTGCCATGAGCTTGTTGATGTTGCCCCCTGAGGTAATCTAGTGGATGGATGGACACAAAGACGAGGTACCTACCTCTGGAGCAAAGTCCTGAAGCAGACCTCCAAGAATTTTCTAACTGTTGTCCAGCACCCTACCCTGAAACACAGGACCCAAGCAGGAAAAAAAAAAGGAGAGTTGATGAAATAAAAGGAGTAATTATGCCACTGAAATGAAACAGAGGAGGAGGGGATGAAATGGAGAGGAACACATGCATAAAAGGAGAAGAGCTCAGAACTAATTCTGCAGTTAAAATACCACCATTTCATATGTTTTTCAAAACAGCTCACTTGTAACAGATAATCCATGACATCGGTCTCTTAATCCTCTCAGCATGCCTAAGCAGCACCACAGTCTAATGACTGAACTGCTGTAGCATTGACCGTAATTACAATATCAACATCCTGCTACCTACAGCAGCCATAACCTCTGTAAAATAAAGTCCACACATGTAATAACATGCACGGGAGAATTACATTTTAAACAGCAACAGCTCTGTAAACATGCTATGTGTTTACACATAGCTTTTAAACACATATCTTGTCTTCAAGGAGTGCATAACTGAGGGCTACAAAACATCTTTTAGCCTTTTCTCAGCATTTGTGATGTAGTTTTTCCTCTGGCTATTTTCCTAAGGCACAATCTGTTTTTAGGCTATGCAAACAACAACAGTTTTTGCCTTTTCATTCAAGGGAAGCAAGGTTTAGCATGGCTGGAAAGGCACCTGAAGTGACCATCATTGGGCCCGTTTCTTCTCCAGTGGTGTTGTGGTTTTGCTACAGGGCCAGCCAAATGAAATAATTGCATTAAGAAATACAGCCCCATGTAATGCTCATTCTGAGCATGCAACTTAGGAGTGGAAATAAAAGGAGTGTACACTGCCCATAATTGCTCACTCAGCTGTACCCCAACCACATATCCTTCTGCACCAATCTTGTGTCTTGTAGTTTTTTATCATGCAGATTCAAAAAATATATACGTAGTCAAAGTCTTGTGCAAAATTTGATTTATGGTCACCAAATACAATTTTAATGAAAACTTTCCCAAAATATCTAGTGTATTTTGATTTTCCAAGAGAAGTTTCCAAGAGAAAAAAAGAAAAAAAAAGCCCCTTACTCCTTTGGAATGTCACAAATACTATGCTTTCCTCCAAATTTGGAGCTTACAGCATCAGCTCACACTAGTGTATGAAAAAGGCTACCTGTATCTTTAGCACAGCTACAGCCTCAGAAAAATCTCTTCGTCTTTCCAGCTACAGGTCAGGCAGGCAGGTTTTAAGGGTGAAAGGATAAGAGAGGTACAATTAAAGAGTCAATGGCTAATATCTCAAACTTCTGTCTTGCAGGGTGAGTAAACTGCCGAGGACTGGAGAAGCTAGTTACTTGCCATTGCCTAAGGTAAAAAAAAAAATCACACAGCATTTAAAATTTTGATTAAATAATGTAGCAAATGCTGAACAGCAGATCTTTTCTGCTGTGTTGCAATGCTCATGGTCACAACAGCCAGGGATAGTACACTGAGGTCCAGTCAGGATCTTGCTTTCTTGATATTATGTGGGCTTAAGACCTTGCTTTCTCCCCAGGGAGTCAAAATATAGATGAAGACTAAAGTTAATGAGATTTTTTTCCCCACCAAAGCTAACTTATCCATAGCAAAACCCCATCTTTTCCTTCTGATTATGTTTCTTATGTAGAATATCACTATTTTTTTGGGGGGTGGCAGGGGAGGAAGGAAGGGTATAGAAAAAACCAAAAACTGTAATTCCACAGATTCCATAAAATTCAGGTTGGTTATACTGTCTTCCAGGCAGCACAGCTGTCTGTTCTGAAAAGGAAGAATCTTCTCTCTCCCTCTCTCCTCTATCCTATTATCACTGCCCCACCCCTCTTTTTTTCTGACCTTAGCCTTTATCTGAGAAAATTCAGCTCACAAAAGTTGCAGAAAGTAATCATTCTGCATTTTCCAGCCTCATGAATCTAGCAGGTCCCTGGATTGAGATGACTCTGGGGAGAGTGATAATATAAAGCTCCAGAATAGGGGACTTGGGGATTTGTTTCAACAGCATTATTCAAGCTGAGCACCATCTCTCATTGTCACACCCCCACCCATCCCCAAAAAAAGAATATTGAGATTTTTTTTTTTTTCAGTCAGTAATATTGCTCAGAAGGACAATCTCTTCACAGAAGCTGTCAAGAGGACTCTGTCCTCATCCACAAAAGGGCTCCATTGAAGAAAGGGAGGGAACTGAACCTATCCAAGCTACCCAGGTCCTTTCACTAACAACTTTTATTAAAACTTGGAGCACCTTGGCTGACTTCTGAAGCCCCAGGAGTTCACTGGCTATCACATTGTGCTGGGCAAGATCAGGGAGCAGCATGTATCCCTGGTCCTCACCAGATAACCACTGTGAGGGTGTCACACAATACACTGCAGACAACACCTTGGATCAGAAAACAAAATCCTCTTCAGCTGCTAAGACAGACTCAGATGTCAGGCTAAGGAATTGCATGGTAAACTCATCTCATGGAAGAGGAAGACTAGCTTCTCTCACAGCTTCCCCGCAACCATATGCAGGTTTGCCCATTGCCCTTCATTCAGCAAGGACTAAATTATTCCCTAATTAGGAAAAATCCCTAGTCATTACTTGTTTACCTTCAAACAGCAAGCAAAGAAAACAAACCCAGAAGTTAGAAAGGGGCCAGGAAGAGATCCTTCAAAATCACAAGACTATTTTTCTCCTATCTATAGTAGAGTTATAGCTGCAACAGAGATAAAAAACAGCAAAAGACTTAGCAATAATTATCACATGTCAGATGTGACTATGTTTCATTCAGAAAAAGTGCAACAACTTTGGTTTGCAAAGCACAGAAACAAGTTTGCACAGAATTAAAATTATCTCCAATACGAATTATAAAGGAGCTAAAGGGAGAAAAACCTAAACTTTCCAGCCGCATTTGAACCATAAATCAGTATTTTAAATATATTTAAAAGAAAATGAACTCAAATCTAGAAAATCTACAGAATTTTGAAACAGGTGTTTTAGTGGAAAATCAAACACCCAAGAATTGCAGACCATCATTGTACAAAAGAGTTTCAAAGGATCCATTTCTTTGGAGAGGAGGATGCTTCTCATGCATGGGGAAAACAGCATGCCATCTTTTAGCATCCACTCTAAGGCATGACATGTAGTCATCTACAGCTTTTTCTTCAAAGGCAAGGATGAGACACAAAAAAAGCAGAAAAACACAGGAAAAAATTATTCCATTGGGAATTTTTTTCCAGAACTGGCAGGATGGCCTTGCCTGAAAGAAACCAGGACTAAAGACAGGAGCAACATACAGCTTCCTTCTATCTCAGTCCTTGTACTTTCTATTTTTCCTGTTTCTTCTTACTGGTTGACTTTAATTTCTCATCTTTTTCTTTTTTTTCTCTAATTTGTTTACTTGCTTGTTCTGTTAGATGCCTAACAACCCATGTGCTGATATTATGGCATTTAAAACAGACACTTGAGAATTTTTGGAATACCTAGTCTCTTTTCTGATCCACAGAAGTTTTGTATTTGTTTGATGTGTTGGCACTTAGATTGTTTGTTTTAAAACAAATCACAAATGTTTAATAAATAATTCAATTCAAAATCATTTAACACAAAAAAGTATTTGTAAATAAATTTTAGTAATATTAGCTAAGGTAGAAACAAACATTTGGGGGTGGGTTTTTTTTCATTGTGTAGTGCCAGTTTCGTAATTGCCGACAGGTTTTGCCACTGACGTCCTCTCCCCTTCTGCTGTATAGAACACAAAAGCAATATTTAATTTTCTTAGACCTGGTGATCTAGGTCATACAGTAAAGATTTGCGACAGCCTGGCAGGGATTAAAGCACTTCACCCTTTCTTTCTAATCCCTTAACAAATGCTTGTATGTACCACTAGCAAGTTAGGACATACCAGGTTTGTTCTGAACCATTGCCTGAAGCAGTTACCCAGGTTTCTTGACCTGTAAAGGTACTTCTGCCTTCAAGTCTGTTAGTTCAGCAAATTGTGAGGATCCCCATCCAAGCCCTGCTCACTCAGGATGAAACAAAGGTCCAAACCTACCTTCCTCTAATCAGCTGTTGCTGTTTCATTCTCCATCTAAACTGTTAATCTGAAATTAGCTCAAATGGTGGGCATCAACAGGCTGTGAATGAGACAAAGAAACAAACTCAAAACCCCACAAAAACTTAGTCAAGCAAGCAAGCAAGCAAACACAAAACCCACCAAAACCCACCAAAACAATAACAAAACCCCCTAAAACATTGAAACACTTTTGGAAAGTATTACCACCCGAACCCAGTTTAAATATTTCAGCTTGATCAAATACTAAAACAGGTGTGAAAAAAAAAAATAGTTTCTGAAAGACAGATACCCTACTTTTCACCAGCACCATGAAGAATAAAACAGAAAAATTTTATTCAGTTTGTCTTAGTTTCATTTAAGGTACTTTTTTGTCTTTTAAAGTAATTTCAAACCAGGATTCTGTCTGGTCTTTTATCCAGTCTGTTGTCTCTATGGGTAAGGATTAATTATAGCATTCAGATTAAATTTCAGAGGTAGCATGAAATGTCTTTCTATGCACAAGCCTTCATTAAAATAAGGAAGTCACACCGGCAGCTAAATTGTGTCTTCAGTGCTTTTGAGTCAGCTCTTTTGCTGAAGGCCCTATTCTATTTTCATTCAGGAAAGCCAGAAAGTTACATGTAAAATGAGAAGTGATTGCAACACTCAGAAACCCACGTGCTGTTTATTTTCAAAGAGACTCTCAAATGCACTGTGGTTGGACTACTTTTGAAAATGGAAGCAGGTCATTCAGATCCTGACTCTCAGATATATTTAAGAAAATATACATGTTTAAATATTTTGGCTGTCAGTGCCTCTGAGCCTCTCTCCATGGCTACAATGTACATCCAGCTCATGATGCTAAAACTGCAGTAGTATTACAGAGCCAGGAAAATCACGTGTAGGGCTGAGATCTTTACCTTTTCCTGTGATTTACCTCAGTTTTATATAAGGAAACATGTTATTCTGGACATGGCTTCTATATTTTTGTTATATGAAAGCAAAAAACTATTCCACATTAAGAGGAAAAAATTAAACAAAAAACCCTGACACATTTGAATTGCAGACCCAGTGAGATCAAAATATCTTTCTGGGGCTAGTGATTACCAGCTTTGTCCTTAATACGGTCCTCCTCTCCTCTTTTGTCTCTCTTTTTTTTATTATAAAATAGTAATAATAGCAGTCCATCGCCTGTACTGACAAGACTGAGATGGTTTACTTTCCTTCCCCTAGGAACCTACTTTCCCATGGGCTGTCCTGCTGGGGTGACTGCAGAAATGAAGCACCAGAAGGGTTTATCTCTCTGTCCCAGTTAGACCCATGCAGCTCCCTAGGACAGTGTAACGAACTCTGTCCCATTAAAGCATTGCAGCAGCCCATCAACCCTGGTACTTGATAGATCTGTCCTAGTTAGTCACAGCACTGCCCATTCTGTTTTGAGGCACAATTACAGTAAAGCCTGTAAATAATATCATTGAAATCAATGACTACTGAAGAGTAAACTCTACATCTTAAATTTAAAATCAAAATGTCAATGATACTCATTATTTAAAGGTAGAAGCTGCAACTTTCCAGCAAGATGGTATTTGTTTGTTTCCAAGTTTCTATCTGCAATATCATGCAGGAGTTAAGAGATAGGGGAAATACTGTGGAAAAAGATTTCTCTTAAAATCATTTGACCAAAAAGCTCTGACTTAACTCAATATGTAATATAAAATACTAAAAGCCTGACTGTGCTGCAATATTTTCCAGCTAGCAGGCAATGTTATACAAAACACAACATTGCGCTAAACCAATTTCAAGGTGAAAACTCCAACAATTCTCCTCCTCCCTCCACTTAATTTTACAAATTAACCTTTTAAAATTTTGCTATTTCTAAAGGAAATAGAGCAAATCTAAAAACTTGGAAATGCATTTGTTTTTGAATATGAAATGTAACCTGTTTAAAAACAGGCAATCTTTCATTTTTGGGATTCAAGATCTGCACAGATTGTAGTGTCACCTCCCAGCATTCCCCACTGTGAACCTCAAGTTCATGGGAATGACCAATACTAATGATCCCTGAACTGTTTCCCACAGCCAAATGACAGCTGCAATTCTTTAGCCCCAGCTCTCCTCCTTAGAGCTGATTCAGCGGTAAATTTATGGCACTTCCTCTAAAGTATCCCATGCTGGTTTGGACATTTATCACCCAACCTTAGCATTAGAAGATGCATTTTCCTCATAACTCCTAGTCAAGTGCCTACTTCACAAGACCATGAGTAGTAGGAAAAGGCAGGTCTGGGTATATTCTGGGAGATGACCAAGGCAATGGTATCTTAATACCATTTTTCTTCTGTGGAAGAGGAATAATGGACCTTCATGCAAAGCATGGAGGAACTGTGTCTAAAACACTGGGCTCAAAGAAGCTTTGGGCATTTCTGAGCAAAGACACTCTGCTGAATATATTTCAGGTTTGAGATTTCTATACTGCCCACCTTAGAACTCATAAGAAATATCTATATCAAAGAGTATTTGCTGGCATAGAAAAAGTAAAGTGCTGTACAAGCTAAACAGGAATTATTCAGGTGTCATTACTAAAATCTATGGCAGTTAATCAACACATCTAAAAGTAAATCCATGGTAGATTTAACATTTTCTATTATTTTCCTTTTCACTCTATTATAGAGCAAATAACACTAGGAACTTGGTCTTTCCACCCATAAAAATGATCCTTAAAGCCAGGAAATATTTCTGAGTTTACTAGTCAATTTATTATATCCCATGTGAAAAACAAGTCTGCACCAGATAAGCAATAAACCCTCCAGAAAGAAGACTTCAATATCTAGCAAGTGAAAGGGAGCTCCCCTGTCTAGCCATAGCTGAAAGTAAAATCAGTGTGAAATTCTGACCAGAAGGGGATTACACAAAACCCTAATATTGTTCTGATTGTGGTTTGCTCTTGCAAACTAGGGTGATGTTTGGCTACTGCAGGTTTTTAACTTGGGTAGAAAGAAAGGCTCTGATAGAAGAAATTGATTCCAGATTAAGATGTGGATTTCAAACCTCTTCTTTTTCCTCTCCAATCTCAGCTTTTCCAAGCAGTATTTTATTTTTAAATGAGGGCAAAACCCAGTGTCTTTAACTTCATAACTTTTTGCTCAGAAACTCTAGCAGTGTGTGATAGTCTGGTTAAGAACTGTTTATCCTGCAGCCATGCCAGCAAAGTAGTGCACCCTTGATCTTTCCATATGAGCTGTTACACAGAGAGCAGGTTTCACAGCAGGTTCCATGGCACAAAAGACATCACAATGCAGAAATAATACTCCAAACAGCCAGACACATTCTCACTTCTACAAATGTCTGAGCAAACATCCGCATCTGGTATTCTAATTTTTTTGTTGTTGTTGTTTCAAAGAATGTAAAATTATGAGTATTAGCTCTTGTACTGTGCCATTTAGAAGTGATTCCACTGTCTCAAAGAAAGAGTTCTTGCTTTGGGTCTGGCTGGAATTTGACCACTGTATCAGGAGCGCATCTTCAGCATGTTCTGTGCAGAATACATTTGAAATGCAAGGGCTATTTTTTCATCACAATAGAAACAGCTAAGGATAAGCTTTTCAAAGATGGCTATCAACAAACCAGCATGTTTTTCAAAGTTCTGTATAACTGCATATTCAAACACCATTTTAAATTAGACCAAGAAAAATTATTTTCGTCCATTTTGAAATATCACCAAAATTCTCATTCAAAGTGTTCCTATTCCATCTGGGTAGTCAAAATGAGACAAGTAAATCCTGAGCAAACAAATCAGACTTTTGCACCTCACTCTGTAAAGACAAATATTAAAATTGCAAACAGTAGATAAATAGAAACATTCTAAAATGCAAATTAATTGTTACCAGCAATGTAAGGCCAAGACAGTAAAGCGATCTCATTAAGAAGCTTTATGGAGGCCATAGATTTAATTATCAGGGGCAGTTGTACAGCTTGTTCTGACCTTCTAGCAGCATTTTTGGTTTGCACAGATGGGCCATAGTGCTGTCTCTTTCCTTCATCTATATTTTCTGTTCCCTAGAATAGGCAAAATACTGAAATCTGTAAGTATTCTGCTCAGCAAAGCTCTCACCCTTTCTTGTCAGTCTTGAATGCAGCAAGCTTTCTGCTGGCAGTAGAGGTGGAGACAATTTTCAAGTCTTTGAAAATCTTGTAAGTTTCATTCCTTAATAATTATTATTCTGCAGTTGGCAAAGATTAAATGCAGCCTGTTCTCCCTGCTCATTTTCTGCTAGAAGCAGTAAGTGTCCTACAAACTTAAACCATGTCTCATGGACATACAGGGTGGAGGACAAAGACAAAGCTTACACAGTTGGCTTAATAAATAAGGAGTTTCTACTGTTTAACCAAGGGTGTATAACTCTTTTCACTCACCATGAAATAATGAAGTTTGGGTGCTGGTAAAGGACATATACCATATTTGGCCATGTTAGCTGTACAAAGAGGGGCAAGGACTTGTGAAAAATTGGACTTGTTTCCCTGAGAGGAAAAATGAAACTGTCCACAGAACACACACACAAAACAAAACCAAAACCAAACAAAACACAACCAAACAAAAAAACCCCAAACAAACAAATAATAACCAAACATCCAAAACAAAACCAAAACAATAAAATCCCCACCAAAAACTGAAAAACAAACAAACAAACAGAAACAAAAGCACCCAAACCAAACCAAACTAAAACAACAAACCCCCCCAACAACAGTGTGTTGCAAATTCCACAAAATAAGGCCCTGGAAATTTCTTCTACATAATTGTTTCTTGACAGAAATAAATTAACTCTGTTTGCTGGAAGAATGTAATCTGTGCTCCAACCCAGGAGTCCCTGCTCCTATCAGTCTTTGAGTAATCAGTTTTCTGTAACCTGTATTTCTGTTCTCTCTGTTTACCAAGTAAATACATTTAATGTATCTGCTGGAGTTCAATCCTTGTAATGCTTGCCTTTCAAATTTTGGGCATGTCAGCACTGTCAGAAAATATTTTCCATTCTCCACCTCTGCCAAAAAAAAAAAGAAGAAAATATCCTAGGTGTTGTGCCATCTTCAGAACTTTACTCTTGGGGAAAAAATCTTGGATCACCAGCACATATCTGAAGAATGAAAACTTCTGCATAGAGTTCCTTATTGATCATAAAGAACAAGGACAGTAGAAAGCATGACTTTCCTCTGCAACACTATGTAAGTGGATAAACTAATATCTGACCTTGCAATTTCTGATGCATTAAAAAAAATTCCTGAGTGCCTGTAAATATACTGCCAGATAATGAATACATAGGATTCCTCAGATCTTGATTTTATATTTTAAACGTTGTTTAAGAGGACCTATCTCACATTTGTCTCGATGCCTTCCTTCATCTTTTCTTATCCATTTCTCAGCAAAGGTTAAAAGAGAGAGCTTCTGCCTGGGTTCATGGTTTCTGACCTGCACCACTCAGAAAGTTAGGGTGTCATTTAAGGTAATAATTTTCCCACAGAACCCAATTGTGAACACTAGATTTGCTTTTAACGAATTTTACTTTGAAAAACAATTTTCTTGACGTTGATATATCCATGTACTTAAGATACAATGAAAATATTTCCTTACTTCCCAGCACTGATGTTTAATTTCTCTTTGAGACATCCTAACTACATTTGACTTTTCCTAATGCTGGGTGCCAGCCCTAGGTTGCCTAAGTTTCACACAGTGTCGTTGCATTCACTGTGCTAATCTTAAATTATATACATTTTTGGTCACTCCATGTGTTTCTAATTGGTTTCCCAAGCACCCGCAGTAATACAGCTGCTCCATTTGGCAGCTGCCAGTGCCCACAAACCCCTGTGTCTTCCTCTTCAACGCTATTTTAGGTACTGTCTTTTGGCACTCAAGTAAAAACAGTTATAATCCGATGTAAAGTATTAAAAAAAAATCCAAAAAGACAACTGAAAGCATATAGAACTCTTGTGGCTTTGATGTTGCAAGAAGAAAGAAGTCCCTTTCTGTGTTATGCCTGCTACCCCAGTCTTGATGAAGGAAACTGGTATTTTTCTGTCATCTGGGTGCTATCTTCATATAACAAATTACAAGCAAAATAGCCACAACCAGAGGATGAATGACCAAGACACAACTGGTGGTCCATGGAGTAGACAGTGGCAAAGGCAGGCTGACCACAACAGCTGGTTGAAAGCTCATCACATCTGCATCCAGGGCTTCCTGGCTTGACTTAGGATGTTGAGCTCTCTTCCCAAACCCTTCTGTTCATTTTCTGCTTGGATAGTGGCCCACTGGAGGTTGTTGTTCTTTTATGATGGAAAATGTAAATATTCTAAATGACCCAGGTTCTTGCACAAAAAGCCAAAGAGTATGCTTTTAAAGCACTATCTTTTATGACTAGCAAGGGGATGAGCACAGCAAGGTGCTTTACAAGCTGCCTACAAACGAGGACCACTGAAATGCAGTGTGGGAACCAATTAGGGAAAGGGCTGTGTTATTTTTACTGCACATGCAGAGCAGATGGGTTTTCATTTTGGTGTCTCTGATCCCACCTTGAGAAGGCAGTAAAGTGAAAAGGACACTGCTCATTTTATCTGTCACACAAGAATGAAGACTGCAGCCAAACACAGCACTGCCTGAACCTCTGGTTTGAGGACATCTAGTTGTTTTAAGACTAGTGCCCAAACACCTGAGATATCCTGAGTGTAGAAGTCCTGAGGTCATAGGTGGACTGGGTTGTGAGCACCAGTCTAGATCCAGGCTGGAAATCAAACTTGACCAAAAAAGGCAGTGAAGCAGTGCTGTTTCTGTGTCTCTATCACCACAGTCTTGATTCACCCAGCTAAATGTTCTAGTAGGTCTGTAATATGAATTTCTGGTAGAAAGTGAATTATGTATGCATGTAGGAAGGGACAGAAGAGTAATGAGTGAGTTCAATCTCATGTTCAATTTTCATCGAAAATCCTACAGAACAGGTTAAAAACAAATTAAAAAAAAATCTTTGCTTAATAAGACAAGGGTGCACAATACACACATGCAATCCTTGTGATGTTTCTACTAATTCAAGCTTTATATGAGGGTAGAAAAGAACTTCTGCAAAATATGCTGTTGCAATAATCATATGTTTTCTATTTGACAACTTAGTTAAGAGAAGAGTTAGTGTAGGGCATGCAGAATTCATCATGAGTCACACATATTCATACAGACTTCATTTTAGTGTTTCAATTACACACATTTCTAACTGATGTACAGCAATATAGCATTTTCTGGTAATGTGATATCTGTTGGAATTTATAACATTAGTTCAGTAATTATTGAGCCATTGTTGTCAGGCATCACGGAAAAAAAGGAGTGGCAGGATGCTCTAGTTATTAAAGTTTAGTATCATCACTGAAGAAGAAAGTATGAGGGGTTTTTACCTACTGGCTTAATACTTAGCCGAAGTCAATGAAAGGTGCATATGGATCCAATTAGGAGACAAAGGAGAGAGGAAAAATAGCTTAATGACTGGAGAACCAGACTGAGGTTTGGGAGATTTGTGTTTGATTCTCATGTCTATCACAGATTTCCTGTGTGGTTTAAGTCAAGTTATTTCATCTCTTTATGCCTCAACTCCTTATCTGAAATACAATAAAGTAATATGCAATACTGCAATACACCCCTCACCCACACTTTTGTCTATCCTTTTCAATTGCAGCAGCTGAACTGTTGGGATTACCTCCTTCTCTTATAAAAGAGATACTGTTGGGAAGTATCAAATATGATACCATAATATGAATAATTGCAAATCTGATTGTCTTTTAAGTCATGGCGGGGGTGTGGGAGGGGGGTGGGAGGGCAAATCCTTTCTATGTAGACACTTAGAATTTGACTTTGAGACCTTGAGAGAAAAGGAGGTAAATTTCAGGTCAAGGATAATTTCTAAACCAGTGTTCTTGATATACCATTTTGCATCCAGACTTTCCAAGGAAAATTTCCTTTTTCTTTCTCCCAAATATGTTAACAAAGGGAATATCATCCCTGACAGAGCTGACAGCAGAAAGCGATGGATGAGTTTAGATGCAAATTCACCAAATCCTTTGGTTTTGTTTCCAAAGAAGGGCTACTTTCTCAGCTACAGAAAATAAAAATTTTCAAGAGATGAGAACACCTGTAGATGCCAGGGGTCTCTATATTATGGCAGGTTTTTTTCCTTTTGCAGTAATAGCAGCTTGAAATCAAGTTTAGATGTTTATTTCTCTGGTAACCTATCTAAAGTTACTTATACTATCATAAATACATACACTTAAAATAGGTTTCTGCTATAATTGTCTTTGAATGTATACATAATTACCTCTACCAGGATTACTGATCAAGAGCCTCACCTGAGAGAACAGCTGGAAATGGCTTCTTGTTCAGCTTTCTAAGGAACAATATCTACCTTACCTCCTCTTTGTCAGAGACCAAAAATGCACAGAATATCTGACTCCAATTTCACAAAAAATATCTTTTAGAAATTCATGTTACCCTGATGAGAGGTTCTGTTTTCACCAAGTAAAGCACTAGGACACTAAGTGTATGGAGCAACATAGTCAGGCATTTGTACATTACAAGAACAACAAAAAATACATGGCTTGGCACTTCAGTGCACAAAACAGTACTAAGAAAGGGATGGAGAGGAAGATGAAGACGCCTCTCCCTTTAACCTACAAGTTTACATCATTTTTTTAAGTCTGCATAGAAGACATGGAAACAAAGGCCATCAAGAAGCAAAAGATTATTTCCTTACCATTTCCTGAAAGGGTTTAGGCAGAGAAAACAGATAAACACCAACACAAGAGTGGAGCAAACTCCACCTGATGTGGTAGACCATCATGCTCAGCCTAGTGCTGTGATGGATATCCACTGCTAAGCTTTTCTCCAGTTTATCATCCCATGTTTGTTACTAGAAATTACCACAACTGGAAATTACCAACTGTTCCAATTGGATATCTTTGTTTTTCTTTTTCCCTCTAGAAAATGTTGACTGTCAATATGTAGCTGATCCATGGGAACAGTTGATATTAATGAAATCCTTTTTGGAGCCAAGAAAACTGGAGCGGTGCCATTTTTTAAAATCTCTTACTCAGCAAGGCTTCTAAAATTATCCGATGTGATTTTCTGCCTGTTCACCTGACATAGTGCTAAAGAGACCAAGCTCCCTCAAATCCCAGGCCATGGACTAGCCAGACCTGGAAACACAGATAGTCAAAGTGTTACCTCTGGAGTTTGCCAAAACTTGGGAAATTTCAGGAAAAAAATATTTTTAAATTATTGACAAAAAATAGATTTTTTTTTTTTTTAAGCTGAATTGTGGACATATTTAGGAAGACATTTTGAAAGTTTGTTTTTCACTTGATTTTTTTAATACTATCTTTAATTTTTCCTCTGAGTGCCTGACAGCAGAGTATATTTCTTTGGCTTAGTTACCATTGCAAAACCATTTCAACTGGTCAAAAAAGAGTACAGCAGTCCTGGTGGCATTCTCCACAGACAAGATGGGTCTGGGAAAGAAATAGCTGTGGAGATGCCTTTGTCATTTCCTGTCTGTGGAAAGACTTGCATGACTACCTGAAACTAGACACATAAAGAACTTCAAGACAGGTACAATTCAGAAAGATAAATCCTATTCATAAACATTAAAAATCCTCTGAATTTAGAAGAGATTAGGCATGCTACCTACTCTAACTGAAAGACATAATCTACTGCTTATCTCTCTTCAGTTGCTTAGTTTGATGCTTTGTACTTAGAATATTACAAAGCAGAATTGGTAACTATGAAAGTTTGTGTCCTGAATTTAGTTTTCTCCTAGTATCTGAAGCTATTTCTCCATTTTCTTGGCTATTTAGTGTACCAAAATGGCAGCTATTTTCAAGTTCATCTAGGTATGGTTGCCACCTTTGTCAAATGCCTATTTAGTATTTCTTGCTACTTTCCCCTTGTGTTTATTGTCTCACCCTTGTCCTGAAGCTCTTTAGGACTTTTCCCTCCTGTTCCTACTGTAGCCAGTTACCCTGCAGTTTTCCCTTATCTGGCTCCACCTTGAAGAAGGTATGTAACTGGGACAAATTCAGGGTTTACCAGTTTTCACGTTGAGCTGTGCTGGTTTTACTCATTGTTTCGTAGTGAATTACTACTCAAGGTGGCAAAACCCATTTCTTGTGGGTTGCTTCACCTCTTCCAAGATTAGATCTTCCCAGTTTTGGCTATTACATCACCACCCTTGTGCCAGCAGTGGTTCATTTAGGTGCTGGATAGTTGCTGTCAGAGGTTTAAAATTCTTTGTTTTCACATCCCCTTTCTATGATGTCCATTGCACACAGCCTCTTAAGTGTGTGGTCTCTCCCCCCTCTTCCAAATTATTTGTAGGGTGCTGTAATCTACTGGAGAAAAAAAATGGATTCCTGCTTTCATTCTGCCACTTCTCTTTTACATGAAATATTTGTAATAAGATAATTTGTTTCCAGACTTAGGGGGTCTGCAGGCCATTAGATGTCTGAAAGGATTGCACACTCAAACCTTTTCTATTTTAGATAATTCATGTTCCAGCTTCCTTAGCCTCACTGGACAGATCTGTTTCTTCAGGCACAGGAAAAGTTCTCCTTAGCTGTTCTTTAAAATGTGATACAAGGTTTTGCTGCTAAGACAAAAAACACTGCACTAATCAGTTTACAGAGGTGTCAATTGTTAGAACACAATGCCAGGAAGACAATTTTGTTTAACAACAATCTTAATAGCAAGGGTCCCTGGGGTGGAAATAGGTAATCAAACAAAAACAGGGTTGAAACTTTGAGAAAGCAAGGAGCCATCTCTTTCCTGTGTATCTGCAGCGCAATGAGACTTCACAGGGAGCACTGGTGAAGGAAACTGACTTCTCTTTCTGTGATCCTGAAACCAGCACTTATGCCACAAAAGTAGACTCATTCTTGAACATGAGAAGTGAAGGACAGGAAGACCAAGTCTTTGCCTAAATATCCCCACCTCTAAATTGGTCATCCCCAAATTCAACAGTTTTATTGGCAATAACAATGAGATTAAAAGAAAGCAATTGGAATAAAAACCAAATCATTTTTGGAAATCACATCCTCAGAGTACAAAACTTATGCAGCATGCATTTTAGATATAGCAGAATCAAATCATTCTAGTTTTAATGCCTTGGTATGGAAAGTAATCTCATGCCTATGCCTACAGAGGAGTATTTCCATAAATCCAAAGCATGAGGAAAGCTGAGAGCATCTCCTTTTCCCTCACCAGCTACTACACGGCTGAGACAAAACTTATCGAATAAAAGCTGCTCTTTTCTCTGACAAATTTGCCTTGCTTCTGCCCTCAGATCATCACTGATCCCATTGCATTATCACGATCAAGCAGCACACCAAAATGAAATGATTGAAAAGCAACTCTCAGCAGAGCTGGAAAAGCCCCTTTATTTTTTATTTTTTACTTTCCTGTGTGTGCGACAGGGATAAAGAGCAAGAGAGGGCTATTGAACTTTAAACTTCCCGATAAGCTGTATTGTGGGAAAGTGCCGTTTTTAGGTTTACATGAAGGACCTACCTCTGAGAATGGCCTTTTAGCCTGTGAAAAAACTAGAAACATCCCAGGAAGCCTCCAAAACATTGCAGCACTGTGAGAATTTGTATAAAAATAAACACTGGATTATTTCAGTACTACTCCCTTGAGAAAATAAGACCAAATTACTCAGAGCTACTGGCATAATCTTGACAGAGGAAGGGAAATTAGCAGCTGACGCCAGGGCTTTTTTTTTTGGTTGAATTTTTTTCCTGTCTTTTTAGTGTAAAGTGATACTTGGAAGAGGCAGCAAAGGTAGGTTAAGCTTGTGATTTGAAACAGGCTCCAAGCTGAGACCAAGCCCTGGAGGACAGCAAACCAAGCCAGAAGGAGTGCTTTTAAAAAGTGTAAACTGGAATTCACAGAAACATGAGAGCTTGGATATCATCCACTGACAGACAAAATCCAAAAGCAGAAAAAATCTGGTCTCTTGAGTTCAAGGGATCTTTAATTCTTTTTGTCAAACATTTTTCTCAGGAGAAACTAAGATGTTGAAGACACAACAAGTGATACAGGGTCCCAAGCTACTATAAAAGCCCTCTATAAGCCTGGTCAGAAGAGTCCTTCATTTCATGGGTAAGTTATTATTCTGTCTTTTCATCAGGAAGGGCTTAGAATCCCACATTGTAATAAACCCACACTTAACATTTGTCCTAGAACTGGTAAAAGACGGTAAGAAAACACATGAGATGTGATTTCAGTTAGCTACTGGTGATCACTAAAAATCAAGAGAAAGCCATGTAAAGCATGGAGCAGGAAGTCTGAAGCAGGATTATCTGAAGCCATAATGCTAAAAATGTATGAGAAAGGAAGTAGAATGAAGGCATCTTCTCCGCAGTTATGAACTGTTTCATGCTACTGAGCAAAGTTGAGCACCTCTTTGATGGAAAATGTGTATCAAGACTCCCAGAGAGGGTCTGCATTGACTCCAAGGAAAGAACAAACTGGCATTGTCCTCAGTTTAAAGCAATGCTCCAAAGCAGAGACTTTATTAAGGGTCTGGCACATGATATATGAGCTTCAGACTTTAACTTACTGTCCCTCTCCATTCCTTGCATGGCAACAAGCAGATGAGGAAGAGAATATAAGGCAATAGGAAAAAAAGACAGAGAGAAGGTGTTATATCTGCTGTCTTGGCTGACTCTGGATTCAAGAGTCAAAAAGAGTTTCATTAATCTGAGCTGGAAAGCCAGGAATTTTAGCTGGACATGTAACAATGTAATATGTAACATCATATTTCCCTGGGATGAAACACAGAGAGGAACCTTCAGCAAGCATTGAAAAAGGACTGCAGAAGTAGTCACTGCCACATCCCTTTGGCAAAACTCCTGCTAGGCAATCCAAGAGTGAAAGTAAACCGAATTTGGTCCTTTTGCTCTCATACTGGCCAACAAAAGAAGATGAAGGCAAGAATAGGAACTAAAAGAAAGCAAAGAAGTTGCTTCACAACAGGGAGAAATTCAACACCTTCAGAAGCAGCAGGATAAAAAATATATGTTTTTAGCTTCACTGCCCAATCAAGTTAATAAAACCCTTCAAAAATCACTATACAACTGTATATCTACAGTGAAAATTCAGTATCTGCTGCCATTGACAACATCATTAACAACAAATGCCTGTTTAATTACTGTTGTTAAGATTAAAAAGGTTATATTCTTGTTACACAAGAAATTTATTAGCTGAGAAAATTGAGTTTAATGCCAAATGAACTACCCTTAAAGGCACTGGGTTTATTATTTGATGGTAATTCTGATATTCAGGCATTTGTGTTTCTTGAAGGAGTACTACCCAGCTGGGCTGAAGTTCATGCTATGACATTGAGAAAATGCTGTTACATTTGAGATCAGATGAAGCTACAGGACATTTGATAACAGTAACTTTCATTTAGAACTGTTTGAAGTGCACAAGGACAGAATAGGGTTCTCAGAAATAACTAAATCAGTTAGGAACCTTCATCTAAACGAAAAAAAAAATAAAGATGGGTATATCCCCCAGCAAATTTTGGAACTGCTGCCCAATCATCATCAGCTTTTTCTCATCATGTGCTGGAGGGGGCTTGCACCAACACTATAAACCCTAATGCTGTGGATTATGCAATGTGCACCTTCTGTAACCAAATCCTCAGGACACACAGCACCCCTGTTTGCCATGTTATTCAAGAAAGGAAAATACAAATAATGCCATAGAGCCTGTATCTATGTATCAGTCTGTCTGATATCCATTTTTTAATGGTAGTAAACTCTTAATGTGTATTCCATCTTTAGAAGCGAATGTGGTTGTGCAAACAGGTATAAACAATCCTGTCCTTCTGCAGTTTCAGAAGCAATTACATCATTCTGAAGCCTGAAACACTGTACTTCTCCTGGATTCCAGGGAAAGCAGAAGATCTGGTCTGTGGCACAGACTGACATGGAAAGTTAAATGCATTTCCCGCCTCTAAGCTTTATGGATGGTGTTGGAAAGTTATAGAGAAAAATTATTGCTGTTCACAGCAATAGCAAAGAGGGAAGTGTTTAACAGGGAAATTCACTCTAAGACCAGGAATAGCCCTCAGTTTATCTGCCCTTCCAACTGGCTCACCTCCACATCATGCATGCCCTGAAATCATAGCAACAAGGAGGGAGTCATACCAAGACAGCAGTAAGAAGTGGAGTTGTCAGAAAAGATACCTGAGTGATCCATATCTCAAAAACAATGTCGAAGGAAGGCTCCCTGCTCAGTCTGTTTCCCTAACCAGAGGTTACGCAAATGTCTGTTAAATATCTTTTGTATGTTAAAACAGTTGAATTAACTCTCCAGTGAAATATATTTTTAATGCTGGGTTGAGGGATGTTAGAAAATATAAAGGAGTATTATAAAAGTCAACATCTGTTGAATGTTATATTTGTCTTTGAGGTAAGGGCAGTCAGTGACTTACCCTGTTTCCCTCATTTCCTTAGAAAATGACTACAGTCATGGATGCAATTGTCACTGATATGATGGCAACAGGAAACCACGAAGCTACTTGATGCAATACCAGGACAACAAACTGAGAATGAGTATCACATTATTAAAATGTCATGGGTATACTAGATCTTAAGAAGACCTCAGAGTCACCAGACCTACTTCTTGGGCACATTTGCTCTATTTTTCTGCTTCTGGGAGAGACATCTACCAATACCAGAAATTCAGTCTCAGTGGGTCTTTTTTAATGTTGTTTTAACCTTTGAACCTTTGCTTTGTGTTTTATCACCCCCAATTGATGACTATGTAGAGGTGGTTCAATTTTTCCCATAATGCTGCCTAGGGACCTCTATTACCGTGAAATGTAGACAGTTCCCTCTAAAAAAAAATGCTTGCGATAATAACACATGATTGATTAACACAGCTCAGGACAGACCTCCCATGTGACACAGTGGATGCTTTTACATAGTGAAAGCAGAATGAGTTGATGTTATGAGGAAGTAGATGTCAGGCAACCTGAGCAGTAATTTGGAAAACTGGTAAGTCTGACTCCTAAATAGAAATCTATCTGCCTTGCCCTACATATAGACATTCAAAAGCCTTCTTTTACAGTTGCTCTTCAGCAACATATAAAAGCATCTCCTTCACACTGGGCCCCAGTATATGACTACCTACCACAAAGTCACAAACATGAGCTAAAAGAGCTTTTTATAAGCACTCTGCCCCACTTCTAGGTCATTCAAGGAGGTACATTAATTCAGTGTCAAAAGTATTAGTATTGTAGACAAGTAATTATGTTAATATGGATAATGATATGTACTTGTATTAGAAAACCTTTTTCACTATTAATTTTGCAGTCAAGCAACTGGTTTGCTCTGTTTACCTTTGCACATGGATAGCAGATGGATTAAAACACATCCGTAAGTTCAGTAAGAAAGGAGTGATGGGTTACAGAAGGAAGGGGTTGTATGCAAACAGAGGGATATTTTCTTTCTTCCTTAGTTTTTCAGTGCCTTGCTCCACTTTGTAAGCCTTAAATGGCTAGCTTTGAAATGCCATATTCATTCAGTTATACCCTGTTTATCTGAAAAATATTACATCAGAAGCAAGAATTAGACTTGCCAAAGAGCAGTGTGGCAAGCAAAATCACTGCAGATTAACTGCTTTCTGAAATAGGTATGGAACTCACAATAAGCCTTGAGAGGTTTGTCACTGACCAGAGTTTAAGGAATGCTGATGTGTTTCTTAGTCCCAAGTGAATGGGTAGGTTGTCTAGGCTTCCAGTTTAATTTTTAGAGCTTAAACCTGTATATGACTAGTAGACATAAAATCTAACCACATTCTTGTTAACATCATCAGTCAACTGACATCTTGATATATGTGCAAGCATAATATACTGAAGATAATGATAGAAATGAAAAAGAATTATATGTGTATATGATTGCTACATTCTTTTCCTTAAGAGCGGTATGATTACCATGCACATCCAGCTATCATACACTCTAGGTTAAATTAAGCCATGGTACAAACTCAACCAGTTCAAATTATATCACCCAGGGGTCCTTTCGGCCCATCACAAGCCAATTACTTCACTGAAAATTAATACTTTTCTTTTTAAAGGTAAATAGTATTTTCTAAAATTAATTTTATGAAAAATTGGTTTTGTTTGTTTTTTCAATAAAATTATATATTTGCAGAGTTCCTCAACATCTTATGCCATTACAAGTCACATCTGGTTTTCTCCACTGGTGCTGTCCAATCCAGCCTTAAAGGTAAAGCTAAACCAGAGCAAGCCAAGGATCTGACTAAATTCTATAGGCTAAGAAAGAGCCAAGCCACAGAAAATATTTAAGCATGAGGCTCTCTCCCACAACCCGGCACAGCAATCCCCAGGAATGCACTGCAATTGCTCCATAACCTTGAAAAGCTCAGAGACAGCTGTTGGTTCCCAGCTGCAGCCTCTGTGGCTGAAGCATGGGTTTCTTGCCATTCCTGTCAAGGCCAGCCCCAGGGCACAAGTCCTTGTTAGGATTTTGGTGTCTCTCCCTTTCCCCTTCATCTTGCGGCGGCTGTTTATTACCGCCCAGCAGACTTAGGCAGGAGGATGGACAAACTTCCTGGTGTTTGAGAATCTGCAAACACTCCCTTTTCCTTCTTTGCAAAAATAACACAGGTCCACAAATGCCTCTCCTTGCAAAGCCAAACACCTGACCAGGCAGCATGATTTTGTCTGGTTTTTTGTTTGTTATTAAGTGAAAAAGTGAGGTGGGTATTTTCACTTTGTAAAAGCTGGGCTGGCAGAAGGGAGTTATCTGGCCATTAAGTGTTTCACCACACCTCTGGCTCACTTCTTTATTATATTTTTTATCTCTCCTTTCTCTTTGTGATTTCCTTGTCTGCAGGATAACTCAAATCCTAAAAGTGAATCTGAGCTTGCTAAGCAAAAATCTGGCCCCAAAAGAGTTTTACAGCTGATTTCATGAACACAAAGAAAGTATAGATATTTTATCCCTAGCAAAAAGACATATTATTAACTATATAAATCTTAATAAGACCTTCGTGTTTATTTGCAAAGAAGGGGCATGAAAACCACCAGTATTGTCACAGCTGCAGGGCAGTATTCACAGTAAAATCTTACTTTAACCCATTATAGGAATCCCTGGCTAAGGGCAATTGAACATTCACCATGAAAAATGGCCATATAACTGAAAGAAAGATTCTTACTTCCGTCTCTCCTTGCTACAGCTGTAGCATTTGAATATATATTCTTCTTACACCTTCTCTTCAAAAAGTAGATGACATGCAGGCAAAGCTGAGAAAAACAATGAAATCTTTTACTAGGAAAAGTCCACACTGAAGCAGCAGGAACAACCAATTTATTAAATAATGTTACTTATGGTTCCTAGTCTCAGCCACCCACTCAATTGACTTGTGTATGTGTACGTATACAGACGTGAATGTCTCTGGGCATATCCAGAGAGAATGTGTGTTGTATTCTGCCTTCTCATGGAAGATTTAAACATCCCACTAATATCCAATCACTTTTAGTGTTCCATCACCATTTTGTTCTCTAATATCTTATATCTAATATCCCTGGTCCCCTGAAAACATAACTTGCCTGTCTTTCTAGAGCTGTTACAAAGCTGAAAGGCTCACTCATATCAGCTCAGCCAGCCAGAAACAGTCACGACTCATGGTGCTCTCACTCATCCAGACACCATGCGCTGCTCAAGAGTTCTCCTGTCCTTCCTGTGTGTCTGCTCTCATATCACTCTTGCAGAGGCTATTCCCGTCCTTGTCCCATTGCTTTCTCAGGGCTTCATCAACTGTTTCTGAGTCCCTGTGTCACTGTTTCCCAAAAGAAAATACAAGCATTTCTTACTGCAATGGGCTTACTCAGATGGGTTCTGCTGGAACATGCACCAGCGAGGAGAAACCTCTCTGCTCCACAAGACAGTTGAAACTAAAAGTGAGAAAGACGTCACCCTTTTTAAAATTTTATGTCTTGGAGAGCTGCAACTCCTAGAAAATTTCCCTAAAGTGACCACACACTTGATGTGTCTTTAAGTTTGTTGAGGTTGCTCCCCTTTCCTGAGTACCTAAGTCTTCCCTTCAGGAATCCTTTCCCTTCCTTTTCTTCTCACCTTCCCCAAATGTGTTAGCAGGGCTCTTGTACTATAGCCTTCTTCCAAACATGAACTGTCAGAAACTGCAATCATTTGTATTAACATTTCAGCAGATTTTCTGTTTCTGAAATTTTCTACCAATCTAAAAGGAAGATTACAGGGCTAGGACTAGTAATATTTTCTTACTTTTTTTATTTTTATAATAAACTGCTAATCAGGATTACAGAACAAAAATAACAATTGCAAAATCCTACCACTCACATATGTTTTTTATCTCATTTTCACTCACTCGCTCATATGCAAAGTTTTGCCTTGTACTAATAGCCTTCTTGGTGGTTATCAATTTCATTTAATTTACAAAGGAAAATTATGTTCTTTAATTCTCCTTCATAATTTAAGCAAATTGCAAACTAGTTATTCATAAACAGGACCATATTTTATTTGAGAAAGGAAGAATCAAAAGATTTTGCCCTAAAGTGTCAGATCCTTGCTTTGTTAAGACAGATGTGTCCTATTCACTAGGAAAAAACAATAGCAAATCTGAAGGCCATGCAGTCTAAACACAATTTTTCATGCCATTTGTGGAAATACCTGATGAAATAGAGATGAAGGAAAAGCAATTCAAATTTTAGGTGCATTTAAAAAATACGTGTCCCTTTTTTAACATATTCATTTTTTCATGTTCCAAATAGCTAGCTTACGTTTCAATAATCTTCTTTAAACTAGCTGTTCTTAACCTTTTTAAAGATTAGTTAAAACAGAGGCAATAGTTTAAATTTAAGCCTAAATTTATATGAAACACCTTCTGTGTCCATTGCACTCCAGGCTGGAATTTTGCTGTTTTTTGGTTTGTTTGTTTGTTTTTTTAATTAAGGAGATTCTAGCAGTCATTTTTGACTGCTGCTTCATCTCTGCAAATCCTTTCTTCATCTCTGCTACACTGAGTTCATTTGTGTCATTCAAATCTTTGCTCTTTAAATATCCTCTTATAAATTTATTATGGCAATGCATTCATGTCTTTAAGCTTAATCTGAAACTTCAATAACAAGCAGGAGATTGAATAAATTAGTAAAAAGATAAAAATTAAAATACTGTTCTGTCATTGCCCACATAAACTATTAAGGATACTGACAGGATAGTATTTTAACTTTGTCCTCCTTTGCCTTGCTTTTTACCCCAACTTCACTCTTCCATCTTCAGCTTGTTACCAAAGCTTCTGATTAAGCACAGGAACAGGGTACTGTACACAAGGAGTGACACTAGTTAAGGATCACTGTGCCTCAACCCAGAAGAAAGGATCTTTTCTTTCATTAATTAGGTATCCAAGTGATCCCCACAGAAGAACACTCTATTTTTTGTCTAAATAATGATAAAAACCAGTGTCATTTAACCCTGTCTCTCCACACACTTATATTGTGTGATCAATTGCTTTTTCCACAATTCACATTATGATTCTCATGCAAAATCTATTTGTAGGCCTCTCACCAAAGCCTCCCTAAAGCAAACAGTTCAGAAGTACTTTCACTGTGTAACTAAGAATCTGAATGTTGTTGCATTTTTTAACATGTAGGTATGACTCTTTTCTCTTTCCCTCAGTTAAGGGAGAAGAAAACAAGTCTTTTTTCAGATTTCTTATTTATTGTGTATCCAGGTAACAAACTACTTAAAATCAAGCAAACAAAACTTGATAATTGGCCCCCATCCTCATCTGAGCTGCAGAAGGATGTAACCATGGCAACATGTAGTTTAAAACAGACCATTTCGTGTACCTTTCAGGATTTAAGCTTGTGAAAGTCTATCCATTCCTAAGCAGAATTATCACTCCAGGAGCAGTTTGTTCTTTATTTTAACTGGTGGTTAAAGCTGGGGGCAGAAGTAGTCCTGACAACAAGTTCTGGGGTGGAGGGAAGAAGAAAATGTTGAAGGTGATACAGATGCACACACAAAAAGTAGAACAAAACAAAAAAACCCCAAAGTTCCTCCTGCCAACGAACAAACAGGAACAGACACTGCAAAAGACAGTAATTAAGGGAGAGTTAAGCCCAGCAAGTTGGCAAAAAGCTCACCTGCAAATGTGTTTTCTCTTGACTTAAGAAGCCTGGAACAAAGACAGTCATATCTCAACCGTACAGTCCAGCATAATTTTCCTTGCTGTAGGTAATTCTCACTATAAATTTATGCATATATATCATTAAAGAAATATGTCTCTGGAAAGAAATTTATGGCCAGACCCACGTTTGTAACATGGTAACCCCTTTTTAATCATGGGGATTCAGAATCTAGTGAAAGTAAGTCAATTTAATACTTTTTCCCACTACATAAGGTTTTCTAGGTTTCTTCTATCTGTGTAATCCAACCATCTTTGCATATTTACAGCTAATATCTCTGTAACATTACTATGTTCATAGAGTCCTGCATATAATTTTGCTTTCTCCTTGCATTCTAGTAATTAAATTTTATTTTTTAATGCGATTAAGGGTTGGTCTTGAAATCTATTCTGCTAATGTTGGTTCTTTGTTTTCCTTTTGAAACAGAAACTACAAACATAACAGATTGTAGTTGTCTCTTTACATGAGACAAGTCACATTGTTTAACCAGAGCTTGATTAATCAAATTAACTGACATGAGAATAAGTGGTTGCTCTTAAGAGGTAATGTGCTGCACAAGGCAATGCTCAGAAATATCTTGACATGTAAATCTAAGGGAAGGATATGTATTCAGATTTCAAAGGAATTAAATTTGAATCAGAATAAAAATATTCTCAGTCAGAATAAAATATATTCCTTCATTCTCACATATTATCCTCTTAGCTGCTGCAGCATATGAACAGGAAAACATTAATGGAGGTAGCTTTGTTATTGACTGGAGTATGTGACATGGAAAACTACTTTCCAGGCTGTCTAATGCCATAAAATGTAAAGTACACAGGAGCACTTTCTTCTAACTGTGCAGTAAACAGGCCTAGTGCTGTTCACTGGTAGTACACACTGTTTCCCCTAGTTTGCAAATTCCATGTCTCCTTTTCTTTCTATTATTTCTTTTTTTTTTTTTTTTTTTTGCAGTTGATGGTACTGTAAGTATCCTATGCATCTTTCTAAAAACCATCAGTTTAAAATCAAAAAGAACATGATGGAAAGACAATTACAATATTTAAAGGTGACCAATAATTAAGTTTGAGTTTTGCATGGCTAAGATCAGGTTTTAGACCTGGAGGAGTAAGTACTCTTAGTATCTGCTCTCTAACTTCAAGGTGCAACCTAAAATAAACCACCCAGTTAGATTCTAATTACTGTGCTCCTACCAATCTCACTGCCATCACGATTGCTACTACTGTTACTACTATTACTAATACTAATTTTTTTTTCAATGAATAAGTAGGATTTTATTAATCAGCAAATAAATATTTCTTGCTACTTAATTTTATCCTCAGAGAATTTTGCATCTTGCACACTTTGATAGAAATATAAGCTCATTAACAGAATATTTTTTAACCAGACCATTATGACTTCATTTTGAATCAAAGCTCATTAAAACAATTATAATCAAATGTTTCATTTTCTTTTTCCCTTGTGAGGAACAGCTGAAAAGGTTATGTTTGTTTTTCTTTATCTGAATCTCTAGGTCTATATAAACAGACTATACAGGCTTGGTTTTGCCCCTTTTTCTTTCTGTTTAAGGGTTTGCTCAGCAGAGCATGGGTGCTGTAACTGGGATCCAAGAAGAGTTGCAGCATGAGTTGCAGCTCAGGCCACACTCAGAGATAATTTTTGGCTTTGTGCTGAAGGATGCTGCTTCACTGCCAAAGGTCCAAACAAGGGCCACCTCTTGATGCCGCATCACTGACAACCATTTGAGAGTAGACACATTAGGGATGGATTTGCTTTTGCTAGCCTTGCTCCACTTGCAAAAACCTATGCACTGTGAGCAGGAGGAAAGAGTAAGATGGTGGAACAGGTGAGATGAAGAGCCTCACTCCTATCTTAGATTAGGTAGCTCATCATTCAAGACAAGTACGACCAATTAAGAGAAAATGTATGCCCAAAATATATGTAACAATAAATTTAGAACTAATAAACCTTACTCTCATAGAGCATTACCTTCATATGGAAACTGGTGATTTTTTTTCTTTTGAAACAGCTAACAAGTATACATCGTCTGCAAACCAGAAGATCAGCACTTAGCTATAGTCCAGAACCACTTATTTGCCATTAATCATTAATTTTCTTTCAGCAATGAGATTAAAATCTGAAAGTTGAAGAGGGGCTACCAGCTGAAAGCTCCGAGTTTGTTCAGACTTCCCTGTTTCTGTTGAAAATATGAATTTTTACTATCCTAATATAGCATAATTTCTGTACCAGCTCAGTGTAACTACAGTTTCCATGCACCAAAAACAGGTAACACAAGGCAGATGATGTGCGAAGCTCTATAATAACGAGAAATCAGCAACAAAAATATAAAATGAATTTTTTTTTTTACAGCCAACTTTAATGCACAGCTTTTCTACTAATTGACCTAGAAGTCTATGTCTAATTTTAAGGGAAGAGATAATACAATATATATGGCTATATCTTAAAATAAATAACATATGAGCACTTTATAGAAGAAAACTTCTTTTAGATATATTTCTTGTAACCATATTCGCCAATGGTTAGGGTGATCTCTTGGACTTATGGGTTAAAGCCAACAGTTTCTGGAGTGTAAGAAGAGAGACTATTACCCATCTCTTCTATCTCAGCTCAAGACAAACAGGTGACAATCTCAAGGCTTTTTCAGCCCCATGAAGGCCTGACTTGTTCAGCCCACTCTCCCAGTCCTATTAATTTTTCTTTACGGTTTTCCAATTTATGCATCATTTTCTAGGTTCTGAGGTTTTTCATGACATCACAGCAATAAATAGGAATGGCTTTCACAAAATCTTCTGGACTAGTATATTAGAGAATCATTTAGTCTAAGTACGGACATGCATATCCAAAATTCCGTGTTTTAACTTAAGTTTTAAATGCTCTATAACCACATTGCTAGCTCAAGCAGGAAGATTCACTGTCATTTTTATTTTTCATAATGTCTTTTTCTTCTTTTTCTTTTTTCTTTTTTCTTTTTTGTCTCTTTTCTTTTTTGTTCTTTCTTTTTCTTCCTCCTTCCTCCTCCAGGCTCTAACAAGACCAAAAAATTTCCAAGCCATGGATAAAGAATTGATTTGCACATGAATGTGCACAGAAATCTCCTTGCACAGTAATGCACATGAGAGCTCTGCTCTTTTTGGAGTGCAACATACCTGTCTGTTTTTCTACAGAAAGATCTTCTGTTGATGACAGGTGTGACACAGGTGGGCAAGCAATGATATTTTAAAGGACTGCACATAAGAGTTAGATAATGCATCACGTCTAAGAGTCCAGCTAATCTTTTACAATAAACCAGAATAACAGTAAAATGAATAGAGGGAATAGTTGCAGTTACAATTAATTTCTAAGACTGTTTACAAATGCAGATCTATAAACCAATGGACATTAAATTTATTTCAGATTTATATCAGTTTAACATTCAGGGTAGAATTGTCAACGGTGTTGTCAATAATCCCTAGTAGATTACCAGGGATGAGGTACAGAAGAACAGAAGGGTGAGGTACAGAAGGAAGCAAAGAAACATCTTGCAGTTGAAGTACTCCTGCCTACACCAGGCTTTACTTTGGCCCTTTCTAATTAAAAAGTTTTTTCCAAGAGACAACCAGATATGGACATTGCATTGTGTGATTAAGTATGTGACTTTTTTTTTACTCTTACTTAGGAAGGCCAGGGATGACCCTTGTGTCAAATCTGATCTGCATCTGGTGTATTTTGCAGCGGTCAAAAGAAGAAGTGCTTCTCTCGGGACAGTGCTACTCTGTCTGTACTTCTCCAGCTCCCACACCATGGCTGTAGTCCTTGCACCATAGGCAACTGCTGCCAAGTGTATTCAAGTCCCTCTAGCTTACATAACGACAATATTTTCCCCATCTCAATGATATTTACTTGAAGGACCTGATTTTTCTTTGAGCAAGAGAATTAATTTTAAATTTTTGTTGTGGTTGTTAACTACTTGGATGATGAGATCATTTAAAGTTGTATAACGCAGGCAGTATGGACAAACCCAGACATACCAAAGTCATGAATCAGGCCCCACAAATTATGAGATATCCTCAAAATAATGATCTCTTAAAAAAAAAAAAAAATTGAGTCCTGGTTTCTCTCCACTGTCTTCTGGCTTTGTCATCTTTTATGGTACACAGTAGATCAAATTTTCAAATTCTTCTCATCTAACATGAGTACTATGTATTTTTTTCTTAAGGAAAACTGATGTTGTTAAAATACTAGATGATGTGCAGAAGTTTAGTTTTCAACTATATTCATATTCATCAAATATGTCCATTTTTGTGAGAATATCACAAGAGCTAGAAGCAAATGAATAGTGTCTATACATTGCAGTAGTCTTTCCAAGACACTTTTATAAGACTTATACCATTTATATCCTAGCTGTGTTTTAATTAAAGCCAGTTACTTTCTTTTGTTTGAAATAGCTGAAACAATTCAGCACTTGAAAGAAAAGAAAGAAAATAGAAGAAAGAAGATATCTGGATGGGTTGATAATAGTGGGTGTGAATCCAGTCATAATCAAGATTTATTTGTACAAATCATTTCAGTGGGAAAATAGAGTTTCCAAAGTGTGCATTAAATTAAATGTCATACCAAACCTTTGTTGTCTTTCTGTTAGACCTGGTTAGTGTCTATGTATATTGTAAGTCAAACATAACAGTATCATAATCATAAATAATTCCTATTTATCATGAAAAGCTGACTCCAGTGTGAATTGTTGGGGGTCTGAATTTCTGCCAGCACTTGAAATGCCTGAAGGCAAAAGCAACTTTTTTATTACAGATTAAATCACAGTCAAATATTAACTTATGAACCCTCTTCAAACTTCAAAGGTTGGACAGCATTTTTTTCCTCTTATCTGAATTCCTTAATAATGCATTAGGAGACAAAAATTTCAGAAGAATTTATTTGAGATTTCGTCTTTGGCTTCACTGCAGTTCCCAATGAGCAATGCATCATCCAAACATATTATAGAAATTAGTGTCTTCATTCCATTATGCATTCAGACATTTATAGCAGAATGATAAACCTGTCTGTACCTCAGGGAGTTAGCTTTATAAATCAAGGCTTCCTGTAAAAAGATTAGATTCCTATTTGAAATTATTGAGGTTCTGAATCTTCTTTCCCTATCATGTTATAGTATACATCAGAAAAAGAAAGGAGAATGGAGAAATGGAGAAAACTGAAGTTTTGTTAGAGGCAAAATGTGTTACTATTTTATTTTGATTTTCTGAAAGAAAAGCTGAGATTCTGAAGTTTTAGGATTGAATGCTTCACTATTATGGAGCTTATGAAAAAAAAAAAAAACAAACAACCCTCATCTCTTAATCTAGTTTTGAAACTTATCTACTTCTGTAGTACCAAAAAACCCCTGAAGTCTTTCATGGCTTTATAATCACTGAACTTTTCAGAGGGAGGAAAATACTGTTATCACTATTTTAGAGATCAGATGTTAAAACACAACTCCTCAGGTCTCTCAGGTGAGCTCTGATAGAGCCAGGAATTGAGCCAGTGCCTCCCAACCCAAAGGTCACACATGAGATGCAGAAATGAGAAATTCAGTTACAGAATTGCAGAATCACAATATTCTGAGTTGGAAGGAATCTACAAAGATCATTGAGTTCAACTCTGAAGCGAATTACCCACAGGAGATCATCACTTTTCAGCAAGCAGGACACAGTGAGTCAGGACACATTCTCATTAGCAATAGGAAGGGATTTGGATGGGATATTTTTTTGTGTGAATGTCCTGGAGGCACAACAGCACAGTGCTCTAGCTGCCATGTCATCTGTTCCACAGGTAAGATGCTTCTGTTGAGCTCAGAATTTCACCGCCTTAGTAAATGAAATGAAAAATTAGTCTGCTAACTTGCGTGAGGAGCAGAAATTTTGAGTTCCACAGAGGACATTCACTTGTGACCATCCCCACGTCTTCTTCCACCACACATCAAAAATCCCCCTCAAGCCTCAATGGGACCTTTCTGAGGTGTCTGTCTTGCAAATTATGGTCAATGTAACAATGATGGCCATACAAAACCAGGTGACTAGATGTGTAACAAGGTATTACTTTTCTTGAAAATAAAGGGTTTTCTCTATGATATCAAATGAGCATAGCATCCTCTAAAAAATTTGGTACACCTTAAGTTAAGAAACCAGTATACATGGCAGGGCTTATTAGGATGAGGCTTGTAATAGGCAATATTAAAAATAAAAGTAGTTAGGGAATATAAGAAATTGAGTGGAGAATGTGAAATATCTATGGTTTTCTGCTTACATATTGTAGTACTTGACTTCATTTCATTTATGTCTGTAAATTCAATAACTCTGACTGCTCCTCAGCAGACATGCCTTTCCCCTGACAATCTGTCACAAAATACTTCGTTAATTGTATCCTGTGTATATTCAATACCTGGAAGGAAAGAGAATTCAGGATGGAGATGCATGAAAATAGTAATTTTGGAGGTAGGTGAATGTCTAAGGTCATCTCCCATAGTCATTAACACTGAAATGTACCCGTGAAATGCAAATTTTAATTTTGTTATTTCAAATTTGGCAGTGGAATTTCAGACCTCAGAATAAAAAATCACTGAGCTAAACTGACAAAGTCTTGTTCTTGTAGGTGAAATCACTTAATCCAGTAAATGGCCTGAAATCCTACTAATGCAGTAAAGCTAGGTGTTTGGGGTCTTTAATTTATACCACAAGTGATACTCACAGTGATTTCAGCATCTACACATTAACTTCTTTTAAGCCACAATGACTTATCATCTATGCATTAACTGTATTTTATTCACTGATTCATAGAGCTTTTTAGGGCTAAAATGCCTCTTGAGAGCTACAGTTTACATCCACACTGAAGTACTTGAAAGGCTTCGTGGCTCTGAAAACCACCAAAGGATACCACCATATGTATTCATATGAGACAAGAATCTCACCTGAAGAAATAAATTTTTTCACATATGTGTAAATACAATAATCTCTCCTATATTTTTTCCTAAGAAATAAAACCTTGTTCCATAGTTGCACTGTAAAAAAATTTCACATTTTAATTTTTCTATCTAGAATCAAAGGTTTCATGCACCACCCTTAATCTGCTTAAACTTGAAACACTTGTTTATTGTATGACACATAGATATTCCATGTTAAGTGTAAACTATTTGCCACTCTGCCATTAAAAACCTACTCAAAAGCAAAGCCTGATAAGTTAATTTGATCAAGAAAATTTATCATACATTGCTCACTTAATCTGGGCTTTATAATCAGGAAGCCATGGAAATAAAATCTGCAAGAGGAATACTACTTTGCAATCAGTAATCATTACTCTTTCCTAGTCTGTTGCAATTAGAGGTGTAGCACAATACAGACAAGGACTCAGGAACATATAGAGTATTGATTCCTTTTTGTGCTTGTTTTCTATTTTATTTTTACATTATGAAATACTCTCAAGAGATACAAGCGAAGTCTGAGGAGGCTTGACATAGATGCTGTACGAGCACTACAGAACAAAGTAATTCAGTGTATGCAATCTTCAAACCATAACCATTAATCTTTTGATGCAGAGCATCTCTGAGTGTAGACTCATAAAACATATAATAAAACGCAGATGTGCCTCAACTATTGGAGTCAATCCTGCCTTTTCTCAGTCATTTGACTTACGACAGCAGAGTAAGAGCATGGGAATGAGCACAGGGAAAAGTCTAAGGATGCAAATGATAAATCACTTTGTTCTCTAAGACATTAAATTCTGTTAAGGGCTAATTTTTGATTTTGAAGGTTAACTATAAAACCATCTATTTTGCAGTGATGCTCTATTTTAATTTATTGACATTTTCCACTGTGAAGCTGTCAGTTTCACTGTTTAAAATCTTTAAAAATTTAATCATGTGGGTGAAACTCTTCTAAACCTTCTGCTGGAATTTGGGAATATTTCAGAATATTTCAGAATATTTCAGAATATTTTGTTAGCCATGTCCGAGACTGGGCTAATGAAAAAAATTGCCTCATTATATTTCATTTTCTAACAAAGAAATCACCACAGTGTTTTCTCTGAATAGTTTAAATTTGTCAGCTTCTAAGGAACGTAATTGTAATTTGACAAAGGTTGGCATTTGAATCATATGCATGACTTTGACTGTTTCTGGGAAATTGTACTCAAATTTATGTAAAATCAAAAGCCTATTTTACAGCTCAAGAGGCCAGAAAGGAAACATAAAGGAATTCTGTGTAAGCTGTTTGTACTGCTGTGTAAAACCAAAGGAACTAAAACAACAGAAAACAGCATATCTGCCTGGGTATCTCTTTTTTTACGTGTATTTATGTGGGATTATTAGTTACAGCTTTTTTTCCTCTTTTTCATGAAGCCACGATGAGATCCACACAACAAAATGTTAAGAAACAAATCATAATGGTTTTAGAGCAAAGACTTAATCAAAGCAAAGGCTGACGCATGGAAGAAAGAAAACAAAATATCAAATAACTAATCATTAATCAGTAACAATTCCAGTCATTAAATGAAGTAGTCATCTTTGAAAAAACTAGAATGTGATCAAAAAATTTAAAATCAAATAATAAAGCTTGGGCACCTTTTTTATGCTATTTCCTCATCTTCAAGTGCCTAACATTGTGATCTTATTAATGTAGTCTTGGTGACAATTGTATTTTACTCACAGTGAGAGGTGATAAGAAAAGCTGGATTTCTGGGAAGATCATTAATTTTATCAGACAAGGTTCAGGTAGCCATGCCTACAATCTGTTCCTCTGATGCTCCTCAAGAGGGTATGCATATGATACATGTATGTGTGTGCATGTTTGTGTGTGCATGTTTGTGTAAGCATATTTCAGATATAAGTAATGTAAGAAAGACATGGTTCATGCGTGAGAGAAAATCCCATTGAACTATAACAGTCCCAGACGTTTGTGTTTTTTCAGTACAGTGTATATGCAGTGAGTAACTTCCCCTTAAACAGCTTGCAAACCTCCTAAACTCTTCACTGTACTCATCAATCCAGAGCCACCAGAAAACAGCCAGAGCAATAATATATATATAACCAGGCCTTGAATGTTTGTATATTTTTAGTAAACATAGTTATTTGGTATCCAGCTGTGCCCCATGCTATTTTTCATATTGGTTTTGTTGCTTAAAGATCAAAAAGCACAGGAAAATACTGCATATTGTAAAGAAAGGAAATGAGGAGGCACAACTTATATAATTTAAAAATCTCTCTGGCACCTCTCCAAAAAACAAAGCACAACTGTAAAGATATTCTTGAACATTTCATTATGTACCTTGTGCAGGGTCAGAATATCTGCACTGTTTGGTTTATGTTACTCAAACTTCCAAATAGTGAAATTTTCTTAGTATTGGCTCCCAAAACCTCATTATCTTTTGTACCATCAGTTATATGAGCCTCAAAGAAGCAATTTTAAACATTCAAATATGGCTAATCTAATAATTTAATTTTGAAAGGTCTTTTGTATCATGTCTGAATGTGAATATGTTTTTCTTCTAGTCTCCTTTCCTTGACAATACTTCAATCTGTGTCACAGAATGTTGAGAACTTTGTCTCAGTGAGACGTTATTACTGATTTCTCTGTTTATTCTGTAGGATCTTAAATCACATGAAAGTACCTCACAAAGGGAAAAAGAAAATTTTATATAGCTGGAAGGTGATTGAGATGTGTAAGGACAATATCAGTGAAAACTTTTCATTTGAGCACAAATAGCAGGAGTGAGAAAGCCGTTCTATGTAGTGGCTGCCCAAAACTCGGGAGGCCTGTCCAGGGTGTTGTGTTATGGTACGGTGAAGTCATATGGGTTCAAGAGTTCAATAGGGATCAACAACAAACACAATAGACTGGAAAAGAGCTGGTTGTGAGAGGAAAGCAAGCTGGTTGTGAGAGGAAAGATATAAGAAACAGTTGTGCATTTGGCCAAGGGAAGAGGTCACCTTTATATAGTGTTCCGCAATGGTAAACTCAGATTTATGAGCAAGGAATTTCCATATTGTTTGCTTCTACTACACGCCAAAGAGGCTTTCAGACCAAGAAATAACTTCTTTCACTTTCTTAATTTGCATGGAGTTTTTGTTGGTTGAGTTGGATTGGGTTTCCCTGTGGTGAAAGCTACATTTCAAGTCTCAAAATTATACCACTTCGAACCAAAATCCCCAATATTATGTTTGAGTTCTGGAATTATCATAAGAGATATACAACATAAATCTCTAATGGTCAAATCCAATCTCTTGTATTCTCTGACTCTTATCTTTTATTCAAATAGAACCAGCCCAAGTGAGTCTTTATGCAGCAAAAATGTCCAGTTCTCTGTGTGCTCCACCCGAAGAAAGGTTTCTTGATGTGGACATGAAAAGCGCTTTTACTTTGTATTCAACTTCATTAGGCTGCAAATAAAACATGCAGGCATGTGTTGATATACTTCTCTAGAAAGTAAAAATGTCACAAATATTATAAATTATTGCATGCGGATAGTGGCAAAGTGTATGTAGATCTAGATTTTTCACCAAATGAAGTCTCAGAGTAAAAGTGCTGCCTAAAGATGCACATGAAGCTCCTGTTGACAGCAAAGGGACCTGAAAGCAAACTCATCTAAAGGCAAGGTCTGGACCACAGTCACACCACAGGAGAAGTTCTGACACTGAAAATGGGTTTATTTAAGTTCACAAAAACACTGAGCAAGATATCAAAGTACGGTGCAAGCACACAGGGAGGGAGATGCATGAAATAAGCTGTGGAGTGAGCACTAGGGAAGAAAGATGCAAAGTGACATCCTAGAAAAGCAAACATCTGGCATACGTGGAAACAAAGGTTGTATGGACAAAGTGAATAAGCAGTCACTCAAAAGAAGGACTAAAAGGCATTTGAAATTTAAATGAGAAGGCAGTAGCTGAAATACTAAAGAGTAAAGGAAATTTTAAAGATAAATTCTAGGTGGGTCAAAATAAGCACCAGTAGAGCAGAGTTGTCTGGTCTTTAATTTATCTACATAAAGAAGAAAAACAAATGGAAATTTTGTTCAGATCACACTGTTTCTAGATACTTCAATGTACAATATAGACTCAGAGGGAGTTCTATTTCTTTATGTATCTATCACTTTCTAATACAGATATCGAACTGGAGAAAGGAAGAAAAAAAAAAAAGACAACAAACAGATATTTACTTTGAATTCCAGGAATACAAATTGTCTTACTTGAAATGTGGAAAATTATTTTGAAAATGTTTGTTTGCAGGTATGCGTGTCATAAAGACTAATGGATAGGTATATATATATGAATAGACAGACATCTATATATTTGCAGTGACAGCAGAGGAGAATTTTAAATTTAAATGGTATATGTAAAAATACATGGCTGTTCTGAAATACCAATGTTAGTAGTGCAGAGTCTTTTATCTCCTTTAGAACAGTCCTGCACAGGACAGCTGTGAAGTACTCAAAATTGCTGTGAGAGTTCATGCATAAATTAATTTCTTTTAATTTCCTCTTCCTAAATCTCCTTTCCAAGAAATCAGTGCCCACATTCAAAAACAAATCTTTACTGCTGCTCTTAGGGCTCTACCAGGGAAAACTGCCCTCGTCCTTGGACCAAGGAGTTCTGGAGCTACTGCTGCAGGATCTGCAGCCCACCCAGCAGGGCTGGCCCAACCATATGTTATAACCAGCCTTGAAGGTGAGGTAACAGAGGTTCTTTTTAATAGATCCCTTGGGACAGATTAGAGTGAAATGACACTGAATGACCAACGTTTACATATACATATATGTAAGGTTTATTTTAGAACAATTTGCTTGCAATGGAAAGCATTTTGGTTATTTTTATTATCCATAGTAACATAGCAGTATAAAAGTATGAAAATAGCACTTAATGTATTAGGAAAACACATAAAAAAAAAGAAACTATATGAGAAGAGTAGATAGTGGAGAGGAAATATATCACCACCTGTGGATTCATTGACAAGACTTAATTGTTGCAATTTCAGTGCCCATTTGTGAGGTGATGATCTCAGTCTTGATCCATCGGGGGTTGGGAAAGCCCATAAAACACGAAGTTCAATTGGTTAATATGCATTTAGGTTTAGGTGGAATGCCCAGGTACCTTCCCTGGATGGGAGGAAGGAGAATTACACTGTCTATTTCAACACTCAGATTCTGTTGTAATATTGTGAATCTTGTGCAGTCCTCTGGTGGAAGGCTTCAGGAGCGAAGTCTGGGGGCACTTTAGGAGTCTTTGATGGTTTATGACCCTTTCTAAGAGATGAGAGCTGCCTCTCTCATCAGCGTAGTTGAGCCAGTTATGTCCCATCAGAAGGGATGAATTACCCTCAGGCCGTTGTGTGAATGTGACCTTCTCTGGGGCCAGAGGGGAGGAGAGGGGGAAAGTTTTACAGCTGAGCTGTTGTGTAAGGGAGGACATTGGCATGATAAAAAGCACTATCCTACCTCATCAGGATCTGCTTCTTATCAACCTCCTCCCTTATCTGGTTCAAAATCCAGAGCCTACAGTGCTCACTCTCTCTGTCTTACGCGCATCAATGGTTTCACCACCACATACAAAAACCTCTCCTCCTCCCTCTCAGTTTGGGGGATGCCCCAGACAAGCACAATCTGCTTTTGCAAATGGCCAATTGTTTGAGTCATTACCAATTAACATTTCAGTCTCTCACACCATCCCAAAAAGCATGAAGCATTAAATCAGCTAGCAAGCCATATTTACGGTTTTAAGGATAAGCAGATGGAAGGCCAAGGGCTTCAGAAAGATTTCACCTTCACCCATAGCCTTTCACCTGCCTCACTCCTCTATATCCCACTTGCTCCCACTCTCCAGCTCCTGAATCCTACCTCTGCTCTAAAGAAAAAAAAATTAAGAGAAAAAGCACTCTAATGCCAAAAGTGGAAAAGTCTCATGCTAAAAGGAACCAATTTTTTTCTCAATGACATATTTGTTTTCACACTGTCATTCCTTTTCAGCTAAACAAGCAAAATCATGGCCTTCTTTTCAAACAAATTCTATTTGCAGACAAAGCTTGAGAATAGAAAAATATTTTCCACAAATGTTTCTATAGAGAAATGGACTTCTGATCTCTACTAATGCCAGTCTCAGTGGGTTTATCCCCTACTTCCTTTTTGGGCAACACTCTCCTTGACCTTACTGATGAGTCTCAAGATTTGGCATGAAAAGATTCATTACAGCCCTGCTACAAGACATATACATAGCTTGTTTTATTCATTAACACAAAAGCACTCTCCATTCCCCAACATCTATATTAGAGACTGAAAAAAAAAAACCTGTTTTAATACAATCTCACATACTGAAGAGAAGAAATCTCCTTTTTCCATCTGTCAATTAAAATATTTGCCTGAAGTGAACAGTAACCTTTTAGGTAATTCTCCTTAATCTCATTGCTCAAAGCCAAATATGTTTGCTTGCCTATCATAAAAAAAATCCACAACGTACTAGGTAGAGCATGCATAAAATTTTAAGAACCATTATTTAGTACAGAAAGCTTCCATTAACACTACCTTTACCATATACTTGTTTCAGAGTTCCCTATGTCTTCTTTGTAAGGATCAATTGGTTTATTGTTTTAAGACTTTTATCTCTTTATCTGTTTTTGCTAATACAGTATTTCATTTAATGTGTCACATTTTCTCAAGCTGCCTTACGGCAAAACTCTTAATTTCAGACATTTTAGCAGGAAATTATTTATGCATGTATGTATGTATGTTAGCAGTTACGGATACCTTTAATACTAACCTAATCAAGCTGCAGTTTGTGGTTAAGTAATCATCACTTTTGTTTCAGTTAGATCTTACCTTTTATATATTTTTTAACATGTATACATAAATACATACATAAAATAAAGTATAATTTGTACTATAAAATACTATAAAGGGCAGAAAATTTTTTCTTTGGTTATATTTTCTCATTGTTTTTATAAATGTATTTTCAAACAAAAAGAAACTTCATTCATAACCTACCTGCACTTGAGAATAAAGAAGCATGCTGTTGTTGTCTCAAGCCTCCTTTCCACTAACAGCACTTTGTTCCAGATGTTAGATGGAATAATGGGTTTTAAGTGCCTAATGACTGTGCACTAGTTTCTGAAAGAGCAAAAAAAATCCCTGAAATCTAGCTCAACCAGGAAAATAGAAGGTAGCATCCTACCTCCCCAACAGCAAGGACTTGAACTGAAACATTGTAAAAATATTGAAAATGCCCCTCTGCAGTGATTGAGGCCCACTCAGATATTTTCAAAACCCAGCTGGTGCACACACTGGTGGAGGGAGGTTTGCCCCTGACCACTGGTGGGCCCAGTGGAGGTTTGCCCCTGACCACTGGTGGGCCCACTGCTGAGTATTGAAGGAAGGGAAGCAGGAAGATCTGCAACATGAGGAATGCTCTTACTGGTGAGTGAAAAATAATCTGCAAAAGTTACTGAGTTGGACAGTGTCATGGATGACTTTGTGGTTTGCCTGGCAGATGGGTTGTGTCACAGAGACTGTTTTTTGGGGTCCTGGACCTTATTAGTGTATTTTACCTGGAAGATCAAGAGAAGATGAGTACTCTAACTCAAAAGTCCTGCAGGGAATTCTCAGCTTGGATCAAGCTTAGAACCACTGCTTTCTCAAGGTGATGGGAACCCCCTTAATCACCAGATTCAGAGTTCAGAATAGCCCTCGATGGCTTCCACAGATCAGCCTTCTGAAGGTTTATTGGAAAACACCTCAAAAATCAAAAATCTTCCTACAGAAGGAAATGTGGCATTCCATACATAAAAAAAAGCAGTTTAGTTCTTCTCTACAATGATTAGAGGGCAGAACAGGGAGTAGAGAGATATTTTCAAAGGAAAGCATTATTTCATATAGACAATCACCTTTGTTTAATGTAATTTAGAAATTCCTGATATTGGATAGATGAATTAGGAAGATAAATTGCTGATGACAGAGACAGGATCAGAGAGATTCTAAGGACTGTGGAATGCATGTTTTATCTCCACAAACACAGATTTTCATACCCTGTGTTTTATTTCTGTACAAAATTAGGCTAGGTTACCTTTGCCTAGTAGAGATAATTATCTTTTAAAAGAGAGAAGAGTGCATAAATTCTGAGAGAAATGCAATACCTTTTGACATAACTTTAGACCACCCACACAGCAGGCTACAGAAACCAATAATCTTAAACCAAAATATGCTTAAATCACTAAAGAAAGCTTTTGCCTTTTTACGTGTCTTGAATTTTCTAATAAAAACAACTGAGCTGGTTGTGAATTGTTCAGAATTTTTGAGCCTACTCTTCTGTCCAGTCTATGATATAGTAATTATTTTTCCAAATATAAAATTAATTTTCAGTACAAATATACAATCCAACGTATTCTGAAAACAGGCTTCCAATTTAGAAGGGAAAATATTGCCATCTATTTTTAAGGCTGTATATATTTTATTACCTGATATCAAGACAAAATTCACTTTGATGCAAAGGATTAATGAAAGAAAAGGATGCAAGTGTTTATATGCTTCTTATTAGGAGCTGCTTGTTTTCTTTACCTAAAATTGAGAATTACTGTCCACTTTATCCTCAACATACTTAGCATAGATTTTGGACCACTGTGAGAAATATCTCACACCACCTCACAGGATGTAATTTATGCTTAACAGGTAAAAAGGGCATGCTCTGTGCAAAGTACCATCCACCCCCGTTCATGTACCCAGGAAAGGAACGTAGAAACTTGGGAGTTGAATTCAAGACCAGTTTCCCTCAGCCAAGAATGGCTCTCAAAGAAAACCCCTGAAGGCACTGGGAAAAGGTTACCCTGAAATCAAATGAGACTTCATTTGTTTTCCTAGATAGTAAGGTGAGAGCATTAACAAAAGAGATTTTATTTGTGAATCATAGAATCATAAAGTATGGAAAAGTCCTCTAAGATGCTCAAGTCCAACCATGAAGCTAACACTGCTAGGTTCACCACTAAACCATGTCCCTAAGCACTAGGTCTGCAGGATTTTTGAACACCTTTAGGAATGAGGTGACTCCACCCCTGCCCTAGGCAGCATGTTCCAGTGCCTGCCCAGCCTTTCAGTAAAGAAATTTTCTTAACAATTTGAAGATGGCGCGTAGTGATTCTTGGGGCTACCCTGTGTAGCGTCAGAAGCTGGATTATGTGGGCCCCTTCAGACTCAGGATACTCTTTGATTCTATGACTTTTTCACAAACAGGCACAAAATCTGGTCGACAAACATCTGCATTTATCCAAAAAGCTCAGAATATGACATCCTGAATTAGAGTCAGAATCAGATATAATATGTTTATCTGCTGGAAGTTCCACTGGCTTCAACAGAAATACCAGGGGAAGAAGCAGTCAGCAACTTCATGCATATACAGGCTGCAAACCCTACAGCATTATTTCCCTCCATTAACTGCTTCCTCTGTATTGACCTTTGGGGCAGGCAATTCTTAGGGTTAAGGAAAGCAATGATCTCCTTTCCTTGACCCTGCTTTCTCCTGCTGTAAGTAGTACTGATAGTAACAAAAATATTTCCAAGGTAAAATTCCAATCCTGTACTTGAAGTTATTCTAGAAAATGTTTTTGCTTGTCAGACCTCTGACTTTGTTTAAGGTAAAAGAATCCTGTGCTCTCTGCGCTTTGTCCAGTAACAGTGCTTTGATTCAGTGAGCAACCGGCTTGAGTTGAAAACTGTGATTAAGCTTGGCTTAAGTTGTGAGAATCATATCAAAACTCTTTAAATTCAGTCCAAACAGCGGAATAAAAACATACCTTTTCCTTTAATAAAAAAATTATGAGCTTTTTAAATAGAACTTAAAACAAGTGGTCTGAATTAAATTTTAGTTGTGACCTCAGGTATTGCTGGTTTTCCTTGTAAATCCTGGGAGCTGCAAGCTATTTGGCCAAAAATTCAGTGAAAGCTTGAATAAACCAGATTCTCTAAGTCATATTTTTGCACAAGTTAAAAATTTGGTTGTATGAAGTCAGGTAAAACTGTGAAACCAGGTAAAAGGCAGTAGCAAAGAGACATGTAAGGAGAAAGAGTTCTTTATCCTTCTGTTCAAGTTACTTAGCACAAATGAGAGCATACTCATATATAAGGAAAAGAAATTGCATGGTAAAACAGCATGTCCATATGAGATAGGTTTAATTGAGTTTCCCGTTACTCTTGTAGTGATGAAAATGAAAGCATCAGGATGCATCCCAAAACACTATCAGCATTGTGCAGGAGTGGGGTATCTAAACCTAACCTGGCTCCAAACACTTGGTCAGGTTCTGGGAGCTCATTGACTCTTCCTCACCTGCACAGAAGACAGCACAGGCTGCCTCTCCCCAGGTACTCATGCCTGAAATGAAAGGAAATTGCTTCACTTTGTTTTATTATTTGTTTTTCTCAAGCCTGAATTAATCGTATTCACAGCAAAATTACTAAGTTGCAGGAAACCCACATTTTGATGGTACAGTTACTTTCTAACATTTTTTAATTACATTAACACTGTTCTGACCCTAACAGTAGATGTAGAAACCCTTCCCAAACTAGCTCTGCTTAGCTCAGCTCTGTGATCTAAAGACATCTTTTTGCTGTTGAGATGCAGAGTTTGTGCGGAGATGCACACAAACCTGCAAAACTTCTCAGTTTTAGATCTGAAGAGCTAAGTATTTCACTGGGGCTACTCACATTGATGCGATAACGGGCTTAAAAGCTTTGCTGGTCTGAAGCTTCTAGGTATATGTACATGTTTATTCTTCTTTTTAGGGATACACATGTATTCTTCCCCTGCAGAGTAAGGTTATACCACCACTAAAGCTGCTTTGTTACATTTAAAACACTGGCAGAAGAAAGACGTAAAAAAGTCTATTTTCTGCAAATTGCACCAGTTTTGCAGCTGCATAGGAGCTTCATGGGATGGCAGCCTTTGAAGCCATGTGCTGCCTGTCAGTGCCTGTGAAGAAACCAAATGAGGATCTCCTTCTGATGACACATGTTCATGCGCAGTTGGCCATATGTAGAATCACAGAATCATAAACTCATAGAGTGGTTTAGCTTGGAAAGGGCCTTAAAGACCATCCAGTAGCAATAACCCTGCCACGGGCAAGGAAGTCTAGCATAAATATTGGACCCAACAGCAGGGTAAAGTGGTGTAGTGGTTTTGGTTCAAAATATTCATTACTTACTTGTTTTCCTTCTGTGAGATAAGAATTAGGAGAAAAGCAAAGCAGGCACAAACCTTAAACAGTTGCAGTACAATGAAAGAGTTTTATTACTAATAGAATTCAAAGTAAAGAGACAATAACAAAACAAAATTAAAGCAAATTCCGCCCCCCCCCCCCCCCAGCACTTCTCTCCTTTTACCTAGCTCACACAAGGGATAACAGAACATGGGATGTTAGTCAGTGTTCCAGTTCTTGAAAAGTCTCTCTCTTATGCTTAAGGGAAAAAAGGGTTTTTCCTTCAGTTGCACGTGGTTCCCAAACTGCCACTAACAGCAGATCCGCCCGGAAACAAACAATCTGCTGTGTGTAGAACATCTCTCCCATGAAAAATCTCACAGTTCTTTCACACTGCAAAACATGGGCCATCACATGGGGTTATTCATCTTTTTAAGGATAAGTTCTTTTGGCCTGCACACAAAGGCTCTTCTTTGCCACAAGTCTCTAACAGCCTCTTGCTACTATAAAGCCTGGCATCGGCATTCTTCACAATCTTCACAGGCACACGAAGATACTCCATCCCCCCATGTTCTTCAAATGGATTAAAGAGACAAACAGTTTGTGGTATTACAATTTCTTACCACGGCATGCAAGAAGGTTTCTTTTAAGCTGCCCGCCAGAATCGCGGCACCGCCCTCTTTTCTCCCGTCGCCATTTCCAGCTCCGTCCCACGGGACTCACTTCTCTTTCTCTCTGGCTCTGAAGTCGCCATGCTGAAGGGTGTTCTTGTTCGGCCTTTACGGTGGGGAAAGCCTCGCTCCCTTTGTGCTGCTGGCTGCGTGGTGTCTTCTTCAGTTCAGCGCGAAGTGTGCTGGCTGCAGACAGGAGGCTCTGCCGGCTCCCGTTGACTCCGCCGGCCCCGCGTGGAGAGGAGAGGGACCCGCCGGTCCCCAGAAGCCGCGCTGGCTGGGTTTAGCTGTGAGCAGTCCATGGCTGGTTTTAGCTGCCTGCGGCTCTGAGGCAGTCCCCTCCCAGCCACCCAGGGTCCGTGCTGCAGTGTTGGGAAAGGGGAAAGGGGCAGTGGCCCCGGCCCGGCGGGGCCGGGAGGCCCCGAGCTGCCCCCACCTCCCAGCAAGCGAGCTCCGACCAAAAGGGGAAGTCCCGCCTTTCTGTGCGGTTTAAATATGTAAATTGTGAGAAGCGTAATTGGTCTTAAAGACTGTCCATCAACTCAGGGTCAACCCAATACAAGTGGTGACACTCATGCCATAGACCACACACTGGGCAGGTTTACTGGGACTATCAGGAGAAAGATCTTCCCCAGCTGTACTCTGCTTGAATTTGCACTTTTTGTTACCAAAATATATCACTATGTGCTCAGAAATCTGCATCAAAACTAATGCATGTGACTAAAAGCTGCTTTGAAGTCTAATGAAGTCCCAGGAAGATGGTCTTTTTAATATCAAGGTACAAGAAATTTTGCTCATAAGAACTTTACTAAAACAGAATGGTCTTAATTCTCTCAGGTCCGAAGGAATTAATCTGTCTGCAAAATAATGTCTAATGGCAGAGCTTTTAGTGTTTAAATCATCCCACCTCATTTTAGCCTTTAAGGGTCTGCATCCCAAAGGAGAGAAATCCTCAGGTGCAAGCAGTTGATCTACTCAACCACAGTTCTTCAAAGTTTAAAAATGAGGAATTTTCATTGTTTTAATGAAGCATCCATTCTTCTTTCCCTGGTCCAAGATTTGAGAACCTGGAGACTGTCATAAATATATATTGCCATTTCCCAAATTTTACCTGATGTTTTTTTAAACAGCAAGAGTAAAATCATTGTATTTGTGCATGTTCCCATAAGTTCACAGGGATTTAAAGCATTTCACCATCATATTGCAGTTTTTATCTATTATTTTACGTTTTTAAAGGGGGACAATGCAGCACTAGAAATGGTGAGGGTTTAAGGTAGAGATCTGTTTTAAAAAGATTTTAATAGAGTAAAATCAATCTAAAATCTGTACTAGGCAGGGAAGTGGCAGGGGATAACATGAGCAAAGGGAATAAAAAGAGCTCTGAAGAGCCCATACCAGTTGCTAATATTTAATCTCTTTAAATAATGAATTAGCTGCTCATATCTAGTCACTGCAAAGAGAAAGCACTTTCTTTGTGAAGTGAAGTAAAGCTAGAATATCCATGAATTATTCAATATAAAGTGTGCCAGTTAAAATGCCTGATATTGGAAGTCAAGTGTAAGATTATCTTTTGTCTGTCAGAAAGCATCTCTCCCATGTTACTGAGACTTGAGGGGGGTGGAAAAAGGGGCCAACCAGGGCACAAATACTTCAAGTAAAATAAGGAAGGTATTGTAGTAACATGCAGAAGCATTTCCACTTATGTATGAGCTTCAGTCCTATGCAGGAAATGTTCTCATAGACTTTATTCTGCTTACTGTTTCTGTTCTCCTTTACCTCCATCACTGCTTTGTTGTCTGTGACTCTGAGAGAACCACTCATGATACAGTAACAGTGCTACAAGGCTCCTTCCAGCAGAGACAGTATCAGTTATTGATCTGTCAGCCTTTGCTGACATGGAGAAATGTATTTCTATAGTCAGGTTTCTACCAGACCTTTCTACAATGTCACGATGTTTAATTTAGAAGAATGCACCTTGCAGGAAAGTCTGGCACAGAAAATTGCTCTTTCTCAGGAAAGTTTAGGTCATCTAGCCTTGAGTTTAGATGACACAGGCTTTCCAAAGGGTCATGTCTGCTATATTTTGGGGGGGTTGTGTTTCCTTCTAATACTGTCCACATTGCTGATGGCACCTCCACATATCTCAAAACATTCTTTTTATTTTATTTTCTACCTGTGTTTTGAATAGATTTCATATATTTTCTGGTTTTCTTTTTTTCTTTTTCTTTTTCTTTTTTCCTTTTCCTTTTCCTTTTCCTCTTTCTCTTTCTCTTCTTTTTCTTTTTTTCTTTTTCTTTTTCTCTTTTTCTTTTTCTTTTTCTTTTTCTTTTTCTTTTTCTTTTTCTTTTTCTTTTTCTTTTTCTTTTTCTTTTTCTTTTTCTTTTTCTCTATTTCTTTTTCCTTTTTCTCTTTCTCTTTCACTTTCTCTTTTGCTTTCTCTTTCTCTTTCTCTCTTTCTCTTTCTTTTCTTTCTTTTTCTTTTTCTTTTCCTTTTCCTTTTTCTTTCTTTCTTTTTCTTTTTTCCTTTTCCTTTTTCTTTTTCTTTTCCTTTTCCTTTACCTTTTCCTTTTCCTCTTTCTCCCTCTTTCTCTTTCTCTTTCTCTCTTTTTCTCTCCTCTTTGTCTTTTTAAATTTTTTTCTCATGATTGCAGCTGAGTTCGAAGTATCAAAAAGTTCTAAAGCTGCAGAGAAAAGCAGGTTGGTGTTTTCAAGGACTTTTTGTTTTTCTATCCCTCTTTCCCATTTTTTCACCTCAAATTGCCCCAACACTCAGATTCTCCCTACCTCACGAATGTCTTCATCATGCCTTTTAATTTTCATGTTTCTGTTGAAACACAAAGAACCAGACTTTTCTAGCAAGACCCACCCCAAGAGAGAGAAAAACTTGTGGTTTTCTTTTTTCACCTGTGTTGACTACATATTAAAAAAGAAGCTAAAATTTTAAGTATTTGTTATTTCTAGTTTCTCAGACACCTTTCTGCATGTTGGATGATACTCAATTTTAATTTTAACAGATATTAGCCAAATAAGCAAAAGTAAATTAGTTCTCTTTTCTTCAGCCTCAAATGTGATCTGATTCAGAATGAAATCTGAATTACATCATGAAATGAAAAGAAAAGAAAGAAATCAAATTAGGTTCCAGAACTTTCCCTCTGGACAAAGAGTTGTGTGATTACAGGGTTAGAAGGAAAATATTTTGAGTTAGAATTTTTTCTTAATAGAGCACTGATATAAAATTAAGGAGATTAAATTATAAAGAATTTAGAATTAGGAAGATGAATCAGAATTGAGAAAAATGCATTAATTCCTTTGTTTTGAAGGGAGATATTTGCATGATGTCTTTTAAGATATGGCCTGCAATGTCCCCATTCAACAGATTAAGAATATACAACATGTTGCATGACAAATAAAGGCACAGTCTCTAGAGTCATTTAAGATTGATGTTTAGTAACAAATGAAAACCATTTGCCACTCTCCCCAGAGAAATTTTGGAATGAAAGATTAATTATCCATATTATTGTGAAAGCTAGATCCAGAAAAACTCTCTTTTGTTCCAGAAATTAATTTAAGTGTATTGAAATGATTTCTCAGAATTTATATGGTGCCTTTCCTCATTAAAATCTATGGATATACGTTTCACAGTATTTAAAAGAACACGGATTTTAGCAAGGAAAAATTAGAGGCTTGTGGCCTTTTAAATGTCAAGGACCAAATGATGGTCTCAGTTGTATGAAACTAATTCGTCCTGAAATAAGTCCCGCATATATGTTGTTTTCGTAATCAGAACCAATTGTTTTTCTGCTTCCACAATTCAGGCAGGGTAAATGAGAAGCCTTAGGAAACCGGGCATCACAAGGCAGTGTCATTCTTTGGTTCTCAGAATGTGTAACACTAAATCTGATTGTTCTCACTTGTGGCTTTAACAGGATTTTTTTAGATCTTCCATATTTTTACAGTGAGAAGAGCCTCCATGATTTTGTTCTGTGACTCTATAATTCACCACTATTTGAGTTTTGTTGAACTATTTCCATTTTTCATGTTTCTTGCTAAATAACAGATTTTCCTCAGCTAGCATAAGTGAATGTGCTTTTGTGACTTTAAAGCTACAAAAGCAGGAAATAGGCCCATATATACTCTAATCTACTACAGTGATGTTTGGGACAGGGCATGGTTTGTTTTGGAGGTGTGGCACATCTGAAATTTTCCCCCAAAGTTCCTCCAACCTACATTATATGTCTAGCTTTGAAGAAGATTGTGGTCTATTTGCACTATATGGCTTATTGTTTAGGTTTTGGGGTTGTTGGTGGTGGGTTTTTGTGGGGTTTTTAAAAACCAACAACAGCTCCTGTTTATATACTTTGCAATACTTATGTCGGAATGACCTAGTTCTTGAAGAATGTAGCAGATGTCCCGTGCTCAAAAATACCTACGCTAATGCTGCAACAACCACTATCACTTTTTATGTTGTAATCAGCTGTCAAAATGTCTTTTTATATCAGCACTTCTATTGTTTTTGAATGAGGTCTAGAAGAGAAAGAAAACACACACTTTAACTAGACCATTGGCATATTTGTAAAAAATATTCAGAAAAAATCCCCAAACAGTACTTAAAGTGCTAGAGCTGTTTGACCTCTTTGACCTCTGAAGTACCTGCAAAAGAGGCCATATAAACGTTTAAGATGCTGTATGGACACTTCAGAATCCTATTTCACAGTGGATATTTGAAATATAATTTTTTTCTAGGCAGGGCCAAAGGTTAGATTACTATTTTTTCCCTGATGCTTTTTCTTGGCCACCAAAACTTTGATAATTGCATATCCACCTATTGGTAGTCAGGAATTGTTTAGGTCCATGTATTAGCCAGACTTTTTTTCTGTAGGCTCATCTGAGTAACTGACCCATCTCTATTGTCTCCTGAGCTCTAAAATTCACATTTAGAATAAACCTTTCAACAAAAAACTTTATTCTGGGAGTTTGAATGAATCCACAAACAGATTTAATGGGAAAATATGTACTTAGGTTGGAGGAATGCATTACAGGACAAAAGTGTTCTGCTGCCCTCTCTAAAAACAGCACTTCTTAACTGGACTTTCATAATACCTTCTAAACTTAAAAATCTCAAGATTGAGATAATAGGCTTGAGTACATCTGGTGCTGGCATGGAAACACAATACCTGTTGTTTCAGAAAATGTTTCACTGATCAGTTAAAATGAGTGGCTATCACACCTAAGGGGTGTCAGCCATGCATGCTACCCTTAATCTGCGGTCCATACCCAAAGTAAAGAACCCTTCTGTAAATCCTGTTCACCTGTAGGAAAACTCCTGTCTTGATAACATGCAAGATGTTATTGTTGCTTTTTCCATGTCTATAAATAAATATAAAATGCTCCAATAGAAGTCTAGTTCGCTGTAAGTACAGCAGGTTGGGTTTCTTATCCCATTCAAAAAGAGTAATGATATATGAAAAAACAGAGGTGGAAAAATGACCTGCGCTGACAAAACTATCTTTCAGATTCAGACACAGCAGAAAAATGTTGCACAAAAAGTATTGACTCTTTTCTTATCTACACCAGAGCAATTCTGTAGCTTTCAGTGGATCTTTATTCATCATTTTGGGGGGAACACATTATGACCAGATTAACATAGCTGAAAGCTGGTTTTTTCCTTCCTTCCTTCCTTCCTTCCTTCCGAATTCCTTCCTTCCGAATTCCTTCCTTCCTTCCTTCCTTCCTTCCTTCCTTCCTTCCTTCCTTCCTTCCTTCCTTCCTTCCTTCCTTCCGAATTCCTTCCTTCCGAATTCCTTCCTTCCTTCCGAATTCCTTCCTTCCTTCCGAATTCCTTCCTTCCTTCCGAATTCCTTCCGAATTCCTTCCGAATTCCTTCCGAATTCCTTCCTTCCTTCCTTCCGAATTCCTTCCTTCCGAATTCCTTCCTTCCTTCCTTCCTTCCTTCCGAATTCCTTCCGAATTCCTTCCTTCCTTCCGAATTCCTTCCGAATTCCTTCCTTCCGAATTCCTTCCTAATTCCTTCCTAATTCCTTCCTTCCTTCCTTCCTTCCTTCCTTCCTTCCTTCCTTCCTTCCTTCCTTCCTTCCTTCCTTCCGAATTCCTTCCGAATTCCTTCCTTCCTTCCTTCCTTCCTTCCTTCCTTCCTTCCGAATGCCTTCCTTCCAAATTCCTTCCTTCCGAATTCCTTCCTTCCTTCCTTCCGAATTCCTTCCGAATTCCTTCCTTCCTTCCGAATTCCTTCCTTCCTTCCTTCCTTCCGAATTCCTTCCTTCCTTCCTTCCTTCCGAATTCCTTCCGAATTCCTTCCTTCCTTCCGAATTCCTTCCTTCCTTCCTTCCTTCCTTCCTTCCTTCCTTCCTTCCTTCCTTCCTTCCTTCCGAATTCCTTCCTTCCTTCCTTCCTTCCTTCCTTCCTTCCTTCCTTCCTTCCTTCCTTCCTTCCTTCCTTCCTTCCTTCCTTCCTTCCTTCCTTCCTTCCTTCCTTCCTTCCTTCCTTCCTTCCTTCCTTCCTTCCTTCCTTCCTTCCTTCCTTCCGAATTCCTTCCTTCCTTCCTAATTCCTTCCTTCCTTCCTTCCTTCCTTCCTTCCTTCCTTCCTTCCTTCCTTCCTTCCGAATTCCTTCCTTCCGAATTCCTTCCTTCCTTCCTTCCTTCCTTCCTTCCTTCCTTCCTTCCTTCCTTCCTTCCTTCCTTCCTTCCTTCCTTCCTTCCTTCCTTCCTTCCGAATTCCTTCCGAATTCCTTCCTTCCTTCCTTCCTTCCTTCCTTCCTTCCTTCCTTCCTTCCTTCCTTCCTTCCTTCCTTCCTTCCTTCCTTCCTTCCTTCCGAATTCCTTACGAATTCCTTCCGAATTCCTTCCTTCCTTCCTTCCTTCCGAATTCCTTCCTTCCTTCCGAATTCCTTCCTTCCTTCCTTCCTTCCTTCCTTCCTTCCTTCCTTCCTTCCTTCCTTCCTTCCTTCCTTCCGAATTCCTTCCTTCCAAATTCCTTCCTTCCAAATTCCTTCCTTCCTTCCGAATTCCTTCCTTCCTTCTGAATTCCTTCCTTCCGAATTCCTTCCTTCCGAATTCCTTCCTTCCTTCCGAATTCCTTCCGGATTCCTTCCTTCCTTCCGAATTCCTTCCTTCCTTCCGAATTCCTTCCTTCCTTCCGAATTCCTTCCTTCCTTCCTTCCTTCCTTCCGAATTCCTTCCGAATTCCTTCCGAATTCCTTCCTTCCTTCCTTCCGAATTCCTTCCTTCCGAATTCCTTCCTTCCTTCCTTCCTTCCTTCCGAATTCCTTCCGAATTCCTTCCTTCCTTCCGAATTCCTTCCGAATTCCTTCCTTCCGAATTCCTTCCTAATTCCTTCCTAATTCCTTCCTTCCTTCCTTCCTTCCTTCCTTCCTTCCTTCCTTCCTTCCTTCCTTCCTTCCGAATTCCTTCCGAATTCCTTCCTTCCTTCCTTCCTTCCTTCCTTCCTTCCGAATGCCTTCCTTCCAAATTCCTTCCTTCCGAATTCCTTCCTTCCTTCCTTCCGAATTCCTTCCGAATTCCTTCCTTCCTTCCGAATTCCTTCCTTCCTTCCTTCCTTCCGAATTCCTTCCTTCCTTCCTTCCTTCCGAATTCCTTCCGAATTCCTTCCTTCCTTCCGAATTCCTTCCTTCCTTCCTTCCTTCCTTCCTTCCTTCCTTCCTTCCTTCCTTCCTTCCTTCCTTCCTTCCTTCCTTCCTTCCTTCCTTCCTTCCTTCCTTCCTTCCTTCCGAATTCCTTCCTTCCGAATTCCTTCCTTCCTTCCTTCCTTCCTTCCTTCCTTCCTTCCTTCCTTCCTTCCTTCCTTCCTTCCTTCCTTCCTTCCTTCCGAATTCCTTCCTTCCTTCCGAATTCCTTCCTTCCTTCCGAATTCCTTCCTTCCTTCCTTCCTTCCTTCCTTCCTTCCTTCCTTCCTTCCTTCCTTCCTTCCTTCCTTCCTTCCTTCCGAATTCCTTCCTTCCTTCCGAATTCCTTCCTTCCTTCCTAATTCCTTCCTTCCTTCCTTCCTTCCTTCCTTCCTTCCTTCCGAATTCCTTCCTTCCGAATTCCTTCCTTCCGAATTCCTTCCTTCCTTCCTTCCTTCCTTCCTTCCTTCCTTCCTTCCTTCCTTCCTTCCTTCCTTCCTTCCTTCCTTCCTTCCGAATTCCTTCCGAATTCCTTCCTTCCTTCCTTCCTTCCTTCCTTCCTTCCTTCCTTCCTTCCTTCCTTCCTTCCTTCCTTCCTTCCTTCCTTCCTTCCTTCCTTCCGAATTCCTTCCGAATTCCTTCCTTCCTTCCTTCCTTCCTTCCTTCCTTCCTTCCTTCCTTCCTTCCTTCCTTCCTTCCTTCCTTCCTTCCTTCCTTCCTTCCTTCCGAATTCCTTCCTTCCAAATTCCTTCCTTCCTTCCGAATTCCTTCCTTCCTTCTGAATTCCTTCCGAATTCCTTCCTTCCAAATTCCTTCCTTCTGAATTCCTTCCTTCCTTCCGAATTCCTTCCTTCCGAATTCCTTCCTTCCTTCCTTCCTTCCTTCCTTCCTTCCTTCCTTCCTTCCTTCCTTCCTTCCTTCCTTCCGAATTCCTTCCTTCCTTCCGAATTCCTTCCTTCCTTCCTAATTCCTTCCTTCCTTCCTTCCTTCCTTCCTTCCTTCCTTCCGAATTCCTTCCTTCCGAATTCCTTCCTTCCTTCCTTCCTTCCTTCCTTCCTTCCTTCCTTCCTTCCTTCCTTCCTTCCTTCCTTCCTTCCTTCCTTCCTTCCGAATTCCTTCCGAATTCCTTCCTTCCTTCCTTCCTTCCTTCCTTCCTTCCTTCCTTCCTTCCTTCCTTCCTTCCTTCCTTCCTTCCTTCCTTCCTTCCTTCCTTCCTTCCTTCCGAATTCCTTCCGAATTCCTTCCGAATTCCTTCCTTCCTTCCTTCCTTCCTTCCTTCCTTCCTTCCTTCCTTCCTTCCTTCCTTCCTTCCTTCCTTCCTTCCTTCCTTCCTTCCTTCCTTCCGAATTCCTTCCTTCCAAATTCCTTCCTTCCTTCCGAATTCCTTCCTTCCTTCTGAATTCCTTCCGAATTCCTTCCTTCCGAATTCCTTCCTTCCTTCCGAATTCCTTCCGGATTCCTTCCTTCCTTCCGAATTCCTTCCTTCCTTCCTTCCTTCCTTCCTTCCTTCCGAATTCCTTCCTTTCTTCCTTCCTTCCTTCCTTCCGAATTCCTTCCGAATTCCGAATTCCTTCCAAATTCCTTCCTTCCTTTTCTCATTCTGTCTTTCCTTTCTTTCTTCATTTCTTCCTATCTTTCTTACCTTTCTTTCTCCCTCTCCTCCATTTCTCTCTTTCTCCTTTTTCATTTTTCAAAAAGCAGCCTATAAACCAGTAAATCAAGGAGGAGACAATAAACATGCCCACTCCATATAGTAAATCATTATTTTGTCCAACCAGCTGCTGGCAGGTGTAAAATATGAGACAGCTGGTTAGCCAGCTCCTTAGGGCTAACTGCTCTAAAAATCACTTCTTTTCCTTTCCTCTTTTTTTCTTTTATTTTCTTTTTTTTTTCTTTTTTTTCTTTCTTTTTTTTTTTTTTTTTTCTTTTCACAGCACATATCCAGATACAGAATCTCTGAGCTAATTATCAGGGCTGGGATTCTCAACTTAATCATCACTACCAGTTCCCTGGAGAACAGTGGCATCTAAGAGCTAACCCCTGCCATGCTGAATCACAGTCACACAGATGAAGAGCCAAAGCCCACTGAGATTTTCAAAGGAGGAGTTCTGTACACAAATTTAATATAATTTTATACTTTACAGTTGAAGTGTAAACTAGGAGACAGTAGTTGATAAAATGCTATTTAAAGTTAAAACATGAATGTTATAGATTATTAGTTTAACAAGGCTTTGGGGAAGAGAGAGTCCATCTGTCTGCATTGTCTAAAAGCAGTTCTACAGTGCACTATTGGAAAGAATTAACTCATTCTATGTTCACTATGAATGGAAAAAAGGTGGGAAGATACACAATCAATCGACTAATTTGCTGTAACTTTGCACCAAGCATTAAATTAAGAGAAGAGAAAGGTAGACTGCAGAATTATTTCTCTCCATCATCCTCATTAAATTTCATTTCAGCAGGGAATTGTGTCACTGGTGTTTTAGTTATCTGCTGTGAATTCAACCCAATATTCAGCTTGAGTACTGTCTGTATGTAACTGCCTATATTTGCAGGTACACAGGATGACATGCCTTTATATGATGCCAGTAAATGCCGGGCTTAATTGTTTCATAATCATTCTGTGAAATCATTTATTTTGCATGAATAAACACAGATGCTTATACTCTCTGCTGGTGTAAATTGTAATCGTTCCACTGACACCAGTGGAGGTGTGCTAATTTACACCAGATGGAGATTTGGCCCGATTATTTAAGGACCTAAGGTATTTGGCAAAGGCTCAATAGGCATGACTGAATTGTAAAGTTTCCTCCTAGGGCATTTCAGCAGTAAATTACATTTTATCCAGAAACTTCAGCTATCTGGATGTAAAATCTTCCTGGAATAACTGCAGCAAATTAGTTGGTCTGTCAGATGAATGATATTTGCTACAGCACTTGCAGATGTTCAGTCCTGTGTGAGATTCCTTTGATGCAACTGCCTGTAACAAAGACACATTTATCACACTTACAGCTGTCTAACCTTTAACTAACATTGCTCAGATGGAAGAAACTTCTTTATCAGAATTTAAAAATATGCTGTTATATTTTGGTAAGGTTTGGGTATCAGTAGATGCATTGGCAGCTTACAAGACTGTTGTTCATAGTGTTTGGTGTGTTGTTTAAGGCTTCAGCTTCAGGAGGTTTTAAAATATATCAGAATTTATGGCTAATTTTTTAAGCATAAATGTCTTTTTAGCATGCATCGTAGAAGAAAGAAATTAAGAATATGTCATAAATTAACAGGGAAAATTAAAATCAATCATTTAAGAAATTTAGCCCTAGATATTTTCTCTCCATCTTACAGTAGTTACAATTTCATAATCTTGGAGCACCTTGCATACTGATTGATTTGTGACTTTGGCACCAGTACAGTAAGATGGGAGACACTCTTTTTCACAAAACTGTAGTGGAAGATATGAACTTTATGCCAAGAAACCATGGTGTAATTGAGTGAGATTTCAGACTGAGTGGAGAAGTCATACATACATTGGCACAATCTTATACGTCTATACAGAGGATCGTAAAATAAATGAAAGTTGAACGATTATAGAAAATGAAAGAGAAAAAGAACCTCTGAATTTTATTCTAAATACTGCCACCAACACCTTATTCTTATTTTCTTTCCCTTTGTCTGCCCAAAAATTAACTAAAGCAATATTTTGTCATCATTGTTAATTTGTTGCATTTTGGAGAATCCTCCAGAATGTGGTCAGTCATATTTAGTGTCATAATAACCGCAAGAGATTTATACTATAACCTCAAAAGGAACTGTTTTCTGCATGTTATTAGGACACACTTGTTGTGTCACAAACCCATCCTCAGCTGTTGCAAGAGGAACTTCTATAGCCGTGTGAGTTTGGCAGCAGACAGATTAAACTATAGGAACTCTTGATGAGATTTTTAACTGCTTCCAAAAGGAAAAGAAATAATTTTATTCTATGATCTCAGTAAGTAGCACAGTGTGATGTGATAAACAGTCAGAAGGACAAGCCTCTATAGATTACATTAATTTTTCTGGTGTACTTCTAGCTCTCTGTAGCACCATGGCTCCATATTATAAGTAGGGAGGCATTTTAATTGGCTTCATTCCACCTGCTGGAGAAGGATCTGATCCCTACTTGTGTTTCTCTGAAAAGAAATAGAGGAGATATTATTTCAGGAGGAATTATTTTCATCCCCTTTTCCTTCCTGAGCACATACAAACAGTTTAAAGTTTTCTTCCAAATTACCCCTAGACGAGGAAGAATCTGACTTGGCAACTTTTTCTGTCACATGGGTTATACTGCAGCAGATGGGCAACCAGAAACCGCCTTTAAAGAACTATCTCATGTTTATTATTCTGATCCAACCAGACAAACTGTTGTAATGGGAGACAACTTCTTTAACCATATACACCATATTTTAAAATATTTATGTATATTTATATGAAGTCAAACTTCTCCAAAGATTTTGAAGAGCTCTTTGTCAAATGTTTCTGAAATTCTGCCTCTGAAATCATTCCTATCTGGACTGATCTTTACAAAAAATCCGGTCCCCCATCTCCACTAGCGGAAAGTGCCAAAGGTGAATGCTTCACTATCTGCTTGGATCCTCATTCCTTTGTCCCTGTCCATGAAGATGCATTATGGATGTTTTAATGGTGATCTAGGTCCAGTTACTTGCACAATTGCATACATATGTATTACAGTGCATGGGCTGTCATTACCCCCATTATTTCATGCAAATTAAATTCCAAGAACAGGTTGGTGATGAAGAGATCTCCTTGAGGGATCCACATGAGCTTGAAAACAGGCTTATCCATTTAAAAACATCTTCCCTCTATTTTATGATCTGAAGCTTAAATTTTTCATGCAATTTTTAACCAAAATATAATGAACACTCAGAATTTAAAGTCACATATTCATGTGATGAAGACTCAACCTCTTCACAGTGAATTCACATATCTTTTATCTATCTGTTTCTAAAAAACAACTAAAGTTCGCAGTAGCTTCCCACTTGAGGAACAAACTGGTTTTTTTCCTTCTGAATAAAGCCATCTGTAGCTCCAATGGCTAAGTTGCACAGATGGGCAAGCTCTAACATGGAACTGGAGAAGAGTCTGGAGCATAGTTTCTATGGGGAGCTGCTGAAGGAGCTGGAGATGTTCAGCCTGGAGAAAAAAAATCTCAGGGGAAACCTCTCACTCTACAACTACCTGAAAGGAGGTTGTAGCCAGGTGGGAGTTGGTGTCTCCTCCTAGTGATGCCTTGTTTGGGCTACCTGAAAAGAGAGACTAGAAAGAATTAAGAGAACAAAAGCAGATATATTTATTGAAGGGCCTTCAGGTACACTTTGGGCAGTCAAAGCCCTCTGGGGCTACACCCAAAATGGACAATGGGTCACAAATTTCTCATACTTTTTTGTTTGGTCCATTCACATACCAGGGTTAATTCTCCAATTACAGCTTCAGGTAATGAAGTCATTTGTGCCAAGTTTGCTCCCCCTGTAACCCACTGTTGTTTACATTTCTCAGGGCCTGAGACAGTAATGTGCCATTGAGTTTCAGGCCTAGAGACTGACGAAAAATGGGAGAACAGTACCTAACAGGCTATATAGAGTTTATAGAATTATACACTAAAGTATTACAGGATATGAAAAATAAAAAAGCTAAAATCCTAAGGCATAAGCAGGTTGCAAGTGATAGAAAAAGAAGAAAAAATCTCAAGTAGAGGCAGGGGAGATTTAGTCAGGATCTTAGGAAAAATTTCCTCACCAAAACAGTGAGCAAGTCCTGGCACAGGCTGCCCAGGGCCATGGTGGAGGCGTCATCCCCAGAAAGTCTTCCAAAAGCTGTACAGATGTAGTGCTTAAGAACATGGTTCAGTGATGGGCTTGAAAGTGCTGGGTTAATGTTTGGACTTGATGATCTTAGAGTTCTGTTCCAACCTAGATCATGCTATGAATCTATGACTTTGCAAAGGAGTTTGTCACAAACAGTTTTGTGGGTACAACTCCACTGCAGACTGCTAACACTTCATTACAAGCATCTCTGCCCTCCTTGTAATGCCATTTAAAGTCAGCCTGGAAAGGAGTGCCTGGCTCTGACGTCTTGTCCTGATTCCCACTGAATTTGCTTTAAGCGAGCTGGTAATGGCTATCACATAAATCCCATTTGCCAAGCACAAGGCAACTGAAGCCATGATGATTTCTTGCCTTTTCCTTTATGCTGGGGTGGGTCAGCCTGGTCTTGGGCTGAAACCATCAAATGTCAGTCACCAGAAGAGATCACTGAGATCTAGGTTACCTCCCCCTGGGTGGCTCCCAATCCTAAATTACCTCCCCCTGTTCCAGAAAGTTCTCCCTTTTGTAGTTATTAATTGGTTCCCTGTTACGACTCCTGCCTCCCTGTTTTCCCCATTTGTTCTGAAAAATTGTATCCTCCCCTCTGCTTGTACCCCATTGGTTGTTTTCCCTTTCCCTGCCTTACTCCACCCCCCCATAAAGGGGCTAGCCCGCGTCTCCTCAAGGCTTTTTGCTGGTTCCTGGACCCTCCTGCGAATAAACCTGTTGGAACTGACACCAGAAGCCCCTCCCGCGTTCTTTGCCTCCGGGCAAACGCCAGCCTGATCATCGGCTGCCCGATGTGCTTCCTCTGAGGAGGAGCCAGCGCACGCACCCATCCCACGCCGATTCCACTGAGCCATCCAGCGAGGACGCTGTGGAGGCCAAGGCTGCGTCCCCTCTGCCCGAGGGCACGCTGGGGCTTGTGGTGACAAGTCCCTGGTTGCGTTAGGTTGTCGCACCGAACAGGGACGACACACACGTGCGTTCCTGCATCGTCCTCGCTGCCAGGAGGCTGCGAGCGTCAGCGATTCGGAGACGCCGACGCCTCTTGCGGCAGTGCGCTCTGTTTTAAAAGCCGCCTCCTGCCAGGAGAGCAGCCTGTCCCGGAGGACCCCACCGTGCCTTTTTGTTTCCAGGACCGGACGCCTGTGTCTTCTTGTGAGTATTCTTGTGATTCCCGGCCCCTGGGAAATTATTTTTAATTTCTCCTTTTTGCCGGTGGTGGGTGAATTTGAGGCTGAGGTTTAAGATGGGAGCTAAGCTTTCCCAGCCTCAGCGGGAGGTTTATGTCCAAGCTGGGGAGTCCCTGAAGAATTGTGGGTTAAAGTTATCAAAGGGGTTTTTGAAAAGGTTTGTTAAGTGGCTGTTCTTTTATTTTCCCCCGATGTCCCCTGCTAATTTGAAGTCAGCCACGTTTTGGCAATTTGTGGGGGACAAAATATTAGAATTAAACCAAAGGGGAGATCCCTCCGGAGAGAGGTTTCTCTACATGGTCTGGGCTTTGAGAGATATACACAAAGCTAATCGGAAAATAAAAGCCCCAAATTCTCCCCAGTTCTTCCCAAGTCCCTCTTTCCCCCCTCGCGTTCCTCATCCCACTACCCCTTCGCTGAGAAGACTGGGAGTTGTAAAATGCCCAGAGGCACAGGGCTGCCACCATCTCCCTGACTCTCCTCGATCCTCTCAGCCGCCCTGCCGCAATAGCCCTGGCCAGGCTGTTTTGGCTTCTACCCAAACCCACTCTCCTATGCCCCCTTCCCTGGTTGTTCTCCCAAAAAGCGGTTCCCAGTTTTATTGCTCTCAAAATAACGGCAAAGGCTTTCCTTCGTTCACTGTTTTGTCCCCTTCCCCTGCTGTTCCTGCACTTCCCCAAAATGGAGGATACCGCACGGCCCAGCCCGCCTTTTTTCCTTCTTCTTCCCAAAATCCTCTTCTCCCCCCTCCTCCTCACCCTGTCCTGGCCCTGCCCCCTCCTAACTGACATCTGTGAGCTCCTCCTTCACGTTGGGTACCGCCCCCTGCGTCGGGAGTCCCCGCCTTTCCTGTGGCCACTCCTCTTTGTCCTCAGCCCCCGCCTACTGGGAGGAGCCTTCTGGTTCCCATGCCTCGTCTTCCTGTTCCCATCTTGAACCCGGAACCGGGAGCCTCTTCCAGTCCCTTCACCACTCCGGTTACTTATAACCGAGCTGGTGGCAACCCCACCTGGAAACCCTTTGACCCTGCTGGGCTCAAAGAACTTTGTAAAGCCCAGAAAGAGTTTGGGAGGGAGAGTCCATATTTCCGGAATCTTCTGCGGGCCACCCTCACTAATACAGAGTTGGTCCCACCAGACCTCCAAAGCATTTTTTCTTGTTTGCTTTCTCCAGCCGAATTTGAGTTGTGGGATGACGGGTAGAGAAAGCAACTAAGAGAGGTCCTCCCAATCTTGTTGCAAGACCCTAATAATGCAGGGGTTTCCATGGACCACCTTACCGGTGAGGGGTTGCTTGCTAAGCCACAAGACCAGGCCCGAAACACCCCAGAGCCGGTCTTAAATGCTGTTAAACATGCAGCAGAGCAAGCATTTTAATGATGCCCCCTAAATTGGCGCCTCTACTGAATTTTACTGAAATTTGGCAACTCCCAAATGAACCATTTATTGACTTGATTGACAAATTAAAATTATTGGTGGAGAAGCAAGTGGAAGATACGAGAATTAGAGAAAGCATAATCACGCAAATAGCAAAACCTAATGTAAATGAACCTTGTAAGAGAGTGATTATGACCCTTCCACTTGATCCTCCACCAACGTTAAAGCAGATGATTCAGCACTGCACAACCTTAGTTCCAATTGGCTAACCAAATTTAAAAACGAGGGGGAATGTGGTAGGAGCTGCAGGTGCTGCTGAGGCAACGACACCTCAGGACAAGAGGATGACAAACAGAACCTGGACTTGCCACAGATGTGGCAAGCCAGGACATATGGCCCAGAACTGCAGAGCTCCAGCCCCAATTAATCAAAGTTCCCGAGCTGTTTCACCAGGGCAAGTAGCATCGCCCACTCCCATGGAGGTACAGCCGGGAAACTGAGGACCCAGCATGGATCTGTGGTCCCACGTGACGACATAAATAAAGAAGCCGCAACCAGAAAAACTGTGACTGCAGCCACTGCAACCATGATGGATTCCATCACACCTGAACGGGTCCTCGTGAGCTGCAAAGGACTGAAAGACTGCTGCTTGTTTGTTAGAGGAGACACCATGCATACACCACCAGAGATCTCAATAACACCAGAGATTGTCCAAGTAGGATCACAAGGACTCTTTACAATTAACATCCAATGTATTAACCCACCTTTCTTTCTTGCAGCTGGCCGGGTTCTCACCCAGGCAATCCTCATGCCCAGAAGTTCACCAGAAAACTACAACCCATTTGTCTTCTGGGCTGAGGTGGTAGGGGAAGATAAGCTGATGCTAAGCTGCAAGATTTCATGCCAGGGCTCGGACATCAGCCTAGCAGGGATGATGGACATGGGGGCAGATGTGACGGTCATCGCCTCCAACAACTGGCTGTCACATTGGGGGTTGCAGCTGGCAGAAGGTGTTGTTACGGGTGTGGGAGGATCCGTGGCTGCCCAGAGAAGCAGGACACTTGTCCAGATTGAGGGTCCAGAGGGGCAGATTGCAACAGTCCGTCCATTTGTTATTGACTCTGGGTTTACATTGTGGGGCAGGGATCTCATGTCCCAGTGGGGAGCCCGGGTTGAGATCCCATCTCAACCCTGGGATTTTTAGTAGGGGCCACTGTTCAGTGCCCCACCCAGAAATTGAATTGGCTCACCGATAAAAGGGTCTGGGTGGATCAGTGGCCTTTAAAAACACACCAATTGAGAGTGCTCACTGCATTCGTGGAGGAGCAGCTGGGGAAGGGGAACATCGAGCCTTCCAACAGCGCTTGGAATTCCCCGGTCTTTGTGATCCGGAAGCCGGGGACAGACAAGTGGAGACTCCTTCACCACCTGCGGAAAATTAATGAGGTCATGGAGGACATGGGACCCCTGCAGCCCGGAATGCCATCACCCTCTATGCTCCCTAGGCAGTGGAAGCTAGCAGTCATAGACATCAAGGACTGCTTCTTCCATATCCCCCTGCATCTGGACGATGCACCCCGGTTTGCCTTCTCGGTGCCTTCCCTCAACCGAGAGGCTCCCATGCAGTGCTACCAGTGGCAAGTTCTGCTGCAAGGCATGAAAAACTCACCCACCATCTGCCAGTGGTATGTCGCTCACCTTCTGTCCCCTGTCCGGAAAAAGGCAGTTAGAGCTGTGTTCCTACACTACATGGACGATGTTTTGGTGTGTGCGCCCACGCAGCAGTACCTGGACTGGACTCTGGGGGAGGTAATCAGGGCTTTAGAGGCTGATGAATTCGAAATCCATCCTGAAAAGGTCAGAAGGCCTCACCTTTTAAATATCTAGGACTCAAAATAGAGGAGCAGACAGTGGTGCCCCAACCATTAAAGATCAATGATAACCCCAAGACTCTGCAGGAACTCCATCAACTCTGCGGGTCCATCAACTGGGTGAGGCAGCTCCTGGGACTGATGACTGAGGACCTTGCGCCTCTGTTCAACCTGCTTTGTGGGAATGAGGATCTCAAATCTTCGAGGCAGTTGACAGAAGAGGCAAGAAACTCCCTCATCAAAGTCCAGGAGGCGCTGTCATCTTGCCAAGCCCATCGTTATGCCCCAGGTCTGCCCTTTCAGTTCATAGTGTTGGGGAAAATGCCATACCTCCATGGGCTGGTTTTCCAGTGGGACGAGGTGCAGAGGGATCCCCTTCTGATTATTGAGTGGGTTTTCCTCTCACACCAGCCTTCCAAAAGTATTACCACGCCACAGGAGCTCATGGCTCAGTTGGTGATAAAGGCTAGGTCTCGCCTCCGTACCCTTGCAAGGTGTGATTTCACATGTGTTTACCTGCCACTATCAACCAATGCACTGGACCATCTCCTTCAAAACAACAATTATTTCCAATTTGCCTTTGATAGTTATTCGGGACAAATGTCGGCTCACAACCCGAAACACAAATTGTTCAATTCGGCCTTTAAATTAATTCCAAAAGAAATTCAGAGTCGTGAACCCCTCAATGCCCTGACGATCTTTACAGATGGTTCTGGGGCATCTCACAAGTCTGTCATCGCTTGGAGGAATCCTTGCACTCAGAAGTGGGAGTCTGATGTGCAGGTGGTCGAAGGATCACCGCAGGTTGCAGAGCTTGCTGCAGTGGTCAGAGCATTTGAGCGGTTCAACGAACCTTTTAATTTGGTAACAGATTCTGCATATGGAGCAGGAGTGGTGTCCAGAGCAGAAAGAGCATCGCTCAGAGAGGTGGCAAATCCAAAAATCTCTAACTTGCTTTCAAAGCTAATCCAAATTGTCTCCCACCGAAAGCAAACCTTTTACGTAATGCATGTGAGGTCACACACTGACCTGCCAGGATTTATTGCCGAAGGGAACAGGAGAGCAGCTGCCCTAGCTATGCCCATCGAGTTAGCGAATCTGCCTAACAGATTCCAGCAAGCCCAGCTGAGCCATGCAATGTTCCATCAAAATGCTCCAGCTCTTGTCCGGATGTTCCACCTCACTAGAGATCAGGCAAAAGCCATTGTGGCGACATGCCCCAACTGCCAAAAACATCAGCTTCCATCGTTAGATCAGGGGGTTAACCCCTGAGGCCTAGGCAGTTGCGAGGTATGGCAAACAGATGTCACCCACTTCCCCCAATTTGGCCGCCAGAAATATATTCACGTTTCAGTGGATACCTTTTCTGGTGCAACCTTTGCCTCAGCCCACCGTGGGGAGAGGGCCAAAGATGTCATCAACCACCTAGTACACGCCTTCGCTGTGTTGGGGACACCAAATAAATTAAAAACTGACAATGGCCCTGCATATACCTCTGCAGAGTTAAACAGATTCTCGAGTGAGTGGGTGTGGATCACATCACTGGCATCCCTCACTCACCCACAGGCCAAGCCATTGTGGAGAGGAAACATCAGACACTAAAAAGACTGCTAGAACAACAAAAGGGTGGCAGTGAGATTGCTGCCCCCACCATAAGACTGTCCGAAGTGTTGTTCACTTTGAACTTTTCAAACTGTTCCTATGAGGAACCTGATCCTCCCATCCTGAGACACTTCACAAACTCTGCCAAACATAAACTGACTGAGAGACCTAAGGTCCTAATAAAGGACCCTGACACTTTACAGATACGTGGGCCATACCCCCTAGTCACCCAGGGTAGAGGCTACGGGTGTGTTTCAACCCCAGAAGGACCTAAATGGATCCCTGGAAAGTGGATCAAACCTTTCTTAACAAGGACATCAAAACCAAAGCAGCCTGAAAACGCTGTAGCAGCTGCCTGGAAAAGGAGGAGAAACAAGACCTCCTGAATAAACAAATTCTCCTCCCAGGCTGCAAAGACAAACACTCCCTTTCCCACCTTCTCTGTGTTTCCCTCCCCTAAGTGGCCCTTTGTTTTGAAAGAGGGGGAGGGAGCCATTGTTATTTAAGTTAACTGTATTTGTATTAATTTTATTTATGTTACACTGTCCCTAAAGTTATCTCCCATAACTGCGTGATGACATCTTACATGCTGCTGTCCCACCTGCTGCTGCAGCTCCTCCTGTACACTGGGAGCTCCAGTGGCTGGATTCCTTCAATTATCAAGGACATTGTATGGGGTTTCTTTATGGAGTTAATTTTATTAGCCCTTCCCATTTTTAAGTGTTTGGTTTTGAAATCCCTTAAGCCTTTCCCCTCATTTCAATGTAATAAAGAAGGGGGAGATGTTGGGGTGGGTCAGCCTGGTCTCGGGCTGAAATCATCAAATGTCAGTCACCAGAAGAGATCACTGAGATCTAGGTTACCTCCCCCTGGGTGGCTCCCAATCCTAATTTACTTCCCCCTGTTCCAGAAAGTTCTCCCTTTTTTAGTTATTAATTGGTTCCCTGTTATGACTCCTGCCTCCCTGTTTTCCCCATTTGTTCTGAAAAATTGTATCCTCCCCTCTGTTTGTACCCCATTGGTTGTTTTCCCTTTCCCTGCCTTACTCCACCCCCCCATAAAGGGGCTAGCCCGTGTCTCCTCGGGGCTTCGCTGGTTCCTGGATCCTCCTGCAAATAAACCTGTTGGAACTGACACCAGAAGCCCCTCCCGCCTTCTTTGCCTCCGGGCAAACGCCAGCCTGCTCATCGGCTGCCCGATGTGCTTCCTCTGAGGAGGAGCCAGCGCACGCACCCATCTCACGCTGATTCCACTGAGCCATCCAGAGAGGACGCTGTGGAGGCCAAGGCTGCGTCCCCTCTGCCCGAGGGCACGCCGGGGCTTGTGCTGACAAGCCCCCGGTTGTGTTACCTTTATACCCCTTTTATACCTTTATATAACTTCTGTATTCTTAGTGCTTTTTGCCTATATTCTTGGACTTTTTTGTTCAGCTAGGAGACTAAACATTTTAGAAGCTTCATAGTTAGGGATCAGAAAGCCCCAGACCCCAAGGTCCTCTCCAGAACACATTCTGTAAACTAAGATAAAACCAGACAGGGGGAAGGTTCCTTGGGGAAGGGGGCTCATTTGAGCCTCTCATTGGGGAATCTTGGATAGATATGCTAATTAGTAAGACCTATAATGTTATACCTGATCTATCGTGCGTGTGCATTGTGTGCATTTTGGCACATTCCACCTAGATGTGGTGCACCTAAGGATCCTTAAAATAAATACAAAGGTAAAATCCCGTTTTCCCTTCTAACTGTATTTGATTCTTGATTTTAATACCAGGAAAAAGCATCACAAGTTTGATACCACTTCTAGCTTTGGTAAGGAGCTCAGTATTCTTCCAACCTATCCTCTCAAAACTGCAGCCGAGGGTACCAGAGGGTTTAGCTGGGAAAGGAGAGCACCTTCAGGACAAAGTAGTAGCAGACATATCCTGGAGAGCGTTGAACTTTTGGAAAAGCAAGAAACGTTGAGAAAAGGAATAGCAAACTATTAAGGGATCCTGTGGGCAGATGATGGGTCTGCGAGGCCTCGTGGAACTTCAGCTGGTTTAGAGAACCTCTTAAACTTTGGGGTATTCACTTAAAGCATGCTTCTGCTAATATCACTTTTCTGTTCACTTGTCTAGCTACAAAATGTCACTTTATTCTTGTAGACATAATTATCTAATTGTTATTTGATCCTCCTAAACCCTTTTGCTGTTCATTTAGCAAGTTACCATTGAGGCTAATGACATCAAGAATATTGCTCTGAAAGGAGTTGCTTGTACACTGTGATGTATCATAAATATAGATGAATGCAAAGAAAGATGCTGCACATACAATGCAAATGAACAGGGAATGAGATTCAGTTTTCACCAGAGATTCGGATCTTGATGGAGAAGCCTCTGTAAGGCTACTGAGCCAAAAACAGGCTTATGTTTCAACTCTCCAGCTGCTGCTGAATAGGGACTGCAACCTGACATAGAGCACTAATTGAACAGGATGATGCTGGAAGGAAATATGTGTCAGTGCCAGTCCCCCGGTGAAAAGCCATAAGGCAGATTCATGGAGGAGCAACAAACAATGAGCTGCTTGGGTCAAAAGTGTAGCCTCAAAAGCAAAAAAATGTCAGGAGGGTAAGCAGCCATGGGAGAGTTCTCCAGTAGCTGAGGAAAGTAAAAGATGGTTAAAATGCCTCAGAGATTAAAGTGGCCTCTGCAAGAGAAGCATCAGAAAGACCACTGAAGGGAATAAACAGCTGTCATGGGAGGCAGTAACTTAGTATAATACAATTTTATTTCACTTTTCCATCTTTAAGGCAAACCAACACCCATACAATTTCCCTGGCTTAAACACCCCAAGACAGTCAATGTTAAGTGGAAAATTGCAGGAGGAGAGGGAGGGGGAGAAGGCATTGCATCCCTATCCCATCCACCTCTATAGTAGGCAGGAATGCAGAAGGGACAGGAATAGAGGCACTTCAGGCAGCAATTTTGGAAGCACCAAATATCCATGCATTAAATACGTTCATGTTTTGTGATATTTTAGATTATTGTTACTATCTAGTTTCTTCCAAACTAGAACCAGCATGCAAAGCACTGAGCTCTCCCAGATAGCTGGCCTGAAACCCCTGAAAGGACTTTGAGTTCCAAAGACTTTTCTATTAACCTAGAAAATCTCACATATATAGCTGACAAAAGAACCACAGCTGTTCTGTAATGACAGCAGTAATTTGAAGAGGTACATCAATGGAACCTGCAGTCTTTTGTCAGCTTGATCTTAAAACACCATTCTACAAACAAAGGTATAAAAACTTTTTCATACCCTCTCATGTCCATGTCTCCATTTGGGCTTATAAGACAGTCAATTTTGTTATGACCTGCAGAGGAGGAGCCATAAGACTACATAAAAGTTTTGAGGCAAGTGCATTTCAACAATATCTCAGAAGTTGGTGTGGCCAGCTTAGATATGTGTTTTCTGCTGCAGGACTGCAAAGTCTTTGATCAGCTTCCTAATTTTCTGCAACTATTAATATATGCATTTCACATTTTTTCAATACATTGATTTAGCTCCTAGGAGATCAGCACCTAGGACTAGGATCAAGAAGCCCATCTAGATCATTGATACAAAAAAATGTTTTGTTGCCATTTCTTTGCTGAATTCGGCATGTTGTATGTGGTCCAGTGAGTTGTTCAGACACATAAAATGTACAAGCAGAGGTTTTTTATCATTAGCCTCAAATCTCTCTTTATTTGCAGAGACAATTATATTCTTGTTCATTTTTTCTCAGTATCATGATGTCCACTGAGAGAGTTTGATGTTCCTTAAACAGACCTACTGTGTACTTCAGATAATTTGTTATTACTAACCACCCCTTTATTAATAAACCTTCTCCCAGAGAGGTACTAGGAATCTGTGAACCACTTTCACTAAGAAAAGATATTTTGTATTTTAGATATTGGTTTTGTTCCCTAAAACTTCCAAAAGTTCCAAAATCAGGTAGATTCCTGATATCACCTTTATTGTAGAGATACTAGGGAGAAGGCCAGGGAAATCATTACTGTTCCAGAAAAGCGCTGTGCTGCTGAATCCCTTTTTTTTAGGGGTAACCCTGTTAAAATCACTCTCTACATCTACAGAAGAAAAAAATCAACCACAAGCCTAGTTGAAATGGGATGAATACAAAGGAAAACTTGAAGGGGAAATATAGAAATCTATTTTTTTAAATTATTGCTTTTTCTGAGCTAGCATCTATTTGAAGATGACTGTTGTGCAAGAACACACTGATATGATTTAAAAATAAAAAGACTAGCAAAATAACAGTGGTTTTCTATTCTCCATTGGGAATTTCTGGCTTCGGTAGTAGATTCCGGCTTCGTTGTTAGCAGATAAATGTTGAATAATAAAGCATTTCCTCCTAAATTAAATGTAGCTTTTGAATTACGCAGCTGTAATGTTCACTCCTCTGCTGAGAACAAAGGGTTAAACAGAGTGAAATATTACCTCTCTGTGAGAGAAGAGGGATTGAATTTCAGAAGGCAAGGTCTTGCAGCAGATTCTGACTCAGACGTGCTTTTACTGATTCAGCCATAGCATTCACTTGGAAAGCTTTACATCATGGCCTTGGCAGACTCCCAGGTTTTCCCAGTGCGGGTTGCTATTTTTCCCTTAGCTTACCAAAAATAGCCATGCATAGATTTAGTGTACTTGGTTTGCTGGTGTTTACAGGCATGCAAGTGTTTTCAGGATGGCTCTGGGCAGTCAGAGACTATTCCAGGTTGGAGACAAATGGGGAAAGTATGGAATTTCTTTGCAGGCAGAGACATCCGCTCCAGAGTCTGGTACTTTGGAGACCTCTAAACATCCAACCCATTTCACTGGCCCCACCCTCCACATGTGTGTTCACAGCTCAGAACCAGCCTTTCTGGATGGTGGTGGTCATTTCCAAGGGGCTAATTGCTCCCCTTCCCATGACCCTTTTGGTACACTGATGATCAGGGCAAACTTTCTTCAGAGTGAGGAACCAAATTCTGGCTTCAAAATGTTGAGCAAAAAAAACCTCGTCTGCTACATGAAGGGATGAGTGTCATGATGATATCCATACAAATCTGCTGACCTTTTTTCAGGCCCTTTTCCTACAGCTGGAAGGACAGAGCTCAGCTGCTGTCACAGCTGTCATACATTATAGCTCCTGGGCAAATGGAGATGCCTTCTGCTTCATGCACTTTGATATGAATTGACTGACACACCCCAGTGCAGAGGATCTTTGGGTACGTAGCACAGAAAATTTTGAAAGGAGACCAGCAAGACGCCTAAACCACAACAATCTTAATGCTCAGCTGCCAACACAGGCATCCCTGGCATGCTTCTTATCTGGGGGGCACAGAAAACACCAGCATGATCGTCTTGGCCACCACAGGACTTCCTAAAGCAAGATATCTAAAAGACAGTGTTCCTGCCAGCATCCAGGCTTGCAAGGCAGACTGCAATTTTAGAAGTAACACACAGTTGTTTCTTGACTGTAGAAGGCAGTTGGCAATAGCAATGAGCTCTCAACAAGGTTTTCCTGAAACAGCTTACCTAAAACAAATCACAGCATGAGTTACAGCAAGAGGTTAGCACATATTTTTGCTTCAGCTCACTACCATCCAGCTTTTTTAACTTCCTAATATGGTTGTGTGCTCTGCCTCCAAGCCCAGGGTGAGTGCAGCAATCGTCTCCGGTAAAAAGAAGAGACCTAACAATCTGGTAGCTTTTGGCCCAGTTTTTTTCAAGGAAATTATCTGAATATCATCCCAAGGTCCAGAAGACTGGTAAATGGAATAACTATAAAATGTCACAAGATGTCACAGCTCTCTCTGCTGTGTTATTTGTCTCATTGGCCATAACCACCCAACACCTATGGCACAAATCTGGAGAGGAACAAAGATGAAAGCATCATGGCCAAATGGTCTGTCAACATAGTGTACCTGCTCCTCACACTTCTCCCCCCCACCAGGGAAGAGCAGTGACAAGCATTATCCTAAAACTCAGATTGAATCTCAGCTGGAGCATGAGTCCTGCTGTTATGGCAGTAGGGAGAGTGTCTCAGTCAGAGTTCACCGAAGGAATGCAAAGATGTTGAGCAGAACTGTGCCTGGGAAATGGTTTACTTTTGGTTGTAGGAAAGGAAGTTGAGCAGGTTGTCTAGCAGGGAAGCTGAGTGTCCCATTTATTGACTGGAGTTTTCTTGAAATTTTGTCCCATGGAAACAATTAGGAGAAAGCTCATGTACAGATCATTTCATCCCAGGTTACTTCCCTATTTTTTTTTTTTAATTAATTTACAGAAGACATCACAGAAGGAATGGGGAGGTTTAGGTTGTACATCAGGAGGAAATTCTTCACAGGAAGGGTGATTAGTCATTGGAATGGAGTACAGAGGGAGGCAGTGTAAACATTCATGGAGGTGTTTAAGAAAAGATGGGCATGGCACTTAGGGCAATGGTCTGGTTGACACTGTGGTGATTGGTCATAGGTTGGACTTGATCTCAGAGTTCTTTTCCAACCTGATTAATTCTGTGATACGCTTTCCAGGTGGAACACAGATATCCGCCCATGATACCGTTTATCCCCATGCCCCTCCTGTTGCACACTTAACTGCATGGTCTCCTAATTCATCATCTAATACCTTCCTTCGGTATTTTCCTTTCTTTTTACACATGTTGTTCATAAGAGCTGGAAATGACAGGAGATCTGTGAAACCTGGCAAAAGGCAGTTTCTTTTACTCCATTCAATGTGCAGGATAGAAGACTCTGTATGTACATTTGTCTGTACCTAGACACATGCACGTATGTAGCTGTGTGTGTATATTTTGTTTTCAGAATTTTTTTTTTAAACATACCCCTAAATGCTGACAATGCAAAACCAACAGTGCCATACAACTCTGGCAAGTTAGAAAGTGTAGGTTGGGCAGCCAGCACCAACCTTAATAATCAAAAATAACTGCCTGGGTCTGAACCAAGTATTTTCTCATCAGTATGCAGCACCAGGGTGTAGGACTAGGCAAATGAGGAGTGGGAGGATATAAAACAAACAGTAAAATGGAAAAATGTCGGCTGTGCTCTGGCCTTCCCTTCTGCTTCTCCTGGCCCACTCCAAGCAATGCAGTTGGGGTATGCGACAGGCTGCGCACAGAGCAGGGGTAGCACGCATACAGCTGAATGCATCTGGTTAGCAGTTGCCTGGTTTTGTGCTGCGAGTCAGCCAACACCATCCACATTTCTAAGCCAGCCCTCTTCCATTGTTACAGAGTGGTTTATGACTTGAGTTTTCCTTTGTAATAGGTTCATTCCTCTTGCTAACAATACTGCTGTCACTCTTTCATCTTTGCCTCTCTGTTTGGCATGGCCTTCATCCACACATGCATACATAGAGTCAGACTCAGTGTGATTAGAAGGGAATCATTTTCATAGGAGAATTTGATGCAAGTACCTTATCTGAAATGCTAAACACCTCCCCCTCTTAAGGTCTTTCCTGACAAAGCAAACCATATTTACTTAGGTGTGTAACGGTGGTTTGCAGGCTTGGGTTTGGCATCAAAGGGGAAAACTGTGACTTCAGTACTTCCAGGTACAAAACAAGATGAATGTTAATCCCTTTTTTTTGCTAAAGATGTGGTTACACAAGGAAGTGCAGAAAAGTAGATGAACTCCCTTTGTTAGATTAGCCTCACTCAGCCAGGAGCAGCCCATCTTTCCCTCTTTTCTATCATCCATGCCATCACAAAAGTGGCTAGGGACAGCATCCTGATCGTTGTTTAGCTATTTAATAGAGAAGGTGGTGAGGAATAAAGTCATCCCACAGTCATCACTGCTTACTGTTCTCAATTTTTTATCTCTACTTTCCCATCCTGCTAAGGAGCTGAGGTTTTGATGTGGCTGGAAGTCACTGGTAGTAGCACAAGGAAGCTCAGATAAAGAAAAGAAAATAGCCAAATGGGCAGACAGGTATCTGTAAGCTGGTCCATGCAGAGGGCAGGAAGAAAGATTGGAGAAGAAACTCTTTCTGGGCTCTGGGGGTTATGCTAGACAAAGAACAGGGATACAGCCACAGAAATACAGCTGTGCACATGGAAGATGTGATAGACTGGCAAAGTCAAATTGCTTCAGAAGCAAAATTAACTGTGATTACTTGATGCAAGACATCACTCAAACCAATCAAATTGTTATTTTGGGAAATCATAAATTTGTATCCAGAGTCAGTTTGTCACTCATTAAAAACTTATAAGAATGATTAGGAAATGAACTTAATAAGTAAATGTTCTCTTTTTCATTTAATAGCTTAAAATATAAGGTGATCTCATCTGGCTCTTACATGACCCCTGACCACATCACAGGTAATTAATTTTATTCTCATCCTTACTGCTAGCATTGGGCCCCATCTAATTATTTCTGGTGCAAACATAGATGAAACCTCCCTGCCACCCTCTCTATCTGGATGAGGAGTATTATATACACCCCAATATGGTACATCTGTATCTCACTCATTGCTTTCTTCCAATGGCAGAGTAACGCTGTGGTGATCACAAAGTACACAAAGAAGAAGGAGGAATCCCTATGCAACAATAAAAGGGGTGTAATCCAAAGAAGACATGTGATTTCTCTATATTAGAGTGTGAATTATTTTGGTGGCTACATGTAATAGATGGAAAATGACTATGTAGACCACTTTCACCAGGCTTTTACACTTGAAAAGTTGATCAGGCTGAGAAAATCCCCTGTTGGAGGGACTTCAGAGGTCAGTTTGGTGGATTTTCTTGCGTACGACATATCTGAAGACTCAGCCTGGGATTCTAATTTTAAGGAGTTTCCATGAAAAGCAGCATTTTTAAGCTATGCAGAAGTAGGCTTGATCATTATTAAACTATCACTTAAAACATATTTTGAATGGGATTCTTAGGTGCATATCACTATGCAAGGACATATTTTTCCCACAAGCATATGCCTTTTTTTCTGAGTGAAGTATTTCTCTCTTTCTAAGAATTACCCCTGTAAAGATGGAATGGGTCTTTACACAGAAGAAATACAGATCATTCTGTATCTTTAACATGTAAACCATATTGGAGAAGAAAATTCTTCAGAAAACAAATTTTAAAAAAATTTTAAAATCCAAACCAACAGTTTTTAAAAAGAAACAATTTCTGATGGAAGTTATTGTAATATGAATGTATCAGTGAATTCACTTTACCTTTAAATTTTACTTTTCCTTACTTGGAGATACAGGCATTTGAAAAGCTGTTGAAATCAGTACTTCTTAAGCCTCCTTTTCAATAGAATAACTACAAGAAACCCAAGGGATTCAAGTGTCCAACAGGTTAAGAGGAGTTTTATTTAATACATTGTCCTGCTCTGCTGAAAGGGAATGATGATCTCACCATTGGCTCAAAAAGAGACCTTTTTGATTTGCTTTCAGCTCATCCATGCTTCACAGTGCAATTCTCTATTTCTTTCTCTCCATATCTAGGAAAAAAATAGTAAATGCCACTGTGACACATTTTCCGAAAGTGACAACATGGTTTAGAAGCTGTCAGTACCTAATGAAGCATTTCAGCTCTGTTTTATAAGCTGTGATTATCATGATCATTTTTACTGATACATATATGGATTTGACATCTGCAGCCTTTTAGCCTTTTAAATAATCTGGTCAGCAAAATTGCTAGTATGTAGGTCAGTTTAACCATTTCTTTCCAGATTTTCTGGTGGTTTTTTTTAATCTTATGGTCTCTCTTACGGGTATGTTACTGCTTCCTTGCAGCAAACAGAGCAGAGAAGACTTGGAAGATTTTCCACAAACTCAGTTATAAACTCAGGAACATCTTATTACTTACTATATTTCCTCAAGACAATGCATCATATAACTAATATTGACAGAAAGGCTCTGACCCAAGAATTAAAGCAGAGACCAGAAGCATTGCTCATACTGATTTCAGGTTATAAAAATATTTGTTTAGTTGTAACTCTTCTCATATATATCTTGAGATGACAGGAGCGATAACAAGCTGCTGCTGACCCTGTGTGGGGAGGGGGACCGTGCAGAAGCTGCGTGGGCAGACACAGCTGTGCAAGGCACACACACCTGTCTTGTGCATGAAGGTACAAGCAAGTACAAACCTGGATAATCAGAGAATCAGAGAATAACTTGGGTTGGAAGGGACCCCAGGTTCAAGACTGGTCAGGTTGCATAGGAATCTGTCCACTTAGGGTGTACTGTTATACTTACAGAGTGATGGCTTGCTCTTAGTTTGCTTGGCAGACAATAAATTTGGGTCTGAATGGGACCTTACGTGAGTAACCAGAACACTGAATGAAATGTTTAAATGTGTGATTCCCCTTAAGCATGCGGGAGGCCCTGGTGAATTTCAGCTGCCTCCAAAACATCCCCATGGAGATTTGTACTGAACTGATTGCACATGACAACTGTGCAGTCTGACACACAGCACAGGTGGACCACATCACCAGTGTGTGAATTTGTTCATAACAGAAATCCCCAAAACCGTGGTTGATCCCCACTGCTTGATCACCAACAAAATCTTTCTGTTAATCTCAAAGATAAACAAGCAAATGATGTGTGATTTGTCTAAAGATTGTATTTTACTTAGTAAAAGGGAACTAGTTGCTCCTGGCTGGAGATCTGTAACTAAACTTACTTTTGAAGAGATTTTGAAGTGTTTTTCAGACCAAGAATTTTTTTGTGTGTGTTATGTTTCGGATTTCAGCTTGGTTCTTCCATTCTGCCATATTAAGTAAAACCTCTTCAGGAAAATAGGTCTTTCTGTTCTTTTTCATTTTGAAATCAAGTGAAATCAAGCCAAGCACAAGGACTGCAGATGTTACACAACTCCTAACCTGAGTGCAGCAGGTTAAGGGCTGTAAATGATGACCACAAGGTAAGTGCCACAGCATTTGCACACCTGTGCTAAACATTCATGCAATGCATGAAATACCTTCCTAGACCCACACAGTGCTGATGGTAGGTCTTGCACCAGGAGACACCAAATTCAAATGCAAGTTAATGATTCACACGTATTTGTGTCTGTGCCTCTGTGTGTGTGTACACAGAGATACTCACGCATATAAAAAAATAAATACCAGCTCCATTTTAACACCAGTTTTTAGGTAACTTGATTTTCTATAAATGCTGGTTTATGCCTCTTCCTGGAATCCACCCACAGCTAGACAAGGACTAAAGAATCCTGGAAAACTGTCATAGCAACACTTCAGCTTGCAGTTGGGAAGCCTGTGCAATATTGGTAGCTTGTTTGAAAACTGACATCCAAAAAATCAAGTTTAACATACAGCACCTGTTCAGTGCTTTTCCGAATCAGGGCCATTCACTGTAACAGTCACTTGCCTGTGCTCTTGCTGCATGACCTATATTTAACCCATGAAATGCATTCTCAACAAAATTTGATAAAATTGCATTTTCATTGTCAATTGCCTCATGAACTTTCCTAAAATAATATATGGTCTCTCCCTTTCACATGAAACTATAGCACTATTTTCATTAAGAGGTGCTAACAGATGAGAGCTCTTTCCCTTTCCCATCTTCTTTTTAAACAGATTCTTCCTATAAGAAGTCATAACATGAAATTCATTCCTGGAACAATGAGTACAACCCTGTGTCAGATTTCAAGGATCTTGTTTTCATTTTCCAGTTACTGTACAAATGAAATAACTATGAATGCCCGCTGAATGGCTACACTAAGTCAGAAGGTCTTCTAAATTATTAACAGTTCATTGCACCAGTAAATTTACAACTACCTTCTAGAGTTTACACAGGGAAGCTCAATAGATCAGCTGCTCGTTAAGGACTAAACAGCTAACTGAAGCAGATACTAATGCCTTAGGTTTTAACTTTTATATTTTTCAAATCCTGTACTGCCTAGTGTGTAACTCTGAAGATTTGTGTGGCCTGTTAACTGCTGTTCTCTGATGCTGGTTAGACATAACAAGTCTCTCTAGGTTTCCACTTCAAGGACACCAGGCCCCAAAATATGTAAACTAAAGGCCTCTAAAGGGGGGGGAAAACTTGGGGTAATTACATAATGAACTGAGGTTATAATTGGAGAATTAACCCTGATACGCAAATGGACCAAACTTACGAAAGTGTGAAGAACCTGTGACCCAGGGTCCATCTTGGGCAGCCTTTTGACTGCCCAGGGTGTGCCTTTGAAGGCCCTCCAAATAAATATCTGCTTTTATTCTCTTATTCTTGTCTAGCCTCTGTTTTAGGTAGCCAGCCTCAAGGCATCAATACAGTGAAAACATTCTCTTTCAGACAAGCTAGTGGCCCAATTCTAAAGGTCATGTATGGGTCTGTTGTCCAAAGCAGCAACACCTTTTATTTTCAAGTAGAACCAATCGAGGAAATCAAAAGTACAGTCCCAGTGCAAAGAGATTGCAGTATTGTAGCTTAAAGTATTCATTGTACATATTGTCTGCTTCCACAAAATATCCCAAATGTCCTTTTCCCTATTTTTCTTGTCCCAAAGCTACTGTGACTCTATTGGAGCCCCAGAAAATGGGCAAACACTCCTTATAGAGTAGCCAGCATACCCACCCCTGCACAGTGTACCCTCGTGCCTGAAGCAGAAAGTTGTGGCCATAGCTCTGTTCCTCTCGACAGGCTCTCATATTGTCTTCAAGCAGAGCATTTTTCTTCTCCCACTGCCATTTGCACCCAGAAACGCTAGCCTGGAGTTCATGTCCATTCAGGCTCAGCACTCAGGACCTTGCATGCTGCCCTTGCCACATATTGCCCATAACCACTCAGCTGCTGTGTGTTTCTGTGCTGTTAGACATAAAAGGACCAAAGCACTCGGAGTCAAGGCCCATCATTATATTTTTGTATTGTTCTGCAAGAAGTGCAGGTTGGTTGGTCTACACTTGTGCTCATTAACAGTGCTGAGTGCAAGATCTGATATGAAGCAAACGTTTATAATCTCTCTCTGCTTCTGATGGCAGATTTTCTATATTCAAAGTACATATAAAAAATATTTTGGAGAGTTTTTTAAAATCTTTTCTTTCAGTATTGACCCCAGTCATAGAGTCATCTCTTCATTCACTTTCCAACCTGAATTTTTAAGGATGGTGAAAAGCCACTCACTGTTTTCTCATGCTCTGTTTTACATGACGCTCAGCCTGAGAGAGCACAAATATTCACAAAGGGTCTTTGGACAAGTTGAAGTGAAGCTGGCTGAAAAGGACACAAACACCGGAAAACTCCTTTAGGTTTTTTCATCCCATAGATCCAGCCCCTCTCAGTTTAAAAGTAGCGCATGTGTTGTTTCTGTCCTTTTATACTGCTGGACTCTTGCGGACAGAACCCTACAAAACATGTGTACCGTTTCTTTTTTGCCCTCTTTTTCTCTCTCATACAAACCAAAACACAGACAGACAGACAGACAGACAGACACACACACACACACACACAGAGTAACAGCTTGTCAACAGCTTTAGAAAAGTAAAATACAAATGATAATTAGAAACATGTGACCCTAGAAAAGCAGCACAGAAAGTAAAAGGTCATCTTTTTTCCATATTACCTAATTAGGAAAGCCTTGAGTGTTGGCTACAATATAATGGTTTTACACAGCTTTTTAACATAGACTTCCTTTTTTTAAAACAATGCAATTTCATGCTCATAAATTAAAAAAAAAAAAAAATGAAAAAACCCCAAGGCATTTAATGCTGGTAAAATTAGGCCTCACAACAACACCTGCCTCAAGAAATCTCCAGCTTTTTAAACCTATCAACAGAGCACTGTGTATTTGTCATCCCATAATGACCATCAAGAAGCCAGCACCAGGACAGCTGCCAACTCCTGAGAGAGCCTGAACAGACACTCCAGTATCACATGGAGGAGGCAGGCACGGGGGGCTCCACAACCCCTGCCTGTACCATCCAGATGGAGCATCCTCACCTTGACTGGGCCAAAAGCAATGTGCAGAGCAGGGGGAGGGATGATGGGGTGAGAAGGAAAGGTGCTGAAGGCATTAAGAAATGCAGACAAAATATGGAAAAAGGAAGGAAGGGGTCAGTGTGCAAGCGAAGGAATGGATGAGGCCTTCTTGCTCTGGGTCATGTCAAAAAGAAGATCGTGGGCTACAGTCAGGGATGTTTCCCAGTTTAGTTTCACCTACTCACTTCTTACTCTACACTCTTGTTTAATAATTTTCTTTGTTCTGGTGAACATGCATGCCATTTATTTCTGCAAAACTATTAATCCAAATTTATTCATCGTTTAGAGAAGCTATATTTAGTTTATGGATTTTCCCCATAAATCAAACCTCTCAGGCTCGTCAATTTTAAGCAGTTTAATTATGGCAGCTATTCCCAAGCCGTAGGGCATGTTCCCACCACAGTGGGAGTGCAGGGGGCTGGAAAACCAGCTCAGGAGAACAGTAAGGGGAGGATGTGAGCTGACTCCCAGGCTGGAAGCAGGATAACCAACTTATCATGGGTTTGGCCTGAGCTAATTAAAAAGAGGGACAGAGCTCATGAGGGAAGAAAGAGCTAGAGAAAATAGCTTGGGTAGCACTGAGTTAAGCCCATATTCTATATTATTAAAGGCAGTCTAAGCAGGTTTCTGTATCTTCAGCTGAAGAGAAGCCCAAGCTTTCATATGGAAGAGAGGTTTAAAGCTGTGCAGACATCATAAATGTGGGAGGGACTTAAAGTTTGAGTTTATATCCCTGGGGGCTTACAATTTCTCTGCTCATAATGGTTTCATTGGGAATCAATGGCATTGCCCATTTCTCAGGCAGTCTCTGTGTCCCATAGGATTGAGCTGGATGAAGCAGCATGGAAAAATAATATACGCTGTGCATGTAATGAGCTGCTTAACCATTTTTTTCCAAACATCCAACACCATGTGATCTTCATTGAAAACTGCAGATGCCAAGTTTAGACCTATACATTCAAACTCTGTTTGAGAGTCTGTAATGGAAAAAAAAAAAGAAAAAACAAAAAATAGAGGAAGAAAGATGCATTTACTTGGTAAAAAGGCAAATATTTCCTTTTTTTCATTGTTCTGAAATGAGGGTGTGGATTTTATTCAGCAGTTTATTTGCTCTGGTTTGAGAAGAAAAAATGTCAGATTTTTTTCCCTTAAAGGTAATTTTAGTGTGAGAGCCCCTGAAAATAGGCCTTGTAAAATAAAAAATCATAACAGTAGTTGCTCAATGATATTGTATATTAATAATGGCTTCCTCATGGTAATACTTTTAGTGATACTGGGTATCTCACCCATAATTAGACAAGGACATTCAGATATACTTGATGCTTACAATAAACATTCCAGAATGAAAAAGAGAAGCACTGGCAAGATACCGTATCATTTGTAATACAAGTTATGTGAATACTTAAGCTTAAAGAGTGACAATTAGCATCTTCTCTATACCACACTGAAAATGTAGACATTATCCTCGAGTCTTTTTTTTCCTCTCCATATATGCAGGGGGTACCAAGACCCACAGAGGCACAATCAGATCTCTGTAAAACATTCTCACCTGCATGGGGCTGTGTGTTGATCCGGGGAGAATCGGGTCAGTAAGATGTAAATTGGTTTCAAAGACTGAAAGGTACTAATTTTATATGCCACTTAATCCATCAGATCACAAGGCGACTGAGGAAATGCTTTTATCTTTAAAATGACAGGCATTAATAATGTTACTAGAATTTCCCTTATATATAACTTTAATAGTTTCAGGACTCTATCTGTACAATGTGAAAGCTTCTGAGATACAAAAGGCAATGTCCCTTTCAGAGTTACTGTCATTGCCAGCATGGGTGTGGGAAGATGAAATATGTTCTCAGGAAAAAGAAAAGATTGGACAACAGAAAGGAAAGCCCTAACCACTTAAGGAGAGGTATATTATATAGGCACTCATGCTGACAGCGTTGTAGCTGGTTCTGTAGAGAGAAACACCAGCTGTGGAGTGGGGTTGCAGCCACCTTTCCCACTCACAGATATGCAAAAGACATGAGTTTCAAAACAACCATTGCTATCGACCTTGCAAACTCTTTGGGAAACTTGCAAGGTGAGGTCCAGAGCAAGCAGTTTGGAAAGCCTAAGCCACAAGCTCCAAGTAGGAACTTGAAAAGAAATGATCTTGAAAAGAAATGTCTGACCGGTTTGCTCAGAGCATCATAGCCTCTGCAGCTTTCCTCACCCTTCCTCAGACTAGGTTCTGGAAACCAATGGCTGCTTAAATAAAAAATAGATGAATAAAGGACTCTATTGGGATTGCAGGTCATGTTTTAATAATCTCAGGTTAATGGGACATCAATCTCCCCTCTGCCCCAGGACAAGAAAAAAATGACAGAAAAAAGCCATTTCTTTTTATGCACAGGCTATTAAGGGAGTTCTGCATTCTGTACTTCTGATATACATTTGCTTGGACCACATCAGTTCATGACAAGAACATGATAAGCACAATCTACATTTGTGCTTACTCAAGCCTCTAACAATTCCCTAGCAGGGTGCCAACATGCATCTCAGCTGGATGAAGCTGGAAGAAGCACACCGTGATCTGAAACAAAATTAATCACTCCCTGAACTACTCCCAGAATGTTTTTCTCCCAATATAACTGAGAATTAGCAGGAAAAGATGTACCTCATGGGCAGAACATAATGTAGCAATGAGTTACTTGGACATCCTTGCAGGTAATACCTACTGGCCATGTACTGAGCATTTAGCAGCCTATCATTACTTTTTTGCTCTTTTCTTCCCAGGATAATGGAGTTCCTGGGAGCTGTTCGGTAATGGAACTCTGCAGGAAGTTAGTGCCCCTGCTTTTTTGTCTTCTCACCTTACTTAATCATCTCTTTACTATAGGACCTATGTTAGCTATCCCATATAGGAGCTGAATCTCTGCCAAACTGTGGCAGAGCTCAGAGGGTGGGGAAGAGAGTTCACAGAAACAGCAAACCACACAAGTTTTTGTTTTTGCAGCGTGAATTAATCACTACTGTCCCACACCTGCTTCTCTTTAAAAATCAATCAGAAAAAATATCCCAGAAAAATGATACAGGTGAACAACCAGATCTATATACTGAAGTTCATGCAATCTGAACTTCAGTACTTTATGATACTTTTCTTTAGCATCACATTGGTACAGCACACTGAGATTTTTACGACAGCAACATTGATTCATTCCCTTTGTTAAAGGTTATTTGAAAGTGTGCATAGAACAGATCTGTAGAAAATCTACAGGATATTCCACTTGGTTTGTATGATTCAAGCTCACTGTAGACTGTAAAGTCACAGGTTTCCATTTCTGCTGGAAATCGCTGTATATTTTTTATTAACTATAGTGTGCAGATATGGAAACTGAAGGATACCCAGCTCCTTCCACTTCTCATTTCCAGTCACTCACTCTCTTTCACTTTCACACACGTTTCATTGATCTGAATTCGACATTAATTTTCATCGGAAAACAGATTCAGTAGATCACAGAAAGTTGCTCATTCCAAAGTGGAAAGATTTTTGCTTTGTTTGGCAATGGGATGCAGTTTTAACAGGTTTGGGCTTTCAGAGTTCACATTTCATAAGCTAACTGTGTGACTTGAATGAGGCAATAAGAGCAGTGAGGCAATAGAATATGCACAAACAGCTCTGTAAAATAAAGTCATTGTAATATCAATTGCTTTATTACCTCAGTATCATGTTTACAGAGTTTCTTACTTCACAGAAATCCTATGTACAAAATAATTCCTTACTTTCCTCTTGGTCTAATGCTGTGGGATTTTTAATTTTCTTCTCAGCAAACACCAAACCAGAACACTGGTAGTGTCTTTCATTGCTGTCTGATCATTAATACAACCTGCGGGGTTTGCAGGATATGCACAAGGCACTAATATATTTGTGCTGACCTACCAGAACCCTAGAACACTACTTCTGCATCAACATGAAATACTAAGAGCCAGCCTCAGTGAGTTAAACCCCACATCTAGGCTGGACTCACAAGCATTCTGCTTGTGGCTGGCAAACAAGGAAAGGTTGCAAAGATTATCTGTGCCTCAAAGGCAAACACCAGACCCTGGAACTCGCTTTCTGAAGCTGTCACTTGGGGACTGCTGAACGTGTATATTGTGACTGCAGGAGTAAAGCTCAGAAGTGCAGCATGCAAGAAGCTGAGTTCTCACCAGGGGGTGGTGGGAGAATAATTCAGAAGAAAATCTTTATTTTCAATTATTTTCTTTACATAACCAATTCAAATAGCTATATTCCTCAACTTCTGGGAAATCAAACCCAGAGGTAGTTCCTAGACTGTATAAAACTGCCACCCAGAAGGTGCAGGAGACCGGGAAGGAACTGGGGGGACCCTGCTAGTACACCCATGGGGAAATAAACTGGGAAGCTGTTCCAGAGCAGAGCAAGTGTAGCAATGTAGCAGAGTAAACTGCTTGCAAATCTACAGTGGGTGGGGGTACAGCTCTTGTCCCACAAACAAATGTGGATCCCATAGAATATGTTTAGAGCCTATATTTTGGAGGGCTGTTCCAGGTCTCTCCACTTTCTACAGAGAAGGGAAGAAAAATGTTGGATTCTGTTTATGTAGGTAGCAGCACATGTGAAACAAAACCTTATGGGAATGCTGGACAGCTATCAGGAAATGTTGTCTTCACATATTACCAAAGGTTTTAGTCAAGCAACAATAAAATACCCCACCAAAATCAATCCCTGAAGCTACAGCCACTCCAGTATGTTGCTCCTCAGCTTGAAGCAGTTGTGTCTAGAAGCATAGAGTGTAGCTTCAGGAGAGCAGGAGGCCCTAAACTTGACTTTGTTTTTTAGACCCTTAGAAAGGCAATAAGTAATTTTTATAAGCTTTGCATTGGGCAGGCAGCACTGCCTTGCACAGAAAAGATCAGCAGGACAGTGTTGAGCTTCTGGAAGTCACAATAATTATGGAAACAAGATCTCCCTGTTGTTTTAGCTTCATACTAATACTAAGAGGTAGACGTTATCCTCCTTATCATTTTAAGGGTGTCCTGATATCTGGCTTGGGGAGACATGGGCAAAAACAAAGACAAATCTTTGGGCCGTATAGCTGGTGAATCATATTTTGAGGGAGTTGTCTGGTGACACTGCCATGCTGGGCAGTGGCTGGCACTGCAGTTCATGACAGTGATACTTGCGCCTGAGATGGGGAGGAGGTCCTGCTCCACAACAACACAGTTATATCTCTTTTTCTTTAATAAGCAGTCCAGAAAATATGTCTTATCATAGGAATACAGGGTTGGCCAATACACCAAAGGCTTGCACTAGCCCACTTGGGGCTGGCACAATCTCCACAGAAAGGACTGCTTGGAGCTCAGCAGCTCCATACGCATAGTCAGAAATGACCCCCTTGAGCACTGCTCTCATTTTGGTCACCAAATAACCAAAATAACCTGCAGAAGTGCTGCTTCTGCACTGCCCTTATGGCTTGCTGCTTAAAGTAGTGGGAAGCAACTGGAGTGCTCAGAGGCATCAGGCAACTGCCAGCCTAACTGCTTTTACAACCTCAGACCAAAGCTAGGATTTTGCAACAAGCATTTCCTTTGTAAATTCAACCCTGAAATTCTTTCTGAGGAATTGTTTGGTTATTTTTCAGGCCAGCCTGTGGCCTTTCCTGAGAAACGGACATGAGAAAAGGTGTACAGGTGTTGAACAAGAATCTCAACTTCTTTTAAAAAAACTTCCAAGTTGTTTCCTTAGTGTTATTTGAACCAAACAGCATTTTGCTGAGACAAATGACAGCTTAACTGGAACATGCCAATGAAACACATATGCACAAGTTACAGCTTGTTAATGTTAAGAATTATGTCTTTCTGAATGAAGGTCCCTTACAGGTTGAAAAACCTCTTTTGCACCTTTGTATGGCTCAGAAAGAAGTGTTTTCCTCTTTTGGCAAGAATTTAGGTCTGTTGTTTAATCAAAAATCACAGAATGGTTTGGGTTGGAAAAGACATTAAAGATCATCTCATTTCCAACTCCCCTGCCATGGGCAGGAACACCTCCTGCTACACCAGATTGCTGAGAGTTCCATCCAATCTGGCCTTGAACACTTCCAAATATCCACAACTTTTCTGGGCTACCTGTGTTAGTGCCTCACCACAGTCACAATAAAGAATTTCTTCCTAATATTTGACATAAATCTATCCTTTTTTAGCTTGAAGCCATTCCCCCTTTTCTTACCACTCTTGTGAAAATTTCCTCTCCAGCTTTCTTATAGCCCCTTTAGGCACCAGAAGGTATTCTAAGGTCTCTCTGGAGCCTTCTCTTCTCCAAGCTGAACAACCTCTTCACAGGAGAGGTGCTCTAATAATGTTTCATGCCAGGGATCGACAAGATCATCATCATAATATATTGGAGGTGGTAATGAATTGCTAATTATCATTAATTAGTTTCTGAAAAAAAACCTTTTCTTTCCACTAAGTTTGTTTTTTCCTTTCTCTCTGAGGCAGAACCTAAAATTTACATGTAGATCAAACCACTCTTAATTTGATTTCTGGTTTGGTTTTTTTTTTCTTTCAAATGGACTGTAAACTCATAATTTTATGGCATTTTTTACAGCTTTTGCTATATTTCTAAAATCTTCACTGGTCCTTTTAATCACTTGGAAGGTGTTTTTTCTACTTCAAAGCTAAATAAATTTTGTTCCAAATCAAACATTAATAGATTAAGATCCATCCACAAAATCTCTTGTATCTGCATCTAGAATTCTGTGCTTGGGATGAGCTGCACAGGATTGCTTGACTTTTGGGTTTTTCAACATTTTTGAAACTGATTTTCAAAATGAATCACCTGGCCAGTCATGAATACAATTACTCAGTTTGTATAAGTAATTACCATATTTCAATATGAAGTCTCAGGGGTCACTTCTATTTTGTTCAATAAGACAGGGCAAAATCCAATTGATTTTCATGGCAGGAGCAGACTAAGAACAAGTGGCCATTCAATTCTCATAACTGGATAAATCTTAATTTTTAAAAGTGAGGCTTCAGTCATTTAAACTGAGTTTGCTGGCATGCTTCCAAATTACAGATATCCAGTGCTTTCTTTAAGTTTTGTAAAACTACACCATCACCTCAAGTGTCTTTACCACTACTTATGAAATGCACAAGCCAGTGTCCTGTTGTGCTGGACACAAGATGTGCAGACATTAGTCGTGACACAGAAAAAAAATTTTAAATCTATTTAGATTTTTATCATTCATGTTTTTGTTTTCCCCAAATCCACCCCATCTTATTTATAGCTGAATTTAAGTCTCCATGTTCTCCGTGAGCATAACTCAATTTATTATACCAGCCAATTGAAGTGTACAAACTTATCTGAAATATATCCTAGATCAGCTTTACACATATGATACTGGGGATGAAAAACCAGGAGATTTAGGCTTATTTGTTCTTTTCTTTGACAAGAGCAACAGAGTGAACGTGAAAAGAGAACATCTAAGTTGAAGTCTTGACTTTGCCAAAAATTCCTTGTGTTCTCCTGGGAATTAATTTCATTTCTCACCGAGACTGCTCCCTCTCATTGAAAGGTTTTTCTCTCCTTTTTCTCTCCCATCTGTTTAGATCCTTAACAATTCCTTGGCCTCTTGTTGTTTCTAATGATCTTAATACTTCCAAATGCCAGTGTGATACAAGTAAAAACCACAGGTTTCATATGATTTCTGCTGTGGCAGCATGAGATGGACTAGGTCTGATGGGTTTATACCAAGGTCACATGGGGTTTTTTGGGTAATGAGGTACTTTGGGAGAAAAAACATAAAAGTAATAGTACTTCTTTATGAACATTCGTCATCAGCCAAAGCCTATAAACTCTGTATACCTTAGTTTCTCCACCCATACAGGGAGAAAAAAAAGAAAAAACAAAGAAAGAAAAAAAAGTCTTTATATTCTAGAAGGAATATCAGTAGTTATCCTTTTATTTTCATAAGGCTGTCTGTTAATGGGTGTGAGCTCCAAATAAAAAAAACAAAACATAAAGAACAGAGTATAATTTTTCTCATCTTGTGAATTTCCGACTTCACTTGTAAGATCATAGTCCTTTCCTCTCTGATCCCTAAATCTGGCACCAGCTGCAGTAAGGCTTCTCAAAGCCCTTTGATGACTGAAAAATAAAAACCAGAAAAATTTGAATTAGAAAGTAAGGAAATACTCTCAGGACATCAGGAAGCACTAAAGGAAAAGAAATGGGAGACAGATTCACATTAATGTGTGTGATTTCATAAAGAGGTTTTCTTTTCAAATTCTCCTCCAAAATGTTATTTTGTATAATGAATTGGACTAACAGGTATGCTATAAATGTAACAACTACTGTAAAATGTGGTAAAAATGATGGGTTAACAATCTACATGGAAAAATAGTGATAAGACAAAATAACAATGATTTGATCTTTCATGTGAATATTCAGTTCAGTCTGTGATGAGAAATAACATTAATGATAAGAGGATAACTGTCAAAAAATCCTGGGGAAGAAACTTAATGGAAAGAAAAATATTATTCAGACCTCAGTGCTTGTAATAAGTAAATTATTACCAACTTTGATAAAATTGGACAATTAATATGTAGAAGTGACATAAAAGCATGTAGAGTCTTTAGCATGCAACATGAGCTGTTGCTTAATAATGGAGAACCTGGTTTAGTCTAAAACGGTCCTAAACAGCATCTTTTTATATTGTCCTTTGCATTCAGAATATTATCCCATTTTTCAAGAGATCTTTTCTTAGGGTATTAATAACAGAGTAGAGAGTTTTTGAAAATGCTTTCCAGAGATAATCTTCTCAATATTTAAGGAGTGACTGCACTTCTTATTTGATAGCAGCAATTTTATTTTTAACTGCATGAAAGTTGTCCTTGACTATAATGAGGTATATTAAGGGTGTAAATATCACATAGGCACACATCTACATGGGAGTCCGTGGTGCACATGAAGGTGCAGGTTATTCAGGACTGGTTCTGCTGTTACAGAGATTGATATTGAACTGGCAGCTGAGACACTGTCAGACATCTTTGAAATTGTACATAAGTGATAATATACAGGTGATGCATTTTGCAGCAAGGCTGGTGCAGAAAGCCTTTAAGATCCAGAAACACTAATTCAGTTTCTATTCTATATTCTATACTAATTCAGGTCATGTCCTGGACTGACTCTGATGACAGTCTCATGTCTTATCACTCCAGCTGCAAAGAGTTAGGGGTCCATTAGGCTAGAAAGCCAAAAGCGCCCAGCTGTGAGTCTTTGTGTGTCTCTGCTTTATGCACCTTCTGTAAGGAGACTTCAGAAACTGTCCTAGGGCACTTGCCTCAGGAGATACTTTGTTTTCATTTGGTAGTGGTGAACATGTTCTTACACGTTATAAGAGAGATTATTTACAACACAAGCACCTCTGGCGAGAAAATCTATTCCAGAATAGGTCTGTGCAAGAGAGAGCCTGCAAAAGTCTCTTGGTTTGCTTTTACAGAAAATTCATGAGTGTACATAGGGGCTCACCCAAAAACAAGGGTGCAAAGCAAAATTACACTTTTTACTTCCTTCACAGAACTGATCCCAACAAAAAATATTAAATGTTTTTTTCCCATGACCTGTCAGGTTGATGGAGTGTATAGAATTAACTACGGAAGAGTTTGGAGAGTTTCAGTGACATTTGATACATAGAGTCACTCGAAATGTCTCAAACAGGTTGGATTGCAATGAGATCTGCCAGCTACTGAGGAAGATATTCTACGTCTAGGAAATCCTCCCAGAAATGCAGTCAGCAAGAACTAATGGTCAGTGAGAAAAAGCTAGCACAGAAGTGACATCCCTCTGTTTCCAGAGGTTTGATTCTTTCTGATTTGTTTTTCCTGTTGGAATGAGACCCAGCTAATAAAGTTCTATGTAATGTATTCAGATTCCTGTGGTAACAGTGGATGTTTCTTTTTTTGCATGACATTTTTTCAAAGTCAGCTTTATATGTATGATTCCTGCCTGCCAAATATCTGCCCAATTTGAAATCTATATCTAGCCTGAAACATTTTGTTTTGTCCTCTGGTTGACCGTCTGCGCCAGTGAAAGACATCCTTGTGAAGAAGTGCCCCTTTGCTCCTGTGGTTACCAATACTGTTTCACAGTTTCCAAGGGTGATGCTATTATACTGCTCCAGCCACTCTATGCACCCTGTTGAGTAATTTATTGGCCAGGATTCTAACAGTGGAAAGGCCTGTCTAGAATCCTGCTGAATTTTAAAAGGTAGGGATATTGTACTTCATAACAAGCAGCCATTAATGATAACCAACAATATAATTCCTATGGAATTATGCCTTGCATATGCATGAAACTCCCAAGCATAATAAAAAGTAAACAAAAGAAGTTAACCTCTTGTGTGCTGTGCTTCCTGGTGCATAATTACAGTGCAGTGGAAAGAACGTGACCCTGTAGCTGTCCAACATTATAATTAGCATTGCCCATACTGAAGGCTATTGTCTGCAGGACAGTTTTGTCTCTCCTCTGTTCTGACTTGTGCAAAATCATACCCTTAAATGTGAGTTCATGGCCCTTTCTCAAAGCCAGCCTTCTGTTTTCAGTGTAGCCCCAAAATCAATGGACTGGCAGGATGTGCAGCATACACCCACAGGGTCAGTTTGATGCTCATTCACTAGATACATACGGTGCATTGTAAGGATCTATATGAGATAACAATGATTTTCCACTTTTCAAATGTAGCCACATGAGATTAGGGTATTCGGCAGAAAAATGCTGCCAACTCTTTATGTCATCCTATTAATGGTGAGTAGCAGAGTCTGTACATTTTTCTTGGATTACAGAGCAAAAACCTGCTCAAAAATCTTCCTGTTTCTCTTCTCATGTATTGAGCATTGTACCTCATTAAAACAAACTAAGGCACCTCATTAACACTCACCAAGAAGTAGTTTTCATGTCAGAATTGTAAGTCTGTATAATTCTGACATGAAAATTTTTACCAAGAAAAGCTCAATTTAATTAATGTGATACTGACAGGTTTTAGCAAAAGATTAACAATCAGAAGTTCAGAATTTTCCCTAGACTGAGGTCTGATGAAAAAGCATGATCCTTACCACAATCTGTTTTTTCAGTTGAAAATTTCTGGCATTCTTAATGATGGGATTTGACTTTTTAGAATAGTTTTTACTGTTATCTTTCTTCTCTTCAAGGTGAATTCATGGACCTGCACAGGTACAAATGTAACTGTGGGCAAGTTTCCCTAGTTTTAACACCAAAATGAGCAGTCCAATTTTCAAAAGTGAAGTTCATGTAAAGCCCCGAGTGATCTCAAACAAATGAAGTCAGCTAGGAAAAAACTCAGATAGATGTAGTGTTTATAAAGCAATTTTCTCATGGCACCCTGACTGGTGAGGCAGTGGCCAGCCCCGTTACAAGTTAGCATTTTTTTAAGAATCTAACAGGGATTTAGGAGCAAAAGATTTAAGACTCTTGTTGAAAAATCTTGCATTAGATGTTCTATGTAATAAGAATTAATTCTTTCTTACAGTTTTTATTTTTCCTGTGATGGTGGTGTAAGAAAACATAAAAAAAATAGATCTTTTTTTACTCCATTTTTTTTTTCAGATCCCCAAATAAGTAGGAATACCATAGTCCTGTACTCCAGACCTCTAAAATTACCTTTAATTCTGAGACACAACCGCAGCTCCCTGACCTGAGACATTGTTGTTATATGTGTTACTGTACAATTTTATATTAAATTTTCTTTTTCTGCCCAGAATACAAAAAAACCCCATGCGTCATCCAGTTTGAGTATGGTGAATATCCATCCATTCAATTTGTCTTGAATGAGCTTTTTGTCCTTAGAAGGCCAAAAAGCAGGCAGCACCTGAAACTGAAGTCTACCATTAATTATACCAGAGAATTACTGGCAATTTACAACACAGAATCACAAAAGGGTGATGTGTTGGAAAGGTCCTCAAAGCTCACATAATTCCAGCCCTGCTGCCATGGGCAGGGACATTTCCCATTAAACCAGATTGTTCAAAGCCCCATCCAGCCTGGGCTTGAACACTTCCAGGGATGGGGCAGCCACAGCTTCTGTAGGCAATCTGTGCCAGTGCCACTGCCTCACCAAACTCACAGTGAAGAATTTCTTCTTAATACCCCCCTTTCTGAATGTGCTCCCCCCTGTCCTATCACTCCATGACCTTCTCAAAAGTCCCCTTCAGCTCTCTTCCAGCCTCTTTTTTCACTGGAACTGCTCTAAGGTCTGGAAGCTGCTCTAAGGTCTCCCCTGAGTTTTGTCTTCTCCAGGCTGAACAACCCCAACTCTCTCAGCCTTTCCTCAAAGCAAAGGTGCTTCAGCCCTCTGAGTATCTTCATGGCCTCCTCTGGATTCCCCCCCCAGAAGGTGAACCTTTAGATTCCTTAGACTGTGCGTACTGCAATGAACACGATCATGCTCTAAAGGACGCTGAGATGGTTCTTACCATGTCAGTGTTACCCAGAGTCAGAGCTTTAGACCATGCCAAACCCATGTAATGATTCCTTGTAATAGGGGTATAGACAAAACAGCCTCACTTTTACCTGGAGATCCAAGTGGATATAGGCAGTGTGCTAAAGATAAAAAGACAGAATCTGATCACTGAAGCTTTTCCCTTATGTGGCAACTTTTTGACTCATTTCCCATCTTACTCATAGCCAGAGCTGAATGAAAAGTTTGTGTCAAATAAAAAACCAAAATTTACCCTCTTCTCCTAATCTGCAAGCAAATAATGATTTTTTTGAGCAAATTTTTATTCAGATTTATCAAATGCATGTTGCACAGTTGTTCAGTTCACAGCTAAACACAAATAACTCCACAGGCATATTAGATGATCATGTTCTAAAAGTTCACTCTACTGTTTAATTGTAGCTAATTAACTAGGAGTTTTAACCTTATTTTCTGTGTGAAGGTTGAGGAACAAGTTGTACAACTTTCAACCATTTTCCTCCTTTATTTCTGAGACTGGTGCATTACTAATTTATCTAAATCTATGAGGTACAATGAAATTTTTTCCTAGTTTGTGTTTTAGTCTTTGCTCTGAAGAGTGAGCCATTCAACAAATTGTAAAATTTTGTTATTGAAATAAGTAATTTTTTTTTTAGTATTCTTATAAAATCTAATAGCTTTCTTGCTGTTTTCATAAGACATGACTCGCATTACACTGATGCACTGCCCTTATGGCTGGCACTACATTAGGACTTTTGCTATAAATTCATGTTAAAAAATTACCTGCTCATCTAATTGAAACAATGATTTTCAATAAATTGACCCATAAAAATGCTTCTGTTTCCTCTTTATTTGGAATCCAAAATTTTTTTGAATGATTCACTTATATTCTATCAGTTATACTTTTACATAGTTTGACAAGTAAGATATATATGTTAATGATAAGGAAGTCAGTACTGTGAGATTTTCATAATTTTATATTAAATACATAAATAGCTCTAGTTCATGAGAATTTTTAGCTATTGTATAAAGCAGCTTTTAAGTCATATAGCTAACCCTTCCCATATTTGCTTCTTTTATACAGAGAAAAGAACTGATATTAAGTTTGTTTCCATTATTCAGTGCCAACTGAAAAAACAAAAATATTGACCTGGTATTAGCATCTGAAGCACTCCCAGCGTTCCCAGTCCAGTGCAGAAGTTAAATGTCTTTGCTTTTCCACTGTGCAACGCAGAGAATGTGGTGGGAACAGAATAGCAAGGCAACTCAGCTGGAAAATATCTCAGATGGATGAAATATTTGTTGAGCAGTTTTCTCATGTGAATATGCCTCTGGTTGGTATATGCCAGTCACTAGTCCATGGCATTTGTTTTATCTTCTGTCTCAAAGATTTATTCTCAAGGAAAAACTGCTGTGTAAGGCATCATAACTGTGGACACAACAAAGCAACATCAGTTTTAAAAAAAAGCTCTATCTTTCATAAGACTAACAGACAAAGAGTCAAGTTTTAATATTCTCAAAGGTACTTTTTTTTCAGATAAGAATTTTATAACAAAGCAATGTTAAGGCAGGTTCCCTTTCTTCTTCTCTGTTAGACTCATATTCATTATTGCCAACAAGACATCATTTTGCATTTTTTAAAGATGCAGACATCACATATGATAGTGTTGAATTGAAAATTAATAACAACAACAACTATATTATTAAGAAACACATTTTCCCCAGATGTGCTGATGTCTCAATAGAATCTTTGTGCAGAAAAGGAAATAAGGCACATATAAATGTTTATCAGCTTTGTAGCTTACAAAACCAATGTCCTGAATAAAGACAGCAACATATCCACTGGGTGTTATCTGATCAAAAACATTCCACATGTACAAATCAAAGCTAGGAGGAAAAAGAGCCGTATAAAGATGAGACAGATGAGAAAGCAGCCACATTAGGAAAGCTTCTCCTATTTAAACAGTCAGGCTTTTAAAAAAAGACAAAATGAGAGCTAAGCGAATACCCCCTCAGGGTTCAAATTCTCACAAATGGATTTCTGAATCAGATAAAGATACATAATGGTTCTGTTTTCCAGCATGATGTGGACACTTACCTCTATGCAGAGCATATTTGAACATGTGTGTGGACAAAATAGACAAAAAAGAGAGCTAAGCCTGAAAAGGCAAGCAGTCAGCAATTTGATTCAATTAATATCACAATTAGTGTTGCAAAATTAAATAATATTAACGTTAGGAGGAGAAAGAGTGCTGTACACTAATGCATAATACCTGTGCCATCCTAATTTACTGTTGACCTACATTGAGTAAAAACAGCATCTGTGTGTTAGTCATCTCCTGGATGTGGCAGTAACACAATGCAAGACAGAGGGTGTCTCTCTCGCATGCTGACAAAATTCCCATGGAAAAGTTGTTCAGTTACTGGCACTTTCCTCTCCAAGATGCCCATTCTGGAGAGCCTTTCGGTTCTTACTTAGAAGTTATTTTTGTCTCTGACCATAAAGGTTCAATAAATAGCTCTATCACTACTGAAAGTGAAGAGGCTGGCTCATTTATGTATCCCCTTTGGCTTACTTTTATGCCTAAAGTGTCAGTTCCTCACAAAAATTTCCCTGGGAAGCAGGCACATGTAACACCACTCTCCCATCTATACTTTTGGGTTTCTGGAGGATATCTGATTATACCATCATTACCACCCTGGCAGCATATTTAGATTGTTTGTTAAATCTTTCCACAAAATATGAATGTATTTGACAGGCTTTTTTTTTTTTTTTTTTAACATATTAATTTCTTGAGCTTTACATTTTACAGTTTTATATTCAACCATTTGCTTGTGAGTAATTTGCAAATAAAAATTGCTATTAAGTTTATAATAAAACAGAATTACTCTTATCACATGACTTTTTAATTCAGTGCACTTTAAAAAAAAGTTACTATGTCAAGTACAAAACAGCATTAGTGCTGGAAACACTAGGACAGTGTGGTGGCCGATTGACCTGTGGTACAAGAGACAGAGAGAGTTCTTGGTAAGACAGTCTCACAGTTATGGTGAGGGAAAGATGCCTCTCCCAGGATGCCTTGTTCGGTTATGGTAATATACCCCAGTTCTGATTCCCCAGTTGGCTCCTGGTGTTAGCCACACCCCTATACTGAAGCTCGAGCTGTTGCATGCTCAGAGTCATTTGCCTCTGGAAACCTTCACAAGTTGTAGCAATAAACTGCTTTCTGTGGAACTCTTAAGCAAGGACCCTTCTCAACTCCTTGCCGTCGGCTTAATATTACTGAAGCCATCCCTGCGTCTGTGTGTTCATGCACGTGAGCCACAGAACCATTTGGAACTAAGTAACAGGACAGTTTCAACATTTGACTTGCCACAATGATTTTCCAGGAGCTATTTTTAAGTTAAAAAAAAAAAAAATAATAAAATCCACTGCTGGAAAGATGAAGGGGAAAAATCAATAATTGTGAGAGTGGAAATCAGTCCTGAGTAATTCTTTAATTCTAAATCTTTCATTTCTACAGTATCATTTTCCTATATGCTTTAAAAAAATAATAATTAGTAATCTCTTTATGCGCTTAGAGGAGAAGAAATGTCATTGGTACAACTGAATTAAATACACTGGGAAGAACAATATGCTTGGATTGGCCACAATACTGAATGCATCCATGGTCTTAAATGCAATAGGAATTACCTATTTACTTGGAAAAGCATGAATCATAGAACCATAGGATTATTCAGGTTGGAAAATACCTTTAAGATCATTGAGTCCAACCCTTAACCCAGCACTGCCAAGACTGCTACTAACCAGTGTCCCAAAATGCCCAATCTACACACCTTTTAAATCTTTCCAGGGATGGTGTCTCCACTACTTCCCTGGGCAGCCTGAGAGAGCTGCTTTGAGAGATGTCTGTGATTTGGATGGGCTGTAAGGGGCCACAGCTTCTTACCAAACCTCAAAATTATCTCAAACTTGTTGCCTTGTGCTTGGCAAATGGGATTTATGTGATAGCCATTACCAGCTCGCTTAAAGCAAATTCAGTGGGAATCAGGACAAGACGTCAGAGCCAGGCACTCCTTTCCAGGCTGACTTTAAATGGCATTACAAGGAGGGCAGAGATGCTTGTAATGAAGTGTTAGCAGTCTGCAGTGGAGTTGTACCCACAAAACTGTTTGTGACAAACTCCTTTGCAAAGTCATAGATTCATAGCATGATCTAGGTTGGAACAGAACTCTAAGATCATCAAGTCCAAACATTAACCCAGCACTTTCAAGCCCATCACTGAACCATGTTCTTAAGCACTACATCTGTACAGCTTTTGGAAGACTTTCTGGGGATGGCGCCTCCACCATGGCCCTGGGCAGCCTGTGCCAGGACTTGCTCACTGTTTTGGTGAGGAAATTTTTCCTAAGATCCTGACTAAATCTCCCCTGCCTCTACTTGAGATTTTTTCTTCTTGAGATTTCACTTGTCACTTGGGAGCAGAGACCAACTCCCATCTGGCTACAGCCTCCTTTCAGGTAGTTCTAGAGAGTGAGAAAGTGCCCCCCAAGCTTCTTTTTTTCCAGGCTGAACACACACAACTCCCTCAGCTATTTCTCACCAGGTTTGTTCTCCAGACCCTTGCCCACCTCTGTTGCCCTTCTCTGGACTTGCTCAAGCACCTCAATGTCTTTCTTGTCATGAGGGGCGTCAGAGGCTGAAATACTATAATTTATGACTTAAACATTTTCTTGAAGGACTTTTAAAACTGTTATTACAAAAGCTGCAGGGAAGACTACCACACCCTGAATGGGGCCCTGACTGAGGCTTTACACTGCTCGCTGATGAAGATAAGATAAGATAAAGTAACAGCTCAGGGCTGGGGACATTTCACAAAGCACAGGCTTAACACCTCCAAGGTGGAGACCTCAGCCCCCAGGGCTATCAGCTGCCAGGCTCAAACAGACCCTCCACCAAAGGGGTGGAGGGAGGAAAGGCTTTGGGTATCTGGGAAAAGCCTCTGGTCAGAGGCACAGTGACTGCCCGTCCTCCACTGTGCAGAGGAGCCCAGCTGAGGGGTCCTCACCAGGGTGGGGGGAAGCTTATCCACAGCAGAAGGGGGTGACATGGCCCATCACAAGGGTCCCCCCATGAAGGGGTGCCCAGACCCTGCACCAGAGCACCAGAGATGATACAACAGCCCCTCAGTGTTGCAAGGGACAGTGTCAAGCTGGGCCCTGCAGGGGAGTCATGTGGGCGTTCCCACTTGGCCCACAGCGTATATTAATCCACGGGATTCTGTACTCTTCGGCGTGTGGTGTGGTGGTGTGTGGCGGCATGGCGTGTGGCAGCATGTAGTGGCGTGGCCACGGCGGCGACACAGGACCCTCACCACCAGCAGACCAGATGGAGGGGAGCAACGAGACGTCATTGGGACCCTCGGATGGGTGATAGGCTTCCACCTAATCCCTGTCACCTCTCCCTGTCCCCCCAGCCCCCCCATGCACACTTCTTTTCTCCATTCCTTTCTTTTCTCTTCCCTTCTCTTTGCCTCTTTTACTATTAAATAAAATACATCCATATTTTGGCATCAACATCTAACCTCGTTTGGTTTTAATCTTGTTTCTGGGAATATTTTGAACCTTCTAAGTTCTTTCCAGTTTATGCACAGAGACTTAGCTTGCTTTGCTTTGCTGAGTTTAAACCAGATAGTAACAAGGGGCCCAAGACTGAAACCAGAATTCATGTTGATGGCCTCAACATCTTGAACTGAAAACTCTGGAGAATGGAATGGTTTGAATGCACACTGTGCAAACCAAGGTGTGTCCAAAAATTTCTCAAATTGTAGCCTTCTCTTTTCAATGTAAAAACCATTTCGAAGCACAATAACTTTTGTTATAAGTAGGTATCTATGGATGACAAGAAACATCAGAGGCAGTCTAATTCAGAGCGGAACACTGTGGACATCTTCATGGGGATTACAACATAGGAGTAGGACATCAAAGGTGACCTGTAAGTCCATGAATATGTCTCCATTTTGCATCTGCCTGTGTAGATAGTCACCAGATGATGGCAAAGATGCTCAACCAAATCACAATTTTCAGTTCTATATCCTAAACTGCATAGGTGTCTCCTAATATATTAACTTAATGCTATGTCTCTTCCAGCTCCCTGTTTTCAGGACGTCTAGTTCAGGAGTGAGAGGATGAGTGTGGAATTACTCTGAAGTTTTCTGTATATGATGGGGATGACAAAGACTGTCTCTAACTCTTACTTATTTTCAGTGTTTTGCGTTTTTTAAAAAAACCCCTTGAGTTTACACATCTCAAAACAGATTTGTTTTGCATATCATGGATAAATGGTAGTGTAAGTGCCGTTGGTTACACTTATTAGATTAGATTAGATTAATTTTATTTTATTAGTATAGTATACTTACAGCATACCAGACCAGTTGTGATTTATTCTCCTGATGGAAGACAGGTAAGGGAAAGACACCATAAGAGTGAAAAAGAGAGGAAAATTGAATGGCTGTTACAGGGTTCAGCATTCAGTCTGTGACATGGTAAGGGAAGGAGGCACCAGTTCTGGGCTTTTATATTTCACAAATTATTCTGCTTTGCCTGCAGCACATGAAACTGCAAGTCACCAACCTGTGACCCTTTACCCCAGACCCCCAAGGGCCTAGGGGCTGCTATTTTCTCCAAAGTTCAGCTCATGACAGTTCTTCATCGTTTCTAAATAACACTTGGAAGACTGTGTTTTCTAACCTTACTTGCCTTTGTTCTCTAATACAACGTAAACCATGGGTACCTTGGTATTTATAAACAATCTGTAGAGGACTACATCATCTGAAGATACCATCAGGCTAATGATCCCTGAGCCTCTGCAGTGCAAGACCTTGTTTTCAGCTTTTTATGACCCTGCCAAATACATTTGTATTCATCTTTTCTCTGTGAAGTATGTTCCTTTTTATTTTCCTTGCCAGGGATGTGAGATGAGTTGTCTGTTTGCATCTGGAAATCTTAATCAGTCCAGTCACCTTTCACAAAAGAATAAAGAAAACCATTTTAACAAATGAGAAATATGAAGGAAGTATAATAACTAACATTCCTTGGCTCACAGAAGCAGCTGTTACCTCCTCCTGCAGGTCCTCCCACAGCTGTAACCTCTGCCAACTCTTGTCTAACTTGGCCTGTAGTCAGTGCTGTGATACTCAATTGCTTTGAATCAGTGTTGATGACTGAGATAAGGCAAACAACATAAAATGCTGGGTATTAAAGATATAAGTTCTTTTGGCATGTACTTGCCAAATATTACTGATGCACCTGTTTTATGTTCAGAGTGGGAAGACAGTCAAAAAGGAAGTGGCTAGCTTTAAAAGAGAAGTAGTGCTTTCAATTTCTGAAAATAGCGCAGATACAGAACTGGGTAATAAGAATACATTACTGAGTAAATGTATGTTTGAAATGCACTTGGGAATTTTTCCTTTGTCATACACAAATAGAATATGCAATGTTTTCAAAGGTTAAATTCATTTTCATGAACCTGGAGTGCTTCCTGTCTACATCTACCACTAGAAGGCTCAAGGTGCTGCGTGGTGACAGTGGGCAAAAGTTTGCAAAAAAGCCTGTGGTGAAATCCATTGTACGAATTGCCCTTTTCCCCCTGATTTTCGCTGTAGTTCTCACACAGATATAATGGAGAAGACTCAAGATGCTAGTGTACACAAGCTAACATTCTCTGTCATACAGATTTTCTAAATATGAAGGCAGTTTTTCTCAGTAACGTATTAATTTTCTCAGTACTCAGCAGGAACACTGGCAGAAACTGCACTGCAGGTGGGGAAATTATAATAGGTCAGAAACTTGTAGGTGCATTAGAGAGTAGAGGAAAATGTTGGTCACTGGTAAAAGAAACCTCCATTAGAACATGAAAGTCTGCAATATCCTGGGATATTAGGGACGAGAAAAAAAGCATTCAGCGTGTGACATATCTGCTCTTCTTTGCTGGCCAAATCCAGTTAGATGGTACACAAAAGTGTCTTATAATGAAATGAACAAAGATTTTCCACACCTACTAGGGTGGTAACCCTGGAGTTATGAAAGAAAAAAAAAAGAATCTCTTAGAAACCACAGAACACTTGTTAGTACTTTAAAAGATTGTACAAGCCAGGAGAAAATGGTTTTATGTTGGCTAGTTGAAAGAGAAAATAGAACTTACTAAGAAGTATGGTGTGATTTTTTTTTTTAACCTTTTTTTTTACTTTTTTTTTCCTTTTCGGTTTGACCATGGGAGTCCCTCTGAGACAAGCAGAATCTTTTCAACCTGTGATTTTGGTTATAGGGGTAAAAAATAGCATGAAATCTGTGGAACTTGTACTAGAAAAGAACTCTTCATTCATTCCCACACATATACCTATCCTCCAGTACAGAATGGAATCACAGCACTTTATCTGTAGGTAAATACAAAGGTATAAGGTAAATGGTGATTCCTCTGCCTTATAAAGCAAAAACAGTTATAAAGACTGACTACTCTGGTGGGTGGACTTCCTGGTGCTGAGATTTCATGTCTGCTAAGCAGGCAAGTTCCTGAGCTGCTACACAGCACATGGGAACCATGTGAGGTAGGGATTGAGAAAGAGAAAGGACAAATCCCCAGAGCAGCTTTTGAATCATTAGAACTGTTGATCAAGCGTACCATTCACAGGGTAATGTCAGCACTGTGAGACCAGGAGAAGAAGAGGGATACATGGGGTACTGCTGCTCTTCCACTGCAGCTATTGATCTCGGCTGAGGAGTACGTCCAGAGAAGATTAACACACCATAATTTTGAGTCCCTTGTAAAACATTATTTTTCCCTCTGAGTTAAAATCCTACACAATTTGATATGTTAATAAATATTAATTCCACATCTGGAATTTTAAAAGTAAGAATCTGCTTTCAAAAACACAAGCAGTATCTGGACGTGCTGCAGGTAGAGAATTAAATAAATAGCTTTGAAGAAAAATATCCAATTTAGAACAGAGATATGTCTAATGTTTGGAGCACCAGGTTTTGTTTGGGACCATCTAGACTCCAGATTTTGCCATCTGAAGATTCTTCTAGTGTTCAGGACTAGGGGCCAAATTTGGGATCAGGTTGCTTTGACGATATGAATATTTAAATTCTATTCCCTGGCTATGTTCTCAATTTTCAAAAGATAGAGAAATACATTGTAATACTGGGGACATCAGAAGGCATTCATCACCGTGCCTTTGGGATGTGCCTGGCATTCTGTAGAGAAAGTACCGCACACACTACCAGTTTCAACTGCCAACTCCCAACGACTACTAAAAGGAATGAATATATGCTTTCGAAGATCTTCTGTGTGCTTGACACAGCTCTCAGACTGTTCTTCAGTGGAGGGTGTTTTGCTAAAAACTGTTAGAGATGAAGAGAGCAAGGATGAAATTCTCTCACCTGCATCATCCTGCAGACCACAATCCCCATTCCTGATGCTGAGTCGTATCCCTATCTTGGCCCTGAACTCTATCTGCCTGCATTATGCTAGCAAGATAGCAGGTATTCCTGGAATAAAGAGAAAAAAGATGGAAACAACTCTTAACTGTGACCTGGGATGAGGTTTGAATGCTTTTTTTTTTTTTCCTAACATACACAAGAAATAATATAATTAATAGGTGAGGTTTTCTAATGATATTTGAATTCTTAAATTCTGCGATACTTTCAAGCCTTCTGTAGTAGATGCTGAGGTGTGAGATCAAATGCAGGCTGGGGATTTGGGGATGGTAATGATCAGCAGGCAGTATCTTTATCTGGAACCATAAGGAAATCTCACAGAGATCCCTATAGGTCAGTGTTCCCTATATATCAACCCCTTTATATCAACAAGGCAAGACTGACCCACATTATCTAAGAATCCAACTCCAAATTCCTCAGATGTCCAATGACACAATGAGGTCTGGAATGCTCAGATTTTGTCTCAAATTTACCTTTTCCCTGTAGATTTCTAACTTCATGAATTTCATCTGCATTACTACCTCGGTCCCTCACAAATTTTTTTTTGAGACAGCCATTTGAAAAAGAAGAAGCTATTTTTACAGAAATCTGAAACATTAGAAAAATGTTCAGAGAACTGATTGTTGTACCTAAAATAGAACCAAAGTAAAATCAAATATTCTCTCATTTAACAAGTTCACTGAGAAAAAAATCACTTGCAAGGGTTTTTAACATAAAAGACTAAAAAAGCCTAAAAAACTTGTTGTCACTTTTGAGAAACACATTCTTCTCTGAGCCTTGAGTGGCTTCTCCTCTGAGCCTTAAGAGATTACTGAGCACTTTATATACCAACAGCCATGGTTAACATGGCATATTATCAGGATTAACTGCTGCTCTTTATAAGGATATTATAGCCTATGTGGATCATGCTAACCTCTTCCTCTGCCATGTCTTTATTTGCCAGTGGGCTGAATTATTCACTGTCTACAATCTGAGTTTGCATAAGACCTTTTGAAGTAATAAAAATGGGCATCTAGTGAGACTATTGCAGGAAGAATGAGGGACAAGATTTAGTCCATGAGACATGCTGGAAGGCACTTGCAGATTCTTAGGTTTTGTTGTGGTAAACAATCCATGCCATTATACAGCAGAATAATCTTCAGTAATGATGATAGCTACTTAACAGCTACACTGAGAACAGTGAAAGAAGAAATGGAATGGAAAAAGCTGAGCAAGTTTAATCCTCCCTGGATTTGTGAGTGGTGGTTAGCATCAAGGTATTACTCCAGAAAACTCCCTTGACACTGCTTGTTATTTCAACCGGGAAGATTTTTTTTACAATTACACTTCATTGATGGAGCTAGCAGGGTCAGAGGAGGTATCATGAGAGATGAGAAACAAGCATATGTGACAACCTCCAGGAAACTATTTACATGCACAAAGCAAAATGTTTCCAAAGCTGAGAGCCATGAGAGCTTGACAAACAGGTATGTAAGCACAGCTGTTCTGAAGGCTGGGCTGCCTCAAACAGACAGGCACCCACCAAACCACAATAGGGGCTTCTGTGCTGGATAAAGGTCAGAATTTGGGCTGGTACGGACATTGGTGGAGGGGACAACATGAGACACTATCTTTCAGGTTGGGGTCACACCCAATTGCAAATTTTGGTCAGTCTCCATGCATGGAGGAATTAATAGCTGTAGAATGCACTGGTCTTAAATGACAGTGGTGCATCTAAGTGCTTCAACCCTGACACACTGACAGCCTCTGCCACAGTCTGCAGTGCCATGGCCACTTTTCCTGAGCAGCAATAGTGCTCAAAAAGGATTGAAAATTTAGAACTAAAAAACCTGCTTTCAAGCAGTCTAAACTGCTTGAAAATTATCGTGTAAAAGGGCAGTAAGAGTAGGTGTTCACCTGTCAGTCTGCTTTATCGAAGACAAGAGCCTATCTCTGCTCTTCCATGCAGTGACTTTAAAAAAAAATTACATGGGGAAAAAAAAACCAACCAAAAAAACAACATCTTTGCTACAGAGACATTTTTAACAAGTATTCCAGAAAGAGCACCAGCTATCAAAAAGGCTGCCAGGACCAGAAGGAGCCATCAATCGAACAAGTTTACATTTCAAAGTTTTTTGAGAACAGTGAAAATGTCTTTACCCTTCTTGATGGGAAAACTACAGTGCTATAGGAAAGTAACTATTTGCTGCTTTTTACTGAAACACATTTCTCTGAAGCAGTCCTTTAACCCTGGGAATGGTGCTAGAATGTTAGACATACACACACACACACACACACACACACATATACACACATATATATTAAGTAGTGCTCATGAGAGTTCTGCTCAGATCTGCTTTAAGACTGTGGACTCAGTCTGCTCTCTTTTCCCTTTGTATATGCCATTGTTCAGCTCCAGGGCTTCTCTTAGATAATAGAGATGAACTGGTTAATTTTTTTAAAGCCTTTCATGACAGTATTTAAGAGATGGCAGAATGCATCTGTCTAATTTTGACATTTATCAGATAATTCAGTCAAGTTCCCTCATGTGACACAGCTTTGTTCCCTCTAAAAGAACCTGCTGCAAACAAAAGGCCACAGTATATTGTACAGCATCACTGTTCCCAGATGTTTCAAAATTAAACTAGTAAGCTTCTTTGGCCCCGTGAAACCTGGAAGAGAAGAAAAAAAATGGAGTGACTCTTAACAAGCTGTACTTTCTGTATCTGTGCTACTTATTTCATTTTTATGCTTGATTTTTTCTGAGTCATTTGAAAATGATTAGGCAGCTCAAATAATTGTTTCCTGGGTATATTAGCAGCACTATAATTGTCATGTGTAAAGCTAAAGTTGGTAAAGACTGCAGTCTACTCTGGAATATTCAAACTTCCCATATACAACAGCTCACAGATAAATGTTTTGAAACTTTTATTACTAGTTTCCCTGGTAGTTAATTCTTTGTTTCTTTGTCAGGACTCCAGATGGATTCAGTCTGACACTGTTCTTCAGTATGTGATGGCACTGCCTGAACTCTGGATGGAAAGGTTGCTGTCTTGCCTTTGGCCAGCATTTTGCAGTCACTACCATACAATGGCTGTCGAATACTCTCTTCTGGGTAGGAAGGGTGCATGACAGGCCTTTACTCCTCTCTACATGCAGAAAAGAACAGATACCATCTACAATGACATATTATTTGTATGAGCCTCAGACTGACTTATTGAAATGAATTATACTTGGTGTCATTCATTGTGGGGCGGGGGAAAACAGTTATCAGTTACCATGCCAACACTCTTTGTAAATACCATTGGTTCTCAATGAACTGCTTTTGACCCACTGGTCTGAGGTTGCTGCTGTGTGATATACATAATTCTCTCAACACTGGTCCATTACTTCTGCTCAGGGTTGAAGGTCAAGCCTGTAGTGTAAAGTCAAAGAGAATTAGCAGCCCTATCGATAACCAGCTGCAGGACTGCATTCCAAATGATAGATCCTAAAAATCCGAGGAAAGATGAATAAAATGTGAAGGAATATGCATGTATATTCTATAGTTTGAGCAGCTGCTGTGGACTATCAACATCATCAGGAGATCTCAGTACATTAGCATAAATTCAAATGACAAATGCACAGTGCTATTCAGAGACTCATTAATTTGCAATGGGTGCAGTGCTCATGACATATTAGTGAAAAATTCAAATGTCTTTGTAGTATTGTGAGTTTAGTTGCGGGACCTAAGTTGCTAAAATGAAAACGTGTGCAATTTTTTAGCAGTTTATTAAATTATGAAGTGTGATGACTATATCTGTGCATCTTTTTAAGCAGATGAGGTCCAGTGTGCTCCAGCACCAAATTGCATGGTTTGTGTTGAAATGTCCCTGTCAGACAAATTCTGAGCTGGAGCTGAAATACCGGTTAGGTGCTGACTTGCTGCAGCATGCGGGCTGAGATCTCCCCCTTCTGGGTGAATGGCATTGCCACTGAGAAAAAAGAAAATTCGGTTCTTTCAGGGCTTCTTTGTTATTCCCCTGTCTTGTCTGCTACGTTAGCCACTGGTTGTGTTCTACGAGGTTTAGAAGAGACATGACAACAGAAATAAAATAATGCTATATTATTATGTGTGAGCATGACGGCTTCCTCTGTCATTCCTTATGCACAACCACAGCCTTTACACATAGGATGACCTAGACAGGTAGTGTATGAAAAGTCTTAATTGGGAGTAATGCATCCTAAGCTTTGGCTTTGTTTATCTGTAAAAAACGGAGGAAGAAAACATTTACATTTTTATATGGGGAACAACCCCTCTTTCATAACGCTGAGATCAAGCTTGCAATTATAGTGTCTGACAACTGAAATACACTCCAGTGGTGTTTGTCCTCAGTGCCTTTACTACGCCATGTGTGTGCAGCTCTGACACACTGCTATATCTTTCTAACCTCAATGAACACTGTGAACTCTACTGCATATTTTTGCTTCCTCTTGGACCTCTAAATATATCTTTTTCTGGCCCTGAGTTTACATGTTTTTCTGTCCACCTGGCTGTCACATCAAATGTATGTTTCTTTTACCAGAAAAAAGTATACTTTAAGGTAATCGCTAGTACTTTTTCTGAGGAATAAAACCCCTAGTTTTAAAGGACAGGAGCCACAATACTTAACTGGTAAAAAATAGCTTATATTTTCAAAAGCACTAGAGTTTATCTGTACAACCTCTGAAAATTTTTGCAGACAGGGGAATTAGCTGCCAGTTGCATGTCCAACCCACTAGCTGCTCTTGAATATTTGAATATCTCTGTAATGTCTCATCTGTGCCATGCCACCTCCCATGTAGGCTATGGTATGTCACAGCTCAAAAAGAAAAAAAAAGCAAAACCAAAAAAAAAGCCAGAAAACGTCATGTCTTTCCCATCCCTGTGAGGAGGATCACATTCCTCTGAGCCTGTTGGTGTTTTGATAATCATGATGCTTGCCAGGTGACCTGAGCTGTCAGTGAGTTAAGAGCATGTGGAAAGTGCTTTGCCCTATCCACATAAGGAAGAAAAGAACTAATACATCACCAAACTAAGACTACAAATCACTATAAACTGGCTTAAAGGTATAGTTCCCAAGTCCCACAAATGGATTAGGATGCTTGTCTGACCTCAGCTTCCACCCTCTGCAAAGGCTTTCCAGGTAGATATCCAGGGTGAGATCATAAAAACTGCATGAGCCTCCCATTACAGTCAGTTGAAGCTTCATACCCTAACATCACACCCTAACGTCTTCATTAACCTTGCGTAAACCTGACATGACTTGGATCTGAGCTATTGGAAGCACAAGAAGGGATTTTAAGAATGAGAGGGCAGAGGAAATGGCAAGGTGTGATGCCAGCAAAGGATGTGTCTGGGTGTGCAGATGTTGGGATTCATTTGGAACCATAGGTTTCAGCCATGGGAAATGCTAAAAATCTGGACCAACACTCAAGACTGAACCTACAATTATTTTAGACACAGAAGGGCAAACATTCAGCCACAGTCTACTCTGGGGGATTGATAAGAGGAAAGAGGCAAGAACAAGCAGAGCCATGTCTTCATGGCCCCTTAGGGTGGGAGAGTGCAGCAGCCACCCCCCAGCAACTTTCCTTCCTGCTTTGCAACTGAAATTCCAGTGCTAAGCAACAGAACAGAGCCTTAACACATGCCTACCAAACATACCACGTGCAGAGTCACTGTCTTGACCAGAGCTGATGGGACAGTTAAAGGTTCCTCTCTAGCAAAGAAATACTTCAGTGGCTCTTAGATGCCTCTGTTTCTCAGTCATTTTATTCCCTCCCCTCTGCCCAGGACTTGATCAGAGCCCACTGTGTGGTGCCATGGATGATTTCCTGATCTGATTGTTGGTGCCAGCAGGACCCTAAAGTTTAAATGATGTCCATCAGAGGAGCCTGGAAATTAATTAGTCACCCTTCTCTTCCCACGACCCACAAAAGCGCTGAGTGTTGAGTCCACCATCTAAATGGCACCCTGAACTCTGTGGAGAGATGAAACTTTATCTTGTGAGTAATTCCCAAAAGCCCAGTTAAAGGAAAAAGGGCACAGGTGCTATTTCTTATGAGAAATAACTTTTCTTCATTAGCAGGCAGCACTGGACAATAGGCTTTGGTTTGAAATATAGCACATACTCTCTGCAACCAATTGCACAGGTTTCCTAGTGCACTTGATTATTAGGCATTAATACAGAAAACATTTTGTACCTAATCAAGAAGACAGTCACAAAAAAGCTTCATTGCAAGAAATTGATTTCCATACTGCAAAAGGCAGGGCTTTACTTTTGTTTCTGAAAAGCCACAATCTCTTTTTCACTTTGGGTTTTTTGTGGTTCTCTTACATCACACCACTCAAGAGGCAAGCTGCTCTGGATTCTGCATTTTCAGAGGTGACACTGATTTCAGGAACATATTCTAAGGTACCTCACAGATGGTCAGGTGGCTGTCTGGGTAGAAACAGGACTCCAACAGGGAAGTCTGATTTTAAAATCCTGCAAAATTATTATTAACTGAAGAAGAAGAATCCTAGCAGAAGGAGTTTGATAAGACAAATGGAAATTTAGATTATGTCTGCATGCTGGCAGAACCAGTGAACTCCCTCCTCAAAAAAATCTGATCATTGGAAAAACTCTGGTCAGAGTTTTCAAACCAGTGAAAATCCAGTCAGTCTGTCAGCTTCAAAAGTAAAACTTGGTCCAAAGTCGTTAGGAAAAGGAAGGTGATAATATTCTTAAGCTTATGACACTGTTTATGTTAACATCTCTTTTTTTGTGCAGAACATGTTTGTATTTCAATTGACAGAGTATTTACAATGAGAAGAGATATACTCACCGGGCAATTAATTCTGGGTTATAAAGCTTGTATTTCAGAACAGGCATGAATAATTCAGTGTTAGGTTGTTTAAGTGTGTTTTGTAAAATAGCGCTGCAGCTTTTGTTTTTCTTGAAAGTTTCTGAGAAAAAAAAAGGTTATTTTCAATTTTTTTTCTTTTTCTTTTCACCCCTGGGGGGATCAGTGCCCTTTTGATGTTCCACATTGGCCACATTTTTCCCACTAAGTTGAAGAGAATACAATTTAAAATGGAAGCATTAAGGAGTAAGGAGTACAGCATGATCCCTATGTGTCATAGTATATCAAACAGGTTGTGGTGCTTTGGACTGCTTTAATCTTGACCAGCATTGCTGGATTGGAGCTTTTATGATGCTGATGCACAGAAGTGCAGCCACATGTGCACTTTTTATTTGATTGCAAGTCTAACCTGACAAAAGAATATTTGTAGCTGAAGGGAAGGCATATGTGTGGTGTCGCTCCAGGTGCATCAGGTACATCACATTACCTTCATGCTGCTCCACATTTAAACCTAAAAAAAAAAAGCCCTGGTAACCGCTTGATGGCTGCCAAATTTTACCTAAAACTTTCCTTATCACCCAGATTGAAGAGACAGCAAAAAGGATTTTTTTTCTAGTCCTTGCAAACTAGTGGCATAGTTGAACTCATGTGCAAACCACTTACAGTCCTTGTTAGTTTCTGGGTTGGCAGGGCTATGTCAAGGGAGAAACTGCAACCTTCATTATGACTCCACCATGGTTTTCAGAACTTTTGTATTTGAAGTCACTCGTTGAGGAGTATTTTAAATCAACAAACAGCAGAAAGCCAGGAAATTACAGCTGACAGGTGTAAACTGTCTCAAGTGAAGTAGTAAGACATAAGCTCAGATAATCAATGTTCATAATGCAAACCTTGATGGAGTTGAGGGGACTTGAGGGTCCTACTAAAATGTTCTTGCACGACAGGGCAGGCGTGGCCAATTGTACCAGTCTTGGTAACTATTGTGTGCTGAAAAGCAAACCACCTCAAATGGGTAATATGGGAAACAGCCTTGTTCTTTTTTTTTAATATGTGCCTAAAATCTCTTCAAGGGGTTAAATCTTATGGTACTTCTGTGGTAGCTGAGTTGAGCCTTCTCAGGCTAGGCCAATAACCACTGCATAGCTAGCTGGATGTAATCTCTGTATCCATCCAGACCTCTGCAGTCAGAGAGGGAACAATATATGGTGCAGCTTAAATGCCGGATTTTCACACTTTTTGCCTAAACTCCTTTGTGCAAGTAAGCTATGGCACTTTTCAGAAGGAAGGAGAGTATGTGCACATCTTCCCTACCATGACTCATTCCATGTCAAGCTCACCTAAACCTTTTACTGGGGGCTTCCTTACAGAGGTATAGAACCCTTTCAGTTGGAAGCAACCTCTAAGGTCACCAAGTCCAACCATTAACCCACCACTGCCAGGTCCATCACTAAGCATGTCCCTAAGTGCAACAAGGAATAATATATGCGTACATGAGAGCACAACCCAGGAAGGTTACAGATAAATATAGAGCAGTGTTTTCAAAATAGTCTTTCGTATTTCTATAATGAATAAGACAATATGGCAGTAGATGGGGAAAGATCTACATCAGTTTTATTCCATGGGAAAAAGACAAATGAGAAAATCAATACTGAATATTAAAATAAATTGTGTAGCTTATGCAGGCTGTCTGCAAGGTTAACGTGATTAAGGATTATGATTTAAAGGGGAAAAAAGAATGTGTTCCCCAAACCAACATTTCTCTTTAGAAAAAACCACAAAAGTTCATCTTAATTGTTACCCCAATAGTACTTCTTGTAAGATTTACTTATTGTTTTCCCTAGAGTGATAAGTCTTGAACAAACTCTTGATGCTGTAGTGCATGGCAGCATACAGCAGATTTGTTTTCTCATCAGCCTTCCATATTTCTCCTCATTTGTGCAGCTGCATGAGACTGTCTGAGTGAAATGTCCAGACCTCGTGCATTTTAGGATTGCTGGCTTAAGGAGGGATACACCAAGCACTAGGAGAGTGTGGGAAGGAAACAAATTGAAAATCAGCCAGTGAGAAACAGAAAAGAAGGCATTTTTACTGCACTGTGTTTACAACTTGTACTTTCTCAGATCCTAAAAAATCCGCTGTTTTGCCTACATGTCTGTAAGACATTATAGTTCGTCTTGCATGTCATGCATAGTTATTAATGTAATAGCTTCCTCAAGTTAATGTGTGCTGAAATTCAAGTTTAGAATTGCCTGTAAATTCCAGCAAAATGGAAGATTTAATAAAAGGTTCTGCAAATTACTAAGCCTGAATAGTGAATTTGCAGCCTGTCTCTTTTTACTGTTTTATTTCTGTATGACAGTATTTTATAGTCTGAAGGTGCATTAAAGGCCTGTAATCTAGGAGTGAGCTATCATGAAAAGGAGGATGTGTGTCCGTGTGTCCTGAGCCCACATCTTGAGTCTGGAAAGCTGATGTACAGAGCAGCAAGGAAATTGCAGTAGGGGCAGCTCAAAATATTCTGGAGTACATGTATTAGGGGATAAATAATATTTACTGGGCTGTCTCCTTTTCTCCTTTTTTTCCCACCAAGTAATGGTGTTGGTTTTTGTTTCCAGACAAGGAGTGGCTGTGGAAGGGTTGTGTGCCCACGCCACTCCAGATAACCCATTAGCCCTTTGGGGGTCACAGATCATCTGCATCCATGATCAGGCATATGCCACCACTTTCAACAGACATACTTTCTTTCTCACACTTTTAGAATTATTTTTCATTTTAGAATAATTCCAAGCCTTAATGACTACAAAATGCATTCAGAAAACTTAATTTGCACCTGACACATTTTCCAAAAAGGAATAAATACATTATTTATTAGGTATATCCAAAAACATTAAACAGGGGTTCTGTAAAACCTTTCTTGTTTTGTGACAGTTTGTTTTCATCTGTCTTACAGTAACCTTCTCATCATTGTTTTCATAACTACACCATTGCCTTTGTTTTCATTATGCCTTCTCATTATATTAATTATTTTCTATTATTCTTTACCCGGGGTTTTTTGCTGTTAGGAATCTCCTCTGTGATTTGCATTGTGACAGCATTGTCAGAAAATCTGCATATTTGGTTTGTTATTGTCTTGTTTAATAAATATGAACTCCTAGACAATTTGCAATACTGTAATTTCCAGCCTGCAAGACACACACAGTGCAAGAAGTCATGTGAGAAAGAAGGCTATATTTACAATATCTCCAATAATAAACCTTGTACAGAACTCACATCAGAGCCAGTCTAAACATGACAGCACTTAATAATTGAACCACAAAACATAATCAGGCTGAAATGATAAAGTATTTGGGATACTAACCATTTTTGTAGTTTTGCTGCTACCAGCTGAAATACTGGAAATAGTGATGGAAAGAGTGTAATTTGTTATTGATTTTGATCCAAAAAAATCATAAAGGTAAATAATAGGAAGGAACAGTAGCTTCAGTTTAATACAATTAGTCATGTTTATTGGTTTTCAGTTAATAAGTAAGGACAAATCTGACAGTGGAAGATGCCAGGAGCAACTAGATTACCATCTCTTCAGGCTGGGTCTAGATATTGTGTTTGTAAAGACACAAAGGCATGAGCCCACAAGAGGTAAGTCGGAAGGATAGTTTGGGTTTGAACTCTAAACACATCAGCTGTTTCACAGAGGCTTCCCATACACATGGACTGTCATTCCTCATTCCTGCAGATGCAGAAAGGCTTAATGCCTTCACAGAGGGATTCTTCATCCCAAATCATCTTTGCTTTTGGACCTAAGGAAAAAGATTCAAACTGGTGTCACCAGCATAATGGTGGCAAAGATCCAAGTAGATGTTTTTTTCAGAACAATGCCCAATCTTTCTGATCAAAGAGATGATGTACTTTCTCCCATGAGATGAAGGATCATGAATGCTGCCTTTGCTCATCCAGTGTGGAGGATAGTTAATTTAAATAGTCTAGGGACCCTTCACAGGGGCTGCATGGGCTCTGCATGGTAGCCATGCAGCCAGGATGGAGATGTCCAGGTTGCTTGAGCTCAAAATTTGAGAATCTCTGCTATTTCCATACCAGAATGTGTGAGCTCCTCATCCTTGGAGAGCAGAAGTGGGAAGTTTTACCTTCAATCACAGATTAAAGAGACAACCTAATCAGATGCAAGTGAGTGAAGTCAGAAGGGGCAAATTTTAGTTTTTAAATTTTTTTATCTGCCTTCTCATCCTATTCTTTTTGTTTGCCATCCTCAAGTCTGCACAAAGACTGTAAAACTGTCTTTCATGCTCTGACATCAGCTACTCATTTAAGACAGTGTTTGATAAACAAATGCAGAAGGTAATGAAGGTAAAGGTTATACAAAGTTTAACTTTTAATTCCTTAAGGAGGCAATGCCTAAGACTGCCAGGTTTTCTCAAGAAGATCCCTACTTGGTAGTTCACCAAGCCTAGTTAAGTATTTTAGGCATCTTAAATTGCATGTGGACTGCCTGTTAGTCTCTATTTCTTTTTTTTTTTTTAAATTTCATTCATTTTAACTGAGATGCTTTGCTTCAGGGAAAGAAACAGACAGTAGAGAGATACAAAGCTTCCTGAATCTCCTTTCTATTATATAGTGGAGTGCATAAATGTTTGGAGTCAAAAAAGAGTGTAAAGGGACCTGATTATACAAATACCTTAAACATCGCCTAAAATCTTCTGAAATAATATTGTATTAGCCACACATTTAAAGGAAAAAAAAGGTCATCTTGTTTGAGTGTGCATGGTCTATTCTATTATAAAAAACATGTTTCTCAAAAAGAGAGAATGGAAAAGGATCATGATATAAGCCTAAAACTCAGTAACAAAGCTGGACTTCTAGTTGTCTTGTGAGATATAACCCAGGGACATTTGACATTTGTCCTCTACCCTCACCCCAACTTTCACACAGTTGTCTATTTCCCTTGAGCCAGACAGATCTAAGCTGTCAATTAATAGATAATGTAAGTTTACTTAGATGTCATGTAATGCTGTTATCCATGTGGAAATACATCAAATGTCCTAGTTTGCTCTAAAGGCTATGGCACTTAGTAAAAATCTTCTCCCATGGGAAGCCTAGCCTTGACAAATGCCTGAGGATTAGTCATAGTCAGCCATCTCTTTGTGATGCAAAATGACATAATCATTGGCTTTTTCAAGTAGTATTACACTTTTATTTTCTCCAAATAAAAAAGCAAATTCCAGGTTTGCAAATGATTTATGTTGTATAAATTTGTTATTGAATAAAGAGGTCTTGCTAAATCCCAGGAAGTTAAGAAATACAATAGCTGAACCACTTGCTTAAAAATTTTAATAAATTAAAGAATGTCTAAAAGCCAATGGTTTCTTTCAATACTTGTCATACTTTGTACTATATTGCTGCAGCCCTAGGTAATCAATAGCTTAGACTATCCTCTCCAAAGTCATCCTTACTACACACTGAATGCACCAAACACAGGCTGATATTCCATTGTAATAGGTGAGAACTTTATGTTATTTAACCTGGAGTAAGGCACCCTTATATTAAAATTTTATATTGAAAATAGGGCCAAAAATCCATTAAAATGCTTATGTTTCCTAAAACCCAACATCCAAAACACATGGAAAAAATTGCCTTTAGGGATTGAAAGTTGTTGCCTTTATCACACTGTGTCTCTAAATTCCCAAGGATGATTGATTTAACGAGGTTTGCACATTAAAAATCTTTTTCTTTGTTACAATAGAGGAAATCATAAGAAAGATTAATGCCCTCTGCATGGTGCCATAGAATTAAAATGTCTTTCAAATGTCTTCACTCCGGGAAGACTTTGCTATGCAGGCCTGTACGTAGCAAAGATTTTCTCAGTGTAAAGAATTTATTAGTCATGGCTGATGATGCTGGTGTGCTATAACCTAAATACCTGGAATATTCCTGTATTAAGACAAACTAAGCACTTCAGAAGGCTTTGAAGAAATGTTCATTTTTCAGATTGGTTTAATGGATTCCATGTCAAAAACATATGAGGCCACTCAAAGGTATGACATTCAATCTTGACATATTTTTGCATTGCAGTAGTGATATCTGACACAAAGCAGAGTAATGTGCTCAGACTGTTCTGTCTTAGAGAGTTTACCTCAAAGATAAAGGGACACAGACCAGGTTGAACATGTACCTCTTTCTTTAAGGGAAGAGCTTGAATCAGGGAGGTAATACAAAAGAATCAGAACAGCATACTGGCTATTTATCTTTACACCTTCCTCAAGTAATTTATAGGTGCTATCATATTAATTATCTCTGGAAAAACCAAAAATATTAATTCAATATTTCTTTCAATAAAAGTGCGTTATATAGAAATATGCCTTTAATGCCTGTATACTGGAAAAATCATCAAGCTCTATTTAGGCATGAAGTCAGGGTATGAATATATTTACAATGTGAAGAATAAAAAAAATATCAAATCACAGAATCATAGAAAACTCCAGGTTGCAAAAATCTCTGCAGTTCATAAGATCAAATCTTGCTCTGAAAGTGAGACAATAGACTGGTTATCCAGGGCCACGTCAAGTCAATGTATCTATCAGATCATCTTCCAGGACTCTGCTGGGTGAAATATCCAGTGTTTGAGTATTCTCACTGTGAAGAATATTTTTAATATCCAGAAAGAATTCTACTTCAGGCAACTTATGCCTGCTGCCTCATGTCTTGGCACCATGCATCCTTTTGCAGTGAGGGTACTTTTTCTCCATCACCACCTTTGAGGCCTTGGAAGGCTGCAATTAGAACTCCCTGAGCCACCTGCTCTTCAGAGTGAGCAAACTCAGTTCCTCTCATCTGTCTTCACACATTAACTTCTCCAGTGCTTTCATCATTGCAGTGTTTTTTGCTGGGTCTGGTGGTCTTACTTTCTCAGACCAAAGGGACCTAGACTGCTTTCCAAGGTACAGCCTAAGAAATGCCAAGCTGAGTGAGATATTCACATCCCTAATTTTCTGGCTGTACTCCAGTTGAAGTAACCAAAAGGACAGTTAGCCTCCTCTTCAAAGTTGCACTTGTGCCCAGCCTGCTACACACCCTGTCAGTCCCGTAGATTTCTGATAGAGACAGGGGAAGGAAGCATTGACACAACACGTGATGCAACCATGGCCTTGAGGTTACAGTCTCCCGAGGTCTGTTACAGGGTTTGTTCTTGCTCCTGCAGACCCAAACAACAGGTCAAGAAGAACCACCCTGCCATCATAAATTCAGTCCATGTTTCATCCATGGAAAAGAAAAACGTAACTTTCCCAAGGACTTTATGCATGATTACAGTAAGAATGCAAGACAGAGAGTAAGTACAGCCTTGACAAAAGATGGAGAGAATGCTGGAAATATAGATTTGAGCTCAATAAATGGAGAAAATGAAATGTCAGAAGAAGATTTCAAGCTAAATAGTATTGGGAAGTGAAATATCAGAAAAACATCTTAAAAATTAGAGGTATGTTTTCAACAACAAATATAGTTCTTCAGATAATACATGAAAATTAGGTGCACTCAGCCATCTGCTATAATTACTAAAACTCATTCATTATTTCTTGTTTAGCAATATGTCATGAGTTCCACCCAGGCACTCTCCCATTATCCTTCATATTCTGCAAACATATAGTAAGAGACAGTGCCTGTCATGACAAGCCTTAAATGCACAAGATAAAAGATAGGAGAAAACATGGAAATGAATCACAGAGAGAGACAAGTGATTAAGTTTTTTAAATAATTGAAGTGATTTGAATTCTTTCACATTTAATAACACTACTGTTAGTGCCTGGCTCAAGGACAAATGGGAAGGCTGTTGTAGAGATAGCTACTTAGCAAATATATTCTGAAAGACCATGCACCATGAAACATACTGGCCATGGGGCAAGGCTTTAGCATTACCACCCTGTCCTTGATATCTTTTCTTAATTCCGTTTCAGACAGGTTTCTTTAAACAAAGAAGACATTGAAAAAAAAAGCACAGCTGATCTCAGAGTGATGGGATGGACAGACACCTGCTTTCCCATCTATTTTGTTATTTCTCACTACAAAAAATCCTTAAAATAATGGTTGCTGTTTCCAGAATCTCCAATAAAGTAGATATAACATCATATTCTTATAATTAAAAATGTTTTAAAGACTGCAATGAAAATAAGATATAAACCCATAATCTTGCACAACCAATTACTTTTAGCTGGTAAATGTTAATTATAATTATGTAAAAAACACCACTGAGGATTGTTGATATCAGGCAATACGGCACTTTGCAGGCAAAAATGGGGAGAATTATGAGGTTTTGGTTGTCTTGTTTTCTAACCACCCATGGATAAATATCTGAAAGGCTAAAACCAGAAACTATTTTGTTTGCAGAAATATCCAACCTTGTCACTTTTCTACCAGCTTCCTGACAAAACCCATACAGTATGGCAAACACTGGATCATCTGCCTTGTTTACCTGAGACCATCAGGAACAACTTGTGCATCTATCCTTCTCCCTCAGGGCAAGAGAAATAAACGTGCTTTGGAGAGTATGGTTGTTCAAGAAGGAGAGAAAAATTTTAGGAGAAACAGAGAATGCAGAGGCAGGAGACTGGTAGCCCAGTGGAAGATGAGACTGGGGAGGAGAGGGAATGGGATGGGAATGAGGATGGGAGAAGAATGGGGACAAGGTGGGAAGAAGATGGGGTGTTGGCTGTGACGGATGCACAGTGTGGCATCACATAGGACAGATGTGATGTGCAGAAGGAGGTGGATTTGGTCTCTGGTCTCTGTTGCAGGGAACCAACAGAGCCAGAGACCATCATTCCAGAACTCTACTAATGTGGTAAATCAGTGGATTACCCTGGTTCGATTTATTGTGCCATGGCCACAGAATTGACGGATTGGTTCCACAGGTGGTCCTCTAATTTTAATTAAATTAAATACAAGCACACTGCTTCCAGAGTCAGCACAGTAGCAAAGGCAGTTCTCAGCACCACCAAATTTCATGCCCCCTGAGCCAGCCATGAAAACCATCTGAGGCAGCCTGTGTAACACCTGACTGCTGTGCTTTGGGAGACCCTTCAAATCACCATATTTGCATTATCCACCTTTTCCAGCCATGAAGAAGGGGTTGGTGGCAATAATCCAGATAAACCAGCCTGTCACTCAAGTGCACGACTGGAGTGGGGTGGGTGGGAGGCAGTGAAGAGCTCTAGAGCAGCCAAAGCTCTGGATCCCCATTTCTAACCACAGAAATGGAATGGGCGTTTTTTGGCACCCACCTCAGCACCAAGATGCTTGACAAACCCCATCTTGAAAACCAATTTAAGGAACATGAGCTCTTTTCCCTCTGAGACACAAATCATAATTTTGATGATACACCAGTCACTGAAGAATATTTGGCATCCATTTCTTCAAAAATGTCCCCCAGTAGGTCATGAGAACTGTTCCCTTCTCTTTTCTAACACAGGTGAAAGGAAATTGTGCTCATGATTCATCATATGATTTTTCAGCTGTGCTTTCTATACCACTGAAATATTCTCTATTCTCCTGGGCATCTTTAACCTCTCCTCCAATTGGATGTACTCCTACCCTTGCAAAGCATGTATGGTCGTGAAGCCATATCACTAACCTCGTTACAAAAAATGTATTCTCTTTTTTATTTCTATTGTTTAGAAAAATCTCAAAATATTCCACAGTGTGTTTTTAACCATACATTCAGTTCATATACAAATGAGTTAAATAAAAGTTCCTAAGGTGATAGAGTCCATTCGTCCTGGACACAATTTCTCAGTACCTGTAAGCTCTTCTCCCTTTACTGGTACTTCAAACCCTTGGAAAAGGATGGGATGTATTCAATTTTTGGTTTTTGTTTAGGGTTTTTTTTAAAAGCAGAGGCAGATCTTTCGTTATTTTCCACATAAAGCAAGCTTTTAATTTTTACAAAATTACACTTTCGGTAACTTCTTTCATGTCTATCATATCTGCAGTATCAGTACTCTTATTTGTGCACTTAGTAGTCTGACAAATTCTTTTTTTCTTTTTCTGTCTGCTTGTCTCACTTATTCCCTTTTTTTCTCACAGCATTTTGTTCTAAATAGTAGATAGTAGGGAGATCCCTAAAAATGGTAAATTGGCTCAGCAACATCAGACATTACAAATTTCTCTGTGTTTCTACCTTCTCTTGGCCTTATCCTCGTAGATCTGTAGTAGCTGCTGTCTTGCTTTAAGAAAAGTTCTTACCAGATGAAGTACTTCCAAACCAAGTCATGTTAGAACAATGCAACACTTTTTATTGCACACCTTCTGGTGGCAACCACAGAGAAAAGACATTACTGTTTTCTTTCTGTTTTCTCAATATATCCAGATGATTTTGGCACTGGTGAAACTGTGTTTTTTCCATCTTTCAGTCAGGGAAGTAGTAACTTTGCCTTTTTCCACTGGTTTTTTTTCCATGTTTGCTTCCAAAGTCACACAAGCAGAGCCCCCAGGCATGCATGTCATACATGATAAGCAACATGCAACACATGGTCTGCTCATTTGTACTGACATTTTCAGAGAGGAAAGTGCCTCTTATCCTATAATTTCCAGCCCAGGAGCCAAGAAGCTAGCTGTGATTTCAACAGGTGGTGCAATATTTGGTCCAGACCTGAAATGAACCTGCCTCAGCTGGGGTTAATTGGGATATGTGGAATAATGAGGACAAAGCTGCAAAGGACAGGCTACAAGTATTGTGCCATTGAATTCAGCATGGAAATCAAGTCCCAGTAATCTCAATATTGAGACTGTTAGAGAAAGGGAAGTGCTTGCCCACTTCGTTGCTGAATTTAACTCCCCGGCTTGAGATAGGAGAGCCATGAGAGCTGTGCAGAGCATGACGACATCAGAACAGCAGCAGATGCTGCAGAGGGTCTCTGCTGGCTGTGGGCAGACTGGAGCACTTGTGTTTGCTGGGAAATCTGCTCCAAGAGGTGTCTGAGCTCCTGTTCTCAGCTGCGGAGTGTACTGTGCACTGAGAGGTTTCACCCTGTGGCACCACAAGCTGGGGAAGCACAGCTGGGCATGGGCATGGGCATGGGCACAGCACCACTGCTGCCACCTTACCTGATGTCACACCTGGAACCCTGCAATTTCCAAGGAAGATGTCCTAGCAGCTAACATTGCTTGAGGTGGAACCATGTAATCCAGCTGTTCACCACACTGGGAGGAGCTCCTCACCCTGAGGTCTCTGTTGATGCTGCTACTACTCAGAAACCCAAACTTCAGAAAGAATTTGAATGTTAGATTTATGTGCTGACAAATAAATCTATCTCTTCTCACAGATATACTGTTTAACTTCAGCTACTGATCCTTATTTCTTAATGACAAAATAATAACCAAGGCAAAAGCAGTGTTCCCTTCTCACCATTTCAATACATGTAAGATTGTAATAGTATTTTAATTCAGCATAGCTAATGTGTCACATGAAATAGATAGAAAAATTTTTCCATATGCATCCCCAACAAAGCACTGTCGGGACAGCCGTACCCATTCTACCTCAACATGAAATATTGTCATGTCTCAACTAAGTCTTTTATGACAGTGATTGTATCCTTATAAGTGAATATTTGTGGAACTAACTCTCACATAGATCTTTGTGATAACAAATGATATTTCTCTTTTTCAGCATTGTTGTATAGTTGTCATTTTATCTGTGATGTAGCTAACTCGAGATCAATGAATCCAACCATGACACTAAACAGCTAAATAAGCTACCATACTCAGTGCATTACAAATCTCTTGTTATCTCCTGGTTGCTCCAAGTCACAAATCTACCTTTGTGTAAAAGTTTTTGTGTTCAGAAATGCTTCTTCTGAAGATGGATTTTAAAGCCAACCAAAGCCTATACATTTCCACCAACACTGCAATATGATGTTGATGGAAATGTATATCAAAAGTACACCAGAGGTAGAAAGAGGACAACTCTTCAGTTTGACTGGTAGACACAGAGGGAAGACCAAACACTGGATGATCTCCTAAACCCTGAATTTTCAATTAAGGTCACCATTCAATTTTCACCATTTTAGGTTTCCACCAAAAGAAAATACGTTGATCAAATCATCCAGAAAGGGACAAATCCTCTAGGTTCCTGAATTCCTATATTTATTTTCATTTTCTCCTTAAACACTTGTTCTTAACCTGGAGTGAATCTGTGAGGGTTGATAGAGACACTTTTCCTGTAGCTAACTAGTAAGTTCACATTCTCTCACCTCTCTAGCTACTCCGTTAAGTCCTAAAAAACATGAAGCTAGAAAGAAAAGGAAAGTGTGGTCCAAATTTCTCTGCTCTTGGCCTCATAACACAGCCCAGATTTCTGCTGTAAAGAAGAAAAGCTGATTCCACATACAGAAATAATGCCAGGTTAGCTGAGAACTCAGCAAAAATAATAATAAATAGCGTTAACTTTTAACTCAAACTTACCAAGATGGTTTGGAGGCATGTGTCCCTATTACTGTTGCTTGTATGATATTCCATTAGAGGTAGATTACTTGAAAGCTCCAAGTGTAGATAACTAAATCTATTTCAAAATGTCCTGTAGTTAAGGTCAGGTTTGTAGGACAGATGCATATATGTTGCGGGTTCGGTTTGTAACCAGGCAGAAACACCAATTTAGTGTAGTGGTTTGGTCCAAAATACTCATTACTGTTTATCTTCTGTGAGATAAGAATTAGGAGAAATGCAAAGCAGGCACCAAACTTGAAAGAAATATAAAGAAGTTTATTAACAGACCTAAAAGAAGGAAAAAAAAATTATACCACCTTCAGAACTCTCCTCCTCCCCCCACCTTCCTCCCTTCTCCCACTGACAAGGTAAAAAGACAACCCTTAAGATGTTCAGTCTGTTTACCACTTCCATAATAACCTTGTTCAGTCCATTTAGAAAGAGAAGTCTCTTCTTACTCATGCTATGAAAACATTATCACAACGAGACAAGCTGCCCACTTCCAAATATCGTTCAGTCCATTTAGGAAGAGGAGTCTCTCTGCCTGCGTGTGAGTCCCTTCCCCCGACCTGCAGCTTTTCCCGCAACTGCTTTCGAGGGTCCACTCTTGAAGTTTTTTGGGGTACAATTTTAAAGTTGAGCCATTCAGAAACAAAAAACAGAGGCCCTTCTCCTTCCCTGGGAGCAAAGGGTCCTCCTCATCTTCATCTTTAGGACTATCTCTGGGAGCATCTCTAGGAACTGAGGTTTTTTCCTTTCCCATTTGGAGCAAAAGTCCTCATCTGGTTCATCTCTCCCTGTTCAAACTTCTCATGAAATTACAGCTGCGTCAGCATCTGCCTATCTCGGCGCAGGTGCTTTTGTTCACGAGTTGAACACTCCACCCCCCATATCTTCATGAAATTACAACAGGTACTCTGATATATCATAGCTTCACAACAGAATTTCAGCTTTAAGCATCTCCTCTCTTGCAATTAAGCAATAAAAGGGTTAATCTCACCTCAGCCTTGCAGCTGGAATTCGGCTTATGGAAGTGGAGAGGGGGGAGAGCCAAGTCGCTCCGGCTGCCCACAGCAAAGCAGTGGTGGTGGGGGGGAGGGTCCACGGTTGGAACAGGCCCATGGCTCCAGGATGGCCGTGGCCCGGCCCGGCCTGGCCCCGCACGGGGCCCGCAGCCACCTGTCCCAGCGCCGGAAACGAGAGAGAGTTTGGGGGGGAGTTTGTCTATTCTCAGGTGTGGATCACAGAAGCGGTCACAACTTTAAGTGGCTTAAAGAATTGTCCATATTCAAACTGGCCAGCTGATAGGTTCTTTCAGGTCCCAGAGGAAGCTGTAAGCACCCCTTTGCAAGGACATCCCTTCCGGGACTATGCTTGCTAATCTATGACGAAGGGACCTGAAAGGTCATCTAATTCCAACCCTACTGCCACAGACAGGGACATCTTCCACTTCAGATTGCTCAAAGCCCCATCCAGACTGGCCCTGAACATTTCTAGAAATGGAGCAACCACAGTTTCTCTGGACAAGCTGTGCCTCACCACCTGAACAACAAGAACTGCTCCCCTGTAGCCCCTTTAGGCACTGGAAGATGCTCTAAAGTCTCCCCAGAGAGCTTTGTCCTCTCTGCAAGCTGCCAGTTAGTCTGTGCTAATGCTCTCTTTCCAGCAGCTGCACATCTCTTGTCTGCTTAAATCCTGCAGGCCAGGCTCCTCACTCTTCGTCTTCACTCTGGAGCATCCTCAAGCAGTGTGAAGACAAAATATGAAAAATTAAATTATTCAAGAACTGGGAGTTAAGCATTTAAATGCAAGTTTTACCGTCTCTAAGGTCAGGTCAACTGTCCTGCTGGACTGGCATAGACTAGAGCAAATGTTTTTGCCTAATACTGGGCTTTATGCACACTTTATTCAGTGCCCTACACTCCTCGATTGCATAAGCTACTTTTAGGCAAATTCATCTGATGCTTGTGTATATTTCTGCCATGTCTTCTGCACAGCACCAGCTGAATCTGCGTGCCAAATGGGGTAATAGTAAGTAGGAATCTACATTAATTGCTGTGCATTTTTATTCCCTTGCTAGTGATCCTGCAGCAATTACTCCTAGGCCATTGGAAAACAAATTATGTATTAATGCTTCTCTATGTTAAAGTAGTAGGAAACATGTCTCGGAGTTTAACATGCCATCAGGTTCATTTGAAAACAAGTAATTTGAATTTCTTATCATTAAATATAAAATTTTTTAAAAAGAGCAAAGCCTTTGGCTGCTGTTTATGATAATCTGCACAGATTATGGAAGAATCCAACAAATTACACAATTTTCCCTGAAGAGTGGCCCTGTACAGAAGCCAGTGAGAAATGCTGTGCAGTTTCACTATATTAATTAGAGAAGTCTAGCCTTGGGATATGCAAGCAGAGGACATTATTGGTTTTTTTATATAGAAGGACAAGGAGAGGACCAGACAGCTTCTTGTGATTTGTATATCTCTACAGTATGATCTAATTATGGTGTCTGAGCCCTCACAAAATTAAATATATTCTTGCAAAACGTTTCTCAGGTTGGTTTTGGCCTCAGGATTTATAGAGCTCAATCCCCACAAAGTTCTTAGCTGTATAGAGGTCCCTGTAGGTTCAGCCCAGAACACAGGACTGTGTTGAGATTGCTTGGCAGCAACACAAGAGTCTGGCAAAGTTTAACCAACCTCTGCCTTGAGGGCAGACCTGACTGCTTTTAGCTGTGTTGTTAACAAGGGAGATGCAACATTTTAGGATAAGAAAGTCACTTTTTAGTAGATATTTTCAGCTTCTCCAGTGGTCATCAAAAGGGATGGGTCAGTTGCTCTGGTTAGTAGAAATAACATTCTGGAAACTCATTGAGGTTTGACAGAATAGCTTCTTTTTTATGAGATTTTTTTGTTTTAGCAGGTGAAATGTTATGGCTCATTTTGAAAGCAGAAATTTTAGAAGTATCTAAGAATAGTTGTTTCCAACCAGAAGCAGTCACTACTAGAAACCTCCTGAGATCTGGGTGAAAAATTTTCAGTTCAGAGACGTTCCTTTTTACTAGACCTTCATTGTCTAAGTGCTGACTGCAAAATGAGTATCTGGCCAGGGTTTGCATAAGTGCATTGAAAGGGTCAATGGGCTCTGCAAATAGGCACCGGTACACTCAGGCAACAAATCTGCAAGCACAGGTGTAAATTTGGGTGCGGTTTCTATAGGTAGAAATTATGCTTTCCAACACCATTGAGCCTCCCCACTACAGCTCTTGCCAAGAAAGGATAATGTATAAGCAACCTTCAGAAATCCAGGAAATCCTTTTGGGTGTATCACCATGGCCTGGTGAAAATCACACAAAAGGTGGTGGGCAAAGAAGGGCTCCTCCCTGGGAAACTCACTGGCCTTCATAGTTATTTAAAAGGGGAAAAACACCAACTTGGTGTCTTTTTCAGACTGGTTTCAAAATTAAATAATGATAATACACTCAATATTATATTTATTTTTCATTTTTTGAGAAAAAAGCTATATGGCTGAGTTACCTCTATATAAGAACCCCTATTCAGGGTATTCTGTTGGGTCCATAGCTTAGTTTCTGTTGCCTATCAGGTGTTCAAATTTAATACTGAATGCCACTGAATAGAATAGGACTGAGCCTGCAGTAGAGATCACTGTGGAAACCACCTCCTGGATATTTTGTAGGGTTTGTTATGATGCTATTATAAGAGATGCCTCTGCCTGCATTAAGTTGCAAACAAGAACACATACAGAAGTCAATAATACAGAAAGAAATAGGAGAAAAGTGGGGACACAGAAGGAGACTGAGAGAGAGGTAACTTAGAAAGATATCACCACACGCAGATTCCTGCAGCATCCCACTGGTCCTTCTTCACCCTCCTTAATCTTTGGTGGTGCAAGTCCTGGAGTAGTTCTTCTGGAGGAACCACTTTTATACAGCCCAAGTCCTGGGTATCCATGGGATAAAAATGCCATTCCCACAGCTTGGGCTGGCACGTGTGTAAACAGTTGTTTCCTTTCTCACAGTTTGCCACCATGTGAATTTTTGTCCTGATAGGTCTTATTTTAAGTTCCCACAGTCTGTACAGTAAAATTTTGTCCAGTGTGCTAATTTAAAATCTTCACCTTCATTAGACCTGGAATTCAATTCCTGTTTTGCCATCTGTGCTAATCTCAAGTTCCTGTTGTGGTGGCTTATCCAATGGGAAATTCTTTCTTTAACAGTGTTTTGAGATATGCAGCTGCATTCTTCAAGTCCTCACAGAGCTCACCTGTGCTTCCCAAGCTGGCAGCTCTGTCAAGGCTGGTATAATTTGGGGAAGGTTTTTCCGTTCTCAGTTTGCCCAGTTTTTCTTTGTGAGTAGGGAGAACATTTAAATTTTTTTGTTAATGCTTCCAATATAAAGCCATGGCTTCCCCTATGCAACCAATGTACCCAGTCACCAACAAAACAGAAGGAAACCTGGCAATTCCCTCCACTCAACCTATTGACTGCAATGACATTTAAGAAAACATCAGCACCTGGGTTTAATATCTCAGTTATTAATATTAAGAAATATAATTTAATTCTGTTTTGATTTTTTAAAAATAAAAATTAATATATTTATATTTATATTTATATTTAAACATCATAATTCCAAAACATTTCACCTTTTTCAGTAAGGAAAAAGAAAGTGAAAAAAAAAAAAGCAGGGTCCTTCTCCTACCTCCTTTTTTGGAAGCCAAGAGACAGGACAAGCCAAGGAAACTGGTACATGTCTGAAAGATATTTTAAGGCTAGAGGAACAGTCAGCTAGTAATGCAACCAGCATTAACATAGCCACTAATACAATAATAATTTATAGAAAAATCACAGGTTGTGTAATCCTCCAAAAGCTTCCTTTGAAAGGAAAGCAAAGGCTGTTTAGTGAAAGCTTCCACTCTTTTCAAGGGTGGATACCTCAGGGTAGGATTCAAACAATTTTGTTCACAGGGTTTTTTGTTGGCTTATTTTTTTGTGGTGGTGTTTACTCAATATATAATTTTATAATGATGTAACTTACATCTCTGTAAATTATATTCCATGTGTCAGAATCAATGCCCCTAAAATATTCTCAAAAGGCACTAAATATATTTCATACATTCCTTGCTAACTCTGTGTTATAAAATAATTGATACACAGCCCACAAAACATCTAAAAATACTCTCTCAGCTTAAAAGATGCCTGCAATTTCTTCTGCTGTGCATAGCTGCAGACCACAGAAACCAATCCAAAAAGCCAGTGACGGCAATATTCGGGAAGCTGCAGAGAGAGAAAACAACTTTTCACAACCTGAGTATTTGCTTTGTTTTACACTGAATGGTCATTGAATATGTTTACACAATTCAGCAACAGAATAAATTTCCAGTACATCTTTTCCTAATGAAAAATATTTTTCCACAGTTCTTGCCATTATTGGACTTCTTACAGTTAATATTTTATAAATCTAAATAAAATAGGAGATACAATTATATATAAATTGCTGTTGTGTGTGCATGTTTATTTCAAGTTATTATAATAATTTCAGGAATATTAAAACTATTTCTAAAATGAACAGACCTCCATCATTAATTGTCTGAGTGTTCATATGGTTGGGTTTCTCTTTTTTTTTTTCCCTTCCAAAAATTGGTGGTACATCTTTAATAATCCCCAAATATCAATGAGGACGCCCATACGAAACAGACTCATGAAGGCTTAAACCACATGGAGATTAATTCTTTTCAGCAGTGGACTCTTTCTGTGATCTCAGATTTATTACTGCTGCAGCGACTTTCAGTCAAAAAACAAAGGGCAGGAAAAAATAGATGAGAAGACTTTACATTTATTCCAGATGCTCACTTACATTTTAAGATGTAGGAAAGGGACAGGGGAAGCATTTCAGAGGTTCATAGGGAACACAATCCCATGGAGGTAAGGTTTGGTGCATCTCCTGACAGCAGCATGGTGACAACTTGTCCCTCCTGGAGCAGGAGGTGGGGAAGGATCCAAGTGTGCCCAACAGACTGAAATGCACAAGGATACAACTCCTCTAGTGCCTACAAAACCCAAAAACCATCCACCCAAAATGCCACCACATGGTTGTTGGTCTGCTGTAGACAAGGGTGACACTCCTGGGGTGCAGAGCCTGGGGCCAAGCCTGGAAAGTTGGGAAGGGAGGAAGGACCACCACACACCACGCAAGGCACATTCCTTCACAGGGAGTAGATGGAAAGAATAATTTCAGGAATGACCTGTACTTTCAACATCATCAAACACAGCAATGGCTAGGTAGAAAAATCTGTGCATTGGGAACATTTACGCTATGTGTAGACATCATTAGTGTGGCTCTATGGGCACTAACACAGCAGAAAATTTCAGTAGAGAAACTGGCACTTCCCTACTGATCATGTCCCCATCTTATGTGCCAGGGATTTTATTTTGATTATGTTTACTCTCAAAGAGGTAGTTTCTCCTCATTGTCTGTAGGGCACTCAAAGCCCACCTTTGAAGCCAATGACACTCTGCCTGTGACAGAAGCAGCACAGCGTGGCCTTGTGGGTGAAAATCACAAACCGACTGACATTTGCAGTGCTGGCCTTTGATACAACTTCACTACACCACACATGGGGACAGCCACAGCCAGCATAAAATAAAGCCTTCTGTGTTAAACCCTCCCAAACCACCACTGATATGAGTAGATTTATAACTGCATGGACAGGCCTTTGTTCCCTGGAAAAAAAACCCAAAAACCTATTTGCAACTTGGAGAGGGAGGAAAAAAAAAGAAAAAAACTCCAGAAAAAACTTTTTCCTTCCAGTGATAGATTTCTGAACCTTGTGAACACATTGCTGAGATTAACTGCTTTCTTCTTAAAGGGACTTAAGGTTCCTCTGTCTCACAAAGCTACACTCTTTTTTCTTTTTGTGAGAAATGACTCAGTTGGGGGGTTGTGTCCAAGAATGATACCCACATGAACAGACAGGAAGTCAATGGTGTAATTTAGGAGGCCAGCTGTCTGCAGCATGCTGTCATTAGCTAGCCCTTGAAGGTGACCAAGGAATCTAAAATAATGTGGAGAAACACTTTGCATTTGACATTCTGGCATTTTGTTTGCTGGAAAACAAGTGTTTTTTAAAAAATCCGGGATCTTTCAAAAAGTAGATCTGCTGTGGAATTGAGAGCAAAAACTACAAATTAACAGGAAGGGGAAACCCCCCACTCCAACTTCAAGTAAATGGATAGACTCCTGCATTTTAAGACCTGATTAAATATTTAAGGTCTCATTGAACAGAAGCACCAGGAACATCTCCGGACAAGCTGCTGTAAAATCTTCATGTAAATCCTCATGCCTGTCCACTGGACAGGCATGAGCATTTCTCCAGATAGCCTTTGAAATATATTATTTTGAGAAAACTATTTTGCAAGCCCATTTCATGTGATGATGTGCATTTTGTTTAGGCAACCAGGGTTAAGAGAAGACTGCTAAATAAACTCATTCGGAAAATGGGTGCCAAACCTAGAGGGAGGAGCCTTCACCTGGAGGTACTGGATGCACTGACCATGGAAGAGTAGTGAATGAGCCCAGAACAGGGAAGGGAGGGGAATAAGCAAACCCAGTAGAACTGCTCATAACAAGACCTTTTATCTTTTTTTTTCTTTCCAATGGAAGAGCTCTAGATGAATTAAGACCCAAAGAAAACAGGGTTTTTCCTAAGCTTTTGCATTTCTGATGCCTGGAGCTCCCTGCCAACTGGAAGCATGAAACAACACTATATCCCATCCTTTCTTATTCCAGTTTTGTGGTCAGATGACTCCTTGGCTGGCCTAACTGACTGCTAACACATATCCTGACCTGGTCCCAGGTGAGATAGCTTTCCCATAAAGGCACTTACAGGACAAAGAGTCTCACCAGATAAAAGCTTTAAGAAGCAATGACAGTTAGCATCTGGTTAAAATATCTGCACTTCTTTCTTCACTGCATCAAGCTGTTAATTTTTTTTTTTTTTTTTTTTTTTTTTTTTTTTTTTTTTTTTTTTTGGTGAGGAACAGTTTGGAATAAACAATATTCCTATGGCATCTGTTAGAGTCCAGTGCCACTCTTTGACATGTCCTTCAGTATACCTTCAGTATAAATATAATCTGGGCATCACTGCTGCTGTCTCAGAGGTGGATGTTATCAGGAACAGCTAGAGAATCATAGAAACATAGAATGATTTGGGTTGGAAGGGACCTTAAAGATCTTATTTCAACCCCACTGCCACAGGCAGGCTTAAGGTCACCGGAGGTAGATGAATCCCTAACAACATGGCAGTCAAACCTGTGAAATATCAGTTCAAACCATCAAAGGCAAGAGCAAAGGAACAATATGAACAAACCAACAGTTGAAATCTGAGAAATTTCTCAAATTCTCCCCTTTCCGAAACTTATAAAACTTCGATTTTGTTATTAGCGGCTTTTGAGCTGTAGATACCTTAAGCTTCCAAAGAAATTGTTTACACTGCCAAACTGAGATATTTTAATTTTAAAAAATTGTCAAATTGATTTAGTGTAGCAATTTCAAAACTTTCTGTCAAAAATATGACCTAATTAAAATGAAACTGAAAAGCAAGTATTTACAGAAAATGGTTTTGTTGCAAAAGCACTGATTTAGACACCTTCTACACTTGTCTTAAGGAAAAATAATCAGAAAATCTTCAAGGACCTCTATTCAGAACCACAGCAAGTTCAAAACTGCAAATCTTACATTGCCAAACAGCTTCCCATTGATTACAGTTTAGAATATTTAGCTTCTGCAGCTCCTTGTCTCATGACAACACTTTTAACTTGTCCTTCCAGCTTTTAAGTGCTTATCCCTCTTTGTAATATTGCATGTCAGTGTCCATCTTTATCTTCAGCATGTTTCCTATTTGCCTCCTCTCTTTCCTCCTGATTTGACCCAAATTATCAGATCCAGGTTTGGATTTACACAGGCAGGTTTGAGTAATCCCAATGGATCTTTTACTTATATATGAATATACATATACAAATAGATATATATATATATAACCAACAAAAAAGATATACAAATATATGTGTATATACATGTAAAAAATATTTATGATATGTATACATAACAATTCACTATATATATCATGTAATATATACACATACATCCTGTTCAGAAGGTGTAAAGAATGGTACACAGACAACTGAAAGCTCTGAGAAAAGGGACATCTATTGACATGTATCAGACAATGTAAGTGGCCTCAGAAAACTACATATCATAAAATTTTAATAGAAATTTGTGATGGGACCCAAAGACTGGAGAAAGACCAGATAAATTTTTTCCATGGTTTCAGGTTCCTACCAACATTTCACAGAATCACAGAGTTTCCTGAGTTGGAAAGGACCCACAGGGTCATCATCAAGTCTAACCCCTGGGCCTGCACAGCACCACCCCAAGAGTCACACCACACACCTGAGAGCATCGTCCAAACACTTGAACTCTGTCAGGCTTGGTGCTGTGACCACTTCCCTGGGAAGCTGTTCCAGTGCCCTCTGGCTGAAGAACCTTTTTATAATATCCTCCCATGACCTGAACCTCCCATGACACAACTTCACACCATTCCCTTGAGTCCTGTCACTGGGCACCACAGAGAAGAGGAAGCTGTAGACTGCATTGAAGTGCTCCAAGCAATCCATGACACAATAAACTTAAGTGCTTTGTTATGGGATAATGTATCAAGAATTCCTGTTTTATTAACTACTTGATTACCTGCTTACACAATCTGGTGAATATTATTTGTTGTCTGGTAGTGACCATTGGGTAAATTAAAGAATCTGAAATATTCAATCTGGTTTTTTTTTTTTTCCTGCAAATAAAGAACAAGAGAAGACTAAATGAAGTGCCAGAGGTGACACATCTACTAAAGATTATACTCAAACAACACATGTTGAGACACAAAAGCCAAAAAATTTGAATTAAGGTTGCAATACCTGTGCTGACATACAAGTTGTTATCCTTAAAAAAATTGAAAATAAAATTAATGAGGGCAGCAAGAGATGAGGAAATGATCTGAGAATTATTGTTAGAAAATCAGCCCAGATTTTCGAACTTAATTCTAAATGTCTTGATTTATGTCAATTTAAATATTATATGCTCTTTATTCGTAAAAATATTAACTTTTACTTCCTACAGCAGTAGTAAGTCACTCTATTAATCCACAGTATACGTTTCAGTTACATCACAGCTGCAATGGACATGGCACCATGCACTATAATCTGCTTTCCTACGTGCTCTTCAGTGGCACCACAGTGGGACAAACACAGTCACTTTGCTTTAGCTTCACATGCTGATTCAGTGATAGAATAAAGTACTTCACAGATTAGCTTAGCCTGCAGCACTTAAAGGTCAGGATTTATTGTAATGTAAATCACAAGGCAATTTTATCTTGACAGAGATTACATACTGTTACAATATTTCTTGCTGAATCTAGTGATGTGTTTGCTTTTTCTCTGCAACTGCTGTGTAAAATTGGACTTCAGCCCAGAAAAGAAAAATGGATGGCAGCCTGTTTGGTTTTTCAGCAACAACTTAATTTCTGTGCAAATATTGCAGCATTCTGAAGGAAAGGTATTAAAAAAACCCTAAAAAAACCCCAAAGAACAACAAAACAAAAATCCTGCTATTAATCCAAGAAAACCTTGCAGGATGGAAAAGCAGTTTGTATAAATGTTCAGCAGGACATTCTCGGAGTTATGCTTAACTCCTGTTAGATGAAACCAAATGATCTCATTACAGAATGCTGAAGCGGCATCTTGTCATTCTTTCAAAATGCATTTAAAAAAAAGAAATTGACATTTATATCCTAGCTAAGACTCCAATGGTAGTGAGCCAATGCTCTAGAACCTGCTCCACTCACAGGTGAGCTGCCTTGGGTTATGTGGTGCCAGGACTGTAGGGCACGGTCCCCTTCACAGGGGCTGAATAAGCTCTTTTGTACCATGTTTACAGACAACAAAAGTTCTGTGTACTTGTGCATTACAGCCACAGCATTACCAAACACAGTTAACAACTTGCATTCAACAGTGGCATCAGGAGACACAGATGGGCTCTCCATGTCTTGTGAAGACACTTGTCAGCAAAGACTTCAGGGTTGCCTCAGGTATTAAGCACACACATTCCTCCCATTTACCGAGACATACATGTCCCCAGGAACGGGACTGCAATGCTGCAAATCCATCTAAAAAGTGCCTTGCAGGATGAACAGAGCTGGTGGCACTGGAAGGCTACATGGAAAAGGATGTGCTACTGTTGAATGACTCCTTTAGCAGAGCCTAGCCTTAGGTTAGCAACAAGATGAGTTAAGTACCTCATTCGTTTGAAAGTCTTGCTGTTTTCCCAGTCTTTCTTCCAATGTTTAGTAGTTTGGGAACAAACTAGGCATTTCAGTGAACTCTCTTTTGTGTGGAAAACAGAAGGGAGGAAGACAGGAGAACACAATATAGGGCGGAGAGACTTGGAGACAAGGCAACAGCATTTTTATAGTCCTCACCACCACAATCCTGGGATTGATGTGGTGACTTGATAAGATGTTGAATTATGCAACCATTCCCACTGATGTACTAATGCATTCATTTTGGCCTTTGAACGTAGCTAGACTTGCTGACCTCAGACTGAGCTTTTAGATAGGATAAACATGCTGCTGTGCTAATGTACATATCAAGTCTGGAATCTGAAAAATCATTAAGACAATAAACATGACGCTGAGTTTACAAATTCACTTTTTCAAGCAAAATCACACTTTAGTCTATATTAAGAAAGCTCTCTTTTCAGTCAAAAATGGAGATCTGTATATAAACATACAGTTGTACAACTGCTGTGCATATTTTGTATTTAGATTAAATGGCAAATTAGTAGATCCTGGTAGATTTTCTGGATTCCTTTCACTGAATTCCCACCATCTATATTTGTTTGTCTTTTCTAAGTTAGGATTTTAAAATGCAATTATAGCAAAATACGCAAATCTATTTTGCACTCCTAGATCAAGCTCTGAGGAAGGATGCCAATTAGAATTCAAAAAGTTTGTTTCTAATGAGCAGAAAAAACAGGTGTTCATGGGGGAAAAAGCAAATTTCACATAATTCTACAGTTTATTGAACTTTGTAGTTGTTTCAAACTGCATTTAACATTATGGCAATTTAAAAGGGATACTGGAGTCATATTACTATGTGTCTCAGAATATGAAAGAATAGGAATCTGTCAGACACCAAGAACAGTTTACAAAAAAATAATAAGAATTAGTAGTAATTATATTCTTACTTGCATTAGTTGGTTTGGGTTTTTTTAATTGTACCCTCTGGCCTTAGTAAACAGTGCTGTTGACCTTGCTAGTTTGGGTTTAGGGTGTATTGTTTATTTACACAGAGATTTGTAAGCTATGCAAACAAACAAACAAACAAATAAATAATGAAACAAATCTTCCACATGAGTCTGAGACCACTCTTTTGGCACCAACTCACTTCTAGCCAAAGAGAACGCATTTTAATAAATTTTAGAACACACAAGTTTCTTTAAGTCCCTCCTTAGTTTATTAATTTTAGTATCATTACCCTTTCATGTAAATATTTCTTTCCAAAGCTGAAGAGAAAAATAGACTCAGAAGCAGCCACCAGGTTCCTGGTTTTTTTAAAGTACACAGTTTACCAGCTGCAATCAAATTAGGTTAGCAGCACATTTAGGTTGATTTTTACATCTGCTAAAGAAAATAAAAAGTAATCTTTTGATGATCACAAATGAAATCTGATATAAATATCTACCCACTACACATTTTTAGGTGGTCATTTAGCAATCAGACACAACAAGAAATTAAATGCCATGAGCCTGTGCTAAATTACAAGGTCATAACTATTATTATCATTGGGGCATAATAGCTCATTTATTCTATCTCGTATTCTTATTGATCACAGATCTTCATAGCAGCTTAAAAACAGTAATTTCCTACTAGATTATATATATTGTCCTTTCTTTTTTCCTAGAACAGAATCTGAATTAACACATTTCTTTGCATTGAAGCCTGTGTTCTAACACAGACCAGACTGATGCACTCAGTGCAGCACCATGAACTCACTGTTAGATGTCTGCAGAAGGTTCCCATGGAAGGCCCCTAAAACTACCATGATACAAGCATTGGGAGCCCCCAGGCCCTCTTCAGTACTCAGTGGGACTGTAACAGGAGATACAACAGCTCAACTGCCTTCCACGGACCTTAAGAAGAAGCAAGGCTATAGATACCAGTTTAATATGGCTGAGCCTTTAATTAGCACAATGAAAGGTTTCAACAGACAAATACCTTGCTGGTGCAAAGACTCCACAATTTCAGATGTCAATATCCCTTTTGTCTCTGTGAAAAAAAAAAGAAATGCTACCTTAACAAAAGATGTAGAAGTATAAGTTTGCACCTTATCTGATTTAATCCACCACAGAAAGTTAGGTGAGCACTGAGATACCAAACCGTACAATGGCAGCAAGAAGATAACATCCTTTCTGCTGGCATATGCTGCCCATAGCACCCAGAACAAAACCTCCCTCACTGTGTTCCATCTCCAGCTGCTCCAGTGCAGCTCTCTGGGGCAGGTCTCTGGAAGATCAAGCACATCAGGACTAGAGAAGTTATATGCATTTAATTTCCACTCCATTTGCAAAATATTAGCAATTGCCCATGATTCTGATATGTATCATATTTAATCTCACTGAAGTAGAGAGAAATGCCTGGGAAATGCCTGCCTTCTATCCTGTATTTGGAATTATTAGGTGTGCTGGATTCACAAAGACTAGCACAGAAAGGCCAACATCAGGCTCAGCTCTGCATGCCACATAATTATCAATAGGGGAGAAGTGGGTGCAGATTCATCCTTCAACTTTATCACAACCACACTGAATTTTCTGCAGTTTAATTGTTTTTATCCTCTTTTTAAACTCACATGAATAATAAATACATAGTAAAATAAAAATGCCTGGAAGTCTGACACAGGTAGAATATCAAGATTCCAACACATGGTAAGTGTAATAATTGCAAAAGAAACTATGTGATTTAGGAAGTGAAAGTCACTTCCAAGGGATGTGCAGGTACTTATTTTCCAGTGGTAGCAGAGGAATTTGAAAGTCCATGAGGTTCAAGGGCCAAGACCTTGGTGACTGAGATGCCCAGCTCCTGTGTTTTCACTGTGGAAATCAAGCTGCAGATCCATTAGTTACTCAGATGTGACCTGAATATTTCATCTCAGTGCTCTGCACAATGTGTCAAAAAGGGCCATTGAACTGAACCAAAAAGGCCCTTTGCTGGAAATACATTTTTAAATGGTCACACAGCACAGTTGCTTATCAGTCTTTTATGCAAGAGAAGAAAATTTTACTTCAGTAAATACTAATTCAAAAATACATTTTCACTCATTTGAGCATATTTAAATACAAAATCCTCGCTGTTAAAAAACAAAAGAAATGTTACTGCATTGCATCCCCATCACAACTGGGAAAGAATTTAAAATTATAAATACATGAAATAGCAAGGATAAATAAAGCTTTGCATCCTTTCTGAGAAAAAGAATAGTTAGTGATAGCATTAGAAACAGTATTGAAATAACTTTAGTCAGGCAGAAATAACTTATATTGATTTTTACTTCGCATCTAAGAAAGATGCTGCCTCAACTTTTTAGAATTTGGGTGCCAAATTCATCTTGACAAAAGACAAGAGAACAATAAAAAGAAAATGCCCTTCCTCCTCTGTCTCCCACCCAGATGGGCATAGGAGGAGGAGAAAAGGTGTAACACCACTAGGTGAAGTGACCACTGATCAAGAAATACTGTATGTAGAAATTTCCATACCATTTTACTGCTGGTTTTTATAAGTCTGCTCCTCACTAATCTACCTAAGCAAGGTAAGGGCTGTGATGATGCTAGTGAAATGAGGGGGGAAGGATCAGAGACAAGACAAGCCACGAGGTCCTTGCAGGAGCTGAAAGGGATGCTGAGGAGTGGCATAGCACAGGGGTTCATGAGTTCACAGGATCATGAGTTAAGGGACAGGGGCAGCCACAGATCCTCTTCACTGGACCATCTCAGAGCCAGGAGGGAGGCAGGACAACATGATGGAAAGCACAGTTGGAACAAAGCTGAGTCCAGCATGGGGGAAATGCAGGCATGAGAAGATATTGCAAGGAGCCTTTGTAAGAGCAGGGCATGGAGTTGCAAAGTCCAAAGTAAAGCAGGATGACTGCTTGAGGCAGGAAAAAATTAGGACATGAGTGTACTATCTGGATGTCAGAACAAAAAAAGGACACATCTTCCCCCTGCATTCAGAAATAAAATCAAATAAAATTACCAGCCTATCTTTGAATAAGTACATATTTTCTCAGCAAATTCTGCACACCACAAGCAGTCAAATATTTTTTGTCTATTTTTATATATCTGCAAGGTGACAAAACACAGAAACATAAGCCTTCTCTACATGCAAAATAGTTATCTGTGCTGCATAGAAGTTACATCTCAGTTGGCAAATTTCGGTTGTATGGGTGGAAGAGGCCCACAGATTTTTAAGGTGTGCATGCGCACCAAGAAAGAGAAAAGATTCAGGTATAAAAATTCTACCTGACAAAAGCTGATCATGCCGTTTTTACTCATAACGTCAGAGCCTACTTTTTAGTCGTAACAATGGGTCCCCCTAGTGGGTAAAACCCTAATTGACGAATTTTGTCATTTAAGTTTCTCTGAACACAGCTAAGTATCACATTTGATTACTAAGTGGAGGATGCTGCTTTTAGGAAAGTGAACATGAAAAGATACGGTTAACTTTTGTGCAACTTCTGAAAAACATAAAGCCCAGCCACAGCGACATATATTCCTACTGAACTGTTCCATTAAGCAATAAAGTAACATCCTTAACATCTAGGTTTTAAAACAATAGTAATAAAAATAACTTTTTCTGTGAAGATTGCTCTGGGTAGGGCATAAACAGTTTGTGAAACAAAAAAACTGCGAGAAAGAAAAATTAGTCTTGCTAACACTTTTTCAAGTCATGAAACTCAGTGTTTCACAGAGAAATTAATTAGATGCTGTTAGCACTGCAACTGCTTTTAATAAATGTGGCAGCCATTATAAACTGGCATAATTACTTCACTCACACAGCTCCAGACATCAGAACCTATTTTATTAACTGAAGAAGTCTCCATTAGGATAGAAGGATTATGATTTGTTCTTTAGTAGTACTGGGGAAGTAGCTAACTTCCAATGGGGGCTGAAGAACTGACTTGTTGCCTTTTTTAATGTCTTTTTAAGGGTGGTCCAGTATGATCTACATTAACTAGCATTTTTTACTGATTTCATTTAATTGGGTTGTTTGGATGTGATTATTTTATTTATATAAATAGCAATCAAAAATACCATACAGACATTTTACTACTTTCCTTTTCAGGTACAGCACATTACTCTACTTTTGACCTCTATTGAATAGCTCTGCCTTTCACTAACCAGAAGAACACAAATTGGAAGTTTTTTTTGCTTTTTTAACCCCATCACAACTGGGTTAAAATAGACCTATTTATTTTACGAGTTTTCAGAACTCCTTTTTCAATGGTAACTGTTCTCTAATATATTTCTTTCTTATCCTGTATTTCCACTTACAGTTGGGATAGTCACTGTGATGCAATCTCTCTGACTCCAGCAGACGAGTGGGAAGAGTGCCTGCCTGTTGGAAAAGTCCGATGACTGTGGCGGGGGGAGACACTGCAGAACAACCAATATGGTTGATAAAAGCAAGCTCCGTTTATTAGCCATCCAGAGGCACTTATATAGTATACCAGCTTGTTAACTCTTAATTGGCTTAAACCTATCACAGCATATTTCTGCTTCTACATAATTAGACTACATTGGCAAGCTTCTACAGTTATGTTATGATTAAAGAATTCAGAGTTCACCCTCCCTTCTCCTGGTCAGTACATCTTATCTGCACAGCTGCACATCCTCAAAAACTCCCTTTTTTGTTCTCAGGCCTGTTTCTCACACAGGCACTTCTCATGGAGGGCTTTTCTCATGCAGGCCTTTTGCTTGCACAGTTCTTTTATTGATCCCATAATTCTATCAATGACCCATGCCCCTGATCCTCTAATCATTTTACAACACCTGCCAACACCTGGGAAAGAAGGAAGAGGCTACAGAACCTGATGTAAATTACTGCATGCTTTTGCTAACACAAATTGTCCATATATTTTTCACACCAATAAAGTAGGCTTTGTCATCAGTCAAACTTCAAGGTCATTTAAGAAAAAGATTCAAAACCAAAACTAACAAAAAAAACCCAAACAAAAAACTCATAAACAAACAACAAATTAAAAAAAAAAAAAAAAAAAAAGAAAAAAAATCAATCAAAAAAGACCCTTTCAGAAATTCATTTCATTAAATTATAATGAAAATAAAGAATTAGTAATTTCAGTTTGCAATTTAAAAAATTATCCAGATGTTATTTTTGGATATATCTGTTATTTACATTATTTCTGCTAAATATTCTAGACAGTCTTATTTAGAAAAAGTAGCCCCTTCCTGCTAGGCCCATTCTTTATCCCTTCGAGAGGAGTATTTTATAGGAATTATTCCTTTAAATTTATTTCTTCCTTTGAAATTATTTTAAATACTCTTTTACAAGTGGTTTTCAAAATAGTAAAGGCTAAAAAGTGGAAAATACAACCTCCACCACCAATACACTCATATGTGATTTCAAAAAACCTACATATGGAAATTTCTCCCTTATTATGTATTCTGAGAGCGATCACTGCTGACTGCTGGTAATTGCCAATGTGTTCAGTTTGCTTAGCAACAGTTTTACAGTAGATGTACCATTTGTGCAATCATAAAAGTAAGACACTTGCAGATTCTCTACAAGTATATGATGTTTCTACTGATTTTCTGCTAATATGTGTAACATTTTAGTAGGAGTGTCTGAATGGATTTGTGCAGATATTTCCCTTGGTGTACCTTAGGGAAGCACCAAAAAACACTGGCTTCTTTTTCCCTCTGCAGAATTGTTTTTCTTTATGCAAAAATGGGAACATTCTAAGCATCCCTACAGACTTACTTCCGTGGTAGCTACAGAAAATGAGTTCTACAAAAGTTTTCCTAGCACCAGTTGGTATCTCCTATAACCTATTGGCTTAATGGAAAAGTCAAAGAAAATGCAGCTCTTGCTTCAGTTAGGTTCCCTGTGCACCAAGACAGGTTGTAGTCACAGCCATTTACTGCTTAATAGTAGGACCCAGTTCAACCAAAACAAATAAAGGGTTGCTTACATGAGCAGCACACCCATCACATATGAGCCCACAAAAAAACTTCCAACCATGCAAGGGTTTATGAGCAACTATAAGCAATCTATGGGGCAAATGGATTTAGTGCAACTGTCCCTATCCTCTGTTCTTGTGTAATTTGTGATAAAAACCTCTGCTAACAAAGTTTACTTTGTAATATCCCAGAACTGCACACAGCCTGCAAAACTTTCTTAGCACAGGGATTTAAAAATTGAAGGATTTCTCCACACTCTTGTTTCATGGCTTAACTACCACACAATCTCCAGCAATGCCAGTCACAAGAGAAACTTCTTCCTGAGCTGCGGCCACAGTGCAAGAGAAGTTGTACCCATGAGCCCTACTACAAACTTGTGAGGAGCCCAGAAACAGAGAGATCTACATGGACACAGATGCCCTCCCCTTTGGGTTGCTATTCCTTTCACGCAGGCCTGTGACTTAGCTTAAGAGTTCAGGGCCAGCTGTGTCCCTTCCCAGTGCCTCTGTGCTCTTCCCTCCTTTCACGAACTGCCTCTTTGGCCTCTGCTCTGTTGCCAGCTAAGTTGTCGCGGTTTCCTCTTTGCCAAGCTCCAAGGGCATGGTTGAGCACAGCTCTGCTGTATGTGGTAAAATCAAACACACCAGCAAAACACTCAAGATGTTTCTCAAGTCAAGCAGAGCCTCCACATGATGCAGCACATGCAACATTAACGTTGTCTGACTGTTGATGACTTAACTGTGCCATGGAATCTCTCCCACAAATAAACACAAACCGAGTATGTTTGATGTTACAAACCTAGTACATAAAAGACAGCTCTAAAATAAGCCAGTAGAGTAGTATTTGGTGTACACTGCATTCTAACATGGTATTTTTATTCATTTGAAAGTTCTTGATTTCCTCAAAGCTGCATGGCATTAATTAGGGTATTGATGGACTATTTGGAACAGTTATAAACAATTGTTACTATAAGCTCTTAAAAAGAGGTTCCAGTGATTTCAGTGCAATGGATTACAACATTTCCTAAGCTGCCGTTTTTAGACCTCTATCAGGCATCACTGTCCTCCATAGCAAAGGTGAGAGAGAAATATTTGTCCCAGGTACGTCAAGTCAGACCTTGTTCATTTAACACTAACCCACTTTTGCAAGTCTAGAATTAAGGCACACATTCAACAGCATACCTATTACATATGATGTAATACTGAACTGTGATGACTGCTGAACCCTGACACTATTCTACAACAGAGATGATAAAATGTGCCACCAAATCACTCCCTTCCTTTATGATTTCATGCAAAGCATAAAATGAAAAAAACAGGAATCTGCATCCTATGATACACCAAGAGAACTACAAAAAAAGGACCAGGATTGGTGTGAGCCCCAAAAAACACACAGAATTGCATGTAGTGTCAATGCTGGGGCCAAGCAGACAGTTGCAAGTTCAGAGCTTAGATCTTACCAAGCTCTGGTCTCTCATATGTCACAATTATTGTCAGGTGGTGAATATCAAGAAAAGTCAACAGGAATTGCAACAACCCCAGTACACAAAACTGTGAGATCATCAGTCCGCAGCACAGAAAAGGCATGGTTTTGAAATGCAAAAATCTCCAGAACGATGAAATTAAGAAAAAAAAGTAAAACCAAACATTGAGACAGTATCACTACTCTGATTGTTTCTTTTTCCTTTCTTCTGTGTCACTCCCACAGTCTGAACAACTTACAAAACCTCTCTCCACGGTATTTTTATTTATTTGGAACCTGGTCACTGGCCTGGGTTTATAGAGTCCTTATACCATTATTACCTGGCCCCTAACAAATGCTGCCATGTCTACAAGAACAAAGTAAGGCTTACCAAGTACATTGCAAAAGCTAGAAATAAGGCCTCAATTCAGAAAACACAAAGTACATCTTACTGGAAGAGTTACAAACAGTAAGTGGTCACCTATCAAGAAATAAGTACTAGCCATCTGCAGAGACGGTACCGTTCCCATAAAGGCCACTGCAGCATGTTAGAATACTTGGCACATTCAGAGGTAGGAATTTTGATGGAAAAGTTTTTGAAAACTACTAACAGAACTTTCCAGTTCTCTATCACTTTGATTGCCTGCAGAAACTAAAAGTGTCCCTGAAATAGTTTACAAAAGAAATTAAAAGCAAAGTCAGAAGCTACTGAACTGGACAATTCTCCTACTGATCCTAGAAAGTACTTGTTAAGAGCCCTTCACAGCCTTAGTCCCTAACACTGCATCTTTTTCCCTTAATATTCACCTCCTAAACAAATCTTCTAAGACCGCAAAATACTTGTTAGAAGTTGAGGGGTTTGTTGCAGGTTTCATACTGCATTTTTTAAATATGTCTTATATTTCACGTAGGGTGTTTTTGCTATTAGATTCTAAAGCATACTACTTGGCTTGCAGGAAGTTTGCCATTGTAATTGTCTCTAAACTATCAGAACTGTGGATACAGGCGAGAGAGCTGCTGGCTGACATCTGAGTGATTTAAGCATGTTTTGGAATCAGTTTATCATTATGCAGTTTCCTGACATTTGTTATCATACAGGGGTAACAGAGAGTTAACAAATGGCATCTTTGAGAATGCATATGCTTGCTCATTTAATGTTACAATTCACCTAAAAGAGCAGAAGTAAAAGCTTATAAATGAAAAAAGAAAAAAAAAAATTTCTCTGAAACACTGTCCCTTCTAGTTCAGCTCAGACTGAACTACAAAAATAATACTTTCAAGTAGTAGTAAAGAACGTTTTATTTAAATGGAAGTTTTTCAAACCTTATTTATCAAAACTAAGGCCACAGCTAATGCTAACACAAAATCAAGAACCTCGAAAAGTTCTTATAATATGATACAATTTAGAAATCTGAGACAAGGCTATTTTACAAACAGTTACTCAAACATTCTGAAATGCAGCATTACTCACTTGTTCTAAAATAGTACGTCAATTATTCTAGCGGTAATATTTAATGATACAAAGTACTGAATTATCAGTGCATGTAACCCGTTTTTATTTTGGTCCTGTGACAAGTAACTTTCTGCATCACTCCAGCTACTGAAATAAATGAAAGGACAAAACACTGTAATAGAAGCGGCCAACAACTCCTCCCTTTTGTGCTGAGTTAATTTCTTTTCTTCTAATACTAAATATCTCCGGTCATAATAGCAATAAATTCTTCTTGATTGACTGTAAAAGAAGAAAAAAAGAAAGAAGGAAAAAACACATCATTAGACAAACAGCAAACAACAATAAACCATAAAATAATGGATATCTGTACTTTACTTAAAGGCTTCTCTGTTAGTATTTGTTGCATCTGATCCATTACTGTTAAGTGTTTACAAGTTTGCTTCTAAAACAGGAGTTTTGCACAGGTTTTTTCAGGTAACATGAAGTCAGAATACAAGCTTTGTTAGGTGGAATACTTAAGCCAGAATCCAACTCACTTATAATCACTTATATTATTTCTAATTATGAAAGTAAAAACATTCTAAAAGTGAAACATGATAGAAAAAAAATCTGAGAAACATATGTAAAAGAGATAGGCTGTGCAAAGTAACATTACTTTGAAGGTCTATAAAAAATAGTATTAAGAATAGTATCTGAATTTTATTAAGTACTCAAGCAACAATACCTCACCTAGTTATGACTGAATTAAGTTTTATTCTTAAAATCATAATTCAAAACATTTACATCCAAACCACCATCATAGATCAAACAATGCTATTCCTGTCTCCCCAATCTGTAATACTTGTCAAACACAAAACAAATTTTAAGATCATTTAGCAATTATTCCATAAATTAGCTAGAATTAAAATGGACTTTTGATGAGCCTTTCCCTATCTGAACTTCATTCTTCATTTATAATGAACAGAAATTTTACACAAACGCACTTCAAGAATTTAAGTCATAATAATAAATTAATTAGCATTCATTAGTTATTTTGCTGCACTTATACCTCAGGTACTGACCTTACTCATATGTTAAAACACAGCCACTGTAAAAGAGTTAACCAGTGAACATGTTCAGTCTGCAACTAATTACTGTAGTAGGGAATGATTAGAGTAAGTCAGTGGTATGGAAAAGACAAGACACATATGAAGTATTCTCCCTGATAATTATCCATCCCAGCCAACATGCCCAAGCTATTCCTAAACAAAGCACTGCTAAGAAAGAACTAAATTTACAGCTGGAAGAAAATTAAATTCGACTACGTTAAAGAATAAAAAAATCAAAAAGCCTAAATATGCCCTGCTGTGATGCATGTAAAAAAACATGAAACAAGTAGATTTAGTCTATCTTAGGGCCCTATGCTCTGAAGTACCAGTCCATCACATAGCTACATCTAGTCTAAGACACAAAACCACTGTGCCTGTATGACTTTAAAAAGCATCTCCACAGCTTTTTCACAGTAACAACACAGTAACAGAATGAATTCAAACACTGTCTCCAAAATATTCTCTGGTTTACAACATCCTTGAAACTATGCTGCAGAGTGGAAACACAACACTATAATGACAAACAAATTTTGGAACATTCAAAGAAGCTTCAAAAAGCAGTGTAGTTACAATTCCCAGTAACCCAAGTAATCCCAGTTAATCCTCTTCAGAGGAGGATCTGTTCACAAGTTAAGCACCATGAAAGGGGAAGCACAGTTTTTCATGGCAACAAATTTCCCTCACCTCCATAATATAAGTGATCATAAAAGAACAAACTAGAATCACAGCTAAAATAAAGAAAACGTTGACTTAGAATCTTGAGAGTTAAGAGCACACATTTTTTCAGCGGTGGGTTTGGGTATTTTTCTTAATTCTGTGCCAAAATCCGAGACATGAGACTGGATAGTGTTTCCTACAGGTGCATCCACACGAGATGATCAAAACTGCAAGAACTGACACCATGGAGTTCCTGAAGTTAGTTGTGCTCAAAACCAGAAGTAATTTCTAAACCCAGGAATACCAAAATAAGATTGTTTACATTTTTAAGGCAGACAAAAACATACTTTCTTTTACAGAAGTCTATATACAGCCTACCAGTAGAGCTCCGTGGTTTCGCTGAGAACATTAGGGTTCATGTAACCTGAGTACCACACAAGATACCTTATTTCACTGTGAGCAAAACAATCTCTCAAATGTAATAAAGGTGTTAAACCAAAAATGGTATTATTTCTGTATTTGACATATCAATTAGAAATGCTAACAATGAACCGCTGCAGATATTTTTTTTTTTGAGGGCAGGAAAGTAAGGAGAATTAGATGACAGCAAGATTTTGCCATGTGTCCCAGGTGTTTGAAGACAAATGGAATGGTGATTTACAGGATAATTTACCTTCTTAGAATGAATCTTAAAAAGCTAGGAACAGCCTCAGTTTTCTTTAAAGAATCACAAAACCACACAGAACTTTAAGGATAAACAGTACCATACATAAACATTATGCTGTTAATCTTCCATATTCAATCTTCTACTTAATTGCTGTAACAAAGACAATGAATGGATGATTGAATAAGAGGAAACCGAGCCACTTACTCTTAGCTGATCAATTTGATTTAAAAAAACGTAGCACTGACACAAAATAATTATGACTCAATACAATAACCCTCCTGAAAGGAGGTTAATGGTCTACATTCCATTTGTAGGACCCAAGCAGCAATGTGACAAAAGAACATTGATCCATGATTCTGACATCTCATTTGGCAGCCCCAGGATATCAACACGACAAAACATATTCACACAAAGAATTCTACTCTCACCTCTGCAGCTACAACTTCTGAAAAATATCACTTATGTCAAACACCATAGAAGACTATCTGTCTAAAGGCTGACAACACAGTTTTTTCCACAAGTACATCCAAGTTTTGAGTCCAACAGATGCTCACAAGAGTAAATAGTATTTTTACAGGAAAACTTATGAACTGCTAGTGAAATCTCAGATATAAGTCACCACCCTGAAAGAAGGATGTTCAATGGACTGATACAGTCTTTAGGTACAAGGTCTCAAATGACCGGTCCTCAAAATCCAGGTATTAAGGTTTCTGATGTAAAAACAAGGATGTTTTGAAGGTAATCAAAAACTCTTTAAGTTTCAATGTTCACAATGATTTAATAAGCATCGTGTCAAACTGGATTTGCTAATTCATTCTTTATCTACCCACTAAATCCCTTCTGCAGCCTACTCTGTATGGGCCTTGTCAATTCCAGAGCCATTTTTCACACTATGCTTCTCAGCACTCCAAGGCTCAGAAGTATGTTAAAGACCCATCCAAGCTGATCCTACATAGACCCAGGGTACTTCCAGCATGATTTATTAGCTTAATGCTCCATATCCAATGCTGAAATCACAACACATTGCCACTTCAGATATATTAAGTAAGTGATCAAAAGACTTTCTCTCAGCACTTTAATACTTTTACTGATTTATAAGGAGATAAAAATGTAATGTAGGTACACAGAATCTCTCACATATCAGTTCAATTACTCCACCTTCAACTACACTTTCAGCCAGCTTTTAATAGACATTGGTTCAGTAAGAGTTGGTGGTGAATCAACTTGATTCTTAAGACTCCAGGACTAGTAGCTGTCAAAAGCAACAGTCTGCATTATTTGTAAGCTAAATTATGTTTGAGATTAAAGTAATCTAGAAGGAGATTTAAGAGGACATTTTCGTAACAAAACAACGCCTAAAAAGGGAATAAAATTAAGAACAAGATTATATGGTGTTTTATTTGCCAACACGTACTTTCTCCATCTCCATCCTTATCAAATTCTTCAATCATAGCCCGTAGTTCTTCATCAGACATATTTTCACCCAACTCTCTAGCAACCCGGCGCAGGTTTCTCAGACTTATTTTACCAGAGTCATCATCGTCAAACAATTTGAATGCCTTGAGTATTTCTTCTTGTGGGTCTCTGTCCAATATCCAATCTGTCACTGCAAGAAGGATAATTAAGTTAGACTAAAAAATTCTGAAAGGTAAATGCAAAACGACCTTTGCGAACTAAGACAATATGAAGGACACATATGTCTGATTTCACCTGCTCTTACATTTGTATACAATTCAACATGCATATTTGCTTGGCTGTTATCTGACCTCTCTTTCTCACCTCTGTTTTCACAAGCTGAGCTGCTCTTTGGGACATAACTGTCACAGTGGAAAGCTGCATGGCAGTTTAGACACAGTCACACTTTCTACACATTTTCGAATAGGAATTAAAAGTATGCACAGGATGCCTCTGTTTCAAAATTCCAAATTTTCAGAAAAAACACCATCAGCTTTTTAGATGAAGATGTGAAATTCTTTTACTTTTTATGTTTTCATCAGGATAGAATTTTGAGTTGGGGAGAACACTGAAACAGTAAGTGAAGGACAACATCCACATGGAACCTCTCTTTTAAATATAAAACCACACTAACACAAAAACCCCCCATAACCAATGAACCAAACACATCCCACCCCCCCCAATCCAAAACCAAAAAAAGCCTATACATAGGGGTTGGGTTATAAAAAGGATGCTGCTATGAATTGCAAGATGTTTATTCCTAAAGGATTCTTCAGCCTTTATTCTTTTCAAGACAACCACTTGTCAGTTTCTGCAACAGGAAAGACAAACTTGCTTCATGAAATATTTTTCTAGTAATTACTTCAGACCAACCAACAATAATGTATCTCCATATCTTTGTACTGGCTAGTCTTGTATTACAGGGCTAGTCTTGTATTATCAAGCCATTAAAATCACATCAACATTGCTTGCACATAAAGAACCACTTACCATCTGCTACGAACTGCAGATGGAATGTCTGCTCTGGCTTAGCAAACTTGAAAGAATTTTTTCATGCTCCTATAAGCCAACTACAGCAATGAAGTTTATATATCTGCAGATTTACCCCAAATTTAAATATTTTCTTTTAAAATAGTGCTGCATGACAGTATTACATCATTTGAAAAATGTTACCTTTTGTGGCAAAAAGACAACTGAGAAATAATAAAATGTCTCTAAATACAAAACTATAGAAGACAAAATATAACTGCATCTTTATGTATTTCAGTTGAACATTAAGAGAAATTGATGGCTCAAGAATTGCTTAGCTATATTCAGCAGCTCTTCACAATTAATGACTCAACAACTTATTTTATCTAACTCCCCAATCTTTCTGTTAGAAGTGATATCCTGTTTAATTCTTTGTCAAGTTCATATTGCACCACAGCAGTACTCTACTCCAACTCAAGTTTTCCAACAGATTTGATCCCCTTCCAAGTATATACTGTGCTTTCTACAAGAATTTTCCTGGCTTCCTGCAGCACTTAGTGACTGCCCATATTGACAGCCAGGACAGAACAAGGAAGCAATGAACAGGACTCAGTATCAGGAATTTTAAAAAGTAATTGCATGGTAATTACAATATATGCATTTTATATAGTATTACAGCATAATGATGTAATATTAAGAGTACTACTACTATCAAATCAATACACTCACTCTCTTTTTAATACTTCCACATAGGATTTATAAATCAGAAAAGAACCAGAAATAATGTTCCCTAACCTGGAATATAACTACAAAAATATTACCTGTCATTAACAAGACATTTGTCCAGTATTAAACTGTTAAACAAATAAATGTGGCCACATTTCAAACAGTAATTGTTTTGGTACATTAAGAAGATTGCTATTTGTAGCCAAGAGTAAATAGTGGGGTTTGGGTGTTTTATTTCATAAAATCTACAGGAAACAAATACCTTGAAGAAATGGACCTATCATGAACATAATGAACTATCATGGACATAATAAACTAGAGATGTAAACCCACACAGATTACTTTTGGGTACACATAAATTATATGCAAAAGCATAAATTATGTGTAACAAAAATCCCCTAAAATCTTCAAAGAAACATCAAGTCTAAAAATTCTGCAGATCACTGCATACTCAAAAGTACACAAAATTGCACAATACACAAATTTCAGATGAAAGAAACAACTAATTCTACTGGTTTTATCAACAGTTGAAAATCCTTGAAGTACAATATTTAAAATCTGCTTCAGTTTCTCTAATCTTTTCTTCTCTATTAATATAATATTATATATATAAAAATAAGATTAATATATATAATTAATATGTATATTAAGTGCTTGTCTGTGTATGCACTCCTTCCCACGAAATTCAATGCCAAATGCCTTTTCCGCAGCAGGAAGAAGAATCTTACAAAGATCCATGAACAAGACAAGAACATCTGCACTTTAAACTAGCATTTTTTCCTCTGTGTAAACTTGAAGGAGATTAAGATTGTGTATACCCTACTTCCTTTTATACTGTAGCAATCATGCATCTCTAGGTATCAAATTAAGCATCCATAAAACAAATATTTATCTTCCTTCACTACTGACCTATATTAAGAAAAATATGGAATGACATCTCCCACTTCTATTTCTTAATAGTAATAAATAATTGAAGAAATCTACAAAGTACAGCTTTGAAATTTGTACTCCCTACTATAGTCTAAGTATCTCTAGAGGTAGAAACACAATCAAACACATACCAACTTCATTAAAATCTTCAAAGGTGATCTTGCCTGTTGATTCTCGATCATAATCTTTAAGTATTTTCAGGACATCAGCTTTTTTCACATCAAAACCCAAGGCTCTCATTGCCACCTTTTGGAATAAAATGGAAGCGCAACCATAACCATAGATAAGGCTCAAAATAAAGATTTAACAGATTTTCTTTTTAATTTCAGTAATTCCCTTCTTGACCAAGAGAAAAAGAGCATTATCAGTGGTTTAGTAAAAATAATAAATAAAATAAATAAAAGAAAAGAGCTTGGGATATTAAAACCATCCAGAACTACTATTAGGAAATGGAACATCTAGTTACAGTGAAAAAAAAACCTCTGCATTTTCAGGGATTTTACCTGGACTGGACCAAATGCATCTTAGGACAAGTAAATTTATTCCTCATTTCCAAAACCATTTCAAAATCTTATCTTTTTAAGACAAATGTGAAAATAATTCTGCACATTATTCTTCATTTTTCAGGCAAAGTGTGTGTATGTTCACAGATTTACAAGTCCTGAAAGACTTTTAATTGCTTTTCCAGTGGGCCACAGATGGCAATCTATATTTTACTTTTCCATTAGCTTAGGAGTTGACATTTAGTTTCCCATTTCATCTTAGATGGCTATTTCTCACTACACACTACCCTGACTTCCTCCAAACTGATGAATACAAGCTAACCACACATGCAAAACCATGGAAGTAGTTATTCAAAAATTGATGCTATATGCTGATTTTGTAGAGAAGGAGATACACAGTTTTTCTTCTTATGTATTTCTGCTCTTTCACAGTATTAGCTTCAGAATGACAATATTCAATTAGACAGCTATGAAAGAGCTTTTCACGTAATCATGACAGCTGGGAATTCAATACATACCATAACCAGAAAAAGCATATTAACAGTCCCAAAACAGTCCCCAGCACAACCCCAGTCACACTGGCTTCCAGCAAAGATAAAATACCTGAACTCTGAAACAAAGATAAGGGAATTGTTCTACCTAACACACTCTTGTAACAGCAAATTAAGTAAAAGTAAGACTTTTTTCCTTCCTCAAGTTACTTGGTAGAGCCAGGATGCAGAGCCAATACACTGGATAAGGCATTTTTTCAAAAAAAATCTCACCCTATACGTGACTGAAACACTGGCCTCTCCAAAGCCCCTTTTTGTTCTCAATGCCATAATTAGAATAAAAATGCATAAAAGATTTAAAGTGAGTTTAGTGAACCTCATCTACTGCTCTGTGGACTTTCAGGTGGGAGACCTTACTCAGAAAGACATCCTGAACTCCCTCTGCTAATAGCTATCATTAGGAGCATCCTTCTTTGGGACAGGCACCTACTGAGCTTCCCACACACAGAGCTAAGAGCACACCTTATCCCTACAAATCATAGGTGTCCTGTTGAAAAATACAGGTAAGCTCTGGCTTGTAGTCAATAGTTTTACTAATTTGATTTACATCTTTTACCTGCACACCCGATATCAACATCAAGCTTTAGGTTAGACAGTGCCTTTAAAATTATCAAACAGTTTTTCAAAAGCTTTTCCCACTTGGTCATCTGTCCAAGCTTATCCCTGGTGGGCAATTATACCAGGGTTATTTAGAATGCTATAGCAATTCTGTTACTGCATTAAGTATATAAAGTGGGAAGAAAAGCGTATTCTTACACCAGTGGAGTATTTCCTGTTTTTTCTTTTTTTTTTCCCCCTCGCTCCTTTAACTCAGCAAGACATCTTGAAGGAAATTTTTAAAGATACAGCCAACATCTTAAGAACTCACTAAGAAACAGGTATCTGCTATAAAATTGCTTAAAGAAAACTTCTACCTTTAATTCATGGTAATTTATTGCTCTGTCTTTGTCTGTATCAAACAATTCAAAGGCATCTTTAATTTCTTGCTTCTGTTCCTCAGTCAGTTCTCTTCTTTTCTTCTTTTTAGTTTTGTCTACAGAGAGCTCATTCCTATATAAAGAGAAAGAAATGTAATAGAAGATTTCTACCGGGAAGATGACACTGTAGGTAACATTTTCCACCAATAAGAAACTCACCATAATTGCAGAAATCACTACCTTACCTAGCCAACATTCTCCCAGTTTGTACTCCCAGTTTAAAATAACATTTGAAATAGAAAATTCCCTTGTGAAATCTGAATGACACCTCCAGTCCCCCACCCAAAATAAAATCAGCACAGGCATTTTTGTTAAGAAGCAACAACAAAAAAAAGAGGGTAGAAAAACTATCAGTTAAAAAGGCTTCTTGAGGTTACAAACTAGATTAGCAGTTGAAATTATACAATTCATGAAAACAGTTGGTTTCTACACTGTAGCTTAAAAAAATAAAACAAATTTTGGGACAGACAGACCAGTGGAGGCCAAACTAGGCCAGACAGTCCGGCTACTAAAGCTGGTATTAGGTGACACAAATCAGCTTTGTTGTCTGTAACAGTTCTTAGATAAATAGTTCTTGCAGGGCTTTTTTTTTTTTTTTTTTAATCCTTTAGATCACACACATACATCCTGTTCAGAAGATTTTTAGCTCTGTTTTGGTATACACACAAAAGAGAGAAGCCTCCAAACCAGCAAATCTTTCTCAAAGACAGCCCCCTTTTCTTTGGCTAGTCTAGGAATAAGCTTCTATTTTCAGAGGACCACAGTAAAAGGACAAGAGACAATAACTACAAAATTTAAGGGAAAAAACTGCAGCTGGAGGAGAAACTGCAGCTGGAACTAAGAGGAAATATTTTCCCAGTGCATGTGGTGATGTTCTAGAACAGTTCTACTGGGAAGGACTCTCCATCACCAGAAATTTTTGGAACCTAACTATAAAAGGTGCTTAGCATCCCCAGCTAGCTTTGAGTGGAAGTTGCTGTAATCAGAAAGCTGGACTAGATGACTTCCTTAAGTCCTTCCTAACCTAAATTACCATATAGTTTATGTTATACTCTCAGGAAAAGGCTTTTTATGGTCGTTTGTCCATTTGCACCAGAGGCAGAATGTGTGCTGTATCACCTAGTGTAAAATGCATAAAAATTACCGATGAGTGAACAGAAAACCCTGCAAGATTAAGTTTCCAAATCTCTAATAAGCTGCTTTATGCTCTTCTTTGTTAACATTTTGCTAATTTTAATAAAAACCTAAGGTTAAACACTTATCTAGATTTAGCTTTCAACAGCCACTGAAGCAAAAGTCCCAAATACAGACAAGAGAAGTGCAAGCTGCAGAAGCTGAGCATGCTTCAAACCACAATATCCTCAAAGAGTAAGATGTCCTTAACAGACCAACTGAGATAGTGTGATTTCACACAGGCTTTGAATTACTACAGCTCTTGGAAGGACTAAAATAACTCTGAGCTGGCTACTTAATTAGGACTGGGATCCAGGGAGCTCAGATTTTGTGAGCTACGATGAAGAAATCCATTTATAAATCTGAAAGCAGATTAACACCGAACTCTTGTGAAAGAGCAATCTGGGTACTTAAGTGTTCATTTAGCGCTTAGCATAAAATTAAGTTATCAAAAGACAAAGCAGTACTCCAACACAAGCAGTTCAGTGCCACTTCTGCAACTACTTTAACCATACTAAGCGTGAAGTTCTCAGACCTGAAAATTAAGGATCGCAGTTGCCATGTAAGCATATTAATTACGCTTGAAAACAACAATCTGGCAGGTACTGGGATTCACAAGCCAAGCCGCTTTACGCAATAGCTACTAAATCAGAATTTATAAACAAAACAAAACCGAGCAGTTTAACTTCATGCCTGTTCACAGGCCTTTTGAAGGCACATCAGGCAACCCAGAAGCGAACCTCCCAAGGCCAGACGCGCCGGACCCTTCCCTCCCCCAACAGACAGACGGGTCTGATCCACCCCCGGCAGCGCCGAAGGGATCAGACGTGACTGGCGGGAGGTCGGGGATGACCCCGGCCTCGCTACCGCCCGGCACGCCCCGCCTTCCACCAACACTTCCCGAACGGGGGCGGCGCGGCCCTGAGGGACCCCTGCCCGCGCTCCGGGCCCCGAGCGGGGCAAGGAGGAAAGCGCCTAGCTCGTACCGACCTCAGGGCCAGGCTCATCGTGTCGCTGCCAGGCCAGCCAGATTAGAGCAGACTCGGAGCAGACGCGCCGCCACACCTCCGCACAGCCCCAGCGTTCGCGCCTCGGCGACGACGCGCCCCTGCCCCTGCCGACGCCGCTCAAGCCACGCCCCCACCAAAGTACCGCCATCTGATTGGCCGTAGGTGATAAGATCCCGCCTCTGAGCCCTAGACGCTCTTCTATTGGCTGAGGGCCTGCCACTCAGCGCGGACAGGGCGGTGCGCACGCGATGGCTTCTGGCGGCGCCTGCGGCCGTTGAGCAGCCTCTGATGCAAAACGGGGAACGTGAGAAAGTTTCCTAAGGAAGGATGTTCCTTGATGTTTGATCTTGATTTTCAAGCCTAATCAACAAAAAAGGAGATTTAATCCTTGAAACAGATAGAAGCTACCAAGCAAGCTCAAAGTGATGTCCAGGTGATAGACAAATTTCTTGTCGGTGGAATTTCCTTGTTAAGGTCAAGGGCACGACATGCTTCAGTGATGTTAGACAAACAGTTCAGAATTTACCGGCCACAAGGACATTTGGGAGAACTCCCAAGATAAGAAAGACATTAATAAAGACAACTCAGCAACTGTGTTGAATCAGCTTCAGCTGGGTAGAAGGTACTTCTGGCAGACCACTGACCAAGCTGCCCCCCAACTCAAGAGAAAGACTGGGCATGTGGAATAATTAGCATGAGAAGTAAGAGAATCATTAACCAACAGAGGATAAAATAATAATTATTAAGAGAATTATGTAACCTGAAGCCAATGAGCATTAATGTGTTTTTTTGCTAAAATGTATAAATACTAAAGAGTTACGATAGTTGGTATGCTTGATTCATGGAATACCACCCAGCACCTAGGCTTGTGCAACTCTGAAATAAATAATCCTTGTCTCCCTCAAGTGTGTAATTATTGGCTTATTTCACACTGGGTAACAAATCTGATTTTTGTGGTCAACACTTACACTGGCCCTGCTGTAGCCTGGATGTGTGGTGGCTGTGTTGGAAGAATTCCCCATGGCCCCAGGCCCTGCTCACTCCTTCCCGACTGTTGGAGGTGCAGTAGGCTGTGAAGAAGCACACACAATTGGCATTTATAGAAGCATTTCTGGCATGGTACACACTTCGCCTTACTAAAAATTTGATGGAGAGCAGTATGTACCGTGTGGAGACTGAAGACCTTTATGTATAGTTCCAGTTGTCACTGACACTAATATTTTTGTGTCCAGCAAAACAGTCACTGAGTCAACATTACATATCTGTGTGGGGGAAATACATCATTGGTGAGAAAACTCAGATTTGTGAAAAGTGCTGCCTCAGTGCTCTGGTCTGTGACAGAGTAATTGTCCCTTATGCCTTGTTTTGCAAACAGGACTGTTTTGTAACCAGCTGTGACAGCATAGTATAGTGTGACTAACTGGACCATAATAATATTCAGATCCGTGCTAATACGGTGTTGTGGGGTGTGGCTATATAGACTGAAAATTTTCAGGCAATGAAAAATTCCTTCAGGCATTTGAGTCCTGCTCCTTTCAGGACTGATAGCATATCTTGGAGATGCTTTGCACCTGGGTTTCCAGTAAAAAACTATTAGTAGGTTTATACCGAGCACACAGTATTGAATATGTAGAGTTTGACTTGCTCAAGACGCATTTTTCCTGAACAAAGTGAAGCAGAGATTAAACTCACTTGGCTGTCTGTTCATATTATGTCTGGTGCACAGATCAAATACACAGAAGCAAGAGGTTTGCAACTGACCTCTCTTTACAGATGGTAGCTTTACAACTAAAAGCATAAATTACTGGCAGGTTTGACCCCCAGCCTGTACTGTGGTGCAAATATAACCACAGATTCATTTTTTATGTGTTTCATCCAACATATTTATGTGTCCAGAGAGAAAGGAAGCATTAACCAAATGGTGCATGCCTACTGGAGTGTGGGAGAGTAGCACCAGGAGCCTGACTACACCAAGAGCCTCAAATTGCCCTTTTTCACCCCCACTCTCACCTCCTCTTCATGTTGATCCTGGAGCTCAGCATAGGGGCCCTTGGTCCTTGCCTGAGCTGCACTGGAGTTACTCCTACTTTTGTGCTGCATGCTGCTCTTGCTGACATGTTGACCAGACTGTGGCCTGGGCATGAACTTGAGTCATCACCTTGCCACTGTCTGCAGTCACTGGGCTGCTGACGGGTCAGGTTACTCTGCAGGGAGGACACAACCCCTGCCTGTGTTGTGATTGTGCTTGGCTTCCAGCTTGTCCTCCCTCTCTCACGGTCCACCTGTGCCCTGGCTGCTCTGTGTCAAGTAGAGTGAAATACCTGATACTCTGGGTGTGCTTCGGGGAACTGGAGATCCACATTCAGGTCCCTACTTCTAAACTTAAAAGGTAAAAAATTGCTCCAGAAACCAAAGTGCCACTCTTTGTAAATTGATTAAAGCAGTGCTTATACTGCATGTGAAACAGAGATGCAAAGAATTCCAAACAGAAAAGACAGGCTCAAATAATAATAGCTAAAAATAAGTACAGAGTTGTGGTAGCAGTGACTTGCAAATCCTTACATTTTCAAATTTGGCTAAATCCCTCCTAAAATCTCCTCTAATGAATAGAGTTGGTAAATTAGAATATCACTAGCATGTTCATCACACATTCATATTGTCAGCTTAATAAGGAAAATAATTAATTATGAGATATACTTAAAAGATGTTGTTACTGGCTTTTACTTAATTTTCAAACTCATCTGTTGCTTTCTGAAAGTCATTTGTGGGGCTGTCTGCCAGGCGTGTCTTCCCTTTGAGTGAATGTATTTTCTTTTCTAGTCCTAATTTTATTGTTATTTGAAACTATCCTACCACTCCATTGTCCTTAACTGAATTTGAGTGTGCAGATTATAAACCTCATCCCAACTGCTCAAAATCAGATCACATATCAGAACCTTAATTAAATTAATCCTGAATTTTTAAAGAAGTTGGGCAAGATTTCAAGCAAGTTCAAGTTAGTTTTATTCATGTCACTCTTAGAACAAATCACATGTAAAAATCAATGTAAAAATATAAAGCCACATTAAAAACATACAAAGTATCATTGCCAGTTTGATGATTGTCAATGTACTTCTTTGTGCATCTCAATCAAACTGCTGGGAAATACCTGGCACAGCCGCAGAAGTGTTGTCTAAGTTTCTGAGCCTTTTCCCATGTCAGAGTCTTTTTATTTATTTATTTTTTTGTTTTTCCAATTTTAATTTCTGTTGAATGCCTCCCCAGGACTCAGCTGGGCATGTGTGGGATCATGCACATAGTTAGTTACTAAAATAATTTTTTAATGATTAATTTTTAAACAGGTGAGATTAGCCTGTCAATAAAATCTGAGCAGTTAGGAGTAACCGTGTGCTGAAGATGGATTTGGGTAGCACAGTAAAAGCAAGGAGCAGGCTTATAATACCGCTGGTTTCTAGTTAGATCTTCAATTCTGTTATTTTCATGGTAAATGCAGCCCCCGCCCGCCTTGTGGCCACCCGGTGGCGTCACTGCCCCCAGCGCAGCGCCGGCGGGACAGCGAGGGGACATTCCCACCCAGGGACACTGCACAGGAGGGGGCATCCCGCCCCTACAGTCACTACTCGAGCAGTAACAGGCTTTGGGGTAGGATTACACCGCTACGCCAAGCAACGCGCGGCTGATGTGTAAGCTAGTACAGTGACTTCACAGCACTCTACAGTGCCTGGACTCATGATGCACGTGAGGCGGCTTTTTGACTGCCCCGGAAAACCCGGTGCAATACAGCTAAAATGTTTTGGCTAGCAGCTCCTCCGTGTAATAGTTAACTTCAAATAAATTTAAAATAGAACAGAACATAATGAATGTTTTTTTCATTGCTTCTCGATCGTTCATATACTTCCTAATTCAACTTGAAAGTGAAGGGACTGAAGAAGTAGTAGTGGATAATATATGGCTGAATTTTTAGACCCAAGAGGTACTGCTTACTGATTTAAGTAATGCATTAATTATAAATAAGAACTTGAACCAGTGTTGGTTGAATTCTGAGACCTAGATTTTTAACGTTAAATATTAATAAATCCTCCTTTTCCTCCACCTTTATCTCCCTCCCGCTTCCTAACAGAGCTGCATATTGTTGTTTTTTGTTTTCTTTGGCTACAGACATCTGCTCGTGGAAGGCACAGTACATCTATGATGTGTAAACATTTTTAATGTAGTTTCTTGCTCAGAAGCATAAATAATTCTGCTAGCAACTTGTATATATACTCCCATCTAGAATGAAAAGCTTCTGTTGAAAAACACCTAGAAATTATGACTTAACTGCATAGGATTATAATATTTTATTATGATAAAACATTAAAAAAATTAATTCTTATGTGCAACCTGTTGTTTAACATCATAATAGTCTTGAGAGATTACAGAATAAAACTTCCCATCCAATTTTTGTCAATTCCCCAGTCTACTGAAAACTGCATTAACATATATTTAGATATTACAAACAAATCAACTCAGTTCTAAATGCTCAAGATGATGCAGTATTTACACTTACAATGCACATTTTAAATATTTAATCCAAGTAACGTTAAAGGACCACTGTCAAACTCTTAGATTAAAATTTGGTAAGTCTTAACAAAAATAATCAGAGACAGTTCTTTCAACTTAAGATCATTTAAGTATTGTTTATCAAGTAGTAAATTTGTTATAATACAAAAAATAATTTCATGACCCTCAAAAACTACTTTCATTTGGATTATAGCAGCAGTTTACTAACAAACTCCACTTTGGATTATGTGCATGTAAAGCTCACTTCTGAGCTAGCAAATTATCCCCTATATTTTGGTAAAGAAGTCAAAGTTTTGGTTATATACTTAATGGACTTAAGCATAGCTTAATAGGGCATTTTGACAGTGATATGGCCATTTAAGGATCTTAGCTGACAGAGACATTGAGCACAGATTTAAACACAAATTAGGTAAAATGGAGGTTATCTTTCCTTTTGAACTGACTGTGAGTCTTCTCTTAGGAGCTCAGGCTTTACAATACAGTAAAAATCTGGCTAGATTGATTCTAATACTGCATCAAATAAACAAACTGATAGTGGTATAACAAAGAATGCCAATTCAAAGTGATCTTTCTCTCCTAGTGAACATTTGCAAAACTTTTAGCAACTTGACATCCATATTGGCAGGCTTTGTGACAGGACTTCTTGGTGTCTGCCTTAATGCACAGGGCTCCCACAGTCTTCACAAAAACATTGCTTAAAAAGCATGACTATTACTGGTTTTACACCACTGTCAATTTATTTGCAGGAATTCAATTACTGTTGGGAAAGCTGTGACACCATGGCATCCTCTGGATAACTGGTGTAAGGTTTAGTGGTATGTATACCTTCAGCCTGCTTCCCAGGCTGTTTTTGTGTTTCTTCCTCTGCCAACTGAGGCCAAGATGAAAACCTCTTGGTTTTATGACGTAAGTCTACCCACTGAACACTCCTCACATCATACACTGATTTACATGGACTTCTCAAAAAAAAAAAAAAAAAGAGACTGTAAGCTGAGTGATAACAGGTCTTTCAAGTGCTGCATCTCTGCATGTAACCTGCCCACTCACAATTTTGCTTCAGCTTGGAGATAGGCACTTCTAACAAGAACTAGGCACATTTTAACCAATCAGTACAAATCCTGGTGAAAAATATATTCACAGTAAAGACAGGAGTGCAGTGATCTATGGAATGGAAAAAGCCCTACATAAGATACTCGCTTTCATCATTTTTAGACAGAGATGCTTTTTATTTTGCAATCGTTTGGGGTTTTTTTCCCACAAGAATTTGCCTCTATTCAGAAGGCTATTCAACTTCCTCTCCCTCATGTCTTAGAGCCCAAACCTTTGGCTCCCTTTCTATTGGCTATGATGGGGGCAAAACCTTCTGCATAAAGTGAAAGCCAAACAAGAAAAGCTAAACTGCACTAAAATTTGTGAGAAACATTTGCAGTCTTTTTAGGAACATATATATATATATGTCTATGCACAAAAATAAATTCAGACAGTGTCCTTTTAAAAAAGTTAAATATATACAAACTGTTAGAATAATTACACAAACTCTAACCATTTCAACAGCTTTTAAATATCACACATTCAATTTTCATAAGCAAGTTACAATGCTATTTAGCATTTCTCAGTGTCTTCAACACTTTTTTGGAACTAACTCACTGCAACACAGTTTACATTTCTGAACAACCATGTGCAGCACGTACTTCAGACGCAAACAGTAAACAATGTGAGTTACATTCACTTTGCGGTAACAAGTGTACTGGCTGCTTAATGCAGGACCTTCACTATGGTAAATTCATATTAAAGCCTCAATCCCTCCCCTAACACAGATCATTAATAACCAAGTTACAATACAGTCACATAAAAATACCCGTAAGCATAAACAAATGCTTTAAGCTTGTCACAGTCCACTTCTCTCAATTTTCCAGAACAACATACTCTATAAATATTTTTTATAAGCTTATCAGAAAAAAATAAACACACCAAGCAAAAGCTCAATCCACTTTGTAGAGGGTAGTCTAACACATTAATTCACTAGTTCACAATTTCTCTAATTCCTAACTCACATGCCTACAAGCAAAACAGTTCCCTAGCCAATGGTGAGAGTGCTCCTGCTTGCTCCCTCTCTCCTGGTGCAGTGGTTCCTGGCACCACACCAGGAAACATGAAAGCCTCAACAGTCCATCTGCACCAAAAGCTTTTGTCATAAACTCATGTATCTGTGACTTCCAGCTTGAAAGTCTGGTCTATTGAACTTCCATGTGTTAGTGTATTCTAAAGAAACTGCCAGACAAGTACTTTGCAACCGTAAGGCTTCAGGTGATGAGAGGTGCAGCAGAAACCACGCCCACAGGTGGCAATGGCTGCAGAATTCTCTCTTTCTGCCCACTGAGTCCTGCATAGGTGTTGCTCCTGCTTTGACCTAATGGCATTGCTCCTAGCACACACTAGGTCTTAGCAAGAGCTCTGCTAGGTCAAAACCTGAGCAGGAGTTGATGAATAATCACAAGTCTAGTACTACATCAACAAGGTTTCAGGCATTAATGTAAAACCTCTCATTTTAGCATATCCATCTGCTAGAGTTGTAACAAAAATAAAACATTATATTTCAATCGCAATACACGTGCAAACACGCCCTGAAAACGTAGAAAGAAAAACTGTTGCTTTGGCTGAAGCTTCTAGTTTGAGAGTTTTTATAAAAACATGAATAAAGTAGGAAAAACCAGGGAGAATTTCTGAAGCTCACCTGTATCAATTTGCCATCTTTTTCCTAACGCATACTGCTTTTGCTTGTTATTGATGCTTTCACAATCCATTTGGTTTTACAGCAGGTGACAGATCACACAAAATTGACTATCACTGAGAAGTGATTCTTGAATTTGTAACACGAAGTGCTATGCTTGCAATGGATCTCATGGCACAAGTAGAAATCTTGTGACAAACTCCAGCTTGGGAAATGTAGTTGGAAGCTAACCGATACAGCCTTTCTGCCCCAAATATGTTAAAGTGCCCAGGTAGTACCTTCTCCACAAGACCTCTGTCTACTAAGTCCATCAGGCGCTGGCAGCTTGCAACGTAGTCACTGATTCTGCTGTAGGGAAGCCAGTCGATCATAGATCCATCATACACCACATCTCCACTGAACAAAATCTTCCTGTCCTTGTCATGTAAGCAAATACTTCCTCGTGAATGACCAGGCATATGCATGACCGTGAGCTGTCGATCTCCGAGGCTGATCACATCCCCTGCAAACAGATTTGTTACAGGAAAACTTATGTATTTGTCATGTTTTTTTCAAATGACACAGAGAGAACTACCTACTCATACGCAGTGAGTTTATACATACTATGTATTGCAACAGTGGGAGTGGGGCATTTATTTTCTTGGTGACTGCCGAAGAGATGATGGAAATATATATGTAACAAGAAAGTATTTTCCAATGACACTAACAGTTAACACAGGCTTGGGTTGTATTAATGGAATATATTCACATGTGAAAAGCAACGCAGTAGAGAAAATACAACAGGAAACGAATATAACACATCTAAGCTGGTTGTCCTTTGAAAGTTTACAAAGAATGTATTTCACAATTTATTATAATTTATCCGTATTTAATTCATCTAGAACTGCACTGCTGTTACTCCTAAAAGGCAAAAGGCCAAAACATAAATTGCTGGAGGAGAACCAAGACAGGCCTCCACACACTTTCTTCATCTCATTCAACAAGACATAAAAATAAAACTTTCTTACCATTAGGTCATTTTTTTGCCAGTTTAAATGTGAATGCCTTTTAACTGCACCAGCCACTGAACTGATACTTGTGTCTCATATCTCAGTTAATGTCTTAGAAACTCTGATGCTACTCTGGCAGCCAAAGTACTTGCTCCTTTACAAAAGGTTTTTTTTTTTTTAAATAATCCCTCCTTTTAGAGGAAAAAAACAACTTAAACTTCTGTTGATTTACTATAGTTAAATATTTGTCACATCAGTTCTTTAGTGAAGCCTTCAGTAAGTTCAGTTCTGCTTTTCCAAGCACTTATGTGGGATAGCCTAATAAAACCAAGAAGAGAGGAAGTATCATGCCAAAGGTGTCACCTGTCTGACAGCCACCTTTTAACTTTTGCTGAACTGTATTGTAAAGTTTAGGTGTTTTGTTACCAAAAACCCTAGTCACTGTCTCCTGTGAGAGACTAAATGACTTTTTTTTTATCTGCAACAAGCCGCTTCTGTAAATGCTACATCAGTAAGAAGTGATTTTTACGTAAGTCAGGTAAAATTCAGTAAATGTATTCACATAAAATTCACGTAAATTCTGTAAAACAGAAACAGTATTCTCGGTACATATTTCAGGAACTGTTCTGTTAATTGCACTTCTATGTCTTGACAGCTTATAAATAATACGGGTGCTAGAACATAACCTGCTGACATACCATTTGAAGCCTAAGGATAAACCTGGGGTGCTCAATTAAGTCACTTAAATCACTGCTGAGTGATTCTCATTCTAGAGGGAAAAAAAGACTCTGCCGCCAAATACTTTCAGAACTGGGAGAAACGGTTTAACCCACTACGCATCTTTTTGGTCCCATGCTGACTGCCGGTGGTCTGTAGGTTCACAGGAGTGACAAAATTAATCGGTTTAATTACTTTATACGAGGAGCTGAGTAAAGCAGGAGGCGCTCAGCGGCAAAGGAGCCGCTCCAGAATACCCAAAACACCGTGCCCCGCGCCCCCGCCGCGGCTCGCACCCCCCGGGCGGCGGGGCCGGCCCCCTTACCCTCCTGCAGGAGGCGGCTGGGCCGCACAGGCGGCACGCGGAACTGTCGTGCGCTCCAGCCGGGCCGCGGCGGCCGCGCCACCTCCCGGTCCGACAGCCACGTCACGGCCTCATAGTTGTCGCCTTGCAGCAGCGCCGCCGCCTCGGCGCTGTGCACCGCCACCTCCTCGAAGTGCTGCAGCCCCCCCGAGTGGTCGAAGTGGACGTGGGTGGCCACGGCGAGTAGCGGCCGCGGCCCGGCGCCCTCGGCCGGCGCCAGCAGCCCGGCGTCGCGCAAGTAGTCGGGCAGGCTGCGCAGCCCCAGCCCTGCGTCGATCACCACGTCTCGCTGTGAGCCCCGCACCAGCCAGATGTTGGCCCGGTTGCCCGATTCGTAGAAGCGCTCCTGGATCCAAAAGATACCACCGCCCAGGGGCTTGTGCGCGAACCACTCCAGCGCTGACATGGCCCAGCCGTCGCTGCGCGGCCGCGAAACTCCCGCAGCGTCTCGGCGGCCGCGCGGGCCCGGCCCACTGCGGCAGCCGCGGGCGGAGCGTGGCGGCGCCAGGTGACGAGAGGGGAAGCCCGGAGGGGCCCGGGGGAGGGCTCAGCCGTGGCGTGAGGGGGCGCGTATTTAAACCCGTTTCCCCATTGAGACCAGCGGCGGAGGGGCAGGTAAGGGCGAAATGCCCTGGTCGTGTGGGGAGCGGTGGGACCCTCCAGGGGTGGCGGACGGTTAGCGAGGGGAGAGGGAAAGGAGCGGAGAGGGGTATTCTCACACGGCAGGGGTTAGTGATCCTTATGACAAGTATCTTCACGGGCGTCAGTTTAAAAAGACACTCACAAAATCTCAGTATCTAAAGTTCAGTCCTATCTTTTATATCTGCTCTTCCCTTTAGCTAATTGCACCTGCCTCTGAAAATCAAGGATCCACGATCCACAAAACACGATCAGGAGTTTTGTTGTGGGGAAAGCGTAGGATACCGAGAGCTCGTCAGAGCGCTCAGCCTCCTTAACGTCTGCTCTTGTCTCACTCACTAGCTGCCGGCAGGTGTCGGGGATGGCGATTCCACGGGCCTTTCCCTCCTGGAGCATCAGCTTCCCCTGAGCAGCTGCCCGAGAAACTGCATGCATAGGTTCGGAGGAATTTGAAAAGCTTAAATCTGAAAATCTTCTCTTTTATTAATGGCACACAAGCTACCCATAAACATGAAAATACACCCAGGTGATCCATATAGACATCCCTCCATTAGACATACCTCAAGTTGTGGTAACTGTCATGCTTGGTGACTTAGTTGTGCAACTCAACTTTTCCTTCACAATTTCTCCAATCATCTGTCACTTTGTGCTGTCAGTAAACATAAACCTTCTAAGCCAGTATACTTGAAAAAATCACAAGTTTGGGTAAAAATGTGAAGTTGAAATGCTGCTAGTTTTGAAGTTTGTTACTTTGTATCAGACTAATGCCGTTTTAAGGGAATTAACTGAGAATTAATTTTAAAACAGCTTTTTAAAAATGGACCTTCATATTCACTACATTTAATGCCTTTCCTTGCTAGCTCAACATCTCATTTAACTTTTATTTTGTTGTGTTGTTCTGCTGTTGTTTCCTTTTTTTTAACATTTAGATAATTGGGTACATTTGGGGCTTTATCTTTTATGTTCTCCATTCTGTAAGGCTCACATCTTGCTTTTCATCATGTTTTCAAAGGAATTTCTTTTTTCTTTTTCCTCTTTCCTTTTTCCTTTTTCTTTTTCCTTTTCCTTTTTCTCTTCCAGTTAATTACATGTTCAGCCTTAGCTTTTGCTTTGGGTTTTTTTTTAAATTATTTATTTTGGTCTCTGCTTATTTTTCAGACTGTATTCTGTGCTGCAGAGTGACATGGAAATATATAATGTGATTTTGTTTCATCCGAACAGAGCTTATTTCTGTTGAAAGTAGTAAGTAGGAAAAAAATTGGCATCAACTTGTTTTCTCTGGCCTTAATAAAAAGGCCATTGCTTCTGTCTGGAGAGATGTGCTCATACAGGTACAGCAATAAGTCCTGAACAAGCTGTTCGTACCAAGCAAGGTGCAGTACAGTAATCTTGCAGTTAATAGTGAGCAGCTCATGGGATTTCTGGGCTAGGACCTTGGACTGACCTCTGAGTGCTCTGGGGAAGTGAGCAGTATCACAGTGTTTCAGCTGAGCTTCTCCTGGGTCCCATTTACTGACATTTTCCTCCATTTTCACATTTTGATTTACTTGTAAACCCATGAGTTGTGCAATTCATGAGATGAAAGCTGGTATGACAGTGAAGGTGAAGAGATGTGACTGTAAATGTTTTGGAGGCTCTTTTTCTTTTATGACCTTTGTTAAATATTTTAGTTAGAGATGTAGTGGTTTGGTCCAAAATACTCATTACTGTTTACCTTCTGTGAGATAAGAATTAGGAGAAAAGCAAAGCAGGCACAAAACTTGAAAGAATATATAAAAGTTTATTAATAGACCTAAAAGAAGGGAAAAAAAATAAAATCATGCCACACCTTCAGAACACTTCTCCTCCGCCCACCTTTCTCCCTTCTCCCATTGACAATGCAAAAAGACAACCCTTGAGATGTTCAGTCTGTTTACCACTTCCATAATAACCTTGTTCAGTCCATTTAGGAAGAGGAGTCTCTCTTGCTCATACTATGGAGACACTACCACAACGAGCCAGCCGCCCGGGTTGGTTCTCTGCTCGCATGTGAGTCCCTTCCCCCCCAACTTGCAGCTTTTCCCACAACTGCTTTCGAGGGTCCAATCTTGAGCTATTGGGGTACCCTTTTAAGGTTGAGCCGTTCAGAAACAGAACTTCTCTTCACCCATCTCTGGGAGCATTTCCGTCTCTGAGAATAGAGGCCCTCCTCCTTTCCTTGGAGAAAAAGAGCATCTTCATCTCTAGGACTATCGCTGGGAGTCTCTCTAGGAACAGAGGTCTCCTCCTTCCAGTTGGAGCAAGAGTCCTCACCGCTTCCATCTCTCCCTGTTCAAATGTCTCTTCAAATCACAGCTGCTTCAGCATTTGCTTGTTTTCAGCATAGGTGCTTTTGCTCACAAGTACAAGTTGAATGCCCCACCCGCCATGCTTCATGAAATTGCAGTGGGTATTCTGATATATCATAGTCCATCACCACCATAGCTTTACAACAGAATTTCAGCTTTAAGCATCTCCTTTTTCTCCTCCCTCAGGTTTTCAGCTCTTCACAGCACTAAAAAGGTTAATCTCACCTATGCCTTGCAGCTGGAATGTCGCTTCTTGCTGTTGGCCACATGATCTTTGCAGCTTCAGCTGAATTCTTCCGGCAGAACTGGAGAGGGGGAGCTGCCCGTCTGCACATAGCAGGGCTGGGGGGGGGGAGGGGGGGGGGAGGGCTGTGGGTGGAACAGGGCCCATTAGCTCCAGGATGGCTGTGCCCCAGCCTGGCCCAGCCTGGCCTGGCCCGAGCAGGGCCTGGCCTGGGGCTGGTAGGCCCCGTACAGGCCCTGCAGCTACCTGTCCCAGCGCCGGAAATGAGACAGAGCTCCCCTGGGCTTTGTCCATTCTTAAATGTGGACCACAGAGGCGGTCAGTTTTTTAAGTGGCTTAAAAAATTGTCATTATTCAAACTAACCAGCTGATAGGTTCTGTTAGGTCATAGAGGAAGCTGTAAGCACCTCTTTGCAAGAACATCACTTCTGGGACTATGCTTGCTAAGCCATGACAAGAAAAAACCTCCTTTTTTTCAGGAGTCGGCTTGCAGTCCTGCTGGAGTCTTTTCATGCCTTTTCATTATCTTAAACCTCTTTGCCTGTGTCACTTTGTCAGGATCCAAAAATAGTTACTAAGGTAAAGGACAAAAAATACTCAGGATGAAGAAGTCATGAAAGACAAACACAAACTGGTCTTCAGAGAAAAGTTCAAAAAAATTGCTGACTTCGGCGGGGGAATACATGCAGACAATCAATGTGATTGATAAAGCAAGCTTCGTTTATTAGCAATACAGAGGCACTTATATAGTATTGAGTGTACATGCTTATCAGTTCTTAATTGGTTGAAACTTACAAAAGCTCATTCTTACTTCTACATAATTGGGTTAGATAAAAGACTACATTTGGCAAGCTTCTATTATTTATGTTTTGACTTGAGAAATCAAAGTTCTCTTCCCTTCTCATGGTCAGTACATCTTATCAGCACAGCACTGTACCTCCTTAAAACTCCCTTTTGGTTCTCAGGCCTGTTTCTCACACAGGCATTTTCTCATGCAAACATTTTCTCATGCAGGCCTTTGCTTGTACAGTTCTTTTATTGATCTGTCTTTATCAATGATCCATGTCCCTGATCCTCTAACCATTCTCCAACACAAAAACACTATAATGTAGTCACAGAAAATTCAGGGTTCATAAACATTTTTTCCCTCATTGTTTCTGTTTTTTCTGGTTGAACTCAATACAGTGCATCTAAGGTTTAGAAGAAAATGACATAAGGGAATGATGCTGATTTTATTCATGTACCAAATTTATAGTCTGTGGAAGAATCTAAGATGGACATTGAAAATGTCTTGCTATATAAAAATTACCTTTGGTTTTAAAGTGACTGTAATCTTTGTTAGGCACTAACTTTCTTGGTAATATATACATGAATTTGAAACATGTAAGGAAAATAAATCTTTAAAAATCTGATATTTTCAGTGCATCCAAATGGCTGAGTCAGGTAGAGGAGGAGGATGTGCTTCATTTACCTTCAGCATTGAGGCTATTTGCTGTGGTAAAGATGCAGCTCTACCTGATGTCATCTGTAAGCCTCCACCACGATTTCCAGTAAGTACAGCCAGTATCTTGGAGCACACTCTGTGTTCAGGTAAAGTGTGTTCATGCTCATGTTTAGGTAATGTAATGAAATATATGAAAAATCCTAAGAACTTTGGATTTTATAATAATAAAAGTCACCATTTTTCTTACCCCTTTGCTAACTGTCATATCCCGTATTTAACTAGATTGCTTGCAAGGTGTTAGTGTGTTGAAGTTCTCATCATGATTTGGTTTTCTGGACATTACAAGAATGGAAACACTGGATACTTGAGTCTGAAATGAGTTTACATTAATCTTTGAAGGTATAAATGGATTTGCTGATTTTAGAAAATTCGTATTTATGCAAACATGTAAGATTGTGTATGGTTGTCCTGTACCTCAGAAGGCAGCATTTGAAAATAACTGAAAGATACTTTTTGTAATTAAGGGAGCTTAATTGAGACTTGGCATTTAGGATGTATTTGAAAATCAAAGGGGAATAAAGACCATTTTTTGACTGTGTTTTGATGTGCAAGGAAGCTTTTGACTTACTGAATCATATATTATTCATCCTCTTAGTCCAGCATTGCAATTAAGATGTGTGATTTCATATAACTAAGTAATCTGTAACTGTTTCTTATGTGAATGTTGCAGGCTGCTTGGTAGCACAGTTCTGTGCCATCTGAATTCTGTATACACTGCAGCTTTTGAGGTACAGTCAGCCTTACAGGAGAATTACTAGCCCCAGTATATTTAATGTCACCCATGGAGAAGTTAGAAAAGCTTTCTTCCTTATGTGAATAAAATTTCAGAACCAAGTTGAAGTTCTCAGGGGAAATATGATGCCATTCAGGAAAATCAGAGTTAACCCACTTGTATAAATAGAGTCAATGAAAAATTCAAGTGTTAGGTTTAATGACTGGATAATGACCAAAAGTATGTTATAGCTTTGACTAACTTACAGTGAAATTATTTGAAGCAGTGAATTATTGCCATTGCATATTTTTATTAGACACATTCTGAGTTTACACAAATTTTGTCTAAATGCACTTAGAAACCCAATTAAGGAGCATCAGCTTACCATCAGCAACATTAAGTGATTTAAAGTGTTGGCCAACAACCAAATATAGCTGGAAGCAGTAAGCTCCTTTTATTGTCCAGATCTGGGACTTGTGATAGCACTTCACGCTTTGCAACGTACCACTCAGGTATTGATTGAGCACCATTCATCACATGAGAGGAACAACGTCAGTTCTGTAATTCTGGCTGTAGTAGTCTGGATATTTTAAAAACTGTTTCTGCATATTTCTCTTTCTCAATTTCAAGATTCAAGTTAAACAAAAGACCCCAACAACAAACCCCAAGAAAACCCACTAAAAAGCTCCCACAAACCTCAAAAATCCAACCTTTAACAATTCTTTTAAAGTAGAAACTGAATTTTTTGAGGGCCTGGTTTTATGACAACACAACCTGTTTCCATGAATATGGTCATGGAAAGGGTGCCCGTGTTATTCAGGTATCATACTTAATGTAGCTATTACGCTATCTTAGAAGAGGTTAAGGCCATCACTACTCTGAAGAGAGAAGGAATGGTTTCTGAGTAAGTTAGGTTGGTGAGAATAACTAATTTTGGCAATTAAGAGTTTAGGATTACTATAAATGACTATTTAACAGTTTTATTATATTTTTTCCTTGATTTTGTGATACATTCTTGCAGAAAGGTACAGTGAAGTTATAAAAGGTATAAATTTGGATGTAAACACAGTTACTATGCATGTCAAAATGCAATGAAGTGTACTTGAGAAGTAATATAGTGCATTTTTGCACTCTTTTTTTATTAGCTATGTTTCTTGTAGCTTTTATTAGTGTACCTGTATATTTGGTGGATATCAGGACCTTATAAATATCAAACACAATTCTTACAGAGTACAGAAAATAAGCCAGTGCCTCTGAAAACAGGAGAAGATGAAGATTACATGTTGGCCTTAAAACAAGATCTTAGAGGAACTATGAAAATGCCATACTTTTTGGCAGTAGAAGACAAACATCAAGGCTTGTTTATGTGCCTTTTATTTTTATTTATATCTTTATTATTATTCTGTGAAGGCTGATGTAGTGAAAAGCACGTGTTGAAGATGAGTTTCATACTGATAATGAGGAAGTAAAAATGGCAGCTTAAAATAACGGAATTTTTCTGCTTTTACACTTATTCAAGTGCTGTAACTGGAAAGCAGCTGTGTGGAAAAGAGAGGTATCGAACATCTATTCCATTTGGTATACAGTAAGAAACATATAGACCATCTACATGCAGTCTTTTCAATTATATGCCAGCCAATACAAGCCAATTTGGCATTTCTGTGTTACAAAACCCTAAAATTTTTCATCAGAGCAAAGACATTTGTATTAAATACTAGTGTTGAATTCAGCTTTCATTGAAATAGTGTAAAGACATACTGAAAATAATATTATATTTAATAGATGGACATTGTAAAAGGTAGTTAGCTTTTTTCCCCCTAAGTCCATTCAGGAAATATTGGTAAGTGTTACTGACAAGTCCCTTGAAATATGAAGATTGACGTGAGGATAAGTGATTTATTGAACTTTTTATCAGAAGTAGAGCTGGATTAGAAGCCAAATCTTGATCTTATTCTGTGGGACCTAAGATTTTCTTTTGCTTACACATAACTAAAAATTAATTGCTTTGTTATTGTTTGATAACAATAAATGCTGGAGTAATACTTGACATCCAGTCATACATCATTGATACTGTTAAAATTCAAGCTTCCTGGTCAGAAAACTGAGCTAGAGGAGCTAGTGGGAAAGAAGGAATGTGAAAGACTAATAAGAAAGACTTACATGTCTGTTTACCATACTTTGAGGGTATTGTAAATCTAGAAGTCACTGGACGTTTTTACTGTGAGGAGTGCTTATTTTCATTCATGATTTTTTGCCTAGTTTTATCAGCTGCTGAATCCTTATTCTAAATGTTATAAATGGCAAGGGCTATTACAGCTTTGTAAAAGCATTTAAAAAATCTGAATTGGATAAACAGTGGATAATCTTTTCCTTCCTATCTTGTGCTGATTTTGAATAATGAGAGGTGACTTAAACTCTAAAATGTAAGGTGTCATTTCCACCCAAAACCCATCAGAATATTATCTGGCTAAATATTCATGATATTGATAATGTATAGGTTCATAGTCCAATTCCCTCAGAATTTTTGGTAATTTCTGTTCATGGTGTAATGGTGAATTCTAGATGTTTTTGAAACTGTATGCAATTTTTTTTATGAGGCTTTGAATTCAACACACATTATTGTCCAATTGTTCATGTACTAAAGCCATGTATAAAATGGAGCAGCACTCTGCAGTGCAAGCAGTGAACACACTGCCAGCCAGATGTTGTGGCTCACAAAAGACAGGGTATTTCCCCTGATTTACAGCTGGAGCCCAGGCGGTGTAACCAGGTAAAACTGAGGCAAGAATAGATCTGATCCTTATTGCTGGATCCCTTTATGATGATAGAAGAATTTTGAATTACTCCTTTATCATATGTTGTCTTTCATCTTCTGAGTAAACAGATATCAGTGTCTTTGGATTCTCATCTCACTAGAGGCTTTCTGTGCTCTTGATCTTTGTCAGGCTTGAAGTTTGCTATTCCTGTTAGAGGCACAAAAAAGGAAACTACCGTGTCTGAGAGCCAGCCAGGGTTATTTCCAGTGAACCAGCTGTTTTATGAGAAAATGTTATCTCTCTTTTCCAGCTTTACCTTATGTGATCATTCTTACTGTTCACCTCAATATTATCTTTGTTCCTGCAACCTTCTTTCTGAGATGGAGAGATCTCTCCTGACACAGCCCGCTGTGTTGGCCGAGGGAATTGGTGCTGTGTCTTCCCCGAGCATCCTTGAGGAGTCCGGCACTCTCAGGGAGGCCAGTCCTCATTGGAGACACCCAGGAGGAGCTCTGGAGCCTCCATGCAAACACCCACAACTACTAGTGTGATTGAGAGCACATCACACACACAGGCACCCCAAAGTCGTTGACCGCGGATGAAGGAGCTGAGTGGGGTCCTCCGTAGGGTTGTCCACAGGTTTTTTCTGGGAAGGATCGAGGAACGAAAGACCAAGATAGTGGAGGGTCCAGAGGTTTTATAGAGGGATGAAAAACCAATCAGGAGAGAGCTGTGGGGGGCACAGACTGGAAACCGATAAACCAATGGGATGGGAGAGGGGAGGGACAAAGGAGACGGGGACCAATGGGGCATTGAAGAACGGGGAACATTCTAGAACTTACACTTATTAAACCGGCAACATACATATTAAAAGCGACATCCATAGAAAGGGGTGGAGGGCCAGCGGGCCAACCAGAAATCATTGATTTGCCTAGAAAAACAAAGGCTTGTGGGAGCTCGCTGTAAGCTCGAGGGAGATGTTAGACCTCAGAGCCGGCCCACCACAAGTTTAAGGCTGCACTTGGGCCTTGTGGCTCTCCAACCACCCCAGCAGCAGCCACAACTGCCGCAACACTCTCTTTGCTGCTGAGTGTATTCCTTAGTAGAACTGCCCGTTTTGAAAGCTGTTTTTTTCCTACCAAAATTAGCAGTTGCAGGGGAAGCAGGTAGACAGCCACTTTATATATTCAAATAATGCTTCAAATGTTCTCATCACCTCTGCAAGGGTAAGTTGGTAAATTGAGGTATCTTTTTACTGAATCTTTAGTTGTTCAAAACTGCCACACCTGAGGGGTGGGGTTATAATTGCATCACTGATGGTCTGCAATTTAAAAAGCTTGTTTTTATCTCAGTTGCAGTGTGCAGTCTTCTCTGGGACTGCATTCTGTGGGAAAAGTGGTCTAGCTTTAAGAAAACTGCAGAGTAGATTATTCTTAATGGATCTTTTCTGTTACCTGGTTTACAAAACATCTTGTAAAACTAAGAGGGCATTATGGGGTGGACTGTAAGCAGGAACTTCATGAATTGTCTTTGCTACAAGAGTGAATGGATTGTTATAACACCTCAGAACAACGTATGTGAGCCAAGTGGTCTTTTGAAGTGTGAGAAGGGAAACATTTTGGATGTAGCTGTCTCTTTCATTATTCAGGTAGTAAATGAAAGCTGTATCTTATTCTGGAAATGTTGATGTGTTAATGTGCCATATAGCATAGATTTCCATAATTCATTTAAATGCTAATTTTGAGTGTATAGCAGGCATTTTCTATGGAAAGTTCTTTTTTTTTCCTTACTATATAAGTTATGAATTACTCATATTTTTCCTGTAGGTACTACATCTGCCAAGACTGGGTGATTTGCCACTCACAGCTAATGAGCTAATTCCAAACCACTGCCAATGTGGCAGAGTCAGTCAATGTATTTTTTTACTGACGGCATCAGCAATTATTTCTTCACTAAAGAGCCTTGATCTCAATCAAAACTACTAGTTTCTTTTCCTCTTATTGCTGATAGTTTTCTACAACATCTATGAATGTGGCTTGAGACACTTATTTTAAATGTAGACGCTTTGTTGCAAAATTTTGAGAAGGTTCTGTTTGCCTTCATAATAGCTAAGTTTAAAATTTAGCTTCATTTATGATGTCTTCTTTTTCCTTGGTGAGTACACACCTGAAGGATAGGATGCCATACAGAGAGACCTGGACAGACTGGAGAAGTGGGTGCACGGGAATCTCATGTTGTTTAATAACCTGGGTTGGGCCACTGCCAGCAGGTTGAGGGAGGGGATTCAGCCCCTCTTCCACACTCTGGTGGGACCCCACCTGCAGTTCTGCATAAGCTGTGGGGTCCCAGCACAGGAAGAAGAGAGACCTGTTGGAACAAGTCCAGAGGAGGCCACCAAGTTGATCAGAGGGATGGAGAACCTCTCCTATGAGGAGAGAGTGACAGAATTTGGGTTATTCAGCCTGGAAAAGAGAAGGCTTCAGGCTGACCTAATTGCAGCCTTTCAGTATCTGAAGGGAACTTGCACAGGAAAGATGGGGCCAAGAACATGTAGTGACAGGACAGGAAATGAAAAAATTGAAAGAGTAAGTTTAGATTAGGCATTAGGAAAAAATTCTTTACTGTGAGGGTGTTGAGACACTGGCACAAGTTGCTCAGGGAAGGTGCGGCTGCCCCATCTCTGGAGGTGTTCAAGGCCAGGTTGGATGGGGCTTTGAGTAACCTGATCTAGTGAAAGGTGTCCCTGCCCATGGCAGTGGGGCTGGAATGAGATGATGTGTAAGGTCCCTTCCAACCCAAACTCTTCTGTGATTCTATGAGTCTGTGATTGTATTCTAGAAGTCTTTGATTCTAAAGGTCAAAGTCTGTCTTGTTACTATTTTTTGGTATCATATCTGCAAATATTATCCCTAATTGGCTTAATAGTGCAATCAGATTCAGTAATTTTGCATGAAGTGGATTTTGCAGTTGCATATGGTAATTTGGCAAGAAAAAATTAGACTGATTTAAAAATACTAAAGTTTTGGTATTGCTGTTGGCATTAGAGATTGTACATAAAAGGTTATTCAGTATAAATGGATGTACTTACACTGTATAACTACTGTATTATTTACAGTGCGTTTCTCAATTTAATTCTTGTGCCTGGAAGAAGGTTAAATGGATTAAAGTGTTTGGCTGCTGTTTTGGATAGAATGCAAAGCTTTACTATTACATTGTACTGGAAGTCTTGGGAGCTGATGATCAGACTGAGACACAGCCTTTTGAGACCTGGGAATACTGGTTACTCTTTATGGTTAACATAGTGAAGTTAAATGTTACTCACTGGTTTTGTAGTAAAGGTTTGATTGCGAAACTCTTGAATAGAGAATTAGTGTTACATTTGATGTTTCAACCTAGTTTTCCAGTTTCTTGAATAAATCTGCATTTAACAATTTCATGCTTTTCAAGGACAAAAGAACAAATTTGGAGTATTGAGTGGTTTTGGTTTGTTTTGGGGTATTTTTTTTTACTGTCTGACAACAGGAAAGTGTTCACTGGGGATTAGAAAAATACACTATATGTTTAGTTACTTGAAAATATCAAGGACTGTGTCTGGATTGCCATTTAACTAGGTGAACTGAATAACACTTTGTATCCTTCTCTACAGCAATTGAGAGATTCAGTCAAAAGGACCAGGACAATGAAAAAGAGCAGGAAACATGGACACCAGGTAATATCTGAGGTTATCAAAGGCTAATTTTCTATGAGCCTGTGAAATGTTCTGCTCTTAAATGTTTGATTCACTATTTTTCAAGGAATAAAAAGTATGAAATCCTTACCAAGTCATGTATTCCTTCCAACCCTGTATTGTTGAGAGGTATTGTTCTTTGCATGATTTCAGATCAAGGTAAGTATTGTTTTGTCAAAAAAAAAAAAAAAAGGAAATATTCTGATTTTATTTATTTACTCAGTTGTAGCCACTGATTTCCAGCACAAATGCAAACTTAAGTACTCACTCCTGCTCTCCTTTTTCCTTACTCGCTGCACAGATAACAGTTTTGAACTGGGAGCAAACACTGATGTTACTAAAAATACCCCAACCTGATGTCTGTCATGGGCAGCTGTATTTTATAATATTAGCCTTCCCCAACGATATCTTTATAGCTCACTACTGCAAATTTCATTACACGATAGTTTAGTAAGTTGAAGAGCTCAAGGGCCACTGGAATGGTTGAACTTTGTCTCCTTGGAATAGAAGCCAGTTATTATGTGGGTGAAATGGCAATGCTGACTTCTGTCCTCAATTTAAATTACAGCTAGAATTCCTGTTACGCTAAAACGTTTTGGCATGCATATAAATAAGATCAAGCACAGACGGGGTCCCTTCCTTTCCCTGGTGGCAGGGGAAGGATTACTGCTGTAAATCATCATTTCTCTATACTAAAGCTATTTTCTGTACAAATTGGAGAAGACTCCCAAGAGAGATGAAACCAAAGAAGGCAAACAAAAAAGGTATGTTACATATTTTAAGAAGCAAATATTACATAGTAGTTGACAGATAAAAGCCATACCTGGAGGTGGTTAGAGGAAAAATATGCTAGAAATGTTCATCAGTTTATATAATTAAGGGGTTTTGGCAGATTTTTTTCTAAATATTTTATTAGCGTGCTTGTCTTTTGTGGGTTTTGCTTTGCTTCTGTAGCATGTTTTAACTTACTGGAACAGATTTATCTTCCTTTTTTCTGCCTTTTGTATTGATGCACCATATTAACATACAAGATATGTAACAGTGAAAAATTAAAACCCTACAAATCTTTTTGTTTTGAAAGCTCATATCATTAATCAGCACTCATCCTTCTACTCAATAGTAACTGGCTGTTCAGATTTCCTTTATATTTTGGGTTTCTCAGTTTTCTTGTTTATGATTCGGTTAAGTTTTGCATTTTTTTAAACCTTTCATATGTCATTTAATGTAGATTATTTTCTGTTTTCCCTGGTTTTACTTTTTTGTTTTCTTTTCAGCTTTCTTCTGCAGAATTGTGAACCAGATCCTTCAAAAGCAGTTGGTGGTGGTATTGGTAGTTCTTACAGGAAAACAGATTTTTATTACACAGCATCATTTGTTTTTCAGAGTGTTTCCTAGTGTGCATGACTTATTTCTCTGTAGAAGTCTGTTGTTCAGATTATGTGAAATAACACTTAGGCCTCCTGTGTTTAGCTATCTGTTTATATATAATTGCTTGCCTTCTTGTTCTTCGTCTCCAAGTCCCTCATGTGTCATTTTTCAGTTGACAGATAAAACGGAAAAAGGAATGGGAACGTGTGTAGTCATAGAGACTGGATCAGCTGGAATCTTTGCTCCTTTTTAGAGCATCTTTGAAAAGCATGGTACTGAAGGTAGACTGTAAGGTTCAACTGAAAACAAAATATTTATTTGCAAATTCTCCAAAGGTGGCACCAGAATATACCTGGGGTTTTATTCCAAAAGAAGAAACCACGGACTTTTATAAGCCTATGCACAATAGTTATCTCGCCAAGATCCAATGAAATAATAAATGAAAATTATTATTCCTTCTTAAAATAAGGTAATGATTATCATAAAAAGAGAATCACTGCTCACTGGGGGAATTAATACCAGTTTTTCTACTGGCTCTTAAAAGTACATTCTGCTACATGTTATAGTGGCAAAGATCAGCTGACCATCAGAATTTGATTGGATTAAAAAATAGGTTCCCCTAAAAGCAAAACCTATGTGGGATTAAGGGTTTTTTGTGGACTCCTGATGATGCATTTAGGGGTTTTTTTTGTGGAATCCTGATGATACAGTTATGAGTCAGGAAGTTTGTACATAGCAGATCAGTGACCCATTAGAGCTCCTGGTATGTATCTTTGTTGTATTTTGAGGACAGGTGACTTAGGTGACACTTTAACCATGGTGGAACAAAGGTGAACAAATAACAGAATTTGCACAGAAATTCAAACCAGGTTCCTACTGTTCTCACTTTGTAGCTTGCAGGAGTGGTTTTGGAATCAGTACAGTTCCATGCACAGCGACAGCTTTACTTTTACACACCTCCCCTCCCTCTTTCTGGTTTCCCTGAATATTTTAATGGAAGACCTGATCACCTGCCTTCTCAGTGGCAAAACTTTGGATAGAATTCCGCATCTCTCTCACACTGACCCTGGGCTGTGAAATGCCATATCCTAGATAGCAGCAGTGCCTGCTGAAAAAATAAAATAAATACATAAATAAAGAAATATGTCATCTGGGTTCAGTTGACATTGTAGGCCAGCCATATGCATATGTGTATAGCACTCAGACATATGCATTTTAGCCCAAGTACTGCGAGACCAGGTATTTGGGAATCAAATTAGATTAGACTGTATTCCATTGCACCTCTAAGGGATATAATGTAGGGAGCTATTTTCCTTAAAGTGCTAACAATGGGTCAGTGTCTCTTAATTTTATAAGGGCCAAAGATGCCCAGTTTTTAGAGACAAATCTCACATGTTTGCTCTATATCCATTATTTGTAAAAGCTTGCAGGAGTTTGTGCAGGGATGATTAATTCTGAATTGCACTTTCCACTTGTTTTCCTTAAAAGCCTACTTCATTCTGGATGTGTTTGCTTTGATGCTGTTCATATTTTTACAAAACAGCTTGACTTCCCTCAGCTCTTTGCAGTGCTTTAGTCATATAATTCTTTCCTAGGCAAAACACTGGAATAAACTCAATGTTATTTATGACAAATGCTTTTGACAAAATACAGTTGTTTTCTCAGCAGTTCTCAGTATTCTGCTTCCTTGAGTATTAGGCTGATATTTGGGCAACTTTGGTTTAGGGTGCTTCCATCCAGGTAACTCTTACATGGGTATATGGAATGCTATTTTTGACCTTTGCTCCACCATGTAGTTAATTAGGGAGTGACTTGATAAAGATTATGTCCATGAATCAGGGGACTAAGGAGAAATACACAACACAGAATCATTAGATGAGAGCCAGCTGTCATCTAAAAGCCATGCAGCTATTGTAATCATGCCTTTTGTTAGAGGCAATGAACTTCTGCCATTTTTTTACATCTACTTGTCTGAAGCACCCACCTGTCATTAATGTCTTGTATAAATTAGTAACAATGAGTTTTTATCTTTTCAAGATGATGAAACATGTGAGATTTTGTTCTAGTTTCTTAACATATTTTAAGTATATAGGTGACTAGGATTTTGTGAAGCTGAATGTTGTACTTCAGCCCAGCCTTTCGTCAACTACTTGTTCAAACTGAATTTCAGACTGGCCTTCTAGGCATCTCTTACATAAATCAGGCATTTACATCTCTATGCATGATGTACCTCAAAGTCCAAGGTAATTTTAATACAGAAAGTATGGAATTTCCCTGGCATATTCAGGATGTATTTGCTCTTAACTAAAACAAGAGGATTCATCTTTTTCACATTAAAAAAAATAACAGTGATATATTTTATTTCACCAGGTGCAAAAACAAAAAAGGCAAAAATCTCTGATCCTAAAAGTAATCTGGTTGTGATTAAAAAAATTGAGGTAAGATGTGGCATATGATGTGCATTATATTTCTAAATTTTTCAGTAGAAATTGAAGGAAAATGAAAGCTAGTATGTTTCTTGGTATAAATGAAATACCCAGCACAGCCTTTTTCTGGTCTTGTCTTGTTACTCTGACAGACAACTGTTCTGCAGCGTGGTGGTGTGAGGGTTAGGGTAAGGATAGAGCCTGGCTGTGGAGAAATGACTTTCTTTGCTCTTGTTTGTACCTGAATGCAACAACCAGTTGGTCTTCACTGGGTAGCAATACAGTGTAATGTTAACAGTAGAGCTACAGGAGGAGGAATGTGTGCCAGTGCTTTTAAATCTGTTGCTGTTTCACCAATCTACTGATGTTGGAACTTAAACAATTTAGTAAGTTGAGAAGGAAGAAACATAGAGAAGCTTAGGAAGTGACCTCTGTTTTGTAGAAAATTACTCACCATATCTCAGTGGGAACCTTAAAAGTGAAACAGCTTTGCATTTTTTCTCCTGATGATCTACCAGTTGTTTGATGAAATTATTACATACAGTATATCATATTGCTTTATCAAGTATGACATGGCCTTCCGTCAACTGTTCTAACAGTGCATGGTAAAGAGAAATCATCATCTCAGTTTATTACACAAGACATACTTTTTTACGGCTGATGCTAGACCTAGTAAGTCCTTATTAAGTTCTTGTGCTTTACATAGTTTTGGTTTAAATATTGACAGACATTTGCACAGCACTGTTACACAAAGTGTCTTGCTGTTAACTGCAGCTTAACTCTTCGGCAGTATGGAGGATATGCTGTTTCTGTAACGTGGGATTACCTTGTAAAGAGATTGCCTTGTGACAGGAGCTAGAAAAGAAGGATGAGGAAGAAGAAAAATCCAAAGATGAGAAAGATGGAACAGAAGATAAAGAAGGTGAAGATGATGAAGCAGAAGAACCAGAGGAATATGATGAAGAAGAGTATGAAGAAGTATAATGTTAGTTTTCCTATTTACAGAGTCAGATCCTGGTCACTGATAGTGTGTTGGCTGACAAAGAAACGTCCCTAGCTCCCAGTAAGGGAGAATTGTTGTGGGAGAAATTATTACATTCATTATTTTTGTTGTACTACATTGTATTGTAAATTTAAGTGAGTGTTTTAGACTTGTTACTCACAAAGAGCTCTGGAAAAAAAGATCAAGAACACAAGAATGTGTTCTGACACAATCAATATATACTCCTTTGCAGCACTAAAAGTGCTGCCTCTTGTTTTATATATATCAGAACTTCATTACAGGATTTTCCTTCTTCATTCCCAAGAAACTATTACTGTTTTAAAGTGTGGATGCTCAAGTGCAGTTTAAATTATGTTTCTTCTATAAATTGTCTTCTCCAGAATTGCAGTGATTTTTTTTTTCCATTGGTTTAAGAAAATGACTACATTTCTTCCTATTTTGAAGACGGAGATGACTTTGGAGCTGTCAGTGATGACAATATGGATGAAGCAACATACTAACTGTTGTTTCTACATGTTACACTGTTCAAACCTTACGCTACTACTACAGAAGCAGAATTCTGGAGGTAGACTGGGTATCAATACACCTAATGCTTTAGCTCTGCTGGTTTTAAGCAGACTCTCCAAAACCACACTGGAGTTTAATTGTACCGTGCTGTAAAAGAGGATAGGGAATCCTTTGTTAAGTTCTTTAGCCAAGTGTTTTGCAGACATGCCTTTTTAAGGCATTCTGGAATGGCAGCTGATGGAGTAAGCTTTATGCCATTGTGTTTCCTCTGCACAGTAAAAGAACATAGGCATTTTACTTGAAATTGTGTCTCAATTTGCACTAGTCAATTCTGTGCCTCAACAGTCAACTCTTGAAACAAATAATGAAATTCTTGATGACCACAGTAAAAAAAAGACATAAGCTGCTCATTGGCAGTTGACTCCTCTGAAGAACTTAATGTAACTTCTGAGTTCCGGTGACTGAAAATAATTGACAACTCTGCACTTTAACATAAACTGACTTGGAAGGACCTCAGTAATGTAGACAAGCAACATGACAGTAATTTGAAGAACTGTTAAGTCTAGTTAGAACACATTGCCTTTAGTATTTTGGTAAAAAGGAACACACAAAAATATATTACTTTTATGAATCAGCATAAATCATAATTAAGGATAACTTGGCTTAGAAAGACTATATGGCAGAATTTAAGAAATTATGGAATCCTGGTTTACACCAGTACACTCATTAGTGATGAAAATTTCAGCCCTTAGCTTCAGTTTCTCCACTTGTTAGGGCAATACTTTATCTCACAGAGCTGTTAAGTGAGCTGGCAGATGATCGTTATCTATGCAATTGTTGATGTACTTGTTTACTTTTCTACAGAACAAACTAGACAGAAACAGACAACAAATCAGTAAGAAATAAACCACAAAATGGAGAAAAGGAATGTGGTGAAGTATTTTAGTGCATTACGTTTTAGTTAGAAAAAACAAGAGAATGCTGAGAAAAGCAAAACCTGAATGTTTGGGAACATCCTTTTTTTATTTAAGAACCAACAGCTGAAGTGTTGAAAACTTACTACTGAGATTAGATACTTGAAGAACACTGTCACAGCACATTCTCTGTATCTTACTGTCTTTTGATGGTAAAAAATACTATTTTTCAGTGTTATTACATTATTACTGATCAGGGGGTTTTTTGTTGGTTGGTTTTGAGTTGTGTTTTATTTTCTTAAAAAAAGTATTTCACCTCATTGGTGACTGGGAAACAGTTCTGCATTATTCTGTGAACTTCTGTATGCAGTAAGAATTCGGTCCTTAAGGTGTAATTTTCAAGTGTTCTGATAAAATACCTATCATATGTAAAGGAAATGAAACTAAAATGCTGTGCAGGTTACACCTCAGAGGTGTTAAAAAACTGTTAAAAATAACATTTTTATTTTGAAGTGCTGTTGACTACAATGTGTAATAAACATTCAGCTCCATTGCACAGGCAATGTATTCTGCCAGTTAATCATACACGTAAGCAGCTGTTTCTTGAATGGGTGTGCCTGTTTCTTGTGTGTGATATACAAAACACAGAAGATGTGAATGAGGCAAGCATGCTGAAAATTAAATTTGCTTGCTGTGACTGTAACTAGCTCTTCTCCCCATGCAAGGTGAATGGTGAGACTCCTTGCCTCCTAACACAAGAAATGCAAATAGATGGCTTTTGTCAAAGACGGAACTATAAAACTAACCCTAGAAAAGAGTTACTCCATGCGTAACAATTTGTTGACAAGTTGTGGCTTGCCTGAACAAGTACAATACCTTATTCTGTAACAGACAGTAATTCTTGAGGACCAATTACTTTTTCCATTAATCATTCTGCTAATGGGCAGCCACCTTCCTGCTGAACTGTTGAAAAATATTACTCTGGTAAAAATCAGGTATTTCTGAGACCTTTAAGATGTAAACTGTAGTCATGTCTATCATCCAGAGGGAGCTGCAGAGTCTTAGGCTGGACCCTCCGGGATTAGTTTAGCAATGGCAAATAAGGCCATCACTTAGGAATGAGTTCTGCAAGGACACAGATCAGTGCCAAGGCACTTCTGAAAAGCAGTGAGATTGTGTTCTTCCAAACGTGTAACACTTGCACCTCTTTTTAGAAGCTGATTTTCTGACTGCTTAGAATTTGTTACAACACCATAATGACAATAAAACTTATAACTGTTCTTTGGTTTTCAGCAAACTTCAAGTTTGGACATGCATATATTCAAATCCTGTATTTATAGCACAGAAGAATAATACTGCTTTCAGTGTGTAGTCATATCACCATCTAAGAACTTCGCTGATCCCTCCCTTAGTTGTTCATACATATTTCTGCAAACTAACAAGTTCTCTGAAATTTATCCAGAAAAGTTCAAAGTTTACAAGGCATGAACACGATAAACCATTAAGGCTGCAGATATGGTATGCGAGATATGAATGCCATATGCAGCTACCACCTACAAAAATACTTACGGTCCAAAGGTTTTTATTTTAGATCATACATAAAAATTGGCCTAAACAAATACAAGTAGTGGCCTGCTGTAATAAAACATACAAAGTATGTAGAACTAAGAATATATTAGATGCACTACTTTCACTGCAGTCTAAAATAAAATCTTTATTTTACGTATATTGCTTATGTTCTTCTAAAAGCAGAGGACCAGAAGTTTTTAAAATAAGACTTCCATCCTCACTCAGAAGTATTTCACAAAGTTGCATTTTCAGCCTTTATAAAAGTTACAAACACTACTTGTGAGAACTTACTCCTAAGTATATCATATTAAAAACACTTTGATTTTATATGATCCAACAGTGTAACATGCACTTAAGTTTAAAACCCACTTTTTGAAAAATGTGTTGCAATTAATCCAAAAGGTGATTTACAACTCAATTATTCTGTGTTTGTAGGGTTTTTGTCTTTTGTTTGTTCGTTTGTTTTGGGGGTTTCTTTTGTTTATTTGTCTTTTGTTTGTTTAACAAGTCAGTTTCTAAAATACTAACTTCACAGATTTTAACTTGAATCAGATTTAAGTTGTCCACAGAGCAGCTACTCTATTTATTCAGGGCTGACATGTGATGATGCATTACCAGTTGTGTTGTACCTTGGAAAAAAGCTGTAAAGATCCCTGCATTCTGCAGAAAGCCAAGCCAGCTGACGCTTGTAGATTACCAGGATCAGGAGTCCGACAGTCTTGAAAAGAAATCTACTGCCATCTTCTGATAAAATTAACTCTGTATTTAAAAATGTACTATATGAAATGTTCTACATAATATGTATGTAAAAACATGCCAGGCACTTGGTTAGAATGGACTATCGTCCAATAAAACAGCTGTCCCTTTGTGTTTTTCCAGAGACTGTTTATCCTAAGGTAAATCACGGCCCATCATCCTTAACTCAGTGCCAGTAAGCCACATGTCTTCAACAGTGTAAAAGCCCAAAGTCTGGGACACACCACAGGACTCTTCAGCTGTACCACCACAGACCTCTGTATCCATACATCAACAGGACAGAGACCTTCCTGACCTAGTCAAACCACAACTGAAGTTAATTTCACTTCTGCACTGATAGCAATTTAACAACCATCAGTTCAGGTATATGCTGTAAATTAGGCTTATGCTGCATCATCACAATAGCTAATTTAATGTTTTTTGACAAATCCGTAAGAAATGACAATATGAAGTATTAGAACTGGTGAGTTTCAGCAACAGTCTGATGGGGGAAGAAGCAAACAAATAAAAAGGCTTGCAGCCAAAAACTGACACATTATATACCAACTTCCGTCCTATACAGAAAACAGTTGCTTTCATGTGCCAAAGCTTTCTTGTCTGAGCGAGTCACCTTTTAAAGTTTTAACCACAGAAGCTGTATCACGATAGCCACCATAAATTATTTTGCAAAGCATTTTTTCATATAGCACAGAACTGCTACCTCAGTGTTTATGTTTGTCTTACTGGCATATTCTCTTAATGAAAAGAACTACTATTTAAACAGATCTTTGAAAACAAGTGTTATGCATACCATCAAGTTCATGCCTGTTTGTAGTCCCTTTCTAGTGTGGAGACTATGAGTAGGCTCACTATCTCCACAGATGCTCCTTTAATCAAAGGGTTCAAAAGCCACAGATTATAGTTCACATACCTAACTGTACACCATTTTCCTTCAAGCTTTGGCCTGCCTCAATTCCAATATAATTCAAGTTGGCCAATTCTTGTTCATACACTTGGCATGCCAGTGAAGACTATCTGCCCCACTTCTTGGGGCAACAGGTGCCCCCAGAATTGATGGGGCCTAAGTCTTTACTCTCAGAATCTGATAAAGCACTGTGGAATACCTCAACAGTTAGAAAACATTCACTTTAGCTGATTTTTTATACCGTATATACTTAGTCAAGTCACTCATTGGGAAGGTTACAATAGTAGTTTAAAGGATACTGACTGTTTTTCCACTTCTCTCTTTGTTAAGTCCTAATCAGGTTTGTTATCTTGGGGTTCAGTAGTAAACACCGTTTTGAACAGGGCAATGGAATTCTTGCTCCACAAGGCAAATATAACAAAAAAAAAAAAAATTTACAGGCACCATCTCAGTTTTTATTTAAAAGTATTCTGAGTACACAAGTACCTCCTTTGTGCATGAAGAGTCCGGAGATGTGCAGTTTTTATTTACGTTTTTTGGTTTTTTATCTTGTAGCATTTTCAGATGGGGAAGAGGGGAAAACCAAGGTTGATCATGAAACTCCAAGAGAAACATTCAGGAGCACAGTGGCTAATGAATACAGTAGTATGTAAAAAACAAGTCTGAAGCTGCAAGTTGTCTATTCTGCTAGAATTTGCTAGCAGGCATTAAATACCATTTAAAGTTTTCTAGGACATTTCAGGAAAAAGTTAAGTGCTTGAGGTTCATGGGCACAAGACCATTAGCATGCTCAGTACCCACATGACTGCTGTCTGAAGAGTCAGTTGGTCCTGAACTGAGATTAACCAGAGGGGGGAAAAATAAATCTATTAGCATAAAATAAGGAGTACTGGGGACATTAAAGCAAGGTGCCACACTTCGGTTCTTCCTTCATTCTACACACAGGTGACCCACCAGATGAGAATGCAGTCCAGTCAGTTTTCACTAGGATGCCAAGGAAGAATGTGAAGTTTCAGAAAGACTCCTAAATGGACTGTGTTGAGGCACAGAATCACACACAGAGTAAATAAATTACCCTATGCCTATACTGAAAACAGTTTAAGTATTTGCTACTGCCTCTGTAATAGTCAATTGTAAAAAAGAACTTCATAGTGGCAATTAATTATGGAATGATTGAGTTTTTAAAAAAATCTTACTCTATAGGAAAGATAAAATTATGAGAACACCACTTTAACTTACAACTGTAAACCTGATATTAAAATGTCAAGTGTACTATGAATTCTATAAATACTTTCAGATGCTTGAAAGTTAGATATCCCCATTTGCCCATTTGTGGGCTGTAAAAGACACTCACAGTGACATTCCTTGTGTATTAGTTCAAACTACATTTTTTTACCTCATCATCAATTAAGAAACATGCCTATCAAACAGAAAAAAGTGCAAAGCTTCAGAGATGACTTTATACCGTAATTTACACCCCAGTCTTGCAAATAGCCTGTCTCAGGCATATTCAGAGATTATGTGATCCCCAGAAATATCCTTGTAGTGGAACATTGCCCATAAAGGCAAGTCACACATCACTACACTTTTTCTCTGTGTTCCAAGTGCCTTTTGCATTCTGTGGATTCCCCTTTACCTAAGGTTATGTTATGTATCTACAAATAACAGTTGTCTAGGATCTTCCATTGTTAATGCTGAAGGTCTCCTTGATTATCAACTTTTATAGTATTTGCTGGATTTATTCAATTTTCTATTTCTTTCTGACGCGATACTGCTGTGACAAAGAAATGGGGAGGGTCCACTGCAGAATGGTGACTGACATCTGCTTTCACTAGAACTTCATAATACAGGAGATAAAAAACTGGAGTTATTATGCCAATAATCAACATAATCACTACTGCTGTCCACCATCCTATACCCCAGTCTGCTCCATAGTAAGGATCCTTGCATTTTTCAGTTTTACCATCAGTTTCAAAACACATCTGTTGGGCTGCTAAAGCAGAAACAACTTCATTCAGATTCTCTCTCTTCGTATCATTGCACTTCACTATTTCTTCTATATCTCGATCGACTTCTTTTAAGAAGTTGCCAGCAGTCTCATTAGCAGAGAATTTATCACAAAGAGAACTTTCCTGTACTTCTGGGGAACACAGAGCAGGCCGAAGAGCTGGTCTTCCTTTTGGAGAGATGTGGGTTTCAGTCAATACACTGAACTTTTTCACTGGAATTTTGATAGACCTCAGGGCAAAAAAATCTTGATCGTTGATAAGATTGTTAACTCTCTTGATATCTGCAACCTAAAAATGAAAACAACAGCTAAAACATCATACTCCATCAAACCAAAACTCTCTTAATGGTATTATACCCTGAAGAAATACAAGTCTTTTGTAAGGAAATAAAAGCCAAGGTCTTTGTTTTTGCCCTAGCGAAGGCAGCTCCCCTTTTCCGTATTCTTGCTCAAAATGAATCTCATTTTGTTCAAATGAAGTTCAGATTTTAAGTCTAAGTCTAAGTCTAAGGCAAGACCTTTGGTTTATATTACCATTACCTTTTTTTTTTTTTCCCCTAAATTGATACCCATTCATACACTATGAAGTCAGAAAGGTCAAAGACCAAATCTGAACATTAATGATGATGTAAAAACTTCCTCACATCGATAAGAAGATTAAAAGTCACTTCACACAGATATATTTATTTATATGTGTGTTCAACTATCAGTTGGCAATTACCTCTGTGAAATGAATGAGACTTTACCTCACTGTTTTCAAATTATGTAAATTACTGTTAATTTCTAATTCAGTGGAAAACTTCTGAGTAAGGAGTTACTACAAATTATGAGTTTGCAATTCATCTAGCCACATGGTCCTTTGCTACTTCTGGGGACTAAGGCAGAACTTAACTAAGGCAGAAGTGTAACTTTGAAACTGTCATCTATCTTACCCAAGTCAGCTCTCCCCTTTCCCTATTCTTGCCCAAAATGAATCCCATTTTGCTTTCACTAAGTTCAGATTTTAAGTGTAATGTGAAATACTCTGCAGGAGTATAAGTGCCCTTGGAAAATCACTGGTTTCATTTTCAAATGGTAACTCCCTTACTATAGAAAGCACCGCCACAAATTTCACCATAATGAAGTACTTTTGAATATACCATAATTCAGTGCTTTTCTGCAACACCTGCAAAGCACACAGGAACTGCGCCCATTTTGAGATGTACTGTACCCAAGTTCACAAGAATCTTTTTAATGTAAAGAAGTCTTTCAGTTCCTATGACAGTATATTTGTTATGTGCACAATGCTGAATAAATTACATAAGAAAAAAAGACTGCCAAATGCAACATTTACCCTACTAATTTATGATTCCACCACAATGCAACTTACACTATCTGCCTCAAGCCCCAGGATCTCTCTTCCACATTCTCTTAAATTTGCAAAAAAGAGCACAACTCAGTTATCCTTCCTTTCTTAGTGAGGCCTGATTGAGTCATAATTGCAGTAGGTTCTGAAGCCAATATTTGATTAACAAGGCTAAGGCCTGTCCCAATCAGGAAACAGTTATATCAAGACTTTAATACCTCAAGTCACAACAGGAGGCCCCAATTCTGTTTCTGCCTGAAGAATTAGATGACAGCATATTCTGTAAATACAGATTTTGAACTTGACCTCACAGCACCTGTGCACTTAACAGTCAGTCCCACCAACACGCACAGCTAATTTCCGGATAAAACTGGAAACATCAGTCAAGACCAATGCCACTGCCTTACTCAGTACTGGCCAGCCAAAATTCTTAGGTAGGCGGGACATTCACCAGACTAATATAAGAACTGAGCTAGAAGTAGTGAGCACAAAGAACGGTGCAGAGGGATGGAAAGCTCTTAGTACAGCATGCTCATGCTTAAAATATTAGGGCAATTTAGCAGAATTCAAAAGAAAATTACGGAGAATTTCTCGCCCTACTTTAACGGAATTAGGGTTCCACACGAACCCTTAAGATCGTTTACCAACATCTCCCCCTCATCACCCAGCCTAACAGTGGATGGCACGAGAAGTGACGACCTGTGACTGCAGCATAGCTTTAAGGGTAACGTTAGACTCTAAGAGAGTGTCACAACCAAAGTTATGCACTTGTTTCTCACAGCTGCATTAGTTTTAACGGGAAAAGCCCACGGAACCGGAACTCTGCGGTGTAACACGAACACTGCGACGTCATTTTCCACTTCTGAGAAACACGGCGTTTCCCACGCACAGCCTCCGCGCGCAAGCCGGCCCGGGACCGGCCCCGCGCCGCCCAGGCACTTACCGAGCAGCAGAACTGTAGCGCGATCGCGTTCAGCGTGTCCCCCTCCCGGATGTCCTTCGTCACCAGGACGATATCATCCAGCCTGTCCCTCGACGCGCTCCGCCGGACCTTCTCCCTGCCCCGCGGCCGCAGCTCCGACACCTCGCCCTCCTCCTCGGGCCCCTCGCTCTCCGCGCTCACGAAGGGGTACAGGTGACCGCCGGCGGGCGGCTGCGCCAAGGCGGGCGGCTGCGGGCCGCTGCCGGCCCCTCTGCCGGCCCCTCTGCCGGCCATGCTCCGCGGGTGGCCCTGTGGAACGGACCGCAAGCGTAGCGCCCTCCGCGGGGAGCCCCACGCCAGCCCCTCCTCCTCGCCCCCGCCCAGCTCCCTCCCGGTGCAGCAACGACCGACCCCGCCGCCCCGGGTAGGTGAGAGCAGTGCCGAGCCCTGCCCGACCCGGCCCGGCCCCACCGCCCCACTCCGCCCCTAGCTGCGGCTCTACTTGCCCCCGCTCCACATGGGACCCGCCGCGATGGCGGCCGCGCCGCCACGTCCGCAGCGCCGCCACGCCCCGGCGCCGGCCGCGCGCAGCCCTGGGGGCGGGGGTGGCGGGAGGCGGCCCCGGGGCTCGGCCGTGAGGAGCCGGCGGGGCGGGCCCGGCGGGAGAGCGGGTCTCGGCACCGCCCGCACCGGCACTGCCTCATACTGCTCCGCCGCGCACCGCCGCGCTGTTCCGCCGCGGCCCACAGAGCGCTGTGGTGAGCCTCTCGGCGTTGGAGGCCGGAGCGCGGGGCCGGGGACCGGCGCTGCCGGACGAGGAAGCACTTCACCCCCAGCCTTCCCCGCGAGCCGCCCGTGTGCTATCCCGCTATGGGATTTTCTTATCAATACATCACTCTTGCTGATCCTCCTTCTGGAGAAATTGAGGCTGCTCAGATACACGAAGTTGTCATGTATTTGGGTCAGTATGAGGGTTCTTCTGAGACCCTTTTAGCCTGTTAGGTTCGCAGCTTCTCTCCTCATTCTGTACCTCTTAGTCCCGCCTGGCTCTTGCCACCTTACTGCGCCCTCAAAAGTTGCCGGGCAGTTTTCTTTATATCCCTTCACACCTGTCCCCTCAGCACTAGTACTGCAGACGTACAGAAGTGCAGGCTGCACTGATAGATCTTTCTCACAAGAGACGTACCACAAATTAAGCCCTATAGATATTTCAACTTTCCTTCTCTAGTAGAATCATTTTTACCTCTAACAGACTGTCAGCAGCTTTTGGGGTGCTCAGGGAATAGGCAGATGTCCTAGTCTAACTATTAAATTTAATCTAGTGCAGGTTTCTCCTGACACAGACTTAGAGGGAAGTTCTTGATTACAGCAGGACCAAAACCAGTATTCCTTAAAAAACCTGACAGCTCTAAGGTTAGGCTAAATATGTTGTAAAAAAATTGCTGAAGACAAATGTGTTTGCTAGTCTGCTTCCTAAACAGATTAGATTTAATCTTAAAGTAAGTTTAAATAAGGGGTTTTTTTCCCCTTTTGTTTTTGAGCCTTGCTATACAATGTTTCCAGAACAACCAAAGTGGCTAGAAGCATGTTTGATACTAAAAAAGACAGAAATTTTTTATGGCTTTACTTTTGAAAACTAGCTGTCTTGAGTCTGAAGACATAAAAATAAGAGTTAACAATTGTGTATCTCTGTGAAGGGTCACATTCACATCCACAGCAGCTTAACTGAAGCCACATTTCCAGGTATTGTAAAACAAACGGTAAAGGTGCATTGTGTTCTTGTGTCTCACACTGTTTTAAAGAAAAAAAATATATACGTACATAAATATATATACATGCATACGTTTATCTGTACCTACCTTAAAACAGTATTCTGTTGTGGATGAGGGATGGACCAGTTAAAATAAAGGTATTCCTAAGACTGTGTAGGTACTAGGTACCCCCTAACTGAATAGCATCAGCAACACAAGCAATACATTTCTATCAAGAGCATAGAGGTTTACCTGAAAGAATATAAATATTCTCAGGTACAGAAGTCAGCATAAAATAACAAGCTGGTCACTTCATGCACGTCTGATTACTGCCCTTCGTGAAGAAGCATGGAATAGTACTAACATTTAAATGTGGTTTCGTTCCTGCAGGAACAAAAGTCAAAGCTAATTTTCAGGCTTCCTTATTTTGCATTTGTTAAAATAGTCCAGTGGATACCAAGTGTAGTTAGAATTTCATCAAACCTAAGTTTCTTGCAAGTCAGGACACTTTCTAAACCATTTAATAGCCTTGCTGAGGATATTTTCTTGACACCTGGACCCACATAACATTTTCCTTGCTGAGTGTTTCAGGTGTAATTAACTGTGAACGGTGTGGTTTCTCCTAGATAGGCAATTTCTTCTTTCATACCATCTTCCTAATCAAAGCCTGCTCAGAAATAAGCCTTCTATTTTTATCACGGGTCAGAAGCACAGCTTGTGCTGATTAACACAGCGGCGCTGAAGGCTTAGATATAGCCCCACAGAGAAGCTGCTATCCAACAAAGACAAGCTTGGATTGTTAGATTATGTGACAAATGTGTGAAAATATTTGTAGGAGTCCCAGAATGATTTTATATCTTTCTGGGGATGCCAATGCAAGCAGAATGAATCTTCCACAACTGTATTTCCAGAAAGAGCAATACTGAACATGACAAAATTGAATTAATTTCCCATAAACCCAAAGTTTTCTCATGGCATCTCAAGTTGAAGAAAATTAGTTTTTACCTGATGTTGGGGTTTGACACTGGTTAAGTGCCAGGCACCCCAAAAAGACCCTAATTACTTATTTTCCTCTGCTATAGCTGAGCAGAGGAGGAGAAATTAACATGAAAACTTCGTAAATTGAGATGAGGATTAGGGAGAAAATATTTCAAGGCAAAACAGGTTCAAAACTTCAACAGTATAAAGAAGATTTATTATTAACAGAATGAAAAGTAAAAAGGGTAATGAGAACTGAAATAAACCTTTAGAACACTTTATTTTCGTCCCGGCCCCTCCCTCTTTCCCACCGACAGCACAAGGAGACAAAACATGGGGTTTTGGTCAGTCTTTCACTTTCTAAGAATCTTTCTTCAGTTCATTCAGGGAAAGGAGTTCTTCTGTTGTGCCGTGGAGTCCTTCCCGCGGGATACAGTTCTCTGCGAATTTCTCTAATGTAGCTCTAATTTTCACAAACAGCAGCCTGCCCAACCTGCTGTAACGTGAGTCCCTCCCATGGGCCAAGCAGTCTTCCCACAGCTGCCCAGCACGGGTCATTTTAGTTCATGGGATTTAGTCTTTTAAGAATAAGTTGCTCTAGTTTGGAAGCAAGGCTTCTCTGTCTCTGGAAGCAAGGGTCCTCTCTCTCTGAGTTTCTCACTAGATTACAGCTTTTCAGCATCCACTCACTCTAGCGTGGGCACTCTTTCTCATGGGCTGTGAGTGGATCTCTGCATTCCCCCATGCACCTCATGAATTACAGGGAAATAGTTTGTTGTATTATAGTCCTCCCCACGGCTTGCAGAAGAATCTCAGCTCTGACACCTGAAGCACTTCCTCCCCCTCTTTCCTTTGCACCTACCTTAGTGCCGCCATGTTCTTCTCCTCACATGTTCTCACTTTTCCCTTTTCTCTAACTCGGAAGAAAATTGTTGTCTGTAGGTATTATTGTTCTCAAGTTCTATCAGTTGAAAAGTTCTTATAGACCTTCACTGCACTGAAAAGGTTAATCTTGTCTGTGCTCCATGTCAGGGAATTGTTCGCTGTGTTTTCATCACTGGCCACGTGGTCCCTGCCGGCACCGCACAGGTGGCCCTGGCTGTGTGGTCCTGGCCTCAAGAGGGTCCTGGCCTCAAGAGGGCCCCAGCCTCAAGAAGGCCCCCGGTGCCCCGCGCCAGGATGGGCCCCAGCAGCTGCCTTCCCACCACTCAGAAGAAAGAGATCTTCCCAACTTTTTTCCTTTCTTAAATATGTCATCACAGAGGCGTTACCAACTTTTCTAATTGGGCTAGTAACCTGCCCGTTGTCAGAGCCTTCAGCGATTGGCTCTGTGCCGGACATAGTAGAAACTTCCAGCAGCTTCTTCCCACCCACCAAAAACTGGACTGCTTTTAAACTAGCAACACCTAGTGATTTTCATCTATTAGGAGGTGTCATGACATATCTGGCAAGGAATATTTGCAGCACCAAGCAGCTTTGTTTTGTTTTTTAAAGGAAGCTTTCAGTAATACATGTGAAGTGACTGTAGTTGTCTGTAGCTGGGAAACTGATGACTCAGACCCTATTCACGCTTTTGAAAGACTGTTTTATGAGACTCATCAGAGCTGTGGGTGAATCTGTGGAGGAGTTTGAACCCAGACTTCATATGCAAAGATGCCTGCAGTGGTGTCTAATGATTGTCCCATCACACGTCACTAATGGAATATCCTTTTGGAGGTTTTCTTTCATCTTTGGGTGATGAGGCTGCAGCAGTTTCTTTTATCTAAAGATGTGTGCTATCAGGTCAAAAAAGAACTGCTGAAGCAGCACTCTGCCTTAGAAGGGGAAAGAAAGTATTGGAGTTTGCTTTGACCCGGCTACACCCGTGTGTGTAACCATTTGTAACTGGTGACATTTTCCCATCAATAACAAAAGGGTATATTCCAAACTTGATGAGCAAGACTGGAGCTGCATAGCTCCCATGAATGCTAATAGGAATACAGCCTTTCTCCATTCCCATGTAAGTTACTTTGCATATCCTAATAGTGCATTCTCAATGAGCAACAGGGTCAGTGTTAATGACACCATGGCATTCCAACAGCAACTGCATGGGTCTGTACCACATTCCTCTTGGTCACGTTATTTCTTGTGTGGCCTGATGACAGCTTGGAAGTTAAGTATACACATAGAAATATTAGGAAGATCTTAAGAAATTAATGGAAAGGGATTGTAAGGGAGATGTAGAAAGGCTGATATAACTTGTTAGTCATTTTTAATTAAAAAAAAAATCCCAAACATATTGTTTCCATCTGGAAGTTACCACATGTCATGTGCCACCACTGTTTTTGTAAGTCGTTCTATGGTTTGGTATCACTAGGCTAGTTTTACATTTAGATAGCTTGGGGCAAAGTGTCTAAATGTATGTTTTAATTAATTGAAAGACATGATAAATTATGACTCATTAAGAGATTCAGACAGAAATACATCTACAGCATTTGTCTGTCTCTACTTCCCTGCTTGGTAATTGGGAATGGTCGCAAAATTGTAGGAAATAGTAATGTCAAGATAGCTCTGCATCTCCAGTACAGACCAAAGGAAGTTATTAAGCCATGACTGTAAGATGCAGTAAGAGGAATTTCTTAAGATCTCTATAAAAGAATGCAAGCAGCGAATAGTGCTAAATCTACAGACACTGCATAATCTGTTCTCCAGTGGAAATATTTGCGTGTATACATTTAGCTATAATCATAGAATTGTTTAGGTTGGACTTAATATTATACATGATATTAAGCCCAACCGTTGATCCTCAAAACTACCATAAATCCTTTTTAATTAGCAAGGTTCCAACAATAAAAATGGGTTAAAAATCAACACAACATTTAATTGTTTAATTTATTATTGTTATGGTTTAAGTGACAATAAATGAAAAAAATATCATTGGATTGAGACTGTATTTTCCCTATGTAATATTTTACATGTTTTCTGTTCCCCTTTTGCTACTTGACAGGAATCAGCAACTCTTTTAATTAACTGTATTATTTCATGTGTATCCATAATAGAAATATGCTGTGTGCCTTCCACAATGCAGCCAGTAGGTTGTTTGATATTTTATTTTCAAAAAACTGTAAATAACTGCATATTTGCTTCTGATTTACTGCCTAAGTACCCTCTGAATAAGAAAATCTATCAGGGAACGCATTCAGCTATGGTAAAAACTATGCAAAAATGCAGTATAGTTTCTTGAAAACTTCTTTCAAATTGTTCACAGATGGATTTTGTTATTATATTCTGAATTCCTGTCTATTGATGAATTAGTGTTTTGGTAGTGCAATAAGTGAAATTATTTTTGGGGTGGATTTTGGATGGGTTTTTTGGTTGCTTGGGGTTTTTTCCTGGGGGTTTTTGTTGGTTGGTCTTTGGCTTTTGTTTGTTTGCTTTAAAGAGTATCATAGATTCTTTCCAATTTTTGCTGGATGACTGTAATAAATTCCATCCATAACTGTTACTATTTCATATGTTTTCCCTGAGTAAAGTAAGGAAACCTTTCAGTATTTATCTTGTTTTTATTCTGAGGGAATATTTGCACTGTCCTCAAGTCTTTATCTTGTTTGTTTTTAATTAATTAAGCATTCAGAATTTGTTAACTTCTATTCTCTGCTTTCTCTGGGTCTCAGTTTTGGAGAACTTCATTTATGTAGATCTTCTGTGGGTTTCAGCATTGTTTTTAAAATTCAGACACCAGTATTTATGCAATTTGAAATATCCACCCCATTAGTGCCATGTACAAAAATAATTCTGCCACCTCAACTACTTGACACTAATCTGCTGTTGATGTATCTGAAGATGACATGGGTTTGGTTTTGCTTTCCCAGTCACAGAATCACATTAGACACTTATGGTAAGCTGCTTGTCTGCTTGAATTTCTTCAGATGAAAATGATTCAGAAGAAGACTTATATTTTAACTTTGAAGGTATTCAGCAGTGTTAACATGACTTGTTTTTACTGTAGTACTCTCGTTCTCTTTCCACTAATATTGACATCACAAACATCCACTTCTGAGTTTTGTATTTACAGGGAGAGAGTGTTGAGGAGATCTATTTTTAACCCTTGTTGAATTACATAATACAAATATTTTCATTTCTACATAATGAAATTTTGTGACAGTGACAAAAGATAGTTGGGTCTCCACATCTTCCCCTCTTTCACTTGTCTCTGATGGGCAGTGATTTGTCCTAAGAGCCACACCAAGTAGGATTTACAGGAGGAGTGCAATCTGATGATTGCAATTGACTTTGGTATGCATCGGCATACAAAAGTGTATAAAGTGCTGCTGGATCCTGGGGCAGTGCTGCAAACTTGAGGCTTGCAGGCAGCTTCCATGTGGATCCCGCAGTGGCAGGGATGCCTGCAGGGTACATCCAGCCTGAAGCAAGGGAACACTCACTTTTGGGTTATTAATTTTCTCTGTTTAGTTTCTTTCTCTTCCTCATCACTGTTTCGTGAGTTCTTTTACACAGAGTTCAGAGTGAAACTCAGGAGACACAGAGTTTGTCTTTGGACTTCGATGTTGATGATATCTTATCTATAATACAGCTGCGCGGAGTGTGCCTTCTAAGTTAACAAGGTGAAAAATGGCCCCAAGTTCTAACTTCCAAGGCCATTTAAAGTCCAAACTGCTGACTTTCAGCAGGGGGAAGACATGCAGACAATCAATGTGATTGATAAAGCAAGCTTCATTTATTAGCAATACAGAGGCACTTATATAGTGTGAAAGTACAAGCTTATCAGTTCTTTAATTAGTTTAAACTTACAAAAGCACATTCTTACTTCTACATGATTGGGTTAGATAAAAGACTACATTTGGCAAGCTTCTATTATTTATGTTTTGTCTTGAGAGATCAAAGATCTTCCTCCCTTCTCATGGTCAGTACATCTTTATCAGAACAGCACTGTACGTCCTAAAAACTCCCTTTTGGTTCTCAGGCCTGTTTCTCATGCAGGCATTTTCTCATGGAGGCTTTTTCTCTTGCAGGCCTTTGCTTGCACAGTTCTGTTATTAATTTGTACCCTTTATCAATAATCCATGTCCCTGATCCTCTAACCATTCTCCAACACCAAACTATCCAATTACGGAATGCCAAGTAATTTATTTTTACTTATAACCCAGTAACTATTCATTTATGATCCGCATTGTGGTTTTTTTGAACCAATACCAGAACAATACCTGAACACCCAGATTTGTGAAGAAGAGGGAGGAAAGAAGAACAAACCTACACCCAAGATCCTCCATCTTATTACTAAATCCCATAAACCTAATTTTTCTACATCTCTGCCTATTCCATCCAGTGACATAACAAGTTTCTTTTTAATTACACAGCAACAGTCTCAGTGCTATCACATAAAAAGGAAAGCCTTTCCCAAGGCCTCAGATCAAATGCATTGTGCTTTTGAGGATCATTACCTGTCAGCGCTGAAAGACTGAAGTTCTCTGAACCCAGGGTTCCAACATCTCCCCCTCCTGTTTGAACCATGAACGCTGCTTTAACTGCTTTGTTAAACCATTGTCAGATACACTGAAATAGACAAGGTACAAGTACCATGATGACTATAATGACAATCAAAACATACATGCTCAGTTTCAAAAGCAAGGCTCAACCAGTCGAACAGATCATCCAACCATGACCCTCTTACAATTTTGAGTTTAGTGAATCCTTCTTCTAATTGTTGAATGCTCTTGTGTATTGATACTGAATGGTCAGAAAGATTCCTGCAGCATTTGCGGTCCTCTGCAGGGCCCTTTGCAGAAAGGAGAAAAAACATGGCACAAAGAGGAAAATAAGAAGGATAACAATTATAATTAGACCTCCAATGCTACATGGGCCACCTTTAGGGTTTGATGGAATGGCAGGCCAAACTCTATTTACACAAATGAAAAAGTCTCCTTGTGGCAATTGTAAAGGAACATGGTTGGGTGCTGTGTGCAAGACTGAAGTGAAATTGCACCAAGATGTCGCATTTTCATACAATGCATGATTTGGAGTGACATCTGTGATTTTGTTTTTATTCTGTTTTGACTCGGGAGAATCAAATATTATGCAAAAATCCATTTGTACTGAGCCAAGGATTTCCAACTCTTGAGGTTCATAGGGTGTCTCAGGGAGAACCCCACTCCTCTGTGGGATTCATGAGGAATTGTGACAGATCTGAGGAGACATTTTTTGGTACTGGCCAATTATCTACTGGTAAATTGACCAAGCAGGCTGAGAATGGCTTTTCTGGACTTGAGTAAGTCAAACAAATGGTATCCAAGCCTGAGGCATTGGCTAGGGTCACCCAAACATTGGTTTTTGGTTGACTCATGGGCAGGATCATGATACTTAAGACAAACAATGAAATAATGAGGTACAAGTATACTATCTGATTTAGTTTCATACTTCTCTTTGGTTTCTTTTCTTAGTCTCGTTCTGGGACAAGCCAATTGTAAGGCACAAAAGTTATTTCTTTTGCATTCAATTCTGCAAATTTGGACCTCTTTGGGTTCTCTCTGAAGTTACCTCCAATTACTGTGGAGACGAGGACTATTTCCTTCCTCATGACTGATGTAATTAAAATTTCAATGGCCTCACGCTTCGTATGTAATTCTGAATTGTAACACATTCCACATCATGCACTTGTCAACAAGGCTTTACGATACCAACAATTCCCACACTATTATACTGGCACTCAATCCAAAGTTCACAGCTTCTGCATGTGGTATAAAAGATGTTTATCATCAGCTGTGGTCTTTCTGCAGTTCACGTCTGCGTGCTTGCTTCTCTGCTTCCAGGGGCATCTGTGTATTCCTGTGGCTTGTAGAGCTTCACATTTTTTGAAGGAATCCACTTTGGACCAGCACCTGTAGAGACAAAAGCATACCCTTTGCCCCATGTTATTAGTGGGAATGGGCCTTCAATTTTTCCTGTCTCTGGATTTCTGATCAAAACTAAAGGGTTTTCCTTTAACTTTGCTTGTGTGGTGTTGGAAAAATGTCTGGTTATTGGTGGATTTGGTTCTGCAAAAGAGCTGTTTAAAAAATTTAAAACGTATAGCGTTTTATTCAAGCACATTTGTGGCGTAGCCTCTGCCTCCCCTCTTTTTTGTGTATCCAAAAGGGATTTTAAAATGTGGTGTGTTCTTTCAATGATTGCTTGCCGTGTAGGAGAATGAGGAATACTGCAAACTGGACCATCGTCTGTTTTTGTTTCTCGAAGCACGCCTAAGGATGCCAATGCTTGCAGAAAATGCTGACGTGCATGTTTCACTGTTTCTCCTGTGTGTAAGGAGGCAACAACTGCACCTGAGAGGGGCCTACTGATACGTGGATATTTTTTAGTTTTCCGAAAGATGAATATTTTGTGATATCAGCTTGCCATAATTGGAGACTTTGCAATCCTCTTGGATTGACTGCTCCTGTAGATACAGGAGGTTGCACGAGCTGACAATCAGGTCAAGCACCTATGATTGCTTTTGCCTGATCTTTGCTAATCTGAAACGTTCATTTAAGTGCTTGTGCATTTTGATGACAAAATGCATGACTCAGTTTTGCCTGTTCAAAAATGTTTGGCAAGGTGTTTGCAATGGGCATTGTTAATTTATCTGCTTCTGCATTTCCTTCCACCAAGAATCCTGGAAGTGAAGAATGTGCTCTGATGTGAGAGATAAAGTTTTTGTTCTTCCTGTTTTGTACAACCTGCTGCATGCATGCAAGATAATGGTACAGAACATCATTATCAACATTTTTTAAGAGTGATCCTTCTATTCTTTTGACCACATTAGCTACATAGGCTGAATCTGTTATTAGATTGAGAGGTTCCTGAAGTAATTGAAATGCCCTGACTATTGCTGCTAATTCCACAACTTGAGGAGAATCTTCTACTGTGGGTGAGTAAAAGCAGTAAGATCCAGTCACATATGGAGATAAAATCCTAAAGTAACTCCATAGGTCCTTTGTTGCTTTATAATGTGCATTCTGTAAGGCCAAAGCCTGGAAACCTGTATGTTTCTGAGCTTGCTGATATTATTACCCTTTAGACCTGCTTATATTATATACCACATTGACAAAGGTTACATCTTAATTGATACGGACTTTGCTCATTTATAAGCTCACTGGCTTATGAGTTTCTACAGTAGGTGTATTCTATACTGGTACAATGCTACCTACAGCTACAGCTGAGAAAATCTTTCTCTGGCAAACTGTCCTTTGATGTCATTCCACTGAGTGGGAAAATGCCCTCATACTGGCCTGGGTACCTCTGCAATCCTGTCAGCTCTGCAGCTGCCTCTTCCATGCCTCTACTGTTCTTACCATGTGAACAGAGGCCTACAGGCAAGCAAGAGAGTTCTCTGAAATATCCTAGCATTACTTTCATCCTTTGTTTTGAGCTCTTCTGGCTGGAATAGAAAAGCTGCTGAGCAGCTTTTTATCTAAGGAAGAGGGAATAATAGAAGGGAGTGGGAGCAAGACCAGGGAGACTATCTTGTGGTAAAGGGTCTGATTCAGAGTCATAAAAATCTTTGATATAGAAGCAGGTATGATATCCACAGCCTGCTATATTGACAAATATTTGAACTCTGTGTTTAATGTGCCTTCTGTTTTCACCTATAAGGGCGTCTAGGTGTAAATGAAACTTTTGAATTGATACTCTCTGCTCCTGATATTAGTAATAAGTAATAATATTGTAGTTGTAAACATCTTACTATGCTTTCTTTCAAATTTTCAATGTACAATTGATTACAACAAAAATATGTATAGCTATTTGTAATCTCAAGTACTTATCAGTATATAGCTTTAAGAAATGGCTGTTTTCCATACAAAACATGTTTGTTTCAATTTTGCCTCTGTCATTTTTAGATAAGTATAGTGTATTTTAACAAATACGAAAATACTTGTAAAATAAATCATCCCATTCAACTTTTTTAAGCACTTAACATATGATTAAAAATGTTCAGTTTATGACATAAATACAAAAATGATCTAGTAGAAACAGGCTCTTTGAAGGGGGCATTGTAATGAATTTTAAAATAGATTCCTCCCACCCTTGTTTTCTTCCAACTTTTGTCTTTCTATTTGATCCAGCTTTTATATGGGACAGCAGAACATGTAAGAAACCTTTAAGTCTTTCAATGAGTATTAGGCATGTGAATGCAAATAAATGCACTACTAGTAATCTTCATCAGGACAGATAACATAGCCCACATGGCATCAGTAAAGTGTTTACAAGGTACTAATATGCTTACTGTGACAAGTTGTATTTAATGGGAAGCAACAAGGAGTTTGTTTTATTAGTTTTCCTCCTCCCTCAAGTAATAAATCTTAAAAGCTTCAATATTGATTCAATGAAATGAATGGCTGAATCGTTCTGAAGAGGCTCTGACAAGTGGACAAATGCTTCCATGGTTACATGGAGCTATGCAGTATAGTTACTGAGCTTTGCTGGTTTCCTCCCTCTGCCATTGAAGTAAAATAACAAGCCACAGGGTAGCACCACACGTGGTGAGCATAAACTGGAAGCAGCTCTAAAAGATCAAGTTAGTTGATCTTGTACAGATTTTAAACAATGTGGGGTTTATTATATTATGTGCCCTAAATATGCATTTCAGTAGTTTCTCCTTCGTGTATCACTTTTCCATGGAATGTTTTTATTTATTGTCTGAACAACCTCTCTTTTGATTTGCAATGCCATAAATTGAAAGCCCATGTGAAAGCGCATTTCGTAGTACTGTTACATGTGTTATGTTTTTCTAGGAATATCAAGTGGTGTGGCTGCATCAATGTGGGCTTTTGCAATACCTAGATAACAAATAAAAAATCATGTGTAGAACTTTTATATGCAGTTGCTTTAGGATGCTTTGCAGTATAAACATAGTTAAGTGGTTTGATTTTCAATCTGCTTGCGTTTGAGGTACTCAAATTTCAGGTGTCACAGGGAAGACTGATATTATAAATACATAAAATTTTAGAAAAACAATACAAAACAATGACATATAGTCATTCAATTAGAAATAACATTAAAAACGTTGCAGATCAAGCGTGACGTTAATAGAAATCTTGAACGTTTTCAAAGCACAAAGTGTAAATGAAACTAAAAGCAGATGTATTGACAATAGTTACATTTTTTCTCTTGGAGACCAACTCCAAAATGACCATGTTATCCACTGTATTAACACTGCTATCTTAGTTGTTTTCTCCCCTACCTGATTGACAGTCCTCAGAAGCACCAGATCAACATCAGAATGCTAAATTGTTTCAGTGCCTCTTTGTGGACACAATATTACAACAAGGATGAATGCCAGGATTCCACACAGCCAGGAAAATAAATTCATAAACATAGAAGATAGTTACTTCTGAGACAAAAATCCTGGTCTTAAAGCTTTGTATTAAAAGTTTATATTTGTTGTAGATACTTAATTTCACATTTGTTCAAATAATTTGTCTTTGATCTTGAGGGGTGAAGGTAATCAACTAGTGAGAAAATATTTCGATGTTTCACTTAAAAAGAGACGAGTCAATTCTTAAGTTGAAAAACATAGGGGTTTTTATGTTTCCAAGTAGTTCTTTTCCTCATTTTAAAGGAAGCAAACAGAATGCCCAGCTGTGAACTGGGAAAGCAAGTCAAGTTGTATGCAGCATCTGGAATTCTCTTGCTTTTATCTTTAAATAGTTTTTGAAGACTTTGAAATTAAGTGCAAAGTAGATGCAAGAGATTAGGGAGAGGCTTTAATATTTTTATTATGTCTTACCTTCAGAAAAATGTGCTTTTGGTAACCATTTCTTAACTTCAGAAAAATGCGCTTTTGGTAACCATTCTATTTGAATTTACAGTCTAGTGCTTGACATGCTCAGAAGTTGTATGTTTTGATGAATATTTTATGAGAAAATTTCTTATTTGCTGCATAGAATGTACATTGTCAGTGGCATGCTGCAAATGAAGAGCTGAACACACTTGAAGTAACATGACTACAACTTCATTTAGCAACAGTAACTGCGTAAGAGGAGCAGGCAGACAGTTCTTGACAAATTCTCATCTTGCTGTTTCGCCATGTGGCACACAAGCCAGTGAGCATCCACTATGGTTTGAAATGAGCTATGTAACTTTGTAAGACCAAATCAACCCTTCAGAGATAGCACTCTTCTTGACTCATTAGAGTGACACAAAATGACCTAAGTTGTCTCAAAATGGCCTGATAGAGCTTGATCACCCAAATCTACGGTGCACTAAGCTGAAACAAAGCAGTTATTTTCTCATTAATTGTTCATTTTTGGTACACTTTAATGTATTTAAATTGATATTTTATAAAGCCATATCACTTTTTGTGGAAGTCTTGTCAAATGAGTGTTTAAGTTCATGAATCAAAAAGTTATGATTATATGAATAGTGCTTCTGCTGTAATGTGTATTAAAATATAGCAGCCTTTAATGAACAGATGCTAGGAGCCATTTGCTTTTTCCTAATAATGGGAATAACTCGATTTTTTCTGTTAAAATCTCTTTTAGAATGTTAACATCAGCACGTGTTATCCATATACAAGTAAGGAGCTGTACCATAAAAAGATTTAACTTTACCAAACTGATCATAGGAAGCTTAAACAATGTTTGCCCATTGAGAAAGAGTGCAATGTGCTTGGAAGTTCTCATTTTTCAGTTTCTTAAATCCTGGACATTTCTGAAAAACAGAAGATCAGAATATGATTTTACCTACATATGTCTGCACATGAACCAGCCTGGTATAAAGCAGTCAGAAGCATAATACTCATATTTTGTCATTCAGTCTTCTCAGTTTATTAGCACTGTTTGCATTTGACTATTTTTTGCTCTTTTCTGCATGTGTTTGTTCATTCATCAGGAAGCTATGCCATAAAATCAAGATCATGATATTAAAGTATTCCCAGCTCAACAACATAAGGATGTGGTAAAGTTCAGGAAAGTGAGCAGTGCAAGTGCCTGGCATCAGGTGACACTTGGCAGTGGTTGTGCATTTCTCTGGCATGGGGCAGCTGGATAGGAGTCTCCAGAGAGTGCAGGTAGGACAACCAGAAAATGATCAGAAACCTCATGTCACATTTTGAAGAAGAGACAACCCAACCATGATCCTAAGCTGCTATGAGATAGCAGGTTAGAAGCCTGCTCTCACAGACTAGTCAGGCTGTGGGATGAACACACCTCTTTGGTACCAGACTTGGTCAGTTCCACCCTCTTTTGAAGTCTGACTTAGCATAGTTCCCTGAAGACTATGCTACTAAAGTCATATTCTACAGTTCTGGCTGCTGTTTCTTTCAATACTGCCAGTTAGATGTGGTCCCCAGTGTGAATCAAACTGAATAATAAAAGAGAAAGGGGAATGCAACCTATATGTCAGCAAAACAAACAAATATTGGTACAGAATCAAAAATCAAGCTACAGCTGCACATGCACAGGGAAGGATTTTAGTGCTTGTGGTCATCTCTAGCATGGTCTGTCTTGCAAAAATGTTCAGGACCATCATTCAAAAAAAATCCACTTAAAAAACCAACCAACAGCTGACTACCAATAGCAAATTAATTTCTTGCAGGAAAATCATCTATATCTTGTTGATTGCTCTGTGACAAATGAGCAAGATCAGCCTCCGTATCTGCCTATATCTGGTGAATGTTACATGTTTTTGAACTGCATCATATGGGAGAAATTGCTTTATAAGTAAGAGGTAAAAATAACTTGTCTGATGTATCATAATTAAGGATTGATCTGTGAAAGAGCTATGCACATGCTTTTTGTTCCTCATTCTGAGTAGTTGAGCCTGCTTCAGCTAACGCACCAGAGAAGGTGGTAGATAGATCTATATACCTGTGCAGGACCAAAATTTCAAAATTTTTGGAATCTCTTTGTTTGGTACTTGAATCCAAATAAGTGCTTAGCCCAGAATCCTGAAGCTTGGATGTCGCAGGTGAAAACAAAGGTCAATTTCAGCGACATTTATGAATAAAAATTTTTGGTTTCTGGTATTTGTAGATTAAGATTTCAGTACCTCTTACTGAAAACCAAATAGCATTGATATAAGACAAAAATATTCCTTAATAGAAACAAAAATGTAAAGAAGAAGAAATACACATGCTAGAAAGCCTTTGTTAGATGTTTTTTTTCCTTGTTTCTTTAAGTAGTCTGTTCTTTCTCAGGGATTTGTTTCTTCTTCTAACTCCCTCTTCTGTGGTCTTTTGTTTCAGATGATGCCAATAAAGGGAAAAGGCGAGGCTTCAAAACAAACAAACAAACTGGAGTCCATTGTTTCTGGTGCTTTCAGTATTGATTTACTTGCAGCAGAGCCATTTTTTGCATACAGAGTTTTAATGATTTCAAAACAAAGGATATACAAACAAACAGAGAATTGAGGGGTGTACTTAATATACCTTATTTACTGCTTTTATTGACAAGAGAAGCTAAGGCTGACCTGGAGACATAGTTCTGTGCAATGCCAGATCTGCTGTAGGTCCAATACCAGTCCTGCTTGTTTGTCTCTGACATTGGTAAGGGTTGGGAGTGCAGTGTGGGCTGCATGCTGAGTTGTTAGAAGTGTGTGTGGAGTGTCTGACGTCAATCACCATCAGTCTTCCAGCTGCTTGAAGACCATCACTGATAAAATCTTATGGGAGCTCTCTCATCTGCAAGTGTAAACAAAAAGAAACACAGATCCCTGGAGTGGTATGATGAACATGAAAAAAAAGTAATCAGGAAATCCTCAGGGATTGAAAGAAAACATGGTGTACCATGTGTTGAGTAAGAGAGCACAGCAAAAGGTACAGTCATTTTGGATCTGAATGCAGTTTTGTGGGAAGAGCCCATGAAAATAACCATGTGAATTACTAAGCCTAAATCTGAGTTCTCACTCTTCCTTAGTGTTCTAGCTCAGTAATTAACAATGTTTAATGTGTTCAGGCCTTATGTAATTGAGAACGAATTACTATTAAGGCAGCCCCTCTGATAGCTGGTGGAAGACGAGCTTTGTACAGAAACCGGATGAAAAGAGGAAAACGTGAAGTAAGTTATATAAGCCAAAACAACATTATAGCATAAAAGATAAAAAGAATCTTATACCTCTAGTATCCTCTTGGCCAGTTGATCTAAAGATGAAGAACAATATGGGATCTGGATTTTGCGGCTGAAATATAATAACAGTATGGTATTGAAAAACATGCTACTTATCTCCCATGCTCATACATTAAGTTCTGTCTGATGCAAAATTCTGCACTAATAATATTGGCCTTTGAAGGACTGCTTCTTGCTCCTTTTTTTTTTTTCCCCAGATAAACTGGTGCTTGTACATGAGGATTATGCATAATAAAATATTGATGAAAAGATACGTTCAGATATAAACCAAGGTGAACTAGTGCAAGAAGTGACTAAACTTATAAAACAGATTATCAAACAGAACACCCTGAATTCCTTTTAGATGCACAGCACAGTTTTTTAGGAGAAAAAAGTACACTTGAGTTTTCTTAAAAAACGAGATTTTTTATAATGCTTGGTGAATCATCCCAATAATTCCTCCAGCCTTAAGAATGGGAGTTTGTTCTGATTATTAATGTCTACTTTTCCATCTGCATATTAGATTGTGTATGCCTTTATCAATTATACTGCAAATGTTTATTTATCAACATTGATTTTATCTATAGGTATGTACAGAGTAAATAGAGAGATTCTTCTTATCCAACGAAGCTAGGTAGTACTCTGAGATAACTATTTGGACTTCCTCTTTTGTCAGAGGAGGGAAATAACCACCTATTAGAGGTAGTTCATCCTGTCCTGCTATGATTTTACACTATGCTGGATGGCTTGTTACTTGGAATGCTTCTACTTTAAAACATCATCTTTATAAGCAAAATGCTTCTTGAGGTCTGTGTGCCTTTTACTAAGTCATTTTTCTAATCTTTCATCATTCTCTAGCATCTTCTTTGCCTTTTCATATTTATTTACATTATTCCCAAATTATCATAATTCAATACAAATTGATGTAGTGACCAGGCTAATTACATCAGAAGGCATAGGGTGTTCTAGATTCTGTCTTGGTTTTGCCTGAATACGTCTGTGCTCTATTTCTGCCTTCTACCCTTTATTAGATAAGAAGAAATTTTAATACTTACTTACTATTAAATGGGAGAATTTGTGAGTTTGGGGGCCAACACTGACAAAATCGGAGTGTCACCTTTGTGTCTCTCTTGTGCCTAAGGATTTCCTTGGAATCATGGTGACCATTAAATATGAATTTGATATTAGCTAGAGAAATGGCTGAGTCTGGAATGCTTCATCTAGGACTGGAAATTGTTTCTCTAACAGATAATTGTTTCTCCATCCAGAGCACTGAATAGCTGTGAATTAAGATGAGCTGCATGTTCGGGTGGCACTGAGAACTTGAATCCATAATCTGTCATCATCCAATAATAAAACCTGCCAGTTTTGCTGTGCACAGTAATAAAACAGAAGATACGTTGAGTGGAAGACCTGCCAAGGCGGTGGTGGGAGGGGCTGACTCTGTCTTAACTACAGCAGTGCAGCAGTAATTGCTGGGCTTTGAAAAAATTTTGTACTCTACCATCCCGCCCCTTTTTATCTCCACAGCAGTGGGAAGGCAGCAGCAGTCAGGAGAGGGAGGAGAGTGCTGGACGCTGCGCAGAACCGAGGGAGGGAGGAGTAGGAGACGGGAATGCATAATGCGTGAGTGACAGAGGGTGTGCAGGCGGCTGGCAGAGTCCAGAAGACGCGGATGTTCATACCCCAGGGTCCAGGTAGGTTTGTTGTCCCTCTGTCTGAGACGGTAGTTGCTTTGGAAGCATCCTGTTTCAGCTGCAGAGATGTTCCCTGTCCAGCCCAAGGGCTCTGCAGGCAGCACCTGTTGCAGCAGGGACGTGGTTTAGCAGCAGCAGAGACTGAGTGTGTCGCTCATCCATGAGGGGCTGCTGGAGGGTGAGAGTCTGCTAAGGTTTCTGTTGTTCCAGCAGCTCGTCTTTCTGCTCTGCAAAGCCGGGCAGGTGGAGACAATAGTCTTTCCAATGGAAAATCCTGTTCTCAGGGGATGCTATCAGGATGCAGTTCAGTCTAAAGCTGACAATTTTTGACTCTCAGAAAAGAACAAAACATTAATTGGCAGTATAATTAGGTGAAAAAAGAAGTGGAGGAGCTGCTTGTACACAGTATTTTAAAGGAGAGTGAGTTGAAAGAAAGAATTTTTCAAATAATCATCTAATAAGGAATGAGTTTTAAACATTAGTAATTACAATATGATGTGGAAGTGATTACACTTAGAAATACTGCTTTTGCTTCTTGCTTTTGATGTATTGATTCTATATAAGACATTGCATAATTCACTTTTGTTACCCCAGATAAAGTTAAGATCAAGTGTATATGGAGCTGCTTGCCAAAAATCAGTCACTGTTTTTTAATGAGTCTGTAATTGCTTTATAGCGTAGATGTGAAATAACATGTGATTTTTAAAAATGTTATTCATTATATAGAAGCCAAAAGTGTTTTGGTTTTTGGTGTTTTTTACACACATTTTCTAGAATAGGTCTTTCAGTTAAGTACTCAGCATTTTGGGACTCAGCCATGAGGGCAGTTTAATAACTGAAGGTAGAATGTGATATATTTAGTTTAATCTGTCCCTTAAGCCTAAAACAAGCTTCTCTTACTAAACAGATTTCAGTGTTTCCATGTGGAAAGACCCAAAAGAACCAGATTCCTGAGGAAATCAAATAATTTGTGGTATAATAGGCTTAGAATTGAAATGGCCAAATGTTTGATAATATAAGAGCTACCACATTTCAAGGATATACTATTTCTAATCTGTTGTTGTTACTGGGGTTTATGTTGTTATTGATTTCCAAAGCACAGTTTTTGCACTTTAGCTGTTTTCTAATACACTTTTGTGTTTTAAGAGCTTTAGATGAAGAAATCAATGATGTTTACTAAATTTACATCTGAGCAATTTAATTAACACTGATAATGGGAGCACATGCTTATTAGCTTGTAAGTGTGGTCTGTGTCCTGGACACATGAAAATTGATGGAAAAACATGGTCTCTGTTTTTGTGAAGGCTAGTGCTGGGCAGTTCATTTGTGCTGTCAGCATTTTGAAGGTTGAAAAATAGTGCTGGATGCGTTTCAAATTGTTGGTGCTAGTGAATGAGATCTATCCTCATGCATTCAAATCTACTGTGCAGTTCTTCCCTGAGAAGCTCTTGTGAGCTTTATTCAAAAGAAATTTTCAGAATTGGGTCTAAATCATAGCATGTATTAAGATCTCTACTACCTATGGAATTTTGTTATTTAAGCTTATTATCTTCAAGGGGGTTTTATTCACTTTGGAATTGCATTAAAAAAAAAAAAAAGAGTGCCTAAATCTACAAATGCTTACATGAATATTTTAAGTAGCATGTAAATATGATGACTGAAATTGAACTGTTGGAAAAGCTGTGAAAGCATATTCCTTTAGTTGTATAACACTAAAGAAGAGCACCACTACAGAGGTCTGTGAGGATCTCATTCATTGGGTACCAATGATTTGTAGCAATTTGAGAGAAAAATATTGATGACCCACAAATCACCTTTGATATTGTTACACAGCTACCGTAGTTGTTCAGAACTGTGTCATGATAACAGTGAGAGGATTTTTTTATCAGTTTAAAAGTGGTCTATAAGCTTAACTGAACTTTAATTTTAGAATGTTTAATTGAAAAATTAGAAAAGTATGCCATTGCATCACACTTTGAAGAAAGAGTGATTTAAAAATTGTCTCAGCTACATCTGAACTGTTTTAGTCCAAGGTGGTTTTAGAAGCATCAGAATAGTAAAGTGTATGTATGATTCTTGCTATTATTTGAGATAGGATATCTGATGCAATTTAGCTAAATTTTATTTCTGAATAATCCCAAACTCTTCCAGGGTGTTGCTGGTATCGGGTCAGTTTAGTTGTTCACTAAGAAATATGAAAATGTAGTAGGCAAGAATAAATAAAAAGAATATGCTGAAATTATTTGCTTATGGACTATTAGGTCTTGACCTTCTAAAAATATGATCACACATATAACTATTTTTACATGTGTAATCCTCTTGATCAGCTGTATTCATTTGTAGAAATTGTGCTTGCATTTCAGCTCTACAAGACTGGCCAATTAAGGTATAATAATTTTTGTATATAGAGGTGAATATAACAATTCTTTTCCTTTCTACAAATAAGCATACATACTGTTTAAATGCTTCTCTCAATGTGCATTAAGAGTCAGATGCTATATAATATCTCCATCATCAAATTGAATCTTACAAAGCCACTGCTGTCAGTTGTAGGCATTTGTCATAGTTCCACAAATTCAAGAATTATGTCTATCTAATAGGAGCTACATTAATATTTCTTAAGGAAAAAAAAAAGTTTGACAGGAGGAAACAATAGTACAGGCCATTTGTCTTACTCCAGGTGGACCCACTGTTATGTATTTTATTCAGAAAAAAAATACCAAATCACAAATGATTTCACAAATATCTGCAAAGTCTCATTTGCTTAAGTCATTTTTTCAGTGAATAATCTCACTGGGAAATACTTTGTGTAAATAAACACTTCCAAGATTTAGCTTACTCTGCATATGAGAACTTGAGGCAGTTTGCAGAAAGAATTTTCAAACTGTGAATTCTGAAATATACCTCAAATATGAAAAAAATGTTTCATAGATTGACTTATGATTATTTCCTATAAAACTAAAGTTGTAGTTTCTTGTACTGAAATAATTTGTAAATCCAAACCAATGCTGCAGTTAAGATAAGTATTCCTGTACTTATTCAAACAGGCCTATTTGACAGGCTAAATTTATCTGGGAAAATCAAACAACAGAGAAGATGCTTTGCATGTTTATCACAGCTTTTATGTTTGTGGATTTTTTTATCAGGACAGAATTTCCTGTAGAATGTAATAGCAATGTATATTTTTCTATACTGAGATACTTTTGTTTATCTAATCTTGTATCTTGTATAGACTCATTAATTTGAATACAGTTACAATTCTCATTTTCTGATGGCAAAAGAAACTTCTCAGTCACTTATCCTGGACTGGTCCAATATGTTACTGCTTTGAATTGTTTCAAGCTTTGCTTCATTAAGGATTTAACATGGCCTTAATTCAGCCATCTGTTATGGGTTTGGCAGGCCAACAGATCTGAGGTACTGGTAAGAGCTTTAGAAATTTCCCACATTTTTAAAGGTTAGGAAAAGGGCTACCTTTATGAATAGATTTTGAATAATTCTCAGGAAGACAATGGTGCAGAAGTGGGGTAAAAAATGCTTGTCATTCTCTGAAGCTCAGGGTCCCTTGTCTGCCTTTAGCTTTGCTGAAAGGCAATTAGCATTTCAACCAGCCAATTTGGTTACATGCAATGAAGTACTTGGGTTTGTAATTCACTGCTTTTGGCTTGGTGCTGTTGAGAACTAGTTTTGTGTAATCCTCTCAAAGCACCTTTCTTTCCAGCATAGTTATTGTTGCTGGTCTTAAATAACTAATAAACAAAGAGGTTTCCTTGTCTTGGGCTGCAGGGTGCCTTAGAAGAACAACAAGAAATATCCAGTTAATAGGGGAATAATTATAATTACTAAATAGCGATTATTAAATTGTGATGTGGGTTAACAGGTTTAGAAAGCCAGGCAAAGCAGCATACATGATAAAGGTAGTGTAAAAAGGCTTTGGTTCCAAACAAATTTTGCTTAAGGAGTTGTCTTCTCTGAGAAATAAATACTTTTCATGCGTTTTATCTAAAAATGGATTGCCCAGATTTAAGAGATTAATCCACAGTATAGATTAGAGTGAGGGCCCCATGCTAATCATCTTTACAAATTACACAAATGTATTTTTAATTCTACAGAAAGAAGTCTTTGGGGGACTGCAACACACAGATTCTTTAATTAAGTCAATATAATTTGTTGCAATCTAATGACGAATACATTTTACTGTAGAAAAGAACCTTGTTTTATGTATGCCTTAAATTCTTGTATTTAGTAATACCCTTTTTTGAACTCAAGAAAATCTCACTGATTCAATTACTGTGATAATTAGGCAACACGTTAAAAATTCTGTTTGGCTCATACATGTGTATTAAGTAGTAAGAATCCATTGTGGATAGCAACAGTTCTGTCGGTGCACCTGAAACAATGCCATCTAATCCTTGCCATGAGGCTCTAATTTTGCTGTTCTGTACCCTAAAGTTTTGGGGTTTTTTCTTGCAATAACATTACGTGTAAAGCACTGATTTAGGATGATTTTAGTTTTCAGTGAAAAAAATTACCACTGTACTGCAGAAAACCATGATTTCTTTTTCTGGTATATACTGTTTATTCAGGCCATGGAAATTGATTTACAGCAGGTACTAGGTATTTGAAACGGTGATAGTTTTATCCTCAGCTCCCGACATATGTTTTCAACATATGTTAAGTAAGAGTGTTGAGGACATGCAAAAAACCTCCAAAATTGAGTACAAATGGAAATTATTGTGGAAGTTCAGATTATACTTAAGTATAATAAATGGCTGATTTGCAGTGAAGCCTGCAGACCTTCATCAGCTGTATTTCTGGTTCCTTATGTGTTAAGAGCCTGATCCTGTGGCATGCTCAATCATGAAGTTACTTCTACAAGTATGAGCTGGGAGTGTTAGGCATCTTAGTGGGTCAGTCACTTGGTTTTGATTCAGTTTGGTTGTTGGTTTTTGGTTTATTGTTGTTTTTTTAATCTCCTTTCTTTTTGGTGCAAAATCCAGCTTGAGAGAGGGTATAAATGCTTACAGTGTCTGAAGTTACAGTTACTTGGTGCAAAATACCTAGGTAAAAATCTAGCTCTGGTTCTGGAGTACCCTGCAGATTGATTTCTGTCAGTGAAAGATGTTATACTGTTTTCATTAGAACTGCGTGGGTGGAAAATGATTTCCAGTGTGGAGCTGAAAACTATATCTTTACCTTTTGCTTAAATTTATACTGTAAGTAGAACTGTTCATAAATAATGTCTTGCTTTTAACAGTATGTAGTCAGACCTATATATGAATAGATTCTTGTCAGTTGTGTGAGATAAATTGAAAGCTCTGCAGGTGAAGTCAGTGTGCTTGAACATAAAGCAAACTCAGAGCCTTACTAATGTATTTCTCAACATTGTTAATTAGCAGATTTCTGCCAAATTTTATTTACATCAGATTCTGATCTCTGTTCTAAATTTAAAGTACCCTTAATTAGCTCCAAGTTGTTACATTGGAGGTACTGTAGGTAAAAATAATCCAGATTTTACAGCTAGTCAGAATTATTTCCTGGTTCTCTGTTTGACTTGAAAATTATAAGATAACTGCAGATTTTTGTAGAAGACCTTCTGCTTGCTGCTGGAAGTACTGGATACAACACTGCTTGAGAATTTTGCCCGTTATTCTCGGCTCAGAATTGTAGCAAGTGGTTACCTCAGAAAATCTCTAGCATTCCCTGGCATAAGAGATAACATTTGGTTCTCCAGTGATGATTACATGTTTTAGAACTTAAAAATTAATAATACAGTTTAGATCCACTCAAGTTCTTCTGAGAAAATAAAAAAGAAATTGCTGGAAAACTTGCAAGGGGTAGTCTGGACTTCTTACGCTTTTTAACTCTGAGTGACCTCTAATAACAGGGTGAGATGATTTGGATTCCTCCTTATGCCTTTGTCTTGGTCTCAGCTTGCAGATTTACTGCTTTATGTATTGGTTCCTGGCTGTGATGATAGATGTACCTTTCTGACTAGTAAATATAAATATAATGGCAGGCAAGTTAAGTGTATTTTCTTCCTTAGGATAAGATGTCTATTTTGAAGAGTGCACGCCTTTTCCAAGAGGGGATAATTGAATGAGCAAGAATTATATGAAGTTGTTCAGGTTTCATTAAATTCACCTTTCCCAGTAATACATATGGTAATACAGAACAAGATTAAAAAATAAAAAAGGTGCAACTGTTAGAAAGGAAGTGGTCAGGGGAATAATTGACTGATGTCACTGTCATCAATGTTAAATGCAGATAAATCTTTTTAGCACCTGATGTTGTGCTGTGGTACTGTTCTATCAAGGCAGCAGTAGTGACTAGGGAAGTAGGCAACTGAGACCAAAAACTTCAAGATAGTGAAAGCTGACGAAGGGATTTCCAATGTTAGTAATAAGAAGGGCAATGTCAGGTATCTGACATGTCTTTGTAATAGAGAAAGACAGGAGAACGTAGAAGAACAGGAAGCAAAGACATTCAGTAACACTGAAGAATGCTCATGAAAACTGGTGAGATAGACTCTGCAACTATTAGCATAGTCCAGGGATGCAGACAAAGGCAGTATAATCTCACTGTTTATTCACCAATATTGTTGTCAATGTCAAGAGATTCTGAGAACACCTAAAATAAAAATACTGAAAATATGTATGGTTTTAATATGTTTCTACAACAGGTGCAGCAATGGCAACAGCCTTGTGAAACTTCTTGCTCCGTGCTGTTCCTCTGTGCTACAGAGAATCACCTCTTTACATATGAAAGAGCACATGTATCTGTCTCCCATTGTATTCAGCCAAAGATGCTGCTGGGTGCTGACATCTCTGCTGTGAATAGATTTCTCTCTGGCAACCACTGATAGCTGTAATACTGTACTCAATGCAAAGTAATAGGCATGCCAGTTTTTTAATGTTCGACTTGGCTGGGTATTTGTAATCACAGGGAGTAGACAAGGACAATGAGTGAAAAGTGCACTTATTCTTGCTCCTCTGTGTCTGTGGGCTTTATAAATATACAGTGAGTTGTGTGATGATGGGTAGTGGTAACCAAGTTGTAGGTGCTGGGTGGGAACGGTGCTGCTTCAGCTTGTTGCTTCTCCTGTAAACAGCAGTGACAGCTCTGAGGTAGAGGATACGTAATCACTTGTTCCATCTGCTTCTTTGTTAGTGAACCCTCTTTCTTTTGCCACTTCCACTTCCTATCTGGCATTTTATGCTTATTTCATTTCAGATTTTTAATCCGGAGCAGTCTTCATTTCCCTTCTTGATCTCTCTGTGTTTCATTAGGCTATAGACTCCCTCATACTTCAAAGTAAACAGCCAGGAGAAAATCTGCAGAAAAGACCATTCATTCTTTATAAACCTTAAAGTCTTCATCTGAAATTTGTTCCAGAAAATTACTGGGAACAGCAGGCTACTCCTGGTGATTCACCAGTTTCATAAGCCTACCTTGGCTCCAACTGGACAACAGGGTGAAATGGTATTCCTTATATAAATGGTGACATTACTGTGGAAATTACTGTGTGGAATCAGTGTATGATTTGTTAGATTCCACACTAGTATTCTGTATGTTAGTGGAAAATACAGATGGGCTTCAAAAAGTGCCATAAGATGTATGCTAAAAGAAAATGTTAGTTAGTGATCATGACTTTACTTTTTAAAACTATAGGGTTGAGGAATGGGACTTTATACTTTTAAAATCCTTTAATCCAGAAACTTTTATTATAAACCACTTAGAAACATCATCTAGGCCTCAGTACATAGCATTGTTTCAAACTACCACTGATACTACGAATGATTATTTGAAATGGCTCGAGTCAGAACATGGTAACAGAATAGTTAATCCATTGATTTGAACATTCTCTAATGATATGTGATACTCTCTTGCTTGTTTTTGTTATAAAAACATTTACTGACTTTCGTACATTAAGCTAACTAGACTATCTCAGTATCCTGGATGGAGAGAAATTAACTCAATAATATTTAGCTGAAACAGAGGGGAGTGTTTGATCACCAAATATATGGTTTACCAAAATTTATCAGTGATCAAGGACTAGAGTTTCAGCTTAATTTAAAAAACAAGTTACAAATTAGTCACCAGTGGTTTAATGAGGTGAGGGAAGTAAGGAAGGGTCCTCATGTAATCCCTGATCTTGCAAAAGCTTCTACTGAACTTCATGCAATATATTTAATAAAGAACAAATTGTGTTCCTATTACTGTATCCCGCAGCCATAGGGAGGAGGAGAGAGATCCAGCAGGCAGGAATTGTGCAGCAAGATTGATTGATTGATTGAATTATTTTACAAACTCTTTTATAGACTTTTTTCTTCATAGTCTAATTGATCAAAGGATCAACCACCCCCTGGGGTGATTGGCTAAAATCCTAAAACATCCATTGTCAAAATATTTTTCTACTGTACCATAAACAAGGTTTTGCAAGGTCGCAGGTATCATAGTTTATAGAACTCTGCTGCTAACTTCGTGAGAGAGAAAAGTATCTCACGGGCTTATGAAGAAGCAGGAAAATTTCTTGCTAACAGCATTTTTGTATCCACATGTTCCCATATAAATTTACAGAGGAATTTAGTGTACAAAGTGAGTTCATTTTTAATAAAGTAAAATACTGGGACCTGTAATATGTTTTCAGCTATTTGAATAATTTTTTTCTGCATTCTCTACATCTAGATGCATGTTATTTTTATTTTATTACATCACATCAATTTAAAAAAGTAATCACGATTTTCAGAGTTTCGTTTATATAAACAGAGTAAAAACTACTTCTGGCAGACTGTGCAAAGTAAATCTTAGTACAAATAACATAACAAGGAAGGATACGCACCAGCTGAATAATTGATGGTATGATTGTGAAACTTCTCTTGTTCCGCAGGAGTAATCCTATAGTTTTAGAATGCTCTCTAGTAGAAGTAATAGAATTCAAGTAATTCTAAACTTCTTAATCTTGCCCTCAAGGATCATGTTTTCAGTATTATTTACTAGAAGCATGTACTGTGGGAAGGTACTGGCGAAGTCTATGACAAGGTAACACCTGAAGCTAAAAGGTCAACAAATTCCTCAGTTTAGTATGGATTATGCCTGCATCTGCAGACAGTGTAATTGTCTGAGAGTTTACAAAGGTTAGACAACTCTTCTCTTTCCAGCTTGGAGGTTTTTTTTGTTTGTTTTTTTTTTTTTTCAGAGCAGTTCCACATAAAACCAGAAAAAATACCTTACGAATTATTACATTTGATAATTTTAAATCCCAGGGCATTTATGTATATATATTTTATCTTTGCTTCCCACTGTAAGATTTTGCTGAACTAGAATTACTGAATGGATAGATATGTGAGAATCAAGCATTGTTTCTGTCAGACTGTTACACACTGAATTCCCAATAAGAGCCATGGATATCTTGAAGGACTGTGTTCCTGGTAATAAAAGTTTAGAGTAGTGTGAAGCTATGCAGCAAAATTACTTTATTGTGTGACATTTTTTTTTTCAGAAATAATCAGACACTGTTCAAGTGGGTGGTGAAAGGAATAGAGAAAATAGTTATTCCTGATTTTTTGCACTTACTTTTTTTTTGTTCGGCTGTTCCCTCTGTGATGTTCAACAGATTTAGGTGAATTTATTGTTACAGGCAGTTAAAATCAACTTACTTTGTCAACCCACCAGTCTTTGCTTGTGGGTACTCCGAAAAACATTGATAGTTTTTCTTGACTGTATTTCCAAGTTATACTTCGTTAATATGCCATGTCTGTGGATCTTTTTGTTCTTTAGCTAGCCTGAAAGCAGTTTCTTTCGAGTTCTCACAACATAAAATTTATCCTTGCCCAGAATTTGTTGAAAGATGAATCAAAGACTTGAAGTCTTTCTGAAGTTCTGTTAGTCTTAGTGGTCTCCTGAAACTATTATTCTCTGTTCAGTCCAGGATTAAAACTACCTGACTGCAAACATAAAACATTCAGAGTATGTGTTAGACCTCAGTTCTGATTCAAATTTGACACACAAAGACGTGTTTCAGTGTACTCATGACATTTACTGTTTTGCTGATAATTTATGACTAAATATTAGTAACTGCCACTCGTAAAAAATGAGAGCAAGTGCTTTGCAAACATGTCTGATTTTAAATGTTATTAATATACAAATATTAATGTAGTATGTTCTGTACAATTTATACAACTGTGATTGACCAGATTTGTCCAGTAATTGTAACACTTGGAAGGATTATTTTAAGCAAAGTGACATTTTATTTATATATTTAATTACACAAATTCTGTTTGTATCATGTACAGAAATTTTAAAAAGTAATAGTATAAAATAATGACCACAGATTAAAAGAAGCTTGGTGAGGGAACTAATTCAATTAAAGTTTAATGTTGTAATGCATTTTGGTGTTGAGAGCACAACTTTGTTCTCTTGGCTTTTTCCAAAACGGCTAAGTTCCTTTTGTCAGCAATTTGCCCTATCCAGCATCCATGTTCTCATTTCTGGTCTGCAGTGTACAATGTAAGCCTCTGCAGAAAAATGCAGCCATTTGAAATTTGTTGTGTCAGACTCTTTTAAAAGTGCATCTTTCACAGTATCAACACCTGATGACTTCACTGGGACTTAAAATCATATTTTGCATCACAAAACTGGACTCCAGTGTAAGAGAAATGAACCACCTTAGTTTTAAGTTTGTATATCTTAATAGAAAATACTAGACATTTTGCAGAAAGAAATAGAAGTAGAAGCTTGGCTGTACAAAGACTGCAATGGCATTTAAAAATATCACAGTGGTTGTCAGGGACAGGAACACATGAAAGCATTATGGGATAAGAAAAGACTCAAGTGAATGTGCAAATGTGTAAGAATATTTAATGGTGAATGAGATGTCAGAAAATAATCTGTGTGATGACTGCAAGTATCCAATCCTTCATCCTTCCTGTAATTTTTTGTGTATTTTTAAATACAGTCTAGAGAGCAAAGAAAATGGAAATAGAACTGTCAACCTTGAAGCCAATTTTTTGTTGATTGAAAATGAAAAAAAGTTGTGGTAATTTCATCGGGTTTTTTCTTAAAAGAAGTTCCTTATTCCTCTTATTACTTATTACTTGAAGAAGACTTATTACTTGAAGAAGTCAATAAATACTGTCTAGAAAATCACTAAATTAAAATTATGAAAATAGAATTAGATACTCATGACAATTACATCATATGATTTGAATGTAGTGGAGACCTATGCATGTTTTAATCGCATTTCTTAAACTCATAAGATGATCACGGTATTTAAAGAGTTGAGAGGGGTCAACTGGAATGGTAAGGTCAACCATGAATGCTTTGTGTAATTTAGATTCACAATTTATTTTTAATATTTTTTTTCTATAGGGATGCCCTCTGCTTCTTTATTAGTTTATTTGCTTTTAGCATTATTCATTCATTTCACATCTGGAGAAACAGAAGTGAAGTTCAGTGGACAAACAGAATTTGTAGTCAATGAAACAAGTACAACTGTTATACGTCTTGTGATTGAAAGGACAGGGAAGCCTGCTAACATCACAGCAGTTGTGTCGGTAAGAAACCATGGCAGTGATACTCTCAGTAACTGTGGATAACTTTCTGAAGGGCTTTTTGGGAAGTGTGGGCTCAGATACATGGAATGTTGTGAGTATAACTGATAAGACAGACAAGTGAGAGCCACAAAGAAACCTGTTTCCTCTTCCCTGAACTTGTAATTTCACTGTTCTGAAAGGAAGAATAGTCTTTTTCACAATGGTTATTTCAAGCCTTTAGCTTCTAAGAAGGATGATTCAGGTGTGGCAGCTATGCTGGTTCAGTGGCTTCTCTCCATTTAGTCTCAGTGCCCAACTGTAAACTTAGTCTAGACCCTTTGCTATTTTGACATGACTGCCTTTCTAGTCTCTCCTCTAACCACCTCACTTACAGTAGAATCAGGGGAATTTTCTTATTGAAAAAATTCACTGAGATGAAAGGAGGGAAGTTTTTCATGGAAGTCTTAATCTTGCCAACTTTGGTGATCAAATTGTTAATCTAGGTTGAATGCCTAGGCTCCTTCCAGTGCTTAGAATGGAAGGCAGAAGGCAGTTACATCCTAAGGTAAGTTTAATTCACGTAGAGTGTTATGAGGTGATCAGTGCTTCCTGTACTTTTCAATACAGTGCTTTCAATCAGTGCTTTTCAATACAAAAACTTTTCATATGGTACATTATGCAAAACATACCCAATTGCAGGGAAGGAAGTCGTAAATGGTTCTGAATAAAGTGTTCTGTTGTTTTATTGGGGTTTTTTTCACCTGTTTACTCAGCATGAATAAAATGGGTTTTTATCCATGTACCTTCTGTCCAGAAATTAACTGTATGACAGCAGGGGAAATTGTGGGCAGACTTACGTTCAGAAAAAAGATTTGAATGAGTCTAGAATGATAATATAGAAGATACTTAGAGAAGAAGGAGGTGACATTTTGTTGTGTGTTTATTGCAGATTTATGGAGAAAATACAGGAGACTTTTTTGACACATATGCAGCTGCATTTATACCTGATACGGAAACAAACCGAACAGTATATATATCTGTCTGTGATGATGATCTTCCAGAGGCTGATGAAACATTCACATTTCACTTGACACTACTGGTAAGTCTCAATTTTTCAGTTTATCTGTTCCACAGAAAACACTGGGTAATCTAATATAGACAAATGATATTTAATAGGTTTCAGAGTAGTCTTACTGCTCATGAGCAGTAATAGGTAAGAACTAAAATCTGGAGTCCGAGCAGGATGGTGCTTATTGCTCTTCAGAAAGTTTGCATTTCTGTGGATGTCTCTGTGTCATGTTGCTGTGCCTGACACTTGAGCAGGCACTGCATTCAGCTGTGGACATTTGAAGGTGTACTAGAGCCCAGAAGATTTAGATTGTGAAGACTCAGCCTTTCCTGTTTTCCTGCCTAGCATGTGCCTGGAGGAGAGGGTGGAAGTAGCAGAAAAAGAGGATGACTTCCAGTCCTCCAGAAGCAGAGCTTAAATGTGGCTTATCTAAACCCAAACAATTTTATAAGTACTTACGAATAAATTTCTTCATATTGTTCTGTCTCATGCTGCATGAGAGAGGTTCGCATTCACGTTTTTTTAGCTAACAGTTCATGGCTAAGTAAGATGTCAGTTTAGTAAAGATAAATTTTCTATTTCATTGCCAATTATTACACATCTATGGGAATGTTTGCAATGAATATAAAAATGCATATTTTCCCTTCCTTCTTACTTTGATTTGTAAAGGTATCTCAATTTTACAGTGCTATAAATATCTGCTTCTTAAAGCTGTTATCCCAGTATATCCTTTAGCTGGTATCCCACTATAATAGATTCAAAGTTTCAGTTTTATACAAATGTTAGGGAAAAAAGAACAACTTTGGAATTCCTGTCATTGTTAAATGCTTCATATATGGTTTCCTACTGATATGCTGTAAATAATTGTTAAACCATTGTTAATCATTTGCAAAATTTGTTTCAAAAAATTTATTGTTGACTGTGTAGAGTGTATTTCCACAGTAATTAAGAATTATTTTAGTGCATTCTATTGCTTTAAACAATTTTCATTGTGATATATAATAAAAAGACAACATTTTTTGTAAGCTAATATTAACTCTTAAAAGACAGTAAAATCAAAATGCCTATTTTTTTTCATCACCATACTTAATACCTTATTTTGGTTTTAATTTTAGAAACCATCTGCAAGGATAAAGCTTGGCTCACCCAAATCTGTCACTGTAACAATCTTATCAAATGACAATGCCTTTGGAATAATTTCTTTTAACATGGTACGACTTTTTATATGGTATATTTTAGAACATTTTAGAAAACATAGAGTTGAAATTGTCAAAGATGCTGGTTAGTTATTCACCCAAGTCCTTTGAAAACAGATGCTGAGTTACATCTCTGAAAAACATCTCTAGAGATAATTCATACATATGTATGTAATTCATACATATATTCAGCTTTAATATTTCTATAGGCTTTTAGGTGTTGAGATGTTGCCTGAGATCCTCAAACTTGGATGAATATCTGTGTTGCTCATCTAAATGTAAAGCTTTTAAATATTGTTCAGTCCCACTGCCCCTCAATATCGTATGGAAGAAGTGAGGACTAATACCATAGAAAAGTTAAAGACACAGCTTGGAAATTTTAAGAATATACACATTTTTCTCAGGTGAGCAAGCTGTGAGAGCAGCATCATAATATAATACCTTCTGGGGATAAGACAGTGTTGTGACTCTAGTGGTATGGAGGATATTTGCAATAATACAAAGTTTGTGTTAGTAGAACGAGAAGCTGTGCTTTATTGCTGGCATTGTGGCAGTATACTTTTTAGAAGACTTCCCTGAAAAAAATCCAATATAAGAAATGTTAGCACCACTGTATTAAACCACACTGCTCCCTGAAGTGCTGTAATTCTTTGAAATATCTTAGCTGCAACAGTTTGATAGACAGAGTCCATTATCTAGTTATCTAACAAAGGAGTTTTTAATGGAGAAAACCTATTTTTAACAGAGTTAGGAATTACTTTAAACAGGTGCTCATATGCCAGTGCTTAGTATATGGTAACTATGCTCATTTACAAAAAAACAAAAAAAAACCCCACAAGAAAACCCATTCTACATACATTATGATTTTTTTTAATCTGAAACTTTCCAAGCTTTTTATTAGCTGAACTAATTGGTTGCTACGAAATGTATGCCGTCAGCGGACTGGTTAACTTGTCTGTGGGAGTTTGGTATTTCTACGGTAACAGTTTCTTGCTTCTGCTGTGATATTTGATCTGTGCCTTATTGCCTGTCCCTTTTCTTCCTTATTAGTCTGCCTTAATCACAGTGAATGAGCCTAGGGGCAGAAATGAATTTGTGCCTCTCACTCTAATTAGGGAGAGAGGAACCTACGGGACGGTCATTGTAACTTTTGAGGTGAGTTTATCAAAAAGGCTTCATACCTTTGTCTATTAGATGAAACTGTGAGGCCATAATCATAGTTTATCCAAGTGTTTATTAAAGTGAAAGGACTAAATATTTACATTTTTAAATTCTTTTTCATAAAATGGAAATATATTACCTTTCAAATGGAAAACATTGCAGTTACCTAACTGCTTAATCTAAGGAAAAATGAAGGTATATTAAAAAAATGAGTATTCTCTGTCGTTTAGGAAGATATCTGAGGCAGCATTAGTTGGTATTATTAACAAACAATGTCTATTGAGTATGTAAGACATTTCTTGTGTATTTCTTCAAAATTTATAAGCACCTGACTCTTTAATGCTTGTGCCACCTTCAAATATGTAAATGTAGAGCTCAATATTTAGTGAAATTCTGTATCTGTAAGATTGTATTTTGAATTCCCAGACATTTCAACCTTTCGAAATCATTACTTGAATATTTAAGCCATTATTCACATACTTAATTTGAATGGGATATACGTATTGCCTTTATTGTGAGAGGGGGGATTTTTTCCTTGTCTTGTTCTGATTCTATTACATTCTTTAAAATTACAGGTAATTGTTTTTTATATCAAAATTCCTTTATCAGTTGTCATCAAAGATTTAATCTAGATGTGTCAAAATCTCAAAAGTTTTGTACTGGATGTTATTGCATACTAAATACAGCATGCATAGATGATGTACAGCATGAGATTCTTTATGTTATTTATTGCAGATATGTTTGTTTTAAAATCCAGTAAATTTTGCTATCTGCACAGTTCATCAGATTCGTCTCAGAATGTAGTTTATGTACATATGTTGAAAAAAATTTACAAGATTTTCTAAAACAAAACTCTAACATATTGCTTCTAGGGGTCTTACTATTTTTTTAGGTTTTAGTATTAACTGTAATTTCCTTAGTATCACAAGTCAAGACACAAAGGTCACCAAACCAGTAACTGCTATTATTTTGTCTAGGAAGTGATTAGGAAATGCTAATTAAATTAAAAAAGAAAGACTACCCTTTCTGTTATTTAAAAGAACCCGTTATGCATCAATAGATGTTCTCAAAGGCCTATATGGAAGTAGTTTTCTTCCCCTTTCTCTGGGAACACATAATTTCTTCAGAGTGCCTACCCTGATTTACTCCATCTGCCAAAAAAGAGTCGATTTTCACAACTGGATGTGTGTGCATATGATCAGGAGGTGACTGAATAAATAGTAATTTGTTATGCATTTCACACACTGTATATTGGCCATTGTACTAGATTTTTACACCTTCTCTGTATATTTCTTATCAAAAAAATCAATTATTTGCAGATAGAAGATGGACCAAACTCAGCTGAAGAAGACTTAAGTCCAGCCAGAGGAAATATTACATTTACCCCTGGGAGATCAGTGTTGATTTATAATTTAACAGTGTTTGATGATCAGGTAAAAACAAGCTACTTCGTTTTTGGCTTGGATATATAGATTAACTGCTTGCTGTTCTGGAGGGACTTTGTATATTATGTTACAAAAATTACTGGTTTAAACAGGGCTACAAGTGCTTCTGCTTCATAAAGCTCAGTTTTGTCTCTGTGGGCTAACATTTTATCTTTGTAATGCTGCCTCTGTATTTCTAATCAAATAATATTTTCAGTTTCTGAACATACCCTGACTGCTCTGAGTAGATCTGTGGGGTGCTATACAGTTACAGTATAAATAATCAAGAAAGCATTATATTTTTATTCAGATGGAATACTGAGGTTGTTGTATTGTCAAGGATGATGTTCCTTAACTAGATACAGGTTCACTTATTAGACTGACCTTTCTATATTTAACTTTGCTGTGTGAACATGATACAGAACAACTTGATAAAGAAATTCACTAAAAAAATTATGTAGGGGAAAAAAGTGTCTGTGCCAGAAGTGGGAAACTTTAAAGCAATTCTTTTGCATATTTGTGTTAATTATGAAAAATAGTCTCCCACGTCTATACTGATACTTGTATTAAGAGACTGTGCCAAACTGCTGTGTGGAAATATCTCTTTCAGATTAGCTATATTATTTCTGTAACTTATACACAAAAAGAATTAATTAGGTTTGTGGGAAGGATGTGAATTATTTTTCCTCTGAGAGGTGCTCTTGATGCTCTTTCACTCGAAGTTTGATCTGTACAGCTGTGGTGGTCCACTCACTGAAAGTCTTCCACGGGCTTCCACAGGTCAATTTTGTGTAAACATCCTTTACTGATAATGATGATGGAATGCAGAAGCATTCAATGTTACTCTCGGAATTTAATTTGAGCTGTTAGGATCTGAAGTTAAGAAAAACTGTGGGACAGCTATTGTTCTGAATTTCAAAGCCTTTTTTCTTCAGAAATTAGGGGATTGTAGATCTGATCTCTACAGTATTACATTTATAGTAATTTTATTGTGTACATTTCCTTTTTTAGCGAGAAATAATGGAAATGTAACAGAAAATGAAAGAGGCAAGTCAGCACTGAAAATCTTTTATATTATTGTCTTTGAAGTCTGACTGGACTTCTCATTGGTCAATCATGATGCTATTAAGAATTCCAAAATGTCCCATTTATATGAGATGTTAAGATGTAAACTACAGCTAAAGTTGCGGATACATTTTGACTCTCTTAAATGTATATTTTTAAATGATGCCAGATGGAATATTAGTTAGTCAACTAAATAAAGCACAAGTTAGCATTTTTTCTAATGCCGCAGACCAACCATGTTGCACTTCAGTATAGGAGGGAGGTGGCTGAGATCTTCTAGATCTCACACTGACAACAAACCCTGGTATCAGTCAACAGCATGATGCAAGTTTCAGTGCCACAAGCCAAAGGAACTGAATCGGCATAAGCCATCATGCCCACTCTTCTAGCCCTAGAAAACGATCTGAGGGTGTCCAGTAAACAAATGAATGTGAAAGAGAAAGAAATACTGGACAGCAGGATTTTCAGAAATTTTACTTTTGTCCTGGAATTTCTCTCAGAAGCAAGTACTACTGGTTTCCAGTAGTCCACAGTAAGATGCAAAGATCACAAATAAATACTTACTTTTTATTTATATGTACTAATAATATTTTTTCAGTTGCATAGCTGTAGCTAATCAAGATTTGGGGAATAAAATATAGAATCATAGAATCAAATAAAATGCTGAGTTGGAAGGAACCCATTAGGATCATCAAGTCCAACTCCTGGCTCTGCACAGGATACCCAGGAATCACATCACACCATGTGCCTCCATATATATATATATATTTATATGGTAATATAAAGCAGAAATCTCATCCTTAATTCTGTAAATTGTGGTTTATAAGCCATTATTTATTGTCTACTGCATTTGATATTGGAGAAGAAATAGCTAGAACGAAAATGTAGTTTTAAACAGTTGCTTTGTAGAAATACCAAAATCTAAATTATTGCTAAGAACAAAAAACCACTTTGTCAGATCTGTGATGGAAATTTTGTCTGGGATTGTGGGTGTGTCTGTACAAAGGATGTGTTCCTTTTCCAGTTGTATAGGGATGGATGGGCCAGGGTAGGTTCTGTCCAGAAGTTGTTGTTGTATTATCTCAGGCACATATAGAGGTAGATCAGAATCAACATCGGAAAAAAGAAAATTTAAATCTAAGTAATGGCAAGGAACACTTGTTTCCAAGTAGAGGTGTCTTTCAAAAATGGCAGTTGGCCTCCTCATACTCTAAATCTGTAAAGATGAAGATTTTCTTGATTCTTGGCTAATTTTTATTTGTTTTTTGTTTGACTTTCTACTCTCTTTCAGAAGTATGTTTTGGGAAATAGAGACATTAAATTTTGAAAAGGGATTTTTAGCAGAAGTTAAAAGCATGGTTATTCTCCTGGTTATTTTAATATGAAAGGAGCTTTCGAGTTTTTATCATTTCACTCATCTGCAAAATACATAAACCGTATTTCTCAGTATTAAGTGTTCTGCATATATTTGAAATGTGACTTACACTTGATTGCTAATACTATTTTTCCAGGTACCGGAAAATGATGAAATCTTTGTTGTTTGTCTGAAGAGTGTGGAGGGAGGGGCTGAAATAAACAACACAAAAAATTCTGTTTGGATTAATATTAAGAAAAATGACAGTCCTGTGCGTTTTGTTCAAAATGCTTATATGGTGCCTGAGGAAGATGAAGTGGTAACAATCCAAGTGGTTCGTGGTAAGGATGTCAATGGAAAATTAATTGGACCTGATGAAGACAAAGTCTCTGTCAATTACGCCATCATAACTGGGGATTCAACTGCACATGCACAGCTTAACGTAGACTTCCTAGATCTACAGCCAAATACAACTCTTGTTTTCCCACCTCTAGTTCATGAAACCTATTTGAAATTTAAGATCCTTGATGATGCCATACCAGAAATTGCTGAGACCTTTCAGATTATGCTTCTTAAAGAAACTTTGCAGGGAGATGCTGTTTTGATTTATCCATCTGTTGTTCATGTCACTATCCAGCCGAATGATAAACCCTATGGAGTGCTGTCAATCCACAGTGTTCTGTTAGCTCACACTGTTATCATTGATGAAGACAAAATTTCAAGGTACTACAGATCTTAAAATCTAGTATCTAGTCAGTTTAAGAGATTTGTTTGTAATTGTTAAGCATGCTTAGGATATCGTTAAAAGTCATTATAAAATCACTGCTAAAATATAATGTAGTAATCACTTTGTGTGTTATTATCAACTATATCTGCAAAGATTTCAAGGAAGTGGAAATGTCTAATTATGCAGAAAGTATTTTAAAATTGATAAACTGTATGTAAATAAGCCATAACTGTTCAATCACATTATCAGAATAGTGAAAACTCCTTAATCTAAAGGTAGGATCAGTGAAGTTGTGATACTGCTGCACACCAGTTCAGTGAGAAATAGATTTCTGTCTTCCATCCTTGCTATATATTTGTATTTACTGTCTATAAAACCAGTCTCTGATTAAAGAAAAAAAAAGTGTTGTGTGTCTCCCATGAAATAGTTACCTTAAACTCAAAAAAAGTTTAAATATTTGTAATTTTACAGAGCGATTAAAATCAAAACTCTATACAAATTTTATAGGCAGACTGATATACAATACTGACAATCTCAATAAAAATGTCTACTGCTAATTACTGATGGTAGTATATCCCCAAAGAAACAAATAATGCCTCAAACTATTATACTATGAGAAATTTTGAAAGAATATTTTATGGTATGTAGAACCCAGCACTTGAGTATTCATCTTTCTTTTTTATACCCAGTAAAGAAATAAATCCTGCTTTCTAAATGTTTGTAAGTCATGATTTCCAGACTTTTTGTTGTAGTCATTCACTTCCCCGATTCAGGCAACATGACATTTCCAGTATCATAAATATCAGTAACTGAATATATTTTCAGGACAGAGGCAAACAGTTCATTCAAAAGCATTATTTCAATGCTCATGCCTCACAACTGTTCATGATGTAGAAGAGGCAAAAAGTTTTCTGAAATTTGATTTGTATTTCTCAAGGCAAATGTAAAACCTGCCAAGACTCCACTCACTTCTCAGTATTTTTCTTGCTGTAAACAAAGTGAGATCTAACACATATCTTCAGAGATTATTACAGGGAGCTCATGAGTAAACAAGTCTTACATATGTGCTATGATTTCATAAACTGTAAACCTTGAGTCAAATGTCATTTGCAAGCAGTTAAAATTTATACCACTTCGGTCAGTGTAAATATTTTAGGGAATTGGTAACCATGCATGCCAATAGTAATTATGATATGTGTTTTTTGTTTTCATTCAAAACTGTAGGTTTGAAGGGATCACATTTGTAAGAAATGGTGGAACACATGGAAATGTTTCTGTTTCCTGGGTTATAATTCGAAATAACAGTGATCCCTCACCTGTGACTGCAGACATCCTTCCAGAGGCAGGGGAGATAAGTTTTGATCAAGGACAGATGCTGGAGACACTTCATCTGAACGTTATTGATGATGATATACCAGAAGAGGCAGAGCCTTATCTTCTGAAACTCCTAGCTCATACAATACAGGGAGGTGCCGAAGTCAGTGAGCCATCTGAGGTAAGTTTGCATTTAGAATTCTTTTGGAAAAAATAATAATGAGTAATAAAGACTTTACGAGTTTTAATAACATTGATTGATAGTTGGTTGATTGGCTGAACAGGTGGAAGGGTTTGGTCTTGGGTAAAAATCAAGCAAACTAATGCTTAATATAATCTTTGTGTATAGAGCCATGTCTAAAGTATTTGGCTGGGTGTAGTATACAATGCCAGACCTTTTTACTGTGGTAGCATTCAGTTCAGATCATTTCCAGTGTACAGAGATGGCATTGAATAAATGCTGTCTCGAGTGACTGCTTTCTAACAGAAGACAGGAAAATTATTTTAACTTGCTCATTTGCTGTCTTAATGATTACTGACATGTTTTACAGAGTAACAACTTCAAGGGGAAGGTTTGGTGATTAAGACTGTAACCTCTGAACTACTAAATAAAGGGTGGCTAGCGTTGCTGACAGTTCTGTGACTCGAGTCCCTGCTTTCTCTTCCTCAAAAATTGTTGGAATGAGCTTGGTGAATAAAATGAAATTCTTTACAATCTGAAACAATTTTAAATTATTCACTTTGGCTGCTGAACCAAAAAATCAGTTACTCAGAGCTCATTCTGGCACATGTGGTGATGCATAGTGGGAAAGTTACCACTGTCAGTGCGATGCTTCTTGTGTATAAAGAATACTTTGGGGCTGTTAATCTGATTTTTTTCCTGGTGCCAGTTCACTAAGGAGAAAAATGTATGGTGACTGTCAGGAGATTCTTTTGTCAAGGCATGAAACTATGGTATAGAGTAATGCAGCATGCTGTTTTCTGCTTTGCAGCTTCTGTTTTACATTCAGGACAGTGATGATGTTTATGGCCTAATAAAATTCCATCCTTTGGAGAATCAGAAGATTGAAAGTAATCCAATGGGACGCTTTTTATCCTTGAGTTTTGCAAGGGAAAGAGGAACAGTTGGAGATGTGCAGTTGTTTTATACCTCACTGTATATTCCAGCTGGAGCTCTGGATCCTGAGAGAGCAAAAGGTGGCATTCTAAATATGTCTAGAAGAAGTACTTTCATCTTTCCAGAAGGAACAGCACAAGCTACTATAAATATACCAATACGAAATGATGCATTTCTTCAAAATGGAGCTCATTTTGTCATACAGGTATCTCAGCTGTGTTTTGGGGTGGTTTTTTAGCCTATGTAATATAAAGGATATAAAATAGTAGTGGCTCCTTCCCTTTTAATTTAATTAAAATCATTCTTCCTGGTTAGAAAAAAAAAAGGAAAGAAAATAGTAGTTCTGTAGCCAAGAATAATTTTTTATTTAGATACAGCTTCCACAAATATGCTATAAAGAGCTTTATTCCTAATCATTATTTACGAATTGCACAATTAAAAAAAAATACACTGCTGTAATGGGATTCAGTTATTAGTCATGCAATTTAACTAAATGCTATCAATATTGCAGGGGTTAGTTGCCTTTTCAGGTATGTTATTCTGGGTACCCCTTGGCTTTCGGTTTAACAAAATTAAGGCTCCTAATTACAGAAGTATGACAGATTTTAGAAATTACAAGCAAGGAAATGTAAATTAAAAATAGTCAAACATACGTTTAATTTATGTGCAATTTTGACCAGAGAACTTGAAAAGTTCTCCTGGTTTTCTCTGTATGTGCCCTTTTGGTTTTTCTTGTCTTTTTTTTTTTTCCCCCCCCTCTATCTGAGTTTTTAAGAAGGGAGATTGTGTCATCGCTCATAAGATTGGCTGGAAAAATTCACTAAAATTATGCTTTTGAAAGAAAATGGATTTTCCAAAAAATATTTATAGAAAGATTTAATATTTTCCAATTACTTTTTTTTTTTTTCTTCATTTTTCACTGAAGAAAATCAGGTTTGCATACATGGTAGCAAGTTATTGTTCCAATATGCTGCTGTGGGAGATCCTGGGCATTGTAATCAGTAATTGTTATAATTATTTTCTTATCTGCAGTTAAGACGACTGCATAATCTCTATTTCCTCTAATTAACTATTGTCACTGTCTGGGATCATGAGCCCAGGGAACAATCCTGATACACAGACAAAGGGGTGATTTGGCACATCCAAAGCATAAATCTCAAAGTAATTTCTTAGTTCTTTTTAATCTTTTTGTTTTAAGTCAGATGTCTTCAAAATTTTCAAATGGAGATGTTGACATGAAATCATAAACGTAAAATTTGCTTGTTTTTGAAGATTTCTTCCCTCCACCTCCTTCCTCCTACATTCTATTAAAAAAAAGAAAAAGATCAGAGAAAAAAAATTGCCAGGATCATATTATTGTTTTAGTAGCTCACACTCCTTTTATGTTCATAGTTAGGTAGGGAATTGCATTCTGAAATATTAGGATAGGTTAGTGTGTTTTACCATCTTCTTGAGATCTGAAAGATCGAGAGAAGAATTGAATTATCTAATTCCAAGATCTCTTAGGTAGTAGATTATAAATAACATTGCAGTGTGGACTATGGACAAGATGTGTGGCAAATACTTCAGAATGCAGGCACTTGGCCTGGCTTTTCAAACTGCAGATTCCAGGGAGTTGGGGGTGTATGTTCTGTACTTTCTGCATGAACTATAAAAATCTTTTAATTTGAATACACAAAATCAAAGGCAACTGCCAACAAAAAGAATTCATGTAGAAAAGGAAGGAAAATATCCCTATTTATCACTGTGACAATCCTTCTACATTGTGAATAGTCTCCACAAATATATTTAGAATGAGATTACAAGGTTTGTACTAGGCCCAGTAAAGGATCAGCTCGGGAATTGGGGAAGGAGTGGTGGAGGAAGAAAATTTGGCTTAAATAGAGCAAGAGAATGGATAGAGGAATTGGAAATATGAGATTAACATTCTTCAATGACATCTTCAATTAAATAACCTATTGTTTGATGTGCAGACTACTTTTGGTATGGACAGGAATATTAACTAATTTAATAAACTGCTTGGCATTATCCAATTCACAGTGCATTCTTTTTTTCCTCATGAGCTGATTTGCTTTTAGAGGAAACACTGAATTTAAAAAAAGAATCTTAATATTTCATTAATTATTGCTTTAATCTCAAAGTTACTATCCAGGATAGTAACAAAGGGAATTCTTTCAGCACTGTAGTATTTCAGAACTTCTACTGAGCTAACAACCACAACAGTAGTCCACTTGCATGGTGTTAATTGGGGAATTACCTCCTACTCTAAAAGAAATCTTAGAAAACAAGGAAACAAAGAGTCCTGCCCTCTGTTTCTCAGACTCCCAATAACTAGCTTGTGTGGTTGAGAATCAACTTCCAATTACAGTATTTATAAAAGAAATCCCATCTATCATCAAATAAAATGTGCATGAATATTTTTGAGCGTTACTTGAACAACAGTAGAACAAAATATTATGTAGTCTGAGAATTTTGTATAAATTGGTTTGAAGAATCAAAGGGATTTAAAACTCATCAGTTGAAAGGACGATTCATGATAACCCTATGGATTTAAATAAGGCCATTTTGCCCTTCTCCACTAAAACCTGTATTGTAGCATCTAATAACTCCAAGGGAAAACACCCTAATTGGAGTTAAGAGGTGGTTGTCATTGGTGGTTCATGCGCCAGTGAAATGTTTACAGAAGTCTATACAAATCAGTCATGGAAACATCTGTTAATATGATCCATGTAGACAGACTCTAATGGTGGTATAATATTTGAAGGGAATATTAAAACAAATAAAACAAGGAAAGTCCTTCTTTCCTTGTCATGTCAATGCTGCTGATGGGATAAGTGCAGGGTATTTTCCATTCAAAGAAAAAAATACACATTTTTCTATTTCTTCTTAATATAAATAAACCATCAAAAATATGGTAATATAAGCAGAGAGTACAGTTTTGAAATCTTGTATTGATTTTCAATTCTGAAAGTAATTCTAACATATTAGTTATTGTAAATAGAGAAGTTCTTACACTTTTTGAGAGAGGAATTAAGATTGAATCATTCTTTGGCTTCATGAGCAGCTGCAAATTATTATGTTCCCAGTGACTTCAGCAGATTTTTATCAATGCATGGCAAAAAAATGAAGTTAGAACAACATCTGGGGTGCTTGACAGATCAATTCATAAATCTAGTAATGAGTTACCCAATTTAGAAGGTCAATTCTCCCTCTACATACATTTACTTTTGTACACAATTTGTCGGAGAGGTATGCTATTCTCCTGAGAAAGCTCAATGCACAGCTACTTACACATTTTTGTAATAGCAATATTGCTGGTAGGAGAAATTTATTCTGGAGTTATTTTTTTCCTTGCATATGACACTTATTCCAAAATGTCAGAATAGTTCTTGCTTGATACTAAGGCTTCTTATTTCTCAAGTTTTTCTTACTTTTTCTCACAGTTGGAAAAAGTTGAGCTGCTGAATAGAATTCCTCTTGTCCCACCTATGAGTCCTAGACTAGGTGAGATTCGAAATATTTCTTTAAGGATTACTCCAGATATTGCAAATGGAGAAATAGGCTTTACTAGCAATCTTCCAATTATTCTTTCCGAGCCAGAAGAGTTGCCTGCTACAGTGGTAAGTAAACATTTTTATATTGTCTCTTAATATGGAAAAGTTATTTGGAGAAAGCAGTTTGCTATATCCACTGTAATGTTTGAAAGTTAATGTGAGAAAAATCCTTCCTCCACGTTCTGTTTTATCCCAAATACTCTCCTGCTTTAAAAAACCAAAAAGGCAAAATAATTGCTAGCAAGATTCATGTGTTAGTCATCAGAGAAGTGTGGTTGAACTGATGTAAGCATCCAGAACTGGTTAGGTCTTGATGCTCACATGCAGCAGACTATGCTGCAGACAGTTTAATTTCTTTCACCAGCTGTAAAGACACTCATGTAGGGTAGGACTGATATTGCTCCCAGATTTCATCAAGTGTCTGTGTATTTTATAGTTGACTTACATGTGAATATGTAATTTGGCTTGCTGGATCTGTTTTCTAATAAATATGCTTTTTTTGTTTCTCAGTACCCAACAAAACATTTTCAAAAGCATTTTCATCCGAGTGCTGTAATCCCAGCCAGGGAAACCCTTTATAAAATGTCTTTTCTTACGTTTTCCCTTTTTTCCCCTACTTGTCTTAACTGAAATCTTCCCTCAAATCCTGAATCAGAGAACTTGCTTTTCATCCTCAGAATAAAACTGCTGGTTTCCTTAAGCAGAGTAGAGGCTGGAACTGTACTATAAGAGCCAGAATAAATTATGGTTGTTACATTTAAAAGCTAGGTTGTCTTGATGAGGTGGGCATTGGTTAAATCAGTCATACAAGGTTTTTTGTGTTTTGGGTGCTAAGTGAATTGTCATATTAGTAGTCTGCCACCCTCACTAGGTATAAATAAATATATATGTCCAAGTATATTATGGATAGATGATTAAAAATACAAGATTCAGTATATATTTTCACTGATATACCATCTTGGATTCATATCTTATACATAGGTATAATTAAAAAACCCAAGGCGAACATTTTGGGGCTCATATTCAAACAGTAATTTGCAAAGGATTAATAGTTTTTGCATCTAGTTTTGCAAGTCACAGCAGACTCGTGTTTTGCAGGTTTCCATTGCATTGCATCGAGATGGGACTGATGGTCAAGCAACAGTGTTTTGGAGTTTGAAACCTTCTGGTCCTAATCACAAGGCAATAACACAGGATGATATAAGTCCATTTAATGGCTCTGTTGTTTTTTTATCTGGACAAAGTGATACTACAATCAACATTACGATTAAAGCTGATGATATACCTGAAATGAATGAAACCGTATTATTAACTTTGGACAGGTATTGTACCCTTATCTTTATTCATATGTATTGTTTCTGATACTCAATCTATATATAACAATTTGGCACAGTACTAATTATGAGGTGTTGCCTCCATTGTGTTGGTAAGTGCCTGGAGGAATATTGGGGCCTTGATCCAGACTATATATGGAATCTTCCTTGATTTGTGACCAGTGTAAGAAACCATGTTGTGCTTATTATCTAATGACTTACTTTTGTTTATATTTTGATTAAAATAAAGTATGCTACTAAAAAAGTTCATTTAGATTTGATCTTCAGTTATAACTCTTGATTACAACACTTACATTTTCAGAAAAGTAATATCGAGTGAGATAATGGGGAAAACTGTAATGAATAGTAATGAAGGCAATACATAACTGTGTTTTTCTCAGAAGAGGTTTATAGTCAGGATGTTGTTGCAGAGTTAGATACTTACATCACAGCTCCTGGCTTCCAAAATAGGCCAGTGTGACTATTACCACGTGTCAGAGCTACAAAGGGGGCAGTGGTGTTTCTGAAACACAGTGTTGTGGTCGCCCTTCTGTGTGACATCAGGATTGCAGAATAATTAACACTGTAAGAGGCCTCAGGAGATACTATCTGAATGTGAACACTATTCAGAATCCTTGAATTATTTCATATCCAGGAGTCTTTTTGTTTTATTAGCAAGAGAATCTTGGCTATTTCTTCAGTCCTGTTTCAAAAAACTCAGATGTATATATAGTTTAGAAATACTACCACTTCTGCTAATACCTCCTAATAATCTGAGGTGTATTTTTCCCATTTATTTTTCTGGAAACATGCTAAGAGAGATCTGCCAGCTGCAATGTCTGCATTGAACATCTACTACTTACACAGTCCTTAGCTTATGCAGATATATCCTTGTCATATAAAAGGAGAGCAGACTAGCTCTTGGGAACTTTAACACCAGATACTCATACAGATTACATACTAGCAAACCAGAAACCAGCTCCTCAAGCTGCTGCTCATCTTTTTTTTTGAGCTTTGTTCTATGGCACAGTAAAGATGCTGTTCCATTGCAGGATTGGTCTGCTTCTGTAGAAGCTGGCTGGTGGATGCATCTAGTGCAAAATGAATTATTTCATTCTATTTTGGATACTCACTGTGTTGAAAAGATGGTCCTGTTCGAGACAAAACCAAATGGAGCCTATTGCAAGCAGTTCTCTGTTTTTCTTCCTGCAGATGAAACTGTTTTGCCTAAAGGTTTATTAGAGTCTGTGGCACAAACAAAGAAACTAAGATTAGAAATAATGATTGAAGTTGTGAAGAAGTTGTGTAAGGTGGCCAAAATGCTGACGTGGAAGGATAGGAGACAATTAAGTACATAGAGGAAGTGGGCAGCATAAAAGATTAACTTCTTAATATTGGACAGCTCTACAGTATGTGTAACTACAGCTTTCTACTACTTCCTCTGAGTAGTAACCCCATGCCTTGAAAATTATGTCTAAAAGGGGATTGAATTGGCAACAGAACAAATGCAACCACTGTTTGGCTTTTGCTATGTATGCTGGGAGTAGCAGGTTCTATTGATCATGAAGTGGCTGGTAAAAATTGTGCCAGCAGTAAGCAGCTTTCCCACACTTGGCAAGATCAGAGAGTGAAGTAAGGAACAGGTGGTCAGGCCAGGAAAAAGAAGTAAATAAGGAGGAGATAAAATCTGAACTTTTCTCTAGACCTGGATAGTGTCCCTCAAGGCTATGAGTGAAATTTGGCAACTTTAATGTGAGCAGAAGCCAAGAATGAAATGACTGCAAAGATCATCCTTTCAATACTGGAAAGGACTCTTCAAAGCAGGGGTGAATGATACTGGCAGGGCAGGGTGATGTGTGTGAGCTTTTGGTATTGCCTTCTCCATAGTTTGTGCTTTCTGGATGAACAGAAGATTTCAGTTTCCAAGACTGGCAGCCAGCACCTCACAGCAGTAGTGAATTACCATGAAAACAAAGATGTACTGTGCTGTGGATGTGCTTGCACTGTTCGATACACTATAGCATAAGTCAGTAGAAAAATAGAGCATGTATTACAGCTGGTGGTGGGGTCCGTGGCTGCGACCCAGGAAGATATGACCGGTCCGGGGAGATGGTCCCAAAAGGAATCGCCTGCCCGAGGTCTGGTATCTTCCTCTCAGCTGCTGGCAGAGGAGCCCTTGCAGAAGCTATCAGCTCTTTAGTGACTATCAGCTTGTGATTTCAGCTCAGCTCTGCAGGGCTGCCTCTAGGCCAAGCCAGACCAGAGAGAGAGATGAGAAGACCCGTATGGCTGGTTCCGCACGAAGGTAGCTTTATTGGGGGTTCCCTCCAGCGAAGGGAAGGCCAGGGACGAGCTCTCCTCCACAGAAGCGAACTTGTCTTCTTTTATAGGGATACAGGGGATCAGCAAGGGGACCAATGGGTTACAGAGGGTCTGGGAAAGACCAATGGGTTACAGAAAGATCTGCATAGGGTCTCCCAAAGGATTGTGGGTCTACTTTTCCTCACCATGACTCAAAAGTCCTTTCCTTTCCAGGGAGTCCTGCTGGGCGATTGCGAAATCTCTTATCTCAGCAGACATCCCTCCAGGGCAGTGGCTGGGCATATCCCACAAGCATGTATGGACTTTAATGAAACTATAGACATAGAAATATGTTCAGAAGCATTCTATTTATTGCAATTTGCAATAGCATGGGCAAGATAATACAATAATTAGTTCTAACAGGGATGTATTATTTACAACTCAGTGATGTTGTTAAGGCAGTTTATGTTTTAAATGAGCTTTGATTGTACCCATAATTACAAAAGAAACCTTCCAAGCCACTAAAAATAGTATTTTCCTTCCTTGCTCTATGGCCACCATCTGTAGGCCCTGGATATTAAAAATAATTATGAATGCTGTCCACAAAATGGAGGCCAATGTGTTTCATTAAGAATATGCTTATATAGAGACAGGTGAGCTATAAAGAAGCAAGATAATTCTGTACCTGCTGAAACTTCTTCATATTTTCTTTCTTTAGGATCAGCTTCAGTTTGAATGCCTCCCCATATCTGAATAGGCCTGAATTGAGACTAAAGATAAATAAAGCCAGAGGTCTGTAGTGAAATCTGATTGTTGTTTTTAACTTTTGCACAAGAAGTTCTGCTATTGGCAGTTATCATCCCCCCAGTGCAGATACACAGCTATAAATTTGGCAGTTGGCACAGGTGAAGGGCCAGGACCCTCATGGCCCATGGCTTGTGTTTGTTCTCTTAAGTGAATGGTGCTGAGAGTGAAAACCTCTGGACTTTAGGTTCTGGAAACAGCAATACACAAATGAATTTATTTTTATTTTGGGAAAATTAAAATCCAGGAACAGTTCAGTGTTTAAATAGTCTTTAAGCTCAGAATCTTTTGGTCATGACTCCCATAAATTAAGATGCCAGAATAGATCCATGTACGTGTATGTGCATCTAATTTATATATATGACATATTTTCAATGAAGCAAAACTGATGGCAATGTAATGTGGAGATTTTTATAATTCTCGTGATTTCTGTGATGGGATGCAGGCTGAGGTACTTAACACCTTCTTTGTATCAGTCTTCAGCAGTAAGACCAGTTATTCTCAGGGCAACTGATCCCCTGATCTAGACAGGTAGACAAGGTCAGAGAGCAGACTAGACTCCCTGAAATCCGGGAGGAAGTAGTTAGTGACTGGCAGAGCTATTTTAGCTGGTCACAAGTCTATGGGGCTGGATAGGATCCATCCTAGGGTAATGAGGGAGCTGTTTTAAGAGCTTTCTAAGCTGCTCTCCATCATTTATCATCAGTCCTGACTAACTGGGGAGGTCCCAGACAACTGGAAGTTGGCCAGTATGATGCCAATACCCAGGAAGGGCTGCAAGGAGGCTTTGGGGAACTACAGGCTGTGAGCCTGACCTTGGTGCCTGGCAAGGATATGGAGCAGATAATCTTGAGTGGGGTCACACAGCACCTACAGGATGATTGGGGGATCAGACCCAGCCAGCATGGATTTAGGAGGGGCAGGTCCTGCCTGACCAACCTGATCTCCTTTTATGATCAGGTGACTTCCCTGAGGGATTGGGGGAAGTCTGTGGGTGTTGTCTGTCTGGTCTGCAGCAAAGCCTTTGACACTGTCTTCCACAGCATACTCCTGGAAGAGCTTTCATCCCACATCTTGGATAGGTACACTCTTCACTGGGTTAAGAACTGGCTGGATTGGCCGGGCCCAGAGAGTGGTGGGGAATGGTGCTGCATCCAGTTGGTGGCCAGTCACTAGTGGTGTCCCCCAGGGATCAGTGTTGGGCCCTGTCCTGTTTAGTATCTTCATTGATGATCTGGATGAGGGGATTTACCCTTAGTAAATTTGTGAATGACATCAAGTTGTACAGGAATGTTGACCTGCTGGAGGGTAGGAGGGCTCTAAAGAGGGACCTGGACAGGCTGGGTTGATGGACTGACATCCAGTGGCATGAAGGTCAACAAGACCAAGTGGCAGATCCTCCACTCGGGTCACAACAACCCCATGCAGAGCTACAGGCTGGGGAAGAGTGGCTGGAAAGTGGCCCAGTGGAAGAGGACACCTTTTTTGAGATACCTGATAGAAGAAAGTCTTTTAGAGAAGTATGTTTTTAAGACTACCAATAGCACAAATTCACAGTTCCTGAATTGTGGGGCCCAAAAATGAACACAGCACTTAAGCCAAACCTATGTTTAACATTTACACTTTAAAAAAAAAAAAAAATTCTAAATTTACGCAAGGCATTTTTGTGTCTAAGAGATTATTTAATGATAAAAAAGTTTGCAAATCATGGAAGACCCATTTAGAGAACTGCATACTGTCTATGTGCCTTAATTCAGGGTGTAAGTAAAGTTGTTGAATGAAGTTTGCAATATTTTTCTAACTTGGGGATTTCCTGTGGTTAGTGCCTATTTCAAAACTATATTTATTTTTCTTGAGTAAATTTTCCATGAAGAAATAGATGTGATCCTATAAGAATTAAGTCTTTCAGTGTAAAATGTTGGCTTTTACTTCAAGGCCTTGGTCAGATCTTGTTTTGATAGGGAAAAAGTTATTTGAAACTGGTAATAGAATGTTTATATGAGTGTTACTGGACACCTACTGCTAGCTTTCATTACTTTTCAAAGTAGTAACACCATATGTCTTCTGCTGTGAGTAACATAAGTTAAAATGGCCTCCAAAATCAAATAAATTGTGGATTAAAACTGGAGAGAAGGTGTTCCCTCTGATGAGAAACATTGTGGAATTTATAATGTGGCCAATCCTCCTTGAATACTATTCTTTAAAGCTAGGTCATAATTAAGTCAGTAGATAATCCTGAAAAAATTTAAGAAGTAGTGAACACAAATCTAGTAAGCAAATTTAGTAACATTCTACAGGAAGTTTGAAGGTACCTTTTCTGAGATTCCTGATAGAAGAGAAAGATTTTAGAGAATTGTTTTTTTAAGAGTATCATTAATACAAATTCACAGTTGCAATTCAGTTTCTCATGGGCTTTTCAAAACATTAACTTTCTTCAGAATTCGAGTTCTGGGTTCACAGTTCTCAAATTCAAGCACATCTCTTAACGATTATTATTTTATATGCAGTAATACTTATTTTATAATTGCATGTTATTTTAAACTCAGTCAAATCTTCTTTCTGTTACGTTTTAGTACTATGCATTTTAAAAAGTGAGAAATATTTTGGAGCTTCTCTTAGTCGTCCTAATTAATCTGTAGTTCTTGCTAAGTAATAATTAAGGTATTTTTTAAAAATTTAAAAATTTCTGTGATGACTAGCCTTTTCAGATGAGATTTGTCATATGGGAAGTGGGGACAGCCTTCAGTCCATGCGGCAAGGCTGTGGTGGTGGGGCAGGTTAAATCAGGAACACGTCAGGTTTAGATGATAGTCACCAGGATTAGGCACAGCTCAGTGATTACCATACAGATCCACAGCAAGAAGAAAACTCCAAGGTTGAGCTAGGAAGTCACTTCATGGATCCTGGTCCAGGGTTAATATAAAAATTTGTATATGTGTACCTCAAAATGTAGACACAATCCTGTTGGATTCATTGCTCATGTAATGGCAGATCTGAGTTGGAAGCCTGTGCCTCGTGACTTCTATTGCATTTTGCATAGGCTGTTTTATCATGGAATCACAGAATAAGCAAAATTGGAAGGAACCCATCAGGATCATCAAGTCCAACTCCTGGGCCTGCATAGGACACCCAAAGAATCACACCGTGGGCCTGAGAGCATTGTCCAAACACTTCTTGAACTCTGTCAGACTTGATGCTGTGACTACTGCTCTGGGGAGCCTGTTCAGTGCCCAACCACCGTCTGTTGTTTTTGAATAGTAACCAACATTTAATGTGTCAGACCTCTGGTAGCAACCTGTCCAGTCATGCTCAGAAAACATGGTCAGATCCATCAGTCAGTCAATCAAGTGACCCTAGTTTTGAAAATGGAACTTGGCTGGAGAAAAATATGAAATAACAGTGGTTTTAGCAGTGGATGGGCTGAATCTGACCAGCTGCTCTCTAGCTTCCAAGTTCTTGCGATTCTGATCTGATTCACACTGTGACTGTTAAAAGGTAGTAAGTATTGCCAGTCTTGTCAGTCCTTTCAAAGTATACCTGGAGATACTCAAAGTACCTCCTCATGGTACCTTGGAACTGTGTAATTTCTGCTACCCCTTGGATTTCTGTAGAGCTGCCCTTGTGCATTTCAACATGATACTAGATTGTAGCACTACTCCGCAGTTAACAGGTCCTTTTTTGTCTGAGCTCAATTAGGACTCATGCAGTCTGACTTCATGAAGATGAAGGAGATGCTATATCCGGCATGTCCTTTCACTTTTTGATGATTGTGTCTTAACCACTTAAGCTTGTACATACATACTGAAAAACAACTTGAGATAATGGTTCATTTGTATTCTCTGCTGTGAAATCTATTACCAACAGCTTAGTAATATAATTAAATTTTAGCATTAAGAGCAGTATAATGAAAATTTAGCATAAATTTTAGCTCTGGAATTTTCACCTTGACTTTTTAAATTGTATTAATGTTTGATGATTTTGGAAAACTTGCATAATTTCTGAAGGAAGGGAGAATGTCTTAATATATAGTATTTAAAATGAAGCCTCATTGGGAATCACTGAGAAATTTCTATTAAATCAGATCTGCTATTTGAAAGAATACAGCTGCAAGTATATTTGCTTTATTACCTCAAACTTTTGAGTGAACTCTTATGTCTATTGAATTCTGAATCTGAATTCTTTTTGAATTCAAAATTTCACTTTATAAATGCTTTGTTAATCTGTTATACAATTTTAAAAGTAGATACAGGTTTTATATTAAATATATACTTATTTTAGATTAAGAAAATAATCTAGACATACTTTAATTAAATTACATACTTATTGCAGAATAATGTCCTTTCATCTGTCTTGATGTGATAGTTTTGTTATATGTGCTTATTTTCCTGTTTCTATTTTCTTTGCTTGGTTTTTTGGGGGTGGGGTGGAGTTTGTTTTCTTTTTGTTGGTATTTTATTCTGGTAATCTGATTAACTGAAAAATTGTCAAAAATAAAGTTTGATGTGATTTGTGCTAAAGTAGTTTTTGACATGTATGTGTTATAACTCCCAATGTACTTACCTGTTTTTATCATTACTCTGTCAGACTGATGAAATAACACATAATGGAGGCATGTTGATTGTATTTTTTTTGAGTGAAGTGTTAGATATAAATGTGGGCTGCTGGTGCAGTTGTGAGCAGACCCAGAGGCTGACAGTGACAGAGCTGCTGGAGGAGGGCTGGGTAGGGTATACTCTGAACGGACCTTGACATCCTGAATTGGTCATGGGGTCATTTCTCCCCAGTGGGGACTGCCCACTTGCTAGCATCTGTCAACAGATAATGCCAAGCAAGGAGGTTCCCATAAAAGGAACATTAAGTGTTTGGAAGGGGAAAAGAAAACTTTGTGGTGCTGTTGTTGTTATTGTTATCATTATCTAAGACTGGTACTATTGAAATTCCAGGAAGTGGCACTTTCATTCCTTCCCCCACCCCTTTTCTTTCCTTCTTTTCTTCTTTTCTTCTTTCCTTCTTTCTTTCTATGTTTACAGGGTAGAGACAGAAAGGTTTGTCGTGTACTTTGGGTAAGTGCAGTGAACTGTGGTTTGTCTTCAGTGAATCGATGCTTTGTTTTATGAGTGATTAGTTTGGACAGAATCTGTCAATAATTTCCTTTCTTCTCAGGAATCATATCTTCTACATCTCTCAGACAATGCTTGCTTGCCCTTTGATTTTTAATTTGATGGCATGGGTTTCTGGCTTGAAGGCTTATTTAGGATTTGTGAATGATGAAAGTTATTAATGCATGACTCAGTGTTTGATACTCCTGCGCTTGATTGCAATAATGGATTAGTTGTCTTAAACTGCCAGAAACACAATTTGTCCCATCTAAATGCCTGAGCTGACTAGAACTGTAGAGAAGTTTTCTGTGGTCAAAGATGAACAGTTACCTTTTTTTTGAGTGACATACCTTTATTTTATATTAACACAAGTTATTGTCTGCTGGCGTATTTTTTTTAATATTCAATAAACATGACATATTACCCTTTTAAATAGATATTTCCTGTTTGGTCATTGAATTTTTCTTCCAGAAAACATGGAAGATGCACAGGAATCTGAATTAATAAACCAGCATTTAATAAGCTATATCAAAACCATCAGTCTGAAGGTGCATTCTTTATGCATCTTTCAGTAGTAGTTTTTCTTGCATTTTTAATGGAATGAACTTAAAACAATGTAATTGAAAATTAACATCTGAGGAAATGAATGCAAGAAATTTAATCTCTCTTTGTTTAAGTGATTTTGGATCATCTCTTATGTTTTGATCCAAATACTCCGTAATACTGAATGTGACTCTAAATTTTTAGTGCACAGTTCTATTTCTTTTCTTTTGTGTTGTGTGCATGTATGACTGAAAAACCCCAGAACTATCAACTATAAAAAATAATCAGAAAACAGTAACTTCAGAAACAAACTTTAGGGTTTTTTTTTAAAATGAATGGAACACACTGATGTGTCTTTCTGAATTTATTATAATCTTTGTAGGTAATTGTTTTAATAATTTATTCATAACATTCATCAGGATTCTGACGTCCTTCACTTAGATGTGTATTTACTTACTAAAAAGAACCAGCACTCAAAAAACCCCTTTTTTCATTTCCCAGGGTCAGTGTGGAAAATCAAATACTGAAATACGGGTTTACTACTTGTGAAATTACTATTTTGGAAAATGATGATCCTGGAGGAGTATTTGAATTTTCTCCCTCTTCCAGAGGTCCCTACAGTATCAAGGTAGCTATCTGAATACCTTTTCTTAATAATTATGGACAAATAAATCTGAGCAGAGTGCAAGTAAAATGCTGGGTTTTCTTTTTTTACAGGAAGGGGATTCTGTTGAACTGCAGATTGTCCGCAGCAGAGGGACCCTTCTCAGGCAGTTTCTGCGATACACTGTAGAACCAAGGAACAATAATGAGTTTTATGGAAGCACAGGAATTCTGGAATTTAAGCCTGGGGAAAGAGAGATTATAATTACTCTTTTGACAAGGATGGATGGGATTCCAGAGGTAGAAATGAAAATTTTCCACTCTTCAGATTGTGTTCACAGCATAACAGTTTGTCACTTATTAAAATATAGGAAAATAAATAGGAGCAGAACAAGTATACAGTGCTTTTCTACGGAATGTATTCCCAGTCTCAAAACCAGGGATGCCTGGATAACTAGAAGGTATCTTTGGCTTTAATAGGCCTCAGTGGATTTTTATTTTTTGTAAATTGAAACTTATTTTTGTATCCATATGAGTTTTTGGCATCTGTTTGTAGAATGCCACTGTTTAATTGAGCTCTGTATGAACAACCACTTTCTCGTTTCTTTTTTGGTAAATACTTGCTAATTGAACTCAGTGCTCTCCAGTCTACACTAATGTTTGCTGTATAGATGCAAAGATTAAATACTTGTTTTAGTGTTCCATGAGGCATCTCCTGTGAGTGTTTTATCAAGCAATATATGAAATACAAAGTCGCATTAGATTAATAATTTAAGCTGAAACATTATTTTTAAATTAGCTTAATGTCTTTAAGATCTTTGCTTTCACTGCTACAGATGACAAAGTTGTACAAAACCATTGTGCATATAGAAAGTGTGTGTAATTTTCTTTTGTTGAAGGTGTCCTCTCTTTCTGCTGAACAAGTATTTTTATTCTGACTGAGTTTCCCTCTTCCAGCTGGATGAGGCATATGCTGTTGTACTCAGTGGCTACAGTGAAATGTCAGGCAAGCTGGGGAATGCCACAAGGGTCAATATAATGATTTTGAAGAATGATGATCCACATGGTGTCATTCAGTTTCTACTTGATGAATTATCAGTAACAATAAAGGAAAGTAAAGGAGAAATCATCTACGCTGGTAATGCTTTTTATTAGAGTTTCTGCTTTCTCTGCTGTCTGCTCTTGCAAAGCTTCTTTTTCCTACTTCACCTTTGTAGGACAATGCCTGCCTCAAGTCTCTGCTCAGGAGTTTCCAGGGGGCTACAGTACCAGCATGATGAGCAGTGGAGATTAGTGCGGAGGAGGATGGGCCTTGAAAGCCATAGTGATCAATCCAGTGAAAATATTGCTAGGGAATATACCAGGCAGGAGGGACAGAGAATTGATTTATGTGCAAGGTACAACCTGACGGTAGTAGTTCTGCCTGGTGAGCATGAGGAATCAGGTGCTATGTGAGAGAAGAATGAGATAAATTTTTATATGTGTGGCTTCAATTTATCTATCTCTATTGTATCAACAAAGTTGATACAAATTTTAACTGCTGTAATGGTCTATCATTGCATGGCCTTTTGTGTAGGTCTCTCACATATTATTAGTTTTGCAAGAAGTGAATTTACTTATGTTTCCTTTCATTTATCTTTGTTTCAGCTTTGCTGACCTTTTTGGTTTTGACTTACGTTTTTCTGGAGACACACATTGACTGTAAATGTTTGCATTTTGTAGCCTCTTACAGAGTTGTAAGAAACCAAGGAAACTATGGCAATGTTAGCGTGTCCTGGATTGTTGACCCAGCATGTACCAATGACATCTATCCAGAACAAGGGACTATTTTCTTTGATAATCTGGAGTTCTCAAAAAATATCACCATTTACTCTCTACCAGATGAGGTAATCATTTTTACAGTGTTTTTATGTAAATATGTGGAACGAAGAGTAAGTGCTGAAACATAGCAGTTTAAGAAGCTCTGCTTTTTAAGAACTTGATAATTTTTTGTGAGAAAAATCAAAATACTTGGATAAAGGTGAGTTTACCTAAGTAAATAATAAAAGAATTTGAGACCGTGTACATATCTATAAACAAAAAAAGTAAGAATCTGTCCGTAGTCAAGTGTGGTTAAATTATAATAATAAGTAAAACACTTGTTTTGATAGCAAGAATCCTCATTTTATATTTTTGATTTTGAAGTATGATAAGAAAGAATGTGAATAATTAATAATAAATAAATAAATATAGTGGTAAAAATAAGTTGTATCAGTATGATGTATCAGCATCAGGAAACTGCAAGATAACTTTTGGATCATCTGTACAATAATAAAAATGAGGGGCTTTATTTACAAGGATTTTTGGCTGATGATTTTTGAGTAAGTGTATGAACTGTCATTTGTCATCGCTCTTGACACACTTATGAATCAATAAATAAACAACAATGTGCAGAAACCCTGGTTAACCTCCTCAGCTGTTCATTTTAATTTCTTAATTGTTTTGTATACAAGAAATTAATTTCTCAATACTTTGTCCTTCAGGTACCTGAAGAGATGGAGGTATTCATAATCAGATTATTCAATGCCACTGGTGGAGCCAGACTGGGTAATATAACCAGTGCATTTTTACAAATTACAAGGAATGATGATCCCATTTATTTTGCAGGTTAGATATTACTGGTTTTAAATTTTGAATGCATATTCTACCCCAAAAAGATTTTATTGACAGAGCAGGTTGTTGAAAAATCTTAATCCAAGTGGAGCTAGTGTTAAAGATGTACTTTTTTTTGGTTGTATTGAATTTGCTCTTTTTTTTTTTTACTTCAGAATTTTCTCTCATTTTATGTCATTATTCTCGTTGATGGCTCTGGGATTGGTTAGGTGGCTAATGACAATATTCTCTTCTACCTGCAAGTATTTCCCTGCCTTTACTACATGTGCCTTCTCTTTCCCTGAGGTGAAGGATCCTCTTGTGGAGGATTAGGTGAATAGGCTACATGCAAAAATCTCAGGCTTGAACTTGAATTTATTGCTTGTGTGTTTTCAGAACCTCTGACAGTGAGCATTACAGAAGGGAGTGTAGCAAACTTTACAGTCCTAAGGAATGGATCTGCTGATGCTGTTGTTGCTGTTCAGTATATTACTGTCAATGGAGATGCAACAGCTGAAGAGGGAGACTTTGTTCCCAGTGGAAAGAACAGTGTCATTCTGTTTGGTGTTGGAGAAAGAGAGCAGAACTTATCTGTGTATATTAATGATGATGATACCCCTGAAACTGATGAAACATTTTATATCTTCCTTTTGAATTCAACAGGTAAAAATAATGATTCAATGTATATTTAGTAACTCTCTTTTTATTTTTTTCTCTACTTTTTACCAGCTTGTTCTTATCATAAAGCAATGTATAAATGTCAGGCATTATATGACTAAGGTTTGCTTCAACATTTCTATAAAATTTCTGACAGTGTGTTTGGATTTTGATCTTGAATTGTTTAATTGGAAACAAAAATTAAATTATACAGCTGAAACTGTCCTGCAAAAATAACTGGAGTTAAAATCTCTTTTCAAATACTCCAAATTAGATGGGTTTTTTTACTTATCAATAAGAAAATAAAAACTAAATATAAGAAATAGGTAATTTTTATCAGTTATCTGAGTATAAGGTAGTTCATGTGTTTCCTGAGGCCAGTCACTCTGATACTGAGCTCTCTTACAGATTATCAACTTCATGGAAATCATTGGACAAAGCCATTCTTCTCCCTTCTTAAATTTTCTCTTCAGTGATCCCTTTCTACTTTATTAACTTAGGATCTGCTGCTATTTTCTTTTACCATTCTGTTGGAAACATGTGATGTCTTTCCTCCTGGCACACATTCCTACCAGTATGGGCAAAATACAGAATATTTCTAGATGCACTCCTGAAAGCAAAAAAAAAAAGTATTTATTATTTTTCTTTATTTGATCTGCTGCATACATTGGCCTTGATTGTTACATCCCTTTTGAAAATTATGTTGTAGTGCTGTACCTCTGAGAAAATACAAATAGAAGTATATGAAGTTAAAATCATAAACATATTGTTCATTTTGGAATAAAAACAAGTCTAGTGCTCTTGGAAAGGGTGTAAACTAGAATGGGGACAGAAACATAATATACCTCTGTGGACATAAAGAGGTGTTGATATGTCCCTACTGTCCTAAAATCCACACAGAAATCTTACTAGCTTCCATCTTACTTCACAGGTATCTTGTATTTTTTTCCTTTCAGATAGGCTGTGATGTGGGTATGACTAATCTCTTAGAGATTCTTGTTGCCTTGTATTTAGTTAAAGTGCAATATTTCTGTTTTAGGCCTAAAGGAGAGCTGGGATCTCCAAATACATATCTTTTTCTTCTGACTTGACCAATTGATCAAGTATGAAGTACTACCTCGCATACAATCCTTTCTTCTCAGAATTGGATCATCTCTGGTCATGTCACATTTTTTTCTGCAAATCTACCTTTTTGCTCTCTGCCAAAGATGCTACTTTTACATATTTTTACTCTGATTTGTCTGTTACTGAATATCTCAAATATTGGTTTTCACTGATTGGTTTATCATTGCTTGTTTCTTTCTTTGCATGAAAGCTGTTAGTGTGAGAAGGAAACATTCGGTTTTAGAGTTACCTTCATTTCTGATTCCAGTTTTGATAAAATTAATCACCCTCTTTTTAGGGGATACTGTTATCTTTAATGCTGGAGTGGCGACAGTTATTATTGAAGCAAATGATGATCCTAATGGAATTTTCTCCTTAGAATCTCTAGAGAAGCCAGTGGAAGAAGGAAAAAGTAATAGTTTTTTGTAAGTAACTTTTAAGTAATATTATTGCCCCTTTTTTGAACACATGTATGTATGTATTGATTAATGTGTTACTTTATGGGTAATACTTTGATCTAATTCCATTTTTTGCATTGCTAAATTTATTAAAAAAATAGTTCTACCAAATTTTGGGTTAAAATATTTGCAAACATATTGAGGACATCAACTCTTATATTATCAAGTAGACTGTGCATATTAAAATGTGCACAAAATTCCTGTTAACATATAAACAAGATTACAGCATAGGAGTTTTTGTTATAAAGAGAAGTAAAAAATCTTTTCAAAATACAGCTAAATACAACTGCGTGGTTGTTAATTTCTTTTTGCACCCTGCTTTGAAGTCTTACCTTGCAACAACCTATATTACTGTATTCTTTCTGATAGTTTTTCTTTTGTCTGTAAATTACAGATAGAAGCCTGTCCTCAAAGTCCGAGGATAAATATATTCTTCCCTAAAGGAAGGCTAAATATATTTTTCCCTAGTCTGACTGGCAGCTGCTGGGATTTATTCAGGAAGGGGAAGGGTTAAGAAATTAATTTTCATGGCATCCAACATTTTTATGTTCCTAGTGTCCCAGTGTGGTTATAAATTGACAAAAATACTGATTTTCAATAAGAAAATTCTAGACAGGGTATAGAGAGATGTATGTTCACAATAACTCTGACGGTGAGAACATTTAGAAAAGAGGCTTTTTTGACAATTGTTTGATTATCTTTTATATATTTTTATTTGATTTGACTCTTTGTTTTAAGGCCTTGAAACAGAGGCGTATGACTGTGAGTTAGATCTTTATGCTTGTGTTGCACATCTAAAAAATAAAAATCCTTCTTCAAAAGGTATAATAAATATATATTCTGTGGTTGTTTTTGTTATGCTGCTCTTTTTTTGGTCCTTTATAATTTTATTTGCAGGATTTTTTTTTTCTAATTGATGGTGAAGAGTGATGATTTGAACTAAACACATTTATATACAGGTGCTTTATGTAAGCACATGATACCAACATCTGAGGACCTTGCTTAGTCCTTATGGATAAAATATATTTTCTAGGAAACTGTCTTTTTCATACCCTTAAAATGATTTGACTTTTGTTTAGTACATAAGGAAAGGGTAAGACTATTTTATAATCTAACCAGTGAGAACACCTATGGCAGCACTGAGCTTTAAAGAGAGTAACTGGAGTTACTGCAACAGTGCTACACAGCTGGAATAGAAGGCCCTGCTTAATAACAACAAAAGGAAACCTTTGGAAGCAGGAAAAATGTAATTGTTTTTCTGTGTCTAGACTGCCTTACTGAATTAATTTTTCAGAGTTGTATAATAATGCTTTAAACATCTTTTTTCTTTTTACTATGCAAACATAAGTACAGTTTTTGTATGGAAACATAATTTGTTAATAAAGGAATTATATTACTCATTTTTTATTTATAATGCCTTTTTGAAATTGGTGAAACTATGTTACCAGATAGCCATGCAAACAAATAAAAGCTTTTTTTTTTATTTATTGCATTCTTAATATGGAATAATCACAGATTTGTAAAGGACCTTGTATATAACCCAAATTAAATACCAATGTAAAAAAATTTAAGGAGCCATGATAATTATAGGCAAAACTGTAATTAAATGCATTCTCTTTCTTCTCTAAGAGTAGCCAGCTATCTCCATTTTTAGTGTTCATTTGCTGAACTATACATTCATTTTAATTAAAAAACAGAAGTGCAAGACAAACTGATGTTCATCTTAACAGTACTATTTTGCAGGTACTTTCATTGATTACTTTCTTTCTAAGCTATCTGTGGTATACCTGGGTGTAGAATTATATTGTGAATTTGCAGGCCCTCTAAAAGGGTTGTATTATCATTCATGGTTCTATTTGTTATTTGTGGTTATTTAGAACAGTGTATATTATTTCCCACAGTAAGAATGATTAGTGCACATTTTCCATTGTTAATGGAGAATGCTGATGCATACCTGCCAGAATATTCACTCTTTCTGTATCTCTGAACAGGATTTTGAGACATAGAGGACACTTTGGGAATGTCTCATTAACCTGGCAGCTGTTTCATAATGGCTCTACACTGAAGCCAGGAGAAGAGTTCTATGAAACTTGTGGGACCGTGTACTTCATGGATGGTGAAGGATCAAAGCCGATAGTGCTCCATGCTCTTTCAGATAAAATTCCCGAATTCAATGAATTTTACAGTTTAAAGTTGGTGAATGTTTCAGGTATTGTCTTCCATAAAACCATTCCCTTTCTATCTGGTAGAAAATAATTATTGTATTTAATCAGTCAAAAAGAAAACAATCCTCGAAAGACCTTTGTCTTGAATCATGTCATCCTATACTTTTCTGGTGAGATTTTAGGTTCTATTTTTCATTTGTTCTTTAATTTAGGTATATGAACACAATTTTGGAATCTGGACTTTAAAAACGATGCCTTTTATTGATTTCAGAGGTGTAGAGCTTTGTGTAGAGCTGAAAAAAGGAAGGTATTAAAGGTTATGCATATCTACCATACTGGATATTGGCTGGCTTGTTTGCTTTTTTCTAGAAATTTCTGTAAAATACAAATAGTTACCACTTCGTATCACTTAAATTACAACTGCTACAGGCCTGCTACTGAGTAGAGTTCCAAATCTGCTGGACTCCTTCCACCTCAGTACTATTTATGGTCTTCTGTGCCGAGATACAACTGAAAATATGTTGACATTTCCGTAAGTGAAATCCATATGCATGTACAGAAGATTTCTTACTTAATGGTGCATGGTGGCTCTACATTCACACCATGGTCTTCATATCATGAATTCTTACTGTGGAGAAGTAGGTGACTAATGGCAGGACTTAGAGCAGTTTTAACACACACCTGGTTACTGATTTTGCAGGGTAATCTCTGCTTATTTAAAGGCAATGAACCAAATGTTGCCATTTCATATTTGTGTAAATCTTGAAGTAAAATGAGAACTGAATTTGACCCCATGTTTTTCAAATGAAACAAAAACAACCTCTCTCATCACTAATTCAGAAAATCTGGAGCTAATCTTGTTTTAGCTGAAGGACAGTTATATTTTGCAGTTGAAAAATAACGTGAGTTGTTTTCTGTGAAAATGTTCTCTATCGTGTTTTAAAACCAATACGGTTAAATTATGTTAATCCTAAATTGGAGATATTTTTAAGAGCTTAGAGACTCTTGAAAGAAGATTAGTCCTATTTAAAAAGGTATTTTGTTTAAACTTTTTAAAATACTTAGTAACTTTTTTCAGACCAGTAACTTTTAACTTCCATTACATAGGTGGGTCTCCTGGTCCTGGTGGGCAGTTGTCTCAAACAAGTCTTGCTGTAACCGTGATGATCCCTTCCAATGATGACCCTTTTGGAGTCTTCGTTTTAGATCCAGAGAGTCAGGACAGAGAGATAGTAGAGGATATTCTTTCTGAAGATGATCTTTCCTGTATTACAGACTTCACCATCTGGAGAAAACAAGGCACTTTTGGGGTTGTCCGTTTAGGTTGGGAAATACTGTCCAGTACGTTTCAAGCTGGATTACCATCAATGGTAGACTACTTGTTGCTGGGATCATTTCCAAGTTCAGTACAATCCCAGCCCCACATGAGACGCCATCACAGTGGAACAGATGCTTTGTATTTCAGTGGAAAAGAGGATGCATTTGGAATTATTGGTCTGGAATACCCATACAATGGGAATACTGCAGTAAATAATTTTACATTTTCAGCATGGTTAATTCCTAATGTCAATACTGACGGTTATATAGTTGAAAAGGATGATGGTAATGGGACCTTATATTATGGCGTGAAAATCCAAACAAATGATTCTCATGTTTCTGTAGTGCTTCATTATACAGCATTAGGATCCAATATGACATACATAGCCAAAGCAGCAATCCTAAAATACCTGGATGAAAGTACTTGGATTCATGTTCTGATTACTCTGGATGAAAGTATAATTGAATTTTACATGGATGGAATTTCAGTTCCAGGAGGAATTAAGAGCCTTAAAGGAGAAGCAATTGCTGATGGTGAGGCAATAGGTTGTATTATTTTTCTTCATATGTAAAGTTCTGCAAAATATAAAGAGTCTAGCTCCTTGAAACATGTATGCAAAATTCTGAAATTATTATATCTGATTGGTTAGTGAAAAGGAATGCGTAGAAAATTCTAGGAATTTTCAAAAACTTTATAAATGAAAATAAGAGCTGGGAAGTTTTCAAAAAGCATCAGAACTGTAAGAGAGCTTGGATTGCAATAATTTGAAAATAATAATATTTCTATATGTATGCTTATCATGTATTATATAGTTACATATATTTCTAATTGATAATTTTCATTAGATTTACAGTACTGTGGCTAAGAAAGAATGTTTTTCCTCTCAATTTCTGAAACAAAATACAATAATGTTTTTTATTCTAGTTGTGTATTATATTACAGCTAGGCCAATATTTTGTAAGCAATAGAATTTTTCAGGGTTTAGATTTACTTAAGCATGTATTTACATGATATATGAAAATTTTTCCCATACATTTAATGATGTTCCAAATAAAATTAGCATGTATACTTCAGTTCTTCTAACTCAATATTCCTGGATGTGGCTTTAGTCATGCATAACCATTATGGACTTTTACATTCAACTAGCATAGCAGTGAGCATCACAATAATTCCTTTATAAAGTCAGGTATTGTATGGTGGAAATACATTTACATTTGCTCTTTCTTTTGCAGTTCCTCACTCTTCCATGTGCTTTTTTATTTAATAGCAGTAATCTCCATCCTTTTCCTTTCTTTCTCTCCTCGTCAGTTTCACAGGTTTTATTTCATGGGGTTAGGCAATGAATGATTATCAAATTCTTGAATACAATCTCCTCTGTAATCAAAGAAGGAAAATTATAAAAACATAGAGTAATGTTAAATGCATATACATCTCCATGTATATATGTGTACAAACATAAAGTGAGCATAAAGAGGAGACTTCATTAATTCTGGAGTGTAGGATTTTATTTCTCCCTTTAATTTCCTGGTAGTTGAAGTCTAAGAAATTTAGCCTCTGTAAAAAAGTAGTTCCTCTGCAACAAAGTAGTGCCCCTGCAAGTAATAACTTCCATCAGACGTGCAGTACTGTAGCTGAGAAAGGATTATTTTCCCCCTCAGTTTCGAAAACAAAGAAGTGTGAAATGCAGTAAGGCTTTTGTTGCTAGAAGGATATGTCTGAGTATTTGCAAATTTTCCATATTGATGGAGATGATGTGTGATCGCTCTGGAGATACTACAAGTATAAGCTAAGAATTTAATCTCTTTCCATTTAAAGTTGGGTACTGTGGTGAGTACACTAGCCTGGCTTTTCTCACCATCCTCTGCCTTGTGTCTTGGGACCATTAGCAGTTGCTGTGGTTGCTTATTTCTAGAAGTGACACGCAGTGGCACATTTCCTTCCAAAATCAGAAAACCACTGAAGAGATATGTTCGATGTGTTTTAGAATGATAGGAATGAGTATGAGCTACCACCTTAGTATATGTGTGAAAAAGGGAACTGTCATCCTCTGAGTTGCTGAGTAGGATAATTGTTTGGAGAGAAAGAAATGTTAAAGCATTTGTAAAAAGTGCTTGGAATTTGGTGTACATTTCTGAAGCCCCTCTTCCTGTGCATTAGGGTACAAGCATGTCCAGTGTGGCTAATAGTCTGATAACAAGAATGGATTCACTGTCCTAGCAGAGGGATACAAAATGGGCAAAGCAAGTGTTTGGCAAAACAAAAGTGAGATGGGCTGCAGCTGGGAACGAGAGAAGTTTTGAAGATTCATTAAGATAAGGGATGATGACAATGTTCAGATAGAATTAGTAGGATGAGAAACAGAAACGGTCTAGGAAGGAATTATTTCACCTGTGATGATCTACCTGTAACACTGAGATGAGGCTTGAGGAACCTCCCAGTCTGCATTTCAAGATCAATATCATTACTAATCCAGGGACAGTAAACAATTTACCATAGATTTTTAAATAGTTATGTATATTATCTATTTTGAAAAAAACCCCAAAACAATGACATGAGAAAAATTCTGATTTTCTTCTCAGGTCCAGGAATAGTGAGAATTGGAGCAGGAATCAATGGAAACAGCAGGTACATGGGTCTAATGCAGGATGTAAGGCTTTATGAGAGAAAACTGACACAAGCAGAGATCTATGAACTCCATGCAGCTCCTGCAAAGAGTGACGTACACCCTGTCTCTGGGTATTTGGAGTATCGGCAGGGAGAAACCAATAAATCATTCATTGTGTCTGCAAAGGATGACAAAGAGGAAGAAGGAGAGGAGTTATTCATCCTAAAGCTCATTTCTGTGTGTGGTGGAGCTCGAATTTCACAAGAAAACACAACAGCAAGGTTAAGAATACAGAAAAGTGATAATGCTAATGGTTTATTTGGTTTCACTGGAGCATGTATTCCTGAGGTAAGATATTCATACGGAAAACTAGAGGAGAAATTTTAGACACAGCCAAACTAATGGCAAGGCTAACTAACATTTGAAGGGCCTTGATTCCACATTGTTAGTTTTTGTAGTTAAGCAAAATTTTCTAGAATTTGGAATTGTGTAAGTTCTGTTAATACAGCCTCAGTTACACTGGCATTTGCAATATCACTTTTTTTTAAATACCCCCAAATTATTTTTATTAAGAAAATTTATTTTATTACATAAACTGAAGACTAAGGCCTAAATTTTCCTAGAACAATTTTTTTCCTGTACTTCTGTAACTACTGAGACTGTAACCTGATGTCATCTTGGAGAGAGTTCATTTTCTTCTTAGTTCCTGATACAGTGCTGTGTTTTGGATTCAGGATGAGAATAATGTTGATAACACAAGGATCGTTTGGCTGATGCTAAGTCAGGCTTCCCCTGAATCAAAGACTTTTCTGTGTCTCATGCTCTGCTAGTGAGGAGCTGCTCAAAAAGCTGGGACGGAGCATGTCCAGGACAGCTGACCTGAACTGGCCAAAGGAACATTCCATACCATAGAATGTCATGTCCAGTATATAAAGTGTGGGACTTACCTGGAAGGGAGTTGGTCATTGTTTGGAAATGGGCTTGGTATTGGTCAGCATGTGGTGAACATTGTGCTGTGCAGCACTTGTTTCTCCTGGGTTCATTTACAGCCTCTCCCTCGCTTATAATTAAATCATCATCATTATCGTCATCATATTTGATATGAGTTCACTTGATACTGTCTGGAAGCTGCTGTTTTTAAACATTAAATTATATATGGTGGGTGGCCACCATATATACAGTATGTGAACTTGAATCTTCTTTTGAGAGGATTGAAATAAACATAATTAATTTGTAGGTTTTTAATCATTATGAGGGAGAAAGACATGATACCTATTTCTATTCTTACTAGATTATTTTGGAAAACAATTGCATACTGCTTTCCAATTTGGAGCTCTTATGACCTCTTAAGTACATCCTTTCTAACTGAAGTCCTTGTGTTTGAAGGCAACCATCTTGCCTGCGTGATGCTAGTTTTCAGTTTGGTTCAGTTTGCTTTCCAGGTGCCTACCATCTTGTATCATAATAGATTACAGTTTCAAATGCCACTGGTAATTCTGTGATACCACAGATCAGCAGCCAAGCATGAAGCAAAATTAAAAATTTATATGGCATGTTAATTATTTCTCCTTCATCTTATAATATTCTTTTATCAGTAGTTTAATTTGCTTGTATCCTTACCTGTCTGTTAAGCAGCTTAAGGCACATTGAGTATCTACACTGTGTTATACAGAAGCTCTGAAATTTATCTAATGCTTAAGATAGCTTTACCCTTTCTGATAATTTTCAAATGAAATTATTTTCTATTTTAGTTTGATGATCATAATTTTTTAATATACTTGGCCGATATCAATAACTGATTTGTTCCAAATATATGAAATTTTTGCTACTGAAGGCATGTTCTTTGCAAAGACAGAATTGCAAGGAGTAGTGTAGCACAAAAAGTTTTTCAGTTTTTCCTGAATGATGATAGTATAGTTTAATTTAAACGTATCTCTTTTGTTCTCCACAGTGTTTTTAGTCAGGGAAAGGAGGAATACAAATCTTTCTTTAAATTAAAATTAAAATAATTGACATTAATATAAAGCAGTAGAGTCATCTGCTTTTGACATACACATTTCAAACATATTGATTCTTGTTTTGTGTCCAAAAGACACAAAAGAAACAACGGAGTACAGTTACTGGCTGACCTCAGGAAGAAGCTATTGCAATTTCTGTTAAGATTGTTCCACCATCAAGTTCAGTTTCAGCTTCCTATTTGTCTGAAAGTGCTGAAAGGAACATGACAGCAATAAAAAATTGCTGAACATTTGACTAGCATTAGAGAATTCAATCTTTTACCTTTATTACTTTGATTTACTTTGATCCTAACAAATATGTCAATTCTTGCTTTCTTCCAGACTGCTGATGAGGGTTCCACTATATCCTGTGTCGTGGAGCGTACAAGGGGAGCCCTAGACTATGTGTATATAAATTACATTATCTCACAGGTTGATTCCAGTGGCATAAATTACTCTATTAGCGATTTTTCTAACAGCAGTGGCACTATCACATTCCTTCCTTGGCAGAGATCTAAGGTAAACCCTATCTTCCTATTAACTATTCATCCTGTCCTTTGCAAACCTGTTGGAAAACACCTTCTGGGGGTGCTTGACTGGTTTTCATACTAAAGTCTTTCCTTCACATGGCTTTTATTATATTTTGTAGAGTTTTTTTCATCTGTGACATCTAACAAGTGATAGGATAGACGTCCATATATCTGCGTGCATCTCACTTCAGGTGTTGCTGTGCATGCATGAATGCTTAAATGCACCTAATGCACAAGATATGTTTACATATATGTATATATTAAATCCATGTCTATCTATATGTACACTTCATATATACATATACATATATATCTATATGTATACTTCAGGTAGTCCTGAGCTTGACTAGTGGATCCAGTGACTTGAAATTGGAATATGATCAGGTTTTGATCTGAGTTTTGGAGCTCAGTTTTATCTCCACAACAATTAAATAGACAGCAGTCAACTTCAATGCTGTAATCAAGTGTCTTGCAGCTGTTTGCCACATTCTGTCTCTTTTGATTAATCTGTTTCTGTGAATTTGACCCCAACCCACAGCACAGGAATTTTACATTCATCTGAAGAAGAGATGTGGGACCACAATACTGTAGGAAGTTAATATGTGTTTTCTATGAGTGTTTGTTAAATAGAAAGGGGGGATTGAGAGTAGAAAACACTGTCTTTAATTTCACGTCTATCATTCTTCTGAAGTCAGTACGGACTGAGTGAAACCTGCTGACATAATTTGTAAAGATCCCAGTGACCCCACTAGAACTGTGGATCTGGTCCCAGTTAAACAATGTAATTGATTACAGCTTGGCAAAAACATGTGATTTTGGAAAATAGTATGCTCCTGACAGTTTATTCAGCTTTAATTCTCTATTGAAACATATTATGGCATTACATATAGTCATTTAAAGTAAAATTTGCGAAGTTTTTCCAGTCTGACAGCATGGTTGAGGCCTGACTTATTTTACATAATGGCAGAAAAGACCTTGCTCCATTGCTGTATGGTCTAATACACAGTCTGCATACAGAGGACCTAATGGTCATGGCCCTAAGAAACAGTCTGGGAGCAGTTGCTCATCAGGTGAAAAATCTTAAGAGAATTTCCATTGACTTTTGTAAACTATTCATTCCCATGGCTCTAAATATGATCAGCTACCTAAACGTTTTCTCCTATATGTCATATATTATCACTATATATAGAAAGCTGGAATTGTCTGAGATTAATATATTAGCCTATGCAGAGCAGATTATGTTACCTGATAGTATGAGCTGTAATCTCAAGTGTCAGGTGGCATAAAAAGCTCACTTCACTTGCTCTCTAAATTAGATTAAACACTGTAATGTCTCTGGAAGCTTGGTGAAGGTGTTTTTGGAATGGTTATTCTAAACTTATTATCCTAGAAGTTAGGTTAAATTACATGGAGAGCAAAAATATTCTCTACATTACTTTCTGAACTCACAGCGGATACAGCTGATTGACTGAAAAATTAATTGTTTAATGGGCTATAAAACTCTTAACAGATGTTTGTTGCATAGTTTGATTTCTCCATGATTTGGTCCTTCTCTAGGTCTTAAACTTGCATGTTATTGATGACGACGTTCCGGAGCTAAATGAGTATTTCCGTGTGACATTAGTCTCTGCAGTATCTGGAGATGGAAAACTAGGTTCAACTCCTACCAGTGGAGCAAGTATAGATCCAGAAAAGGAAACTACTGATATCAGCATTAAAGCCAGTGACCACCCATATGGTAACAATGTTGAAGATGATAACAGTCTTATTGCATATTTATGTATACTTCTAGCTCAAGAGGTAAAAATTTGCCTAGCTCAGATAGATGAGGAAGCAATGCCAAGTATTACACTTTATCTAACTTGAGATTAATTCATGATATTTAGACAAGAATGAAAGCCAAATTACTTTTGAGAATACTACAAAAAAGGCATTAAAACTGCCTGGACCAAACGTGTGGTCAAACAAAATTGCATGTTGTTGATTTTATGCCAGTTTTTGTGAAATGAGAATTCCTAATGGAGAGGGACATTTAAGCATGCTTATTATTATACCAATAAGTACCCATTATTATGACATATTTGGGTTCTTTTGGGAAGAGTTGAATTCATTCTTGTGATATGTTTTTTTAAGATTGTCATGAATATCAGTGAGATAGGGAATGATACACGTCACATTCCTGGAAATAGCATGATTGAGTCCTAAAGGCATATTAATATTTTTTTAAAATTTCATAAACATTAAATATAGATATTTTAAATATTTTTGTTTCAATTTTTTATTATAATTTGAATTTGGTATGAGAAGCCATGTAAATAGTAATTTTTGTCTTTCAGGTCTACTGCAGTTTTCAGTGGGGCCACCTCCTCAGCCCAGTGATGAAATGATCCTGCCAGCCTCTTCTGTGCCCCATATCACTGTTAAAGAAGAAGTTGGACACATTAGATTATTGGTAGTTCGTGCACAAGGGCTTCTTGGAACAGTTATTGTGGAATACAGGACAGTGCCACTTACAGCTTTCAGTCCTAAGGATTATCAGGTATGGCCATTGCCAAGGTGTGTAATTATTTTAGAGGTATTTGTCTTGGAAATAGCCATAGTTTGAATCTTTTATCTTAGCTGTGATAACTTTTCACAGAAACAGTTCGTTTTATATGGTGTTGTGATAGATAGATGCATAGTACTCACTGTAAAAATATAAATTGCTATGTGCCTTTTGCCTCCTTTCTGTGCAGCATCTTGTGTTTCCTAGGAAAAGCCTCTGAGTTTTATTTTGATATCTTTAAGAAAATTGTCAATGCAGCAAGAATGGAAGTACATCAGACTTTATATGAGCATACAGGTGCATGTACAGGTGAAGATTATATTTGTATGCATTAGGATTTGTACATATTCAACAACATAGCTTATATGTATCTGTGTTTGCTTGTTAAACTGCTGATTGTGCAGAAAAATGTAGATAAATGAAGATGCTCATAAGTCAGTGAATTTAGATTGCTATTTGTTATAACAAAGACTGAGCAGATTTTTTTAAAGCCAAAGTGAAGAAAAGTAGGTGTTTTGACAAAGACAAAAAGAATTGAGGTTGAATTTCTTTTTTCATTTGGACGAAAACACTAAACTTGAACAAAAATGTGAAGACCTGTCATATTTCAGGCTGTTGGGGGCTCAATGGAATTTCAGCCTGGAGAAAGATACAAGTACATTACTGTTAACATCACTGACAATTCTATTCCTGAACTAGAAAAAACTTTTAAAGTGGAGCTGTTGAACCCAGAGGGAGGAGGTAAGGCACATACATTAATCCACTGGTTGTATTTTTGTGATCTTTACTCATCCCTTAAAATCTAACCTGGTGAACTATTTCCATGTTATTTCTAAAGACACACCCTCCACACGGCAGCAATTCTTTTTAGAAAAGAACAGTCTTTCAGATGTTTTGTTAATCACTGCTGTAAACTACCAGATCTCAAAGAAAGTATATTACTACCATGCATTAGGTCATTAAAAGACAATTTCTGCTTTTTAAATTACATAATTTCATAGTTGGTAGAGAAAATTAAAGTAATGTAAAAAAAAAATTCTTTTTTTTTTTCTTTAAAGTTGCCAATATTTAATGTTTTAATAACCAAATGTGTGCTTTTTATCTACCACTTGAGTGAAACTGGAGACATTCCAATGAACTGGTTTATAACTGATTCAACTGGATTATAGACTGAGAAAATTGTGGGTTTTGAGATGTTTGGAGAGTTTAGCTGAGTTGGAGAGCTAGCTAGAAGCTAGTGTAAATCCTGCTGTTGAGATGTTAGTCTTACAACTGTTGGCAAGCATCAGTGCGCCTGCTGCATAAAATCACTTCTGCCTTACAGAATTTATTTCCATTGCAAAACATTTTTAAGGGAGATTTCAAGGCTGGTTGGAGAAAAGAAGTAATTCAAAATATTGAGAGCCATAAAGTGTCTTTTTAACTGATACTATTTTTCTAAGCAATTCAGAATTGTAAATGCCTTCTGGAAAGTTAGATCATACTAACGTGAATGTCTGTGCTGCAACGTGGCACTATGGTGCTATGCTAGGATTCTTTTGATAAAAATTCCAGAGCTTTCATGCATGTGGAATTTTTAGTAACTAGTTAAAGTTTAGTTAAAGTAGTAAGTTCACTTAAATGTACTTTTCTGTTTGAATTTTTTTGGTTAGAAAACTTACAGCTAACTTCAGTAATTTACTAGAGGTAGATACCCTCTGAACATAATCTTTTTGAGCTTTCCAACACCATTGTAAGCACAAAACTTAGGGTAAAGACTCCATCAGCTAAGCTGTCATTTTTTTCAATTTTCTCACACAAGGTTTTGATTTATGAGGAAATACTAGAATAAGAGAGTTTGACAGGGTCTAGCTAATGCTTCCCTCTGCCCCTGCCCCATTTCTAATTTCTCCATTAGGATTGAGAAAGAGGGAACATAGAAAGAATGGAAAAAAAAAAAAAGATAAAAGAAAGTTGTATGTGTTTTCTTGCCTTCTGACGTCCTTTTGCTGTTTCCAATGCAATAAAGTAAACAAGAGGTGGCCAATTCAATATTTTTTTCTGGCTTTTATTAGGAAGTCTGGATAGTTTTTGAAAATTGGTACTTTCCTAGAATACTTCTCTCTCTTTTTGTGTTGTCCAGAAATGTTTAAATTTCTTTCTGCTTTCCCTTTATTTGTAAATGTATATATGTGTATATATCTGTATGTCTGTCATCTTAAAGTTGCTGAGCTCTTTAGAAATGATGGAAGTGGTAGTGGTGATGGAAACATGGATTTATTCCTTTCAAGTGTCCCTCAACATGGTAAGCTCTTTTGTTTTTTGATTAATCCTATATTTTATTTATAATTGTAATAGCTGTCATAATTACTATGCTTGATGCTACTTGATGCAGCTTGTCATAATGTTTCTTTACATGCAGTTAGAGCTTATTAATTTAGATTTAACATAGAGTTTTGTCAAAAACATTCTTTTCCATTTTACTATAGGGGTAATTTCACTAGCAGTCAGTGTTTAGTGTAAAGCAGAGAACAACAGGTTCTTACGTCATCAAAACTATATTGTTGTAAAACACAACAATATAATAATTGCAGAATTAAAGTTTACAAATCTATCATTGTCAAATTTTCCTGGGGAAAAAAAAGCAAAGGGACTTTTTAAATTGAGGGTAATTTTCAAACTACCTGATTGTATGCTTTGACACATTCTATGTATAATTTTGATCCCTTCATGGCAAAAATACTCTTAAAGGAAACTAAGTTCTGTTAGATTTTTAATGAAATAGTCTGATTGTTTTTAATTTTTCCTCTTTCTTCAAATTTCTATTTATGTCATGACATGCAGAACACAATGATAATTTCATATTGAAAAAAAAATACCAAGTGAAAAAATAACATAGAATATATGGGAAAACCCTATGCATATAGGACTTCAGATTAAAACCTACAGATGCAAAAATGTGATATGAGCACCCATTATGCCAATAGAGTAATTTTTTTGTTTGTTTGTTTTTGTTTTTATTTTATTTGACATTCTGTTTCCCTTTTACTTGTTTCCAGAAATGTTTTTTTTAAGTGCCAGAGTCTTTTTCTCTCTGAGCAGCAAGTTATGTCACCTAAGACAATCTCTTTAGAAGTAGGATTTACTTGACTTGATGGTGGTTTTTTTTGTTGTTGTTGTTTGTTTGTTTGTTTGTTTTGTTGGGTTTTTTTTGTCTTTCATTCCAGCTTATGTTAGGATGAGACCTGCATTCATCTCGTCTTTCTGCTTACAATGTGGTTTACTATGTAGCTCCTCACTGTCCTAAATGCTGCTCCATTTTCATTCATTAAACCTGTAATTTTATTTTGGTTCCTCCCTTAAAATAATATTTGTTTTTGTTGCATAGTTCCATAGAAGGACTGACAGACTGGCTTACTGAAAGTCAGTTCCTATTCCATACAGTTACCATGCATCTAAAAAAAGAAAAAACCAAAGACAAACAGCATGGATACTTCAGTTATACTCTCTTTTGTACTTTTATAGCATATTTCTTTAGCTGTTTTCTTTCATGTAAGAAAACATGCTTGATAAAAATAATCCTTTTTGGAACTTGCATTTAACAGCTAGCTTGGGAATTGCATCCCACATCCTTGTGACTATTGAGGCTTCTGATGATGCTCATGGTGTGTTTGAGTTCAGTGCTGAGTCCCTCTTGGTGAATGGAACTGAGCCCGAAGATGGAGATGGCAATGTTGTGCTGCAGGTTAGAAAGCTTTGAGTCTCATACTGCTGCATTGTACTCTTCTATCTGTATTTACTGGTGTTCTATGATGCTTTTATCATTAGTCTGTGGGGTTTGTAACAACTTTGTCATGGACATTTCTTTTTCCAGTCATGCAGTGTTTGCTAATGTATATTATTCAGCTTGTAACTAAAATAATAATAATATCCAAAAACTTTAAATCTTCTACCTGTTTAGAATCAAGGGACTACTATCTTAAAATAACTGTTGATAATACAAGTTCAGCAGAGCTAAGATAATAAAAACTGCATGTTTTTAAAACACAGGCATATCTTTAACTCATCATGTTTTTGTCTTTGCTTAATTGCATTTCACACTTCTATGTTTTTCTTTCTCATAGAACAAAAATATGTACGTCTTTATATGTTTTACTTAGGTTGTGAGAACTCACGGAGCCTTATCTCAGGTTACATTGTATTGGATCATAATCTGCGATTTTACCAATGACCTGATCTCTACAGATGGGAGTGTAACATTTGATGTTGGCCAAGCAAGAACAAATATTACAATACAGGTTTCTCCTGATGATGTTCCCGAATTGGATAAGATATTTTCAGTTTTGATCATCAATGTCTCCCATGGTCGTCTTGGTTATCATACTAATGCAACGTTAACTATTTTAGCAAATGATGATCCATATGGAGTCTTCATCTTTTCTGAGCAAAACAGACCAATAGAAGTTGATGAAGAAACAAAAAATGTCTCTCTGACAGTTATAAGATGTGGTGGTCTCCTTGGTACAGTAATGGTGAAATACAGAACTATTGGTGATGAGGAAAAGTTGCCCTTTCTTCCACATGATGTTGTCAGAGCAATAGAGGGAAAAGACTATATACCCATTACAGGTTATGTGATCTTCTCAACCAATGAAAGTGAGGCCACAATATCCTTGCCTATTTTGGATGATGATGATCCAGAGAGGTCAGAATCTGTTTTTGTTGAGCTAAGCAGTATTGCTTTGATCAAGAAAGTTCAGGATCGGCCAAGTAAGTGTCTGACATAAAACCTATAATTTAACTATAAAGATCAAAATTTATATGTAACAGGAGAAAATGCAGCAAGATAAATGAAAGACTCTTTACCTCTACCAAACTCTATATAGTTAAGATATCTCTGAGTTACCTGACTTGTGCCTGTTGGCATTTATTTCCTTTGGCACAGTATTTTATTGGAAATGCATGAGTATTTATTTATCCCTTTTGCATTGTCTTATCCAAGGTCTTTCAGGCCAAATATGTTACAGTTTTTGGTTTTGCAATAATACCTGCTCATTTAGCACTGTTTCTGAAAGTTCAGTAGTAGGAAATAATTAAGCTAGTTTCTCATATTAAAATACAAAAAAGTCTTATTAAAAAAAAGGGATGTAGAATTAGTGACATGCTGCTTTCTTAGCGTTGACAATTTTTACTTCATTTCTCATTCAGATAAATTCATGTCATTACAGCCTGATTTGTGCTTCAAAGATTCAAGGCATATTTAATTGCTGGCCTTACCCCCAGGTTAAGGGGTAACTTCAAATATAATTCTACTTGGAGTTGAAATCTTACTTATATTTCATCATATCAAGAGTAAAACTGAAATTATTCTGAACTGTATTGATCTTACTATGAGCCTTATGGATAAATAAATAGATATATAGATAAATTCACAGTACCTCATTTTTTTAAAAAAATATTCCTTGTCTGCTCCACAGTATGGTAGAATAATGTTACTAAAAATTCAGATTTTCTGCCAGAATGTAGTTCAAACACATGTATTTTGATATGGTTTGTAGTTATGCTTTGTCCAATTGTAAAAAAAGATAATTTTCATGAAAACAGAGACTGCCAAACTCACATGTATGCCTATGAACTCTATAGCCATGAACAGTAAGCATTTCAGGCACCCCTCACTAAGTTTTCTTTATATTTCAGTTATAAATTCTCCTCGACTTGGCTTAGTGGGTGAGACAATAGCTCATGTGATTATCAATGCCAATGATGATGCTTTTGGAACACTTCAGCTTTCAGCTTCAGCTGTGCATGTTGCTGAAAATTATGTTGGACCAATCATTAACGTGACCAGAACTGGGGGAATATTTTCAGATGTTTCTGTGAAATTTAAAGCTATGCCAATAACTGCAACAGCTGGTAAGAAAGCAAAATAGCAGAAGTATGTAGTCTGTGTTAAAGCTGAAACACACAAGTGTTATATATTTAACACTGGTTTGAATATATATGTATTCAAATATATATACTTATATTTATATACTTATATATATAACCAGTTATATATATATTTATTCAAATATATAAACCAGTTTAATATATATTCAAACCTATTTTATAACAAGTACGAAATATAAAGTAGTAAGGTATTGATTGTGCTTAGCAAATATGAATCCAACACCTAGGGGAAAGTTTACACAACATCACTGGAAAACCTAAAAGTGAAATGAGGGAAGGAATTGGGGGTGTTTGTTTACTTAGTAGCACACCACAACTTAAATGCCTCTTCCCACCCCCACCCCTGAAATACCATAGCAGTATTATGTAGTCCCATGTACATATTTAAATCCATCATGTACTGCTTAGTTGAGCTTATTGAAGAGGAAGTGAGAGCTGGGGACTCAGGTGTAAAACAAACAGGGAAAAATCAATCAAAACCCAAGGAGACTTGTACTTCTGAAAATGGAATGTAAACTTCTACAGTTGGTCCCTGCTGTAGAGAAGGTACATAAAGAAAGGAGAAAAATTATGAAGTCTGCAGGATCAAAACCACTTAGGCAGTTTTAAATTGAATGCACTGTATTTCAGCTATGTCCAAATTGAATAGGTGGGTGGTGCATGCTCTGAGAACTTTTAATTTTTATGTAACAGATTGTTATAAATTAAATGTGTAGCTAGATTTATATCAGAGTATGCTTTCAATTAGTTTCTGAAGCAGAGCTGTGATCTAATGTATCACAGATGTTCCTGTGATACAGGAACAGTTCCTGGACAGTTGAGACAAAGTTGAGACAAGTTTGCCTAAAATGAGGTTCACACAGAAAATATGCCCTTTACTGAAATCTACCTTGACAAGGTGCTTCTGTTCACTTTTATCTATTTGAAAGATGGACAGCAATTATAAATTAAAGACAGAAACATCTTGGTAGTGTGGCCTTGTAAACAGCAGACAATAATGGACCTTTTGTAACTACCTCTTGGTCTAGCAGTGCTAATCTGTTTTGGTCAAACCAAGTTTTGCTTTGATCCATCCAGACATCTAAAAGGCAGTGGAAAGTAAAAAAAAAAGGCAAACAAACCTTTTGTTGTGTGTGGGTCTAAAGATAAAGGAAAAGATCCCATAAAAACACAGAGGAATGCATGTATAAGCAAAGAGAAGATGGGTATTACTGATAATGTTCACCACACTGAACCATAAATCACTGATGTTGTCTATGTTTTTTTTTGCTTTGGGCTTTTTCATCTGCATATCTAGGTGAGGACTACAGTGTAGCTTCATCAGATGTTGTCTTACTAGAAGGGGAAACAAGTAAAGCTGTGCCAATTTATATAATTAATGACATCAATCCTGAAGTTGAGGAGTCATTTTATGTTCAGCTGCTGAACCAAACAACAGGAGGAGCCTTACTTGGATCTTTGACGAGGGCAATCATAACTATTGAGGCTTCTGATGACCCATTTGGATCCTTTGGTAAAGGAGTGCATATTTTCTTTCTTCTGCTAACATTTTTTTCTGGGGATTTGTGGGGGAGCTGCTACTTGGCAACTGGGTAAAAACATTCAGAAGCAGAAGTGTGGGTGCAGAGAGTAAAGGAAAAGATAAAATAAACTGAATTAAAGATAAGATAAAGTGAATTAAAACATATAATAAAGGAGTAATGGCCTTAATATAACAAAAAGCCTTAATATAACAAAAGGATTGAGCTGCTTGGAGGCTCTGATCCATGGCACCAAGCAGTAGAACAAGAGGCAACAGACAGAAACTGATGCCCAGGAAGTTCACCTGAATGTGAGGAAGACCTTCTTTACTGTGCAGGTGATGGTGCACGTTGAACAGGTTGCCCAGAGAGGTTGTGGAGTCTCCTTCAGTGGAAACATCCTGGAGCTGTCTGGACACACTCGGGTGCCATGTGCTCTGGGATGACCCTACTCCAGCAGGGAGCTTGAACCCGATGAACTACAGTGGTCCCTTCCAATCTGACCCATTCTGTGATTTCTACTTAACGTGTTCCAAGTTAAATAGTTTTGATTTATTTCATAGTCTAAGACCTTAGAAACAGTTCATGGTTAGCTTCAAACAATGGGGAATAGACTTTTTGGATGAGGGCTTAATTTTCATGCTAATTTTCTCTGTAGATGAAAATATGAGAATTGAAAGTTTGCTTTTAGGTTTAAACCTGATTAAAAGGGATTTACCTGTGCAAGTAAATGCAATCAAGTAAAATAAAATTCTGTACTTTAGGAACTGATATATTTAATTTTGGTTTTATTGTTAATGCACTACATCTCCCTGTGGCGTACATCAGTTTTCCAGAATACCGAATTCACTGTGGAGGAGCCTGAATTTGGATCAGTAACCATAAATCTGCCAATAATCCGCAATGCTGGGACGCTGGGTAATGTTACTGTTCAGTGGGCAGCTACCATTAATGGACATCCTGCTGATGATGACTTGCAAGTTGCCATGGGTAATATTACTTTTGCCCCTGGGGAAGCCATTCAGATGTTGCTGTTGGAAATCCTGGCTGATGATGTTCCAGAAGTAGAAGAAGTAAGTAGAGCAGTTATGCCTCTCTTGAATAGTACTAGAGTTTTAACTTGTATAAGAAATGTGTGCAGATCAAAACAAGAAATGTTATGGCAGGAAGCTGCAAGAAGTTCTGATTTTATTTTGCTTGTGATTATTTTTAGAAATGGCAAAAATTGTTTAGCTGCCTTATTTGTTTTTCTTTTTTTTTCTTTTTGAGATTGTCCATGTAGAATTAACTCAGGCCTCCAACGGTGGTGCTATCGGGTTAGATAGCATGGCAAATATTGTTATACCTGCCAATGATAATCCTTATGGCACAGTTTTCTTTCATCAATCCTCATATCGAATTCAGGAGCCACTAGAAAGAAATTTACTTGCAAATATATCAGTCAGGAGAAGGTCTGTATAATATTGACTGATTTTGAATCTCTTTTTTTTGTTGTTGTTTTTGTTGGTTTGGTTTGGTTTGGTTTTTTGTTGGGTTTTTTTTAAATATAATTTTAAATGTCATGCCCTTGTATAAGTACTTGCATCAATTTCCTTATCTGCCAACTCTATCTTTTTTCATATACATTGATTTTGAACTAGATGTCTGCTTGTTAGAAAAGTACATAAAGGACTTAAATGTAGCATACATTTGTGGTATGAATTCAGTGTACACTGTGTACTGTTAAATTGTCAAGCCATTTAAAGCTGCAAACCAGCCTGCTCCTGTGATGTGAACTGCAGGACAAAGCGTATCAAATGTTTTTTGATGTAAAACAAAACTAAAAGGAGAACAAAATGAAAAGGAGAACGAAAAGGTTTTGCACATGAAGTATGGTATCCTGATGACACCTCGGAGGAATGATGACAATGCTAGACAGCAGAGGCTTTTTCTTCCTTGACAATCCTAGAAAGACTAAGTTAATTCCCAGAAACAAATGTTTGCAAACATGCACACTTAGCAGACTGCTATCCAAGCTATAAACAATCAAACTTGCTCTCCAAAAAAACTAATTACTCAGTTATTCTGGTATTAGCTTCAAGGGAAGTCACTTTAATCAGCTGTTTGTAACTTTTCAGCAATTCAGAAGGGGTTAGTTAATTTTGTTCATTTTTATTCTTAACCCAGTAACATATAGAATATTAGACATGTTTTACCAGCTAACATAACATTTTTATTTTAATGTCTTTTAGTGGGGGAAGGTTTGGTCAGCTGCAAATATTTTACAGCACTTCTGAGATTGACATCATAGCTCTTGCCATTGAGCAAGGTGAGGATATACTGGCCTATTATGAGTCTCCTGTACAAGGAATTCCTGACCAGCCATCCAAGACGAGAGTGAATGTGTCAGCAGCAAGTGATCCACTGCATGCCTGTGCAACTCAGTGCCTAAAAGAAAAAGTATGTTCAGCCTTTATATTTTCCAGTGCCTCTGAGATTCCACTCTGCCTTTGGCTGACAACAGAGATCAGCCTATTAACTAATATGTCGGGATTGTGGACCTACAAGAAAAACATCAGCAGTACATCTACTCTGTTTAGCACACAAGCCATTGCTGGAAGTGACTATGAATCTATCACAAGACAGTGGGCCATCATGCAGGAAGGGGAAGAGTTTGCAAATCTCACAGTTACCATACTCCCTGACAGCCTGCCAGAGCTGGATGAAAAATTCGCTATATCCCTGTTGAAGGTTGAACTAATGAATATCTCAGCCAACTTAAAAAATCAACCAACTATCGGACAGCCAAATACTTGCACAGTTATCATAATGATGAATGGGGATGCCTTTGGAGTATTTAAGATCTACAGTATAAGTCCCAATGCAACAGAGAAAGGTCTGTATATTGAAGTAGAAGAACGCCCTCAGGCCAATGTGCAGCTAATGATACATAGGACAGAAGGCAGCCTGGGACAGGTGGCAGTGGAATGGTGTGTTGTTGGTGGAACTGCTACCCCAGACTTGGATTTTGTTGGAGTTGGTGAGATTCTGGTGTTTGCTGAAGGTGAGGCAAGGTTTTGCACTAGCTTCTCTTGTTTAAAACTAAAGAAAACACAAACCAAACACACACACACAGACTGAAAAAAAAAAAAAAAAGGATGAAAAATATAAATATTAAAGTATTTTTTAAGAAATATTGCAGTGTGAATGATAAAAATAACATTTTTACTAAATAACTAAGGAATAATGTTGCTGACATAGTTGTGGTATCAAAGATAATGAAAATGAGAATCAGGCCTAATTGCTCTTTTGTTAATCTTCAGTCAATACAGTACTAATTTTTGATGAAAGATCTTTTTCGATTCTGAGGTTGTATTGATTTTGTAACAGAACAGGATATTTTAAAAATTTCAGAGAAGAAAAGTCTATGGCAGGCATTATTTGAGCACTGTGCAAGATGAAAAATGTATTTTATATTTTCAAAGTCTGAGATGATTGAACAGTTGTTTTGAAAACAATTTATGGGAGTGTAGTAAAGATTCTAGTGTTCATTTAACTTGCTAAACCATCTGAACTCAAATGAAGGGTTTCCAGGAATGATTTGGAATCTAACATGTAATTATATTAGTGTTTATGAGTTTACAAAATTTATTTTCAAAATACTTTGAAAGGCAATATAACAAAAAATATGTGTATCTGGTAAACTGATATAATTATGAGTATAGGTTATGCACATGCCTTGACCAACAGGATTATGTTGCAAATTGTAATGTATTATAGAGACTGGTAATTGATTTTGTTTGCTGCTTACATTGTCACTCTTTGATATTCCAGAAGACAGGTAACTAATACAATGATAGCCCACTTTATGCATTTCCTGACCCAGTAAATATATAGTCAAATTTCATGTACTTATGTCTGTATGTGGTTCATCAGAAAATGTATTTACTTGGTAATTCTTTTTACAAGAATTGTATTTCCCTTTTCTAATTAAAATTTGAAAGCCGGAGGACTTATAAAGCAAATAAGAATTCTAGGCATTCAGAAATTATGTTAACATTATTAATTTCTACATGGTATATTTAATAATTTGTTAATTACATTGCCTAATACAGCTTTTTGTTAGTAATTGAATAAATTTTCATAATGACATTCAATAAGTTCTAGACAGATAAATAACTAAAGATTCTTCATGTCCTTTTCTATATTAGTTAATTATTTACTACTAGAATAGATGATTACATCTTTTTAAAAGGTGATTTTCATGTGAACATGTAAGTATGTGTGTGTTCTTCTACTTGCAGGTGAAACTAAAAAGATGGTCACACTGACCATTTTAGATGATCCAGAGCCAGAGGATAATGAAAGCATCATAATCAGCCTGGTGCATACTGAAGGAGGGAGTAGGATTCTGCCCAGTTTCGACACTGTCACAGTGGTTATCCTGGCAAGTGACAATGTGGCAGGAATCATTAGCTTCCAGACAGATGGAAGGTCTGTTATTGGTTGTGAAGGTGGGTTCTGTGTGTTGACCACACTCAGTTTAACATGACCTTCCATCTCTGTGCTTTCTGTTGATAATGATTCAGTGATTATTTCACTGTTCAGAGAATGCCAGCAAAGAAAAACCACATACTTAGCACACACTTATTTATATTTTAACTCTTGCAAACATAGCATTTAAAGGAAATCTGTGGAAAAGATGAATAGACCATTTCCAAAACCATTTTATATTTCATCATCTGTTCTTTTCATTTCTTTTTCTGAAGGTTGTGCCTTGCTTCTATTGGTGTTGCATTTCTAAGCTCTTTTTAGCATTTCTCATTCATTTATGCCATATTCCAGAACTGTATATAACACCCATCATATACACCAGTTACTAATCTTAACATTAATTTTAAATCATCTGGAAAATATTCCTACAGGAAAAAAAAATAGAAAAAAATCTTCCATCTTCTAAAGTTTCTCTTTATATTTTTTATGGTGGATCATTTTAGGAGTGTGACCATCTTGATGTCATCACTTAGTCATGACTTTTGAGAGCGATAAGAGTTTGATATCTAGTGTCTACCAGTGGTTTAAGAGAGCATGTTGCATGTTTTACCTAGGGTTTGGTACAGTTCTGCATAGGACAGTAATAATACAAATGGTGACTGCTTTTGTTAGCCTTCGCTGGAATCTCAGTGTATTGCAGTTTCAAGTTTACTGATGTGTAAACTGATGGGTAGAGAAAACTGACAGAACAGAAATTTGCTGTCCAGGAATATGTGCACTGAATTTTCTGTTGGAAGAAAAAGTCTATCTCAAAAGAACATGGTCTGTTTTTTTCCCCATAATGAAAGGACACCATAAGCTTTTGGGTTTTATTTAGGTACAGTTTGTGTTCATTCTAGTGTGCCCAGTTTCCATCCTTTATTACTCTGCATTAGCGGTTCTGATCTGCCTGACAAGCCAGCTGCAGTCTGGCAGTCTAAGAACAGTTGTTAATGAGCCCAAAAAATTAATCCAAACCATCTCATTCCCCAAGGTTACAAAGACCTTATATACTTTCCACTGATTAAATATTATTCATAACATGCTGAAGCTGAACGCTTTATTTGGAGCGGAAATACTCTGCTATATAGAGCACATATATAGTGCTATAACTGATTCCAATTCCTTTAGTGTGTGAAAAATAATGCATTGCATTATAGCAAGAAAAAACAGCCAAACTGTTTCACTTGGATAAAAAAAGGGGATGAGCTAAGGCCTTCCTATTATTTCAGTGGTTTTATTTCACTTTCATTATCAAATTTTTTATTATGAAAGCAAACATTATCAGACATAAATCCAAATATTTATTGTACTATTGAACAGTTTCTGTTAAGCAACTCAACATTATTTTCAAGCTGTGTGTATTATTATTCCTGTGGGGAGGAAAGAGTTGAAAAAATGAAGTTTGGGGAGGAAAGAGAAAAATAAGTTTGGTTTAGAATTGTTTTCGCTTAAAGACCAACCCTGCAGGTGGGAGATGTTAGAAAATAATGAGTGTGAGAAAATTCAGGTATTTGTGTTTGCTCTGGATTGTTGGCTGTCAACTGAAGAGGAATGGAATTTTCTCACAAAAGGTAACAGGATGTTGTTAAAGACTTAAAAACTTTTCCCATAGACTTAGATCTCTTTGTAAAGGGGAAAGGGAGTTAAGAAGGCTGGTGAAACACAGCCTGGTGAAGGATTTGTGCATGGTCCAGGCCTTTTGATATGTAACATAGCTCTCAGGCCTGGGCAGTTTTAGCCCTGCTAATATGGAATAAACTTAACAGTGTATATGTCTCTGCTTTAAGAGTTAAATAATGGAATAAATCTTTTCTTCACACTTCAGCTGTGGGTCATGGCTGTCTTGGTGTTACCTGCATATTCAGTTCACAAAATCACCGTATTGAGGGCAAGGGCAGCATTTAAGTATAGGCAGAACATGCAACAGTTGTATGGCTATGGCTGAATTAGATGAAAACACACTGCAACAGCTTGAGATAAGGAACAAGAGAAGAATGGATGAGGTCCCCTTCTTCTTCTTGATAAAGGCAGAAATCTAAAGAAAGATATAAAACGGTAAAATATTATTTAAAAAAAAATAGTGCAATTAACCTAATAATACTTTCAATCTTCAGAACTCAAATTTGTATTTGTGTTTGTATTTCTTACTGGACAGGAATAACAAATATTTTGGTAAAGCTGGCTGAGCTTTACATGGGTCAGTAACTGGCTGCTGGAGGGTCTTTAAATTGTGATGAATTGTACTTCAGGTTTCCATCTTCGTGCTTGGATTACAGTGTATCAGGATTCTGCATCATAAAGTGTTTTCCAGTCTTCAGTGAAAATTTGTTGTATTATATAATGTTGCATTGAAATAACCTTCGTCTTAATTGTGTGTTCTGTGATGATAGTAAATTATTATTCTGTCAAATATTTATTTGTTTGCAATGGATGTGCAAAATTCTCAAATGGGATAGAACAGATTTCAGGGCAGTGTTAAATGATGTGACAGATTAGCCTGTAAACTGTCAGTCTGTCCTCAGATATCTGACAGTAGAAGGAGAATTCTTACGATGTCAATGAATTTTGAATTCCTTTGTTCTCTTAGAACTAGTGTAGGACAACTTAAAACAAGGCTTAACTGAAGTTTGAAATGGTGAGACTGATAACATACTAATTCTACGTATTGGAAAATTGGTGGATACAATTTTCGTATTACTTCTTCACAATTTTATTTTTCAGTTTATTATATTAAGGTCTTTTTAAGTTTGTTCATATCTCTCTCATTGGTAGCCAATATATTGGCATTTCTCAAATATTTCCTTACCAACCAGGGAACACATCCAGAAAGTGATTAATTTTTTTCTGCCAGTTTTAGATATACAGTACTGTCCTGCAATATAATATGCTAAAATAACCAGATAAGCATCCCAGTTTGGTGTTCTTTAAGTTACAGTCAGTGAGAGTAGCTGTGCTGCTCAATTCTGTTTGCCATGGACTATGAACATAACAACCTAACACCACATCTGCTCTTTCCCTTTCACAGATACAGCTTAGTGTTTGTCAGTAGGGTGGCTTTTAAGTGTGTACATAACACATGGAATTAGTCCCAGTTTCACAAGAGCAAAAAAAATCCAGTTCAATTTATAGCAATACTAAGAAAGTAATTTTCAGTCAGTTGAGGATGGACTTAAGTTTACATTATTATTTCCAAGCACCTCAAGATTATAAATTTCTGCATATTCATGTGAGAAATGAGACAACTCTTAAAAAGATTAATTTATTGAAAACAGAAAAGTTGGAAAATTACAGAAATCAGAAAAATATAAAAATTTGGGATCCTATGGCTCAGTAGATGGTATGCCCCAGGAGCGCAGGGATATGAGATCTTCTGGCTGAGACAGCACTAGACCTCAGGTAGAGAAAAAGAACTTGCAGTGCTGGGTTGACTTTAAAAAAATTACTAAAAGCCCCTTAAAAGGGGTAAGGCTTTGAATGCCCAGCACCGACGTCTCCCACAGCTAGTCTAGAGAGAGCAAGAGGGGAAGAGAGAAGAGAGCCCGCCTCTCGGCTTCGTCCTTCTTATAGTTTTTGCTCCGCCCCCAGTCCGCCCACAGCCCGCCCCTTCGGTCCAAGGCGATTGGTGCTTTCCCTTTGATGGATCATCTCTGTCCACCAATGGCTCATCGTTGTCAAGGGGGGGATGGTATCAGTTAGAGATAAGGGAATACAATACCTTCATTAAAATTCAGGTGTTCAGGTTGCCATGGAACTTGCCTGCAGAGTAATGGCCGTGGCTAAAAATAGCTGCTGGCTATTAAGACTGGGTGGGGGGGTTGGCCTTGGAATCAAAATGCAAGTGAAACACCTACAAAAAGTATTAAAATACATCCAACACACCTCAGAACACTTGTAAAAGTATACAGTAAACACAGGAAAGGTAACTCTTATGGTGTACCAGTGGTTTGTAGCTTGAAAAGGGGCAAGTTTGTGATTTTTTACTGGGAAAAATTTTAACTGGGAAGGGTGCAACTCTATTAATAAACTTTAAACAAATGGAAACACTGATAATGGAACTGGATTTTTGTACCTGGGCTGATGGGTTAATTGTAACATTCAATTTAAAAATAATTAACTCAAAATTAATTACTTAAAGCACTTAATATGCAAAGACCAAGCACAAATAGGGATTTCATGTATGACATTCATGTCCTTGAAAACTAATTCCACACTGTATATGCTGGAAAACTTCCATTCTGTGAACTGGAAAAATGCTGTTGACATACAGATGGAATACACTTATGTATTATAAATAAACATCTGTCCTCTAATGTGAATGTATTGCATAATTTTACTAATGCTACCTGCTGATCTATTTCATAGTAATACAATACATTAATTTTACATGCCCATATTTAAAATATTTAATATTACATCAAATATTTATTTTGTATAAATGTATATAGATATTTAATATGTCATAATTATATAAATTTTCTTAGTTTTTCAAAGCTTTCTAAAGAGTTTACTCTTTAAGTGACCATTTGGTTAAATATTATAAATGTGGAAAAAACACTATAATTACTTCTTATAGATGCATTTTGTCATTTGATACTTATTATCTCTGAAATTATAATCAATTTTTAAAAATTAATTTTAAATTATGAAACACCAATGTTTTGCTTCTAAATACTGTCCTTTTAAAATTATGAATTTTTATTCTTCTTCTGGATGTTTTCTAACACTGATAACATTTGTAAATTCAAAGTCACATAAATGGAACTCGCAGGTAACTACAAGCATTTTTCTGCATGCACTATGTAAAGTCACAAGGCAGTGCAGATATTAGGAACGTGTATATTCCTTGCCAGTTAGCTACTGTAGAAAACTCTGTGTTAAAGCTGTGTAGACAACATTTATTCAGTGCGTAGTTCACAAACAGATACTGCTCTTCTTTTTGTGCATGTTTTGACAGCAGTTATGCATATGTACGAGGTTCCTTTATATTTTGATAATTCTTTCCAAGCATTAACTAAATTCAGAAAAACCCAGGAGGAAAGAGTTTAGATTTGTGTGGGTTTTGCTTCAATATTAAAAATGAGGGTGTTACATAACTACTGGAAGCTCACTATTAAAAATATTAAGGTTTTCCAAAAAAATTACTTCAACTGTGATTCATATTTTTGGGTTTTCATTTTAATAGTTGAATTGTAGAAGAGGAAAGCCCAAAATCTTGTGTTTTGTCCTTTGTTCCTAGGAGAACAATTGCAATTCCATATTGTAAGAACAGCCCCAGGACTGGGAAACGTTACTGTTGAGTGGAAGATAGTTGGACATAACGTACAACAAAATTTTGAATACTATTCTGGAGTACTCTTTTTTCCTGAGGTAAGTCCATAAGCAAATCTAATGGCTACAAGAGAGTATTGTAATTTGAAGTGAGCTGAGGAAACAAGTATGCTTTTATAGCAGTCTTCTTTCTCTTGATGTGATTAATCTTCAGGGATATGTAGTTTTATAGATATATAGATCTATTATAGTTTTCAATATTTTAACTTGACATTTCTTAGAAGTATTGTTTAAAATACATATGATAGAGTGGCATTACTTGTATTCTATACACTAACGACTAATCAGTTTATCAATAAAATTTATAGGGGATATTGAATACAACATTGTATGTTCACTTGCTGGATGACCATATTCCAGAAGAAAAAGAAGTATACCGGATCATCCTATACAACATCAAAACAGAAGGTAATGCAGAACTACAGCCTGCTATATCTGCTATATCTAAAATTGCCATTTAGTAGTGTAGTATTTTTGTGTGTATTAATCTATTTTGGAAGTGTAGGACTAAGAATATTGAAAATGTTGCAAATTACTCAAAATTTATTCACATTTTACTGAAACAGGCTTGATACTTCTGTGTATATAAGTACATATATCATACAGGTGTAATAAAATAAATGGATTATTTTTATCTTTGTAAAAAATCTTGTCTATCAAGCTGTCTTTCTGATTTGCCCCTGAATTAGAGGAGGTCAGAGTATTTTACTCTTTTATTGAAATTATAATGACAAAAGAAGCATGAAACCACATCCCTTCTGAAATACCCTTTGTTAAACAGGAGTTAATGTCTAAACACCAAACTAACTTGGCATGGGTGGTGTTGCTGATAGGTGCCTTGCCAACTTGCCTTAATAATTTGTTGTAGTGGTTTTGGTTCAAAATATTCATTACTTACTTATTTTCCTTCTGTGAGATAAGAATTAGGAGAAAAGCAAAGCAGGCACAAACCTTAAACAGTTGCAGTACAATGAAAGAGTTTTATTACTAATAAAATTAAAAGTAAAGAGACAATAACAAAACAAAAACAAATCCCCCCCCCCCTCCCAGCCAGCACTTCTCTCCTTTTACCTAGCTCACACAAGGGATAACAGAACATGGGATGTTAGTCAGTGTTCCAGTTCTTGAAAAGTCTCTCTCTTATGCTTAACGGAAAAAAGGGTTTTTCCTTCAGTTGCACGTGGTTCCCAAACTGCCACTAACAGCAGATCCGCCCGGAAACAAACAATCTGCTGGGTGTAGAACATCTCTCCCATGAAAAATCTCACACTTCCTTCACACTGCAAAACATGGGCCATCACATGGGGTTATTCATCTTTTTTAAGGATAAGTTCTTTTGGCCTGCACACAAAGGCTCTTCTTTGCCACAAGTCTCTAACAGCCTCTTACTACTATAAAGCCTGGCATCGGCATTCTTCACAATCTTCACAGGCACACGAAGATACTCCATCCCCCCATGTTCTTCAAATGGATTAAAGAGACAAACAGTTTGTGGTATTACAGTTTCTTACCACGGCATGCAAGAAGGTTTCTTTTAAGCTGCCCGCCAGAATCGCGGCACCGCCCTCTTTTCTCCCGTCGCCATTTCCAGCTCCGTCCCACATGGCTCACTTCTCTTTCTCTCTGACTCTGAAGCCGCCATGCTATAGAGTGTTCTTGTTCAGGCTTTACGGTGGGGAAAGCCTCGCTCCCTTTGTGCTGCTGGCTGCGTGGTGTCCTCTTCAGTTCAGCACGAAGTGTGCTGGCTGCAGACAGGAGGCTCTGCCGGCTCCCGTTGACTCCGCCGGCTCCGCATGGAGAGGAGAGGGACCCGCCGGTCCCCAGAAGCCGCGCTGGATGGGTTTAGCTGTGAGCAGTCCATGGCTGGTTTTAGCTGCCTGTGGCTCTGGGACAGTCCCCCCCAGCCACCCAGGGTCCGTGCCGCAGCGTTGGGAAAGGGGGAAAGGGGGAAAGGGGGAAAGGGGCAGTGGCCCCGGCCCGGCCCGGCGGGGCCGGGAGGCTCCGGAGCCCCCACCTCCCAGCAAGCGAGCTCTGACCAAAGGGGAAGTCCCGCCTTTCTGTGCGGTTTAAATATGTAAATTGTGAGAAGTGTAATTGGTCTTAAAGACTGTCCATCAACTCAGGGTCAACCCAATACATTTGTTTACTCTTGTAATCCTTCAGGATAAGTATAAATTAATACAGTTATTCATCAAGGCAACACTTGCAGTGATTTCTTAATGGAATGATTGAGAAGTTGAATATAATTTTAACTTTTGTAATGAATTCCTGGAAGAACTTTCTCTTTCCTTTTACAATAGAAGTAGTTTAGGAAAGTTAGCATTTAACACTGTCTCTTTAGATTATCTTGTTTCTTAATACAGTCTTGAACTCTACACTTATTACGCATACAATTCTTGTTGTGATTGAATGTTCCTGTGTTTGCTATAGAATGCAATTATGTATACATTCCACACCAACTTCACTGAGCATGCCATGTGTTTGGTTTGATTTCATTTGCGGTGTTCCTGCCTGTCATTTGTACATAGTAATAGCAGTAATGTAAGACAAAACTTTATTTACCTAGCACTTTATTAACTGCAGTCCATTGATTCTTTTGCAGGTGTTTCTCCTTCTGGCGCTGCTGTTTTGGACAGTCAAGGATATGAAGCTGTTCTGACAGTAGAAGCTAGTGATGAACCACATGGAGTACTGAATTTTGCTTTTCCATCCAGGGTAGTTTTACTTCCAGAGGAAAACAAAACAGTTCAGCTTTTTATTAACAGAGAATTTGGATCTCTAGGTTTGTATAACATCTCCAAGAGAATTTAAATTTCGTTTTCAAAATCATTAGACAAAGGAAAACCATGACAGGGAGGCTGGAAATTCTGGAAAATCTTGGGTACAATTGATACTTTCAGAACTTCTAGGCCCCTTACTGCAGGCTTGGAAACTAAGTTTTTGTTAAAAGTGAAGCTATAGCATTTAATTCCATAGCAAGGGGTCTGGGAGCTGTGGCATAGCTAGTTGACTGTTACAGTTGTACTTTTATGTCTAATAAATCTGTCTTGAAGTGTTAGTCTGTCCAGAAGAAATAAAAAACATGAGAAAAGGATCTTGTATGGAATTACCATTCCCACAGTATCCCCTCTATAAACTTCCAGAATCTGACAGTTTAGGAATATCCCATGGAAAAAGTTGCCTCTGAATTCAGTTTATGCCTCCTCTAAGAATTCTGTATTTCTTTTTGGTTCAGTTTGTCCTTTCAAAATCAAATTAAGTGGTACTAACTTCAGTAATATGCTGTGTGCCAAAATATTTTCTGGTGTTTGTTTCCTGAGTATTTTTACTTTCATTGAGAGATAACATGCATAATCAAGTTCTCTTTAAATTTTTAGACTATAGTTAGACCTCAGTGGTAATTTCTCTTAGTTTCTTTTATCTACTTTGAGGTGAAGTGATCAGTTGAAACAAGCATTCAAGATCTGGACACACTACAAATCTGAAGAGGAATTTTAATGACATTTCTGTGGTTCCCATTTCTTTTTTAATGTCAATCAGTATTTAAACTACCTTTCAAACACTACTTAGGAAACAATTTATTCTAAGTATCCATTGTAAATGTAAAACCTCTCAGTTGAACTCCATCATTATTTATTATAACTAAGTTTCTTTTACACCTGATGTTTTATTTCGTACAGACTAGCTTTGAATTTCATTTGTCATTTTATCTCCAGGATCACTCTCTTTAAATTTACAGCTTGACTTACTCTGGCAGAGTAGTGAGATGTGGCTTTATTATTAAAAAAATTTCTAGCTTTTCCTTTAGTAAAATTTATCAGTGTCTCCCCTAATTTTTATTCTCTATCAACATCTATGTCAGTCTTTCTGGGAAGGAAACTACATTTAGCACTGTCCTTAGAGCCTTTTGTAGAAATCGGTCATTCCTGAAACGCTCTATTTCCCTTGACACCAAACCTGGTATTAATAATACATTAGATATCCCAGGAATGTAATGTAATATTTGCACTCCACAGCACCTCAAATATATGATTACATTGGTTCCTAATGCTTTCTGAGTCCTGTGGTGTTGAACAAATCATTAAAGTCTGGACTGAAAGAAGTAAGTCCCATTGGCTCCAGATTAATGTTTTAATCCTTCTGGTTTGCAGTTATGCTTTTCATTTTATCAATGAGCATTTAATCTCTTTTCTTTGTCTATTCTAGTGAGCATTACATAAGAATTGAAAAAAGTGGATATTTTTGGTCACATTTTAAACAGGTGCTATCAATATTACATATGCCACAGTTCAAGGATTGGTCTCCTTAAGTAATCAGACAGAGGGGACCTTGGCTGAACCAGGAGCTGATTATGTAGCTGTTTCTGACTCAGTGATTTTGGAAGAAGGAGAAACATCAGCTGCCATAAATGTTACTATTCTAGAGGTAAACTTTATATCCTTTCACTCTATACTTATCTGTATGACAACTGAAAAGGAATATTGGGGGACCTGAAGCTTGCAAGCTATATTACTTGAAGCTATAGATTTTATTGTAAGTTAGAAAGACTGGTTTTGTCTTTAATGATAAAAACACAGAGGACACATAATAACAGAAAACAGTGCTACTTACAGTTAAATGAAATTTAACTCTCTCATTAATAGTTTATTTTCTGATATTCAGACCAGTGTAAATCATTGCTACAGGCTCTTACTTTATCACTGGTTGCTATTTGTGCCTTTAAAATTGAGCAGAAATTTATTCGCATCTAGTTCAGTGTCACCACAGTCTTTTCCATTAAATACAATGTCTTGCTTCATTATTCATTCAAGATAAAACATTTTTTATAAAAGTGTTGAGGAAAATGGAAACATAAATTAATTCTAGTGTTGCTATAAGGTTTGAGACTTCTAGTGTGTGGCTTTTTAGCAAATTCTGTGACTGTTTCTTAAGAAAATGAAAAGAGGATATACTGGATTTGTGTTTTGTAGGATGATGTACCAGAAGTGCAAGAATTCTTCTTGGTTAATTTAACTTCAGTGGAGCTTATCATGAACCATTCAACTTCCTCCCTACCTAGGCTGGGTAAAACAACTTACAAACAATTAAGTTTAATTTTATTTTTATATAAATTGAATGCACATTATATTACTCTGGCGTATCATTATTCCACTTGCCACTTCCCAACTAGGGTGTTCTGCAACACTGTAGAACATTAAACATAGTCATTATTACTCTGGCTTCTTACTTTTTAAAGCCCTGTAAAAATTATAAGACAATTTTCATAGAGGAGTTATTTAGTAATTAGCAGTTGGAGAACACAGTTACCTCAAAAGTTGCATTGGCAATGTATGTTAATGTGATTTTATTTCCAAGTACATGATGGAAACAAGTATGTACAAAGAATTCCTTCAAGTAGTTCCTTTGCTCACTCTTTTAAAAGTGTCTTTTTATTTTTCTTCATCAGATTTACTTTTAGGAGTCATGATCTTCTGTATTCCTACTCTTCCACAGAACTTCATTTATTGTTTGCTTACTTAGGTCCTCATTCTGCTTCTGAACTCAGCAGCATAGCTGCCATTGTCTTTAAAGACAGTTGGGTTATCCTGTGGCACCAGTGGCTAATTATGCTGATTATTTCTAACATCTTCTATGACTCTTTTTCCCTTTCTTTGCACGCGTATTGAAGTGACAGAGTTAATTCGTTACAGACTGAAAGGTAACTTGCAAGCCTGATTGACGATGTGTAGACACTGAGCTATGATTACTTGAGTTTAAAATTTAAAACATAAAAAAAGTAACATTAAAGTATGAAGGATTTTCTGAGTTAAATTGTTCTGAGTGCAGTATAGTCTTACCTTCTGCCATGAGGGGTTAGCAGTCTGAATCATGACCATTTGACGCTGATATACTTAGGATGATCAGATAATAGCTTTAATCTATGAGGCAAAATTTTTTCCTCATTATAAAATGTCACAATTAATTCTGTTATCAGACTACTTTCTAATCTTGTTTTCCCTTTTGTGTATTTTCTTTGGTATGATTGAGGATTCAAATCCTTGTCGGTGCAGTGCATTCGTTTAGGATTTAGCAATCCCATACCCCATAGAAAATCTTTAATATAATTCTAGGTGTCTAATATTGAAAGTGATATTGAAGGTGTTCTGCACATGATACTGATGTGCAGTTAATCTTATGCATCTGGAATATATTGTAAATGCTGTCCCTGTCATAGCCATGTGCATGTAATATGTGGTGTAGGTTGCTTTTGCTTCATCCCATCCTTTAGAAGAGGTGGAAGGAAAGGCCCAACTGTAATGCAAAAGTGCAAGGAATTAAGAAAATCTTGATACTTGAGAATGAGGAAAGAAAAATGAGAAAACTTCATAGATAAAAGAAAGACTTAAGATGGAGTAAAATGGCAGGAGGGCATCAGAGGAGAGGAAGGATGCCAAATATGAAATAAGGGGTCTGATGTTGAAAGCGAAGTATTATAGATCTTGAGTGAGTTGATCAGACTATGACTCAACAAGGGAAAACATGACTTACAAAGCTGAAGGGTCTATGTTCACTGTAATCCCTATGGATTTCTAAACCTTTCTGCTGTCTGTAGAGGTGTTGCAGCTGCTGCTCGTGTTCTTCACTATCTCAGTGTCAGATTTGGATTCATGGCAGTGATCTTTTACTTTTGTTCAGTTTTATCTGATTTGATAGAAATCTTTCTGATGGATCTAAAAATAGTATATTTGCTACAGATTTAGTGGAGTCAGTTTGTTTTGTAGAAATTGTCAGTCTTCATTTCTTTCTAATTTTTATTAAACATAAATTGACATAAATTAAAGTAGTCATGTGATGCTGTTTGAACAAATTAAGGCATTATTTTCTCAGAAGAATCAAGTTCTGACTGTCAAGTTCTGGTCCCTGAAATTAGTGGACATTGCTGGCATTAATATATCATTCAGTATTTTCACAGAGCAATACATGCAGTAATCTTTCAGAGCTATTTTGAAGATACGTATGTTTTACAGTACCTAAACTACCTAAAAGGAAATTAATAATTTTGTTTTTGTAGCAGAATCTGAGGTGTCTGCCATTAAGGTTTATTATCAGGCACTGAAACATGAATATGAAATGATATACTGGATCATTTATTCTTTTTTACTCATTTTCCCTCCCATACCCAGAATGGCACAGTCTGCGAAACATTAAATATCATCATAATAAAAACACACAATGAAGATGAATTAAGACTTGATGAATAATCTTGCTTTTTTGCATTTTCTACTTTTTCTGTGCCATGTTTTTTTTCTAAAATTTTTTTAGCCTTTTTTTCCCCCCCGCCGATACATTAAGTGTAAGAGTGGTAATTCAAGGCGCTGTGTTGCAGTTCTTACAGTAAGCTAGTAAGGACAGATTTTCTTTAAGCCTTTCTAAGTATCTTGCCCACTTCATTTTCTCCTCCACATTTTGGAAATGGAAAATTATGTATTTCTCCTACAAAATTATTAAAGATATAAGTAAATGCTTTTATTATTCTTGAAAATAATGAAGATGAACTCTGTTGTTCTTACGTATATGTCGTTCTGTTTTCCATTTTAGATGTGGAAGGTTTAGCTTCTCAAATTATTATTGATGCTAATGACGGAGTAAGTGGAGTAGTTGAATGGGAAAGTACCAAGTAAGTCTTGTCTCCTTGAAAAGCTGCCTATGTAAGTTAATGATTAGTGTTGCCCAGCTATTTTTATTTTCAGTTAACAGAAAAACTCCTGTTAACAACAGGATCACATCTTTGAGATGACAACATATCATTCAGTTCAGTGGAACTGGAAAGATAATTCCCATACTAGAAACCAACATTTACAGTATGTTTACTCAGAAATCTTATGCTACCATGTACTTACTTTCACTATTATCCTTCGGTATTGTGAACTTCCATTACTCTCCCGGCCTCCATGCAGTGCCCCAGCCTCTGCGTACATGTAAGCATGCACATTGGCATCTCCCAGATCTTTTTCTCTGATTTCCAGGAGCTAAGAAGAAGGCATTCATGCTCATAGATGGGCTTAATCTGCCACTAAAAAGTAGGGGAAAAGGGTAACATACTATAGCTCAATTCCATTTTGATAAGAAAGAAAGGTATAATGGTTGCATTAGACAGTGGTAATGATGCCTTACTGTAATGGTGCCTTTTTCTTTTAATGTAGAGGGGAGGATTTTAAGTGAAAATATAACAATTATCTACAATCTTATTAAAATAGCATGCTCAGTGGGCACTGAGAATTTGTCTTGGTTTTTGTTTTAGTTTTGAAGTTAATGAATCTCATGGGAATCTGACAATAATGGCATACCGAAACAAAGGATCTTACGGCAATGTATCTGTATTTTTTTATGCCCAAAATTTGGAGGCACAGCTGGGTTTGGATTTTAATGTGATCTCGAGGGTAAGAAGCAAATTTTAAATCTAGTAGTTTTCATTCCTTCAACTTCCTCAAAAGAACATCTTCTTATTAATTCTGCAGAATGGTCACTAGAACAGCTAGATTTCTCAACTTGTTTCAGTTGCTCTGATCATCTTAATAGAATGAGATAGATTTAGTCATCTTATTTTAGTCTTTCTTTCTTTTTTAGTATTGAAGTATTTTAAAATATAAGGCACGTAAACTTGCAAACATCTATTTCAAATACAATTTTGCTTAGACAAGAGCATATAAGATTTCATGTAGGTTTTAATATTTTTTACAACAGAATTTTCAAAGTGAATTGCTCTTGCTTGTCCTCACTCTGCAATGTGCTAAACTATTTAACTGTTTTGCTTCTTTCTCAATTGATTTGTAAGGGACATAGAAATTACTGCTCGTCTCGCCTCTTCTTTCCTCCCTATTTAACACAATTCTGCTATACCTTTGTTTAAGATTTCTGTGTTCATTATCAGCTGTTGAGTATTCAATGCTTTCTGTGTTTCAATGCTAGACTCTTCTTTTTGCTGATGGAGAAAGGAATAAATCTGTTGTTGTTGTGATTTGTGATGATGATATTCCTGAAGGTGTTGAGAAGTTCCAGTTAATTCTAACAAATCCCTCATTTGGCCTGGAATTAGGGGAGAACTCAACAGGTAAAATTTAGTTTTGATGTTCTTGCTCTTCAGAATTGTATCTCAGTCACTTTAATTTCATTCTTCTGAATAATCACATTTTAAAAAACACCAGCGCCCTTCTATACTAAATCATTAAACTCACTTGAAAAGTTCTTAAACATCCCTGTGAAAAATGTAAAATTAACAAAATAATATGTAAAATAAGGAATCAGAAAATGCAAAAGCTGGATTTTTAAATAAGAGAGTCTAGACTCTTCCTTTCTAGAGATCTTCCTAGATAAAGCAGAATATTTACATATTCTCTTCAGTAATATCAGGGAAATAAAAGCAATATCCATATATTAAAGAAAGAATGGATTTATTTATTTATTTATTTATTTATTTGTGTATGTGTACAATTTTATTTTACTATGTTAATTAAAGCATGTTTCTATTATTTATTTCTCAAAAGCCACAATTACTATATTTGCCAATGATGATGGACATGGAGTTTTGTCATTCAATAACAGTGATCACTTCTTCCTTAGAGAGCAAACAGCTCTCCATCTGATGGAAAGTGTTGCAGTATTAAATATTATTAGAGAACCTCCTCAGGGAATATTTGGAATGGTGTCTGTTCAATATCTTGTAAGTGAAATTAATTCTTCAGAACCATCAGTGGATTTGACCCCTTCTCAAGGATACATTGTGCTGGAAGAGGGAGTCAGAGTTAAGGTAATATGGTAGTTATAACCCAAAAAGTAAATAAGTCTGATTTTAAGTTATGTGAAAGATTTCAGAAATGTGTTTGTTTTTTCATGTATTTTTTTCTTATGTTTTCCTTAATTCTCAGAATAAACTGAGTTGTGGGAGTGCATAAAAATTGAATATGCTCTGCTGTAGATACTTCTCTCTTTGTAATAGCTCAGGTAAACTGAAAACAATATAATAGGTATATAATATGATGTATGAATAGGAACATTTATTCATATGTGTTTAGTATGTAGCTGAAAGACAAACTTTGACATGAAGTAATAATTTACTACTGTAAATAATTATATTGGAATGAAAAGTTCCATTCTTTTATGTGGCCTGAACTGAACAGAGTATGCTGCAGCAAAGGCAAAAGTTGAACAGCTTTCAGAGTTTTAGAAATTGAAAATTACTTATTTTTCTGGCAGTATTAAGCACACTGCTTCTGTACTGTCCCCACAAGAATGTCAGCCAGGAAATGTGTCAGTAACAGGTTAGTATATTATGGTTAGTGAAGTAGAATCTGAAACAAGCCTTTCTGGAAACACTGGTTTTCAGTTTCTGAACCTAAAATGCATTTAGAACCTCAGTGACGGCCAGTTTAGCAGACCTGTGAGAAATAGGGAGTAAAAGACTTCTCAATCCAGTCTTTAAATGTGGTTTATTGCAGAAGTAAATAGAGATCTAAAAGGTTGTAAGCTCTAGTTCAGTTCCAGATCTGTTATTACTAAATATTTTTTCTATGGCAAAGCTACATGTACCAGTGTAACTTTCACCTCTTTGGGTAATAGGGAGAATGACAGTGAAAACATCTACTTCTTTGTAGACTGTTCTCTGCTGATTTGAGACCACCTTGAGACGATCCTATTCTTATCCACTGTGCTGCAGTAGAGGGAAAAAAACCATAAGGAAGAGAGTATTTCAAATATTCCTCTATTGCCTTTTCTCCCTCTTTGTTCCCAGTACCAGAAGTGTAACTACCCTATTGCCTATGAGCTAGTTCAGTTGACAATTCAAGTAAAGTAAACCCAACTTGATTAAGCTGCACTAGGGGATCAGGTAGCTGTATGAGGACTATGAATTACCAAGGAATGTGTGGAATAAGTACAAAACAGAAGTATGAAAAAAGGTTCAAAACCTGTTACATTTCAGAGAACTTTAGGATAAGAGGAAAGAGAGGAAGGGAGAAATTAAAAGTGGATATGCTCATGTTAGTGTTGCACTAATGTGGGTCACCAGAGGGATTTAGAACCCCAGCCTGAACTGTCCATGGCTTACTCCTGCCTTCTACAGTTTCCAGAGCTGCTGTTGTACTGCTCTGCTGTCCAGAGCTGTTCAGAGAATGAGCAGAAACAGCAGCATGGTCTGAATAGCATTGCCATTGTTAGCTGTCAAGTCTCACCAGCTTTCCATGCTTGTTTCTTGTCAGACACTGCATATTTCTGCAATCCTGGATGAAGAACCAGAAATGGATGAGCACTTTATTGTCACCCTGTTCAATCCAACTGGAGGAGCCAGACTAGGCACCAGAGTGCAAACTATGATTACAATACTGCAGAACCAGGCTCCACTGGGGCTTTTCAGCATCTACCCAGTTACAAATAGGTACTAAACCCTGATACAATTAAAAGGAAGTTTTTTAGGTTCCATAGAGATGGCTTTCCTTTAAAAAAAAATTAGCAATCCAACGGTAAAATTTTTAAGTTTAAAAAGTACACTATCTTTCAAATACTATTACTGCTATGTAGAAGAACATAAAAACACTTAAAATGTCCTATTCACCATTAGAAGTGTTGATTTTTGAACTATGATTTTTTCCTTGAAACAGTGCTTCATTAGTCCTCAAACATTTCACAAATAGTAATCCATATTAACGGCTCCAAACCTTAGACCAGTGCCCAGGGAATCAGAAATTTTGTAATTTAATTATTTATTTAAGCTTGTGCAAGATACACCCTCATTCAGGGCTGTTTCTCAGAACCAAATGAGCCATCTTACTTGGACAGGCTCAAGAAGTGGCATCTGGGAAACTCATGAGGTTTAGTAAGACCAAGTGCTGGTGCTGCCCCTGGGTCAGAGGGACCTGCAGTACAGGCTGGGGGATGAACGGATCGAGAGCTGCCCTGCCCCGAAGGACATGGAGGTGCTGCTGGGTGAGAGGCTGGCCATGCCCTGGCCATGGGCACTTGCAGCCCAGAAAACCAAACATGTCCTGGGCTGCATCCAAAGCCCCATGGGCAGCTTTGGAGGGAGCGGATTCAGACCCTTCTGCTCCGTTCTGCTGGGACCCCACCTGCAGAGCTGCCTCCAGCTCTGGGGTCCCAGCAGAGCAAGGACCTGGAGCTGTTGGAGCAGAACCAGAGGAAGCCACTCAGTTGATCAGAGGGATGGAAGGAGAAGCTGAGAGAATTGGGATTGTTCAGCCTAGAGAAGAGGCAGCTTTGGGCTGACCCGTTGCAGCCTTCCAGTACCTAAAGGAAGCCTATCAGAAAGTTGGAGAGGAACTTTTTGCATGTAGTGACAAGAGAAGAGGGAATGGCTTAAAACTGAAAGACAGTAGGTTCGGATTAGACATTAGGAAGAAATTCTTTATTGTGAGGGTGGTGAGGCACTGGCACAGGTTACCCAGAAAAGTTGTGGATGCTGCATCCCTGGAGGTGTTCAAGGCCAGGTTTGATGGAGCTCTGAGCAACCCGGTCTAGTGGAGGATCTCCCTGCTCATGGCAGGAGGGTTGGAACTAGATGGTCCCTTGCAACCCTAACCATTCTATGATCGTATGAGTCTATGATAGGGAATGATGTTTTCATAAATCATTCAGCTTTACCCATATAGTTGGTGTGTTAAATTTCAGGGTAGTTTTTGTTGAATATTGGATGATTTTGTCAAGGTCTTGTGTGAAGAAACATTGGGCAACCTTAATCAGTATTAGTCCATCACAGAGAAAACCCAGTATTTTCTTTTTATTGCATATTCTGTGCTGAAAATGTACTATAAGAATCTTATACTATAGAAATACTTCTTGAAATTTATTTTCACAATTCTCAAATTTAGGACAAATATCTTCACAGTTGAAGAGGCGAACACTACAGTTTATTTGAAAGTTTCACGAAGTAATGGGCTCAACGTGACTGTGAGTGTTGAGTGGGAGACATTGTCGGATACTGCATTTGGCATCAGTACGTTCACTTTATCAAGAGCATCCATTGCTATTTTATTAGTGGAGATAGCCACAGAGTAACCAAACATACAGGAGATACAACTTCGGAATGAAAATTCACTTATAATTTTCCTATGATATCAAAATTCATTAGATAAAAGATTTTAGCTGCTTAAGAGTCAGCTTGTCATCAGCCACTGCTGCAAGATTTTCAACAATCTGTATTGTTCTTCCTGTTGCTTATATATTTTCACTAGACCTTTGACTTATAATGAGGATAAACACATTCTTAGTTTCTTTGTCACTTTTTTATTTCTTCCTATCTTGTTAATTTTCTGACTACCTAAATTCCAAACGGAGTCACTCTGAATCGCTCTCAAATTGCCTATGGATCTTCTGTATATGAAAAATGCATTTATTGTTTAACTCTCAGTACAACCTCGGTGTGAAAATATATATATATATTTGGTTTTGTCAAATAAATAATGAAAATGGTGTTTTTTCTTATACTGTATTGCAGAGGGTAGTATCAGTGTCCTGTCTGTCTTGCAAAGCTTTGTGGAAGAGTCAGCAGCTAGCTGGTGTTTCTTTCCATCAGCAGAAATACTGTATGGTGTGCTATTGCGTTCACCTCCAGCTGTGTTTTCTACTCTCTACCAGTGGAAAGGAGTTTTTGTTGCCATTGAGGTAAATGCTTGCATATAGACACCAACCATGTTGCTTAATAAAACCTTGAGGTCTCAGTTCTACTTTTTTGTTTCTCTCTCAGAATTTCAGTATGTGGGATCCTAAAAGCTGTGTGTCTTTCCAAATCCATGCTTCTCCCTACCTTGTGATTACTCATGGAGGAACCAGGCAGGGAGCTTCCAATAGCAGTATATATGCATTTATGCCTGGACGCAAACTGTTGAAGGTAAATCTGTGTAACTTACAAAATCATTAAATAATGGGGTTAGAAAGGACTTTGTGAGGCCCTTCTGCCTGGCCATGGTTTGGGAAAAGCACTCTGTTCTCACCTAGTTTGGCATCTGAACACTCTGCATGAGTCAGTGATGTAAGTTATTGTCCTGGTTTAGGCCAGGACAGGGTTAATTTTTGCAGTAGCCAGGAGGCGGCATGGCTGGGACCCAGAGGTTATTCTATACCACTTCATGTCATTTTTTGGGGATGGAGGAAGGAGGCCCTCCCAGGGGTCGGGGTAGCATGGGGGCAGTTCCTGTATTGATGGGTTGTGCATAATGAGCATTTTCACATGTGAATCTTTGCCTCTCTTGTAGCCTCTGTCACTATTATTGCTGTTATTACTGTTCATTTTCTCATCACATTGCTGTTTGCAGTAGATTGTCCTTATCTCAACATGTGATCTTCACCTTTTTTGCCTCCAGTTCTCCTCTCCATCCCACTACAGGGGAGAAAGGAAGAGGCAGCATGGTTTGGAGTGGTTCACTGGGAACACTAAATTGGGAAACACTATTCCTAAACCACAGCTTGTTGTCTACTGTTTTTTATAATTATATTTTGAGGGTGAGGTACAATGACCTTGGAAGTGAAAAAACAAATTGTGGAGCAATGAAGTCATAGAGCATTTTTTGAAAAACATATGATAAGTCACATTAATTTGTTAAATGACCCCACATATATGTTTAAAATTGTAAAATTACATATATGACATTTTTTGTAAATTATTTTACATACACTGGACTTCTACAGTTTTTTAAAAATATGTGTATGTATGTATAAACTTGTTACTTGAACTGACTTCCAAATACCATTTTTTGCCATATTTTCATTGTAGCTACAGACCCTCTCTATTTTGGATACCAGACTTGTCAAGCATTTTGCTGTGAATGAAGAGGACTATTTGGTTTTTGTGAGTGACACCACCAGTTTCAGTTCCATACAGGTTAGAATACAGTTGTCTTCCATGGCTTTGATGTGGGTAGTTTGTTTAGTTTTGAGTTTGAGGTATGAAGGAAATATAGAAAAAAAAAGTAAGTCTATATTCCTGAGAAATTACTTATATTTCTATTACAGATTTATAAGACATAAAATTCTAGACTTGTTTAAATGTAACAACATTCCCTACATTAACATGTAATTTAAACTTGGTTTGATTTATGTTGATTTATTTATGCTGTTTTGAAATCTATTATGTTAGATTTGCTATAAGAGTATATGATATGTAGTATAGAGTATAGATATGCTATAAGAGTAGAAATAGCTTCTGACCATAAACCTGTTCATCTTGAAGAACAGGCACAGGTGCTTGCAGTAAGATACTTACTTATAGTTACTTTTCAGAATGCTTCCACCGTAATGTAGGATCCACCTTAGAAAAGAAGAATTCAGTTAATTACAAGTATTTCCAAATTTCATCGAAACATTTAATTTATTTTTTCTTAGTGCTAGTTATAAATATAGAATAATTTTTTTTTTCTATTTTTACAGATTTTCCAGTGGAATAAAGATATATTTGTGCTGCATCATCAACTTCCACTTTACAGAGCTCTGAACATTGCCTTGTTTTCCCGAGGAGGCATTATGTACTTACTAGTTTCTTTGTCAAATACCAGCCAGAATGTGCTCTTGTACCAATGGCTGAATAATGAGTTTAGGAATCTTCATCAGTTACCAGCAAAAGAAATAAAACATATGGAGGCCTGGACTTCTGGGTCTGATATATATTTAATCATTGCAAAAGGTATTTAGCAGAAAACAAACACTGAGTTTGCTAAGTATGTGCTGGCTTTTTTTATAGCAAAGGCATTTGGGATAAAGGGCTTTAGCTAGAGATTAAAATATTAACTGGAGGGTGACAACTTGCTGATAAGCCTCTAATCAAAGTAATCTGTGTTTTGTCCTTCAGAAAATGAAAGCATTGTGTTTGTTCTTAAATATTTATGAAACTAATGAAATATTTTCCCAAGAACAATAGGAAATAATAAATCCATTCATCTAGCTGCTAATTGCACCCCTTATTAGCTTTTTGGAGCCTTGTTATATGCAAAGATTATTGTCCAGCAAAGTATATTTTTATAATAAATATGACACTTTAGACATTGTTTTATGTCTGCATCCCTATGCCTATTTAAAAGTTTGTCTTGCAGTCCATAGGTTTCTTTGCAGTTGACTGTTGTCTGATGGGATTTTTAGTGTTCTTATATGTGCATGTGTGTAGAAAAGCCCTTAAATGATGTCATTGAATGAATCATCTGATGGGATATGATCCTATGGAGCTATGCAAGTAAAAAGGAAGATACAATCACTGGTCTCACTTTTTAAACAAAGTTGCAAATCTCTGCCTTTTAATGGCCACCAGTGTGTGATTTAATCAACAGGCAGCAATATAATGTAGGTTTTGTCATTTTTCTCCTTTGTAGAAACTGGAAATTCTGAAATTTTCATCTGGGAGACAGGGCAGTCTACCTTCAGACACTTTCAGTCTCTTCCAGTTTCTGCTGTAAGAAACATCCATGTTTTCATGCCTACTTCAGGTTTAGGTAAGATTTCATTTATAGTACTGGAATTGAAGAAATATATGCATTCATTTTTTCATAATATTCATCAGATTTTTAAGTGGTACTTTAATGATTGAGCTGCCAAGGGCATTTCTGTATTACAATTAATTTTAAATATATCACTGAATATTTCTTTTTTTCTCTTCCTTGCTCCATGTAGTTCACATCATCCTCTCTGGTAAGGACACAACAGCACTCTACTCCTGGAACTCAGAAGGGAACCAGTTCTCTCTGATCCTGGAAGCCCCATATGCAGATCATATCACTTCTGCTACTGCAAGGTTTCTGAACACCAGCAAGAGCTTGATTGCTCTTTCCGTAGAGTCCAGCTCCCAGATTTATGAGCTGACCACTATCTCCAACCAGTCAGATTTTATACCTAGGTGGGTTTTTTGGTTTCTCCCAGCTCTTGCATTCCTTTTTCTGTGATACTGTTTTTGTTACAGTGGAGACTGCTATAGACATGTGTGTGTGGTGTGTTTATTAACACTAGAGAGAATTTTTCACAGGTAGCCATAGGATAACCTGAAGTCAAACTTCTCACAACTTGCTTTAAAATATGGAATAAAAGGACTTGCAGTTATACTTGATATTGAAGATTTTATTTAGGATAAATTAAATTACATTAATAAGAAGTATCATTTACTCTATGTTCTATTGTAACTTAGAAAAAAAAACGAAACCCAGCACTAACTCCACAACCTTTAAACCTCCTTACGCAGGAATATAAACAACAATTTCAGCATCAAAAATGCTCATTAAGTTTTCAGTACTGCTTTCAAAGTTCTTTAATCATATCCTCAGTTTATAATTACTTGATGTGTCTGTTTGTATGCTAGTTCAGGTGAATTGATATTTGAGCCTGGGGACATGGAAGCTGTGATAGCAGTCAATATCCTGGATGACATCATCCCAGAAGAGGAAGAATGTTTTAAAGTGTGGCTGAAAAACCCCAAAGGAGGTGCAGAGATTGGTGTTCACAGTTTTGTTAACATAATTATTCCTTCCAACGACAATGCCTATGGAGTCATTGCATTTGCTCAGGTAAAATTTATAGGGTAAATCATTAAAATATGTATATATAATTTCTGAATACCAGAACACAAACATACTAAAACAGCATGTTACAGGATTCGTTTTCTAAAGTCTTGTATCAGCCTGAGACGGAAGGTCTTTGATTTCCATTTAGCATTGTTACTTGGTTATACAGATGACAGGCAATAGAAACTCAGTTCCATTCTGTTCCTATTGTGTCATTTTTATAATCCCCTTATGTTTAGAGTAACCCATTATTTTGTCAGTTTAATTTTGCAGCAATCTAAAAATTCAGTTTTCAGACGGCATATATGATATCATCATAATCTCTACAAACTGGTTAATCAAGGAAATTCAGTAAAGATTCTATTCCTCTAAAATAGATACTAATTGAGCTATGCCACATGACGAGCCCATCTGCCTGAACAAAATAATAACTTTGGAGAAAATGTCAGACTGAAGGCATTATTTGGGGTGTTTGATTCTTAAATAATCAAATATTGTAGAAGTTATCTAAACAGATACATGTACTAAATGCATAGTGAAGATACAAAACACAGAAGAATCATTGCTGAAATTAAACATTGCATCTGGACTTGTGTGAGGAGGATGAGTAATAGTAAAGTAACAGCAGTAAAAATATGTCTGTTTTGAAAGTCTACATGTTCATTACCTGCTTCACATGATTTGGACATAAAACACTGTACTAAAAAAAGCTAACAAAAATAACTGATTTTTTTTGCTTTAGGATTAAGAGGTCTGACATTTCAAATTCCTATGTTTATGAAATTTGAGCCTGCTGAGTACCCCTGCCTATTAAGATACATAAATTTAATCAATAGACTTGCATTTAGCTGCTTAAAAGTAGATTAATTTATTGATGCCCAATGTCTCTGGCCCCCTTTGAATGCTCTGTTCCCTAAAGAAAATTTTCTTTCTAAGAAAATAATGCTTTGGTTCTGCTGCTGTATGTTTTTCAGAGTTCTTTATTTAAGCAAGTTGAAGAAGTGGAACAGGACAGCTTGATCACCCTGAATATTGAACGTTTAATAGGAACATATGGACGAGTTACAGTGGAATGGATCGCTAATGGGAGCATAAGTGATATATTTCCAGCTTCAGGAATGGTATTTAATAATAACTGTTATTGGGGAAGCACTTATTGTGTTGTCTCAGCCAATAAATACAGATGTACTGAGTGAGAAGGACAGTACACGTTAGATTGGCCCAATTTTCCGTTAATTCCTGCTTCCTTGTCCTTTCTTGTGATTCTGGTGGTTTGCAATTCTGGCTGGCACATAGTACTGCAATATCACTCTAACACTTCTAGAACCTGATATGCAATGCTGTCCAGGCACTGGAATTGTGTATCTGTAGTATCCTGTTCCCATCTTCCTTTCTTCTGCTGTGAGATTCAGCTACTATGTCAAACTATTTGCATAGGTGGGAAGCTGGGCGTCTTTGCTCTTTGTCCTGACCTTCTCAATACAATGGAGAACTTTAATGGCCCTGCAGAACATGGCAAGTCCCAGTTTTCTGTGTTTCTGAGATTTTTGGATTCCCAGCCATGTAAACCCCATGTTTCCTGCCAGCCAAAGCTCTTCATAGGCCTTAGAACCAGCAGGAGACAGTTTCTGTAAGTTAAAATCCTCCACCTTGTGGCTATCTGTAGCAGACACAAAGCCTGAAAAAAAATAAAGAGAAAAATAAATGGGTGGGAAATTAAGGATGCCAAAACAATCAAACTGAAATTGTTAGAGTACTCCTTGAGCATTCCAGCTAAATCCTACACGATTTCATTGCATAGGTTTGTAGGCAAGACGAGTCAGAAAGGTATAATGTTCAGTGGAAATTTTTGTTTATCCTATACAGTATGTGTAGTCCAAGTGTTTATAGACACATCTTCTTTGTTGAAAGACCTAATCAAGTGGTGGACCCTTTGAATTTAAAAATAAGAATGTAGATAGACAAAGCATGTATCAATCATTTTATCTGAAGAAGAAACATAAAAAGTTGAGTAGCCACTTCTTCACATAGCAATGATTTTAATAGATATTATATGTTCATCCTTCTTTTGATATGTATATGTGTGGTGTGTTGACCTTGGCTGTCTAACAAACCCTCACGTAGTTCTCTCTTAACTCACCCATCTCAGCAGGATGAGGAGAAAATAAGGAGAAAAAGCTTGAGATAAAGGCTATTTAATAAGAAAAGCAAAAGCCATTGTCTACCTGGATTTCTCCAAGGTTTTTGATACAGCTTGCCATAGCTGCCTTCTAAATAAACTTATGTGTTATTGCTGCCCCCAGGGAGTGATGGTAAATAGCTCCTTTTTGAACTGACAACTGTCACAAGTGTGGTCCCTCAGGGATAAATATTGGGCCCAGCAGTGTTTAATATCTCCATAAGTGATGTGGGTGATAAAGTATACTCTGATGAAGTTTGACAATGATACCAAACGAAGTGAGGGAGTGGACACTTTGGAGAGCTACCCAGCAGGAGGACCTGGGTAGGCTGGAAGATCCATCAGGAACAAATGTTACACTATGGAAAACATAATCCAGGAGTGCACCACCCACTGGGATCTATCCTGACTGGGGATTAGCTCTGGGGAATGGGACCTGGCGATCCTGCTGGTCGATAAACTCATTATAAGTGAACACTGAGGCAATCCACCAGGATGTTTCTGGGTTGCATCAACAAGGCCACCCCCAGCAGCGATGCAGCAGTCATTAGCCCACTCTACAGAGCACTGGTTGGGCTACCCCTGGAATTCTGTGTTCTGTGTTCATTTTTGGTCCCCTCTGTGGAAAATAGGACAGGCTGGCGAGGGTCCAGAGCTGGCCACAAGCGTGGTCAGAGGACTGGGAAGACTGTCATACGAGGAAAGGCTGAGAGAACTGTTCAGCCTTGAGAGAAGAAGGTTATGGGGAGACCTTATGTTCAGACCATGTTTCAGTATTTAAAAGGTGGCTACAAAGGAGGAGACTTACTTTTTACAAAGTGTCACATTGAAAAGACAAGGGATAAGGGATGCAAGTTACTCCTGGGGAGATTCTCATTGGACATAAGAGGAAAATTTTTCACCATTAGAACAATCATCCATTGCAATAAACCTCCCACGGAAGTTGTGTACTCCCAAAAACCGACACTTTTAAGATTGAACTGGACAGGATGCTGAGCCATCTTGTTTAGACTGTGGTGCTGCCAAGAATGATTGTGCCAGATGATCCTTGAAGTCCCTTCCAACCTTGTATTCTGTGATTCTATAAGACATGTATGTGTGTATATATATGCATTTTATAACTGATAGAGTTTACAGAATAAAACTGTAAGTGTAATGACACTGAGAAGAAATTTGACTTTTTTCCCCCCCTTCCCTCTAAAACTTTAGATAACATTTTCAGAAGGTCAGGCCCTGTCCACAATCACCCTGACAATTCTCGCGGACAGTGTTGCAGAACTTTCAGAGGCAGTGGAAATCACACTCACCCATGTTACCACTGTGGGTGTTCAAGATACCACAAAAGGAGCTGTCATTGATCCTGAAAGGGCAAGAGCTGTACTTAGCATTTTACCCAGTGACTCTGTACATGGTGTGATTGAGTGGCATATGGAGTCTCTCTTTGTTAAAATCACAGAACCAGAAGGTAAGTCTGTTTCTTGATTCTTAGGAAAGAATGTATGTTTTTTCAAAGTCAGCATTGTTGTAGTTATAACACTTGTTATATATATCATCTATATCTATATCTATATCTATCTATCTATCTCCCTTAAAATATGTAACTATGCTGTTTTACTACACACATTTTATGCTGTATTTAACATTGCATATATAAATATTCTCCAGCCATTCTTGTTTAAGAGGTAAGTTGCAAATCACTAATGCATAAAATAATTCTGTTTATATAAAAGGCAGAAGTTGCCCATTTAATGGGATTGCTGTATTTAAAATATAATTTAAAATAATTTACATAGAAAGACTTTCCTCTTGAAGTGGCTCAAAAAGAGGTCAGAGGGGAAGGAAGGAAGCAGAGCAGGAGTGAATCCCACTTCAAGAAAAAGGTGGTGTTTTTCTGCTTAGAGCTGCATGTTTGATTTGTTTTTCCTTCAAGGCACAAGTTGAAAAGGATCTCCCAGGCAGTTGGCCAGAGGAGAATTGCCATGATGCTCAGGCTTCTTCCCTCTCTCCTGGCTCAGGGAGCTAGCTGGCATTCTTTGGTGCTCTTCCCGCAGCTATCTGATGGGCTAGTCATACGTTAACAGCTCAGTTAGAATTTTCTAATTATTTAATATTCTGTCCATATTAACAAGTTACATATACAAAAAATGCTTTTTCCATCAGAATATACTATCACCGGTAAAACATTCTAACCAGTTCTATTTTCAGGTGCATTGACATTGCCCTTTTTTTAGCCCCTGGAAGTAATGTGAAGGGATTCTGTTGGTTTCTTACACAAACACACACATTATAAACATTTATACTTTGAAGTTAGGATTCAAGGAAGGTTCCTAGCTCCCCCTGGTTGCACAGGTTTTTTTCCAATCTTTATCTGTTGTATTTTAATGAATTATACACAAGATACTATCTGTGAAATAATATCTAGTTACAGTAACTGGTTTGAAGTACAAACCTGTTTACATTTTATCTGTTTCTATTTCTCCAGTCATAAATGCAGCACTTTTAGCCAGATTATGTGTTCCGCCATTTATTGGATAAAATTACAAATCTGCCTTCGCAAAAGGTTGCTGAGCCTGACTGATACAAGTCTATTTAACTTCTTCAATATTTGATTTAAGAAAATGTGATGTTTACAGCCAGAATGACTGCTCTCAATGCCACTTTCTGTGTTAGAATCAATAGTGATGGCCTAGGCATGAAAGGCCAGGCAAAGTATTGAAATGGAAGTTTTGAAGGAAAACCAAATAAAAATAGAAGTGTTGAAGTAATAATTTGTGTAACACACATATCAAACTGTAGATATTCCGTATTTTATTCTTCTTCTAGACCCAGTTTTTAAATGCACAGTACCTCTAGATGTAGGTACTGTTTTGTGTGTTTACAACACTTGTGTGTGCTCATCTGCTTGAGCCCTGGTATTATCCAAGTACTGTTGTGTTGCCGGGCAGAATTGAAGTAGGGTCTAGCAAGCAGCTCCAGTAGTTAGGTGAGCTGAAAATCAAGCAGGGCAAGGGTTAAAAGGGGGTTCCATAGGGCTCCATCCTAGTCCCAGTTCTCCTCAACATCTTCATGAATGACTTGGATGCAGGACTCTTAGGAATATGAAGTTTGCTGGCAACATTAAATTGGGAGGAGCTGTTGACTCTGTTGAGGGCAGAGAGGCCCTGAAGAGAGACCTCAACAAATTAGAGAGACTTTGGCAAATCAGAGCACTGGGCAATCACCAAGTGCATGAAGTTCAACAAGGGAAAGTGCTGATTCTGCACTTGGGATGGGGCAACCCTGGATGTATGGACAGACTGGAGAATGTGAGGTCAGAAAGCAGTGCCATGGAAAGGAACCTGGGGGTCCTGGTTGATGAGAAGTTGAACATGAGTCAGCAGTGCCCTGGCAGCCAGGAGGGCCAAGTGTGTCCTGGGGGGCATCAGGGACAGCATCACCAGCCGGACAAGGGAGGGGATTGTCCCCTCTGCTCTGCACTGGGGCAGCCTCACCTCGAGTGCTGGGAGCAGTTTTGGTCACTGCAATATAAGGAAGACATTAAACTATTAGACAGCATGCAGGGGAGAGCCATGAGGATGGTGAAGACTTTGAGGTAAAGCCGTATGTGGAATGACTGAGGTCACTTGGTGTGTTCAGCCTGAAGAACAGAAGACTGAGGGGAGACCCCATTGCCGTCTACAACTTCCTTGTGAGGGGAAGAGGAGGGGCAGACAGTGGTCACTGCACTCTCTGGTGCCCAGTTACAGAACTCTAGTAAATTGCATGAAGCTGAGTTCAGGCAGTTTAGGTTGGATATGAGGAAAAGGTTTTTTACCCAGATTGTGGCTGAGCACCAGAACAGGGTCCCCAGGGAAATGTCCACAGTACCAAGCCTATCTGAGTTCAAGAAGTGTTTGGACAATTCTCTCAGGCCCATGGTGTGATTCTTGGAGTATCCTGTGCGGGGCCAGGAACTGGACTCCGATGATGCTGATGGGTCCTTTCCAATTCAGCATATTCTATGATTGCAAAACAATCACGTCTTGCATTTTTTTCCTCTCCTTACTATAGGGCAGCAGAATTCAACTACTGTTACCCTACAAATTGTTCGAGAACAAGGATTTGTCGGGGATCTTGCAGTTCAGTTGAGCACTGCACCGAACTTTGAACTCCCCCCCTCCAACCGAGCAACAGAGAATGAGGATTATATACTGGAAAAGAAAACAGTCATTATGGCAGAGAATGCAACAACAATTTCTGTCACAGTCACTATTTTGCCTGTGAGTAGCCTAACAACTTCTTTAGCTATTAATATCTTTTGAAGAAAGGGAAATGGTACTTTATAGTAGTAGTATGACTTAATATTCTAGAAATGGTTGTGCTGGAACTCTTGCAGTGACCTCTTTCAAAAAATCTTGAGCACTCATCACTCAAAATGAGCCAAATTCTTTGTTTTATTATATTTTATTATATTTTATTTATATTATATAAAATTTACTTACAATAATGACAAAAGAAAAAAATTATGCATATTCTTTAAATATATTTAGAATGGAGATACTGATTTTCAAGTTATGGCTTGGTTTCTGAGATTTAGCTGACTTTCTTCTAGGTAGCAGTAACAGTTGACAGCCAGCACTGCTTTCCACTGTTCTTGCAGATCAGGAATCTGACTGTCAGCTTCAATATCAAAATCTCAGCAAAAGCAGTCTGTTTCATCTTTCATATGGTATGAAGCAAGGGATTGGTTATATGGCCCCAAATGCTGAGAAGTTTTGAACAGTAAACAACCTTCAAGTAGTCATCTTCCTGCATGTACTATAAATTTACAATGTTTCATTAAAAAAAAAAAAAGACATTTAAAAATTTTTTTTCAGGACAACGTTCCAGAATTACAGGAAGGATTTATAATCAATATTACTGATGTGCAGCTGATCACTTCTTCCTCTGGAGGTCAGCCAAGTGTGAAGAGGCTTGGATTAGAAATAGCTGAAATAACAATTGAAGAAAATGATGATGCCAGGGGAATATTTAATTTTAATGTTACAAAGGTAAATAAGTCTGAATGAAAAATATGTAAAGTGGCATTCCAGCAAGACAGTCTGATTTCTCAGATGACTTCTGAAAATGTTCTGATAGACTTTGTGATACTAAATTGTTCTGGATAAAATGGCCAGATACCTGACAAACAATTCTTTCTTAAGAGGTTCATCACAAATAATACACAAAACTTACTAGCGAGCTGGCAGTGCTGAAACCAGTGTCATAAAATGAGATTTCAGGAGGTCATCTAATCCAGATTTTTGCTTAGAGCAAGGTCAATGCAATATCCACAGCGTTTTACAAATAGTTATGTATTTCTTCATTTATTTTTAACTGCAAGTCAACTTGGAAAAAAAAAAAAAGAAAAAGTTTGTTGAGACACTCAGCAGTTTCTTTTTGAATGTACAGGATATCACTGGAGCTGTTTCTGGTTATGAGGTACCACCACCACAGAATGTACTGAAACTCCCAGTTGTTCGACAGGGTGGGAGATTTGGGTCAGCAGCTCTGTACTGGGAAGCCATTCATTCAACTGCCAGCTTTGAAGACTTCACACCATCGTTTGGAAACCTTACATTTGCAGATGGGCAGGTATGCACTTGTTGAAAGTTACCTTGACTTTGGGTTACCAGCTTAAGATTTTTGTGTGTTTTCCTTTAGCAGAATTTTCACTGAAAACATATTATTTATGGCCTTATGTATGTGAATGATGCTCCCAACTTCAGTTCTTTAACATGGAATACCAGGATATTCATAAGCGTTGACCAAATAGGCTTGTGTGTCTTGAATACTTTGGCAAGTGAGAACATAACTTCTAACAATAAACCCTGTTACAATGAAAATTTGTAGCGTAATCCATCTTCACTATAAATTCTTAGGATAAGCTTACATGTTTCCTTAGCTGTGTGTTACACATAGTTTTAAATTTCATGCTGCATCTGAGAATACTTAGTGTACACAAGGGATTTTGATTGTAAGTGGCTATAACCGGTCTTTGGCAAAAGGAAGGATATACATAGTGTGTAGAATGTTGTCTGAATATTTACAATATTGTCAACCTTCACTTTCTATTGAGTACCAAAGCAAAGCAGTCTACTGGTTTTACCAAATAAGATTTACATTGATGGACTTAAAAACCACTATTGAAATTATGTCTTCTTCTTATAAATATGCAAGTATAAGAAGAAAAATGAATAAGTGAACAATGTCTATCTACTAGATACAACTTACCTATTTTAAATTTATTTTTTTTTCAAACAATTCACAGAATATTATAAATGAAACTTTGTTGGTTTTTTTTTTTCTTTTTAACATTTCTTCAGGCTACAGGAGAAATAGAAATTACAATCATAGATGACAATGAAGTTGAATTTCTTGAGATATTCAAAATTGCCCTGGTGAGGGTAACAGGTGGTGCAAGACTTGGGAATGACACCTTGGTAACTGTTGCTATTCCACCAAATGATTCCCCTGTTGGGGTATTCGGGTTTGAAGAAAAGAAAGTGAGTTTGATTTAAGTTGCACTCTTTTCTGATAAAGTTGGATAGTGGGTTTGTGTCACTAGCACATAGCTGACTTTGTAAGTTTTCTCTGCAGTGGAAAACATGATTTCATTGGAAGGATATTAGTGCATGTCTTCATCTAGCTGTGTAAGATGGTAGTAACAGTGAAAGCGCTGCTGCGTAAATACAGATTTCTGCATGACTGAATCAATTTATTTCACCATACTAACAATATGGACAATAAACATACTACATCCTAGGTAGTATTTTTTTGTGGTTTGTAGAATAATCTGCATTACTGAAAGTTAAATTTGGAAAGAAATTATAAAACATATCTCATCTTAGTTCTTGCAGTACTTCTGCTCTCCATTTTGCTGGTGCCGAGAGTGCTGGTGACACCATCTGTAATTGCTTTGAATCATAGAGCATAGAGGCCTTGCTATCAGAATTCAACACACTCCTTAAACCTGTTACCTTTTGTTCCGGTTTGGCCAAATTTAGAAATATATCCTCTGAGAGAAGGTACAACTACCCTCCCCCACCAGGTTTCCTCGAAGGAAAGTGAAGGAGATAAAAACTATTTATTTAACAAACACATGGGAAAGGAAAATAATGCTAAATAACAAAATCTCTTGCTGTGGAGAAAAAACCTGGGAAAGTGTTAGAGTCCTCCCTTTGGTCTCCTCGGAGCTGGGGCTTGGCCCAGGGCCAGGCCCTTTGTGCCCGGTGGAAAGTCCTCCCGATGTGCTCTGATGTTACAGCAATCAAGCAGTCCAGTAGAAAAGGGAGAAAATCCAAAATTCCAGGGAAGGAAAAATTCAACTCTCAGTCTCTCTCTGGAGAAAAAGCAGCTGAACCACTGGTCAAAAAAACTGTCCTAGGAGCAGCAAGCCAGGTGCTTCCTCCCTCCCCTGCTGCAGCTGGGAAAACCAATTGCTATCTGTGTGTGACCTTGAACAAGCTGCAAACTGCTTTGAAAACGATTTGCTCAGTTTTTTTCCTTCCCCCTCTCAGGCTCAGTTTAGAGGCATAGAAAGGCACAAAAATTAATTTCTGGGCATAGGCAGTGATATGGGATACACATCATAAGGTCACCCCAAGACACTTTCCTGTTCATTTTCACTCTTATTGTTCAGCACTGTCATTGATTATATTTTTTGTTGTTTATCTCAAACATGTATCCATGTCTTTTGACATTATCGATACAGCTTTTGACTTTTCAAGCAACCTTTCCCACATTCTCCTTCTTTTTGTCCATCAGGTAACAGTGAAGGAACCTCAGACACTTGATGACTCTGCTGCAGTTGTTTTGCTCAATGTAAGTCGAAGTCAGGGAGGACAAGGAGCAGTTAAAGTGTTATGGATTCTTGACGAAGCAGCCAGATATGATCTGACCCCTCTAAATGGTACCCTTCATTTCAATGAGGTATTTCAGACATTGCAATAACTTATTAACTATTAGATTTATAAATACTTTCTTCTACTTGTGTGTGTTTGTATGGCTTTTGTTATATGTTTATAGAAGTAGGGGGTTACTAAGTATTATACACTAGGAAAGGTCAGTTTGAACTGGTGGGATTAGAAATATTCAGGCTTTTTTCAAGCTGTAAAGGAAAGCTGGCATGCTCTTTTAATTCAGCATAATGTAATCATCCAGAAGGTAGCTCTTCAAATCTCTTTTGTTTTTACAATTAAGAAAGAGGAATTGAAATCTACTGAATGTGAATAATGGCTACAGAAACACTTATTCCACTACAGTATCAGTTATCTTAAAAAGAAAATTTATATTGAAAAAGTGAGAAAGATAAATAAATGCTCAAAATCTGCAGATTTAAAAAAAACCCCACCTTAATAACTTTCAAACTGGACAGTGTTATTTGATTTCATTATATTTCATATAATTATAAATAAAATTCATTATATTTCAAGTTAAAACTCTGAAATCAGAGTCAAAATATTGGATACCAATACTATGTTAATATTGATCTTTTACAGTCTACTCAAAATATTTAATGAAAAAAAGTATTTTAACAAAGCATAATCTATTTTCTCTCGGTACAAGCTTGTTCATCATTAAATAAATATGCATGCTGGTTGTTTTATTTTGAATCAGCTGGAAAATAGATTTTTTTTTTTTTTTCTTCTGGTAAGGCCATCAGTATTTGGCAAAGTTTAGTTATACTTCCTTTACTGGTTGGCTTTGACATTTTGTCCTGAACTTTCATACATGCTTAAGTATAAGCATACAACTATATATGCATGGTATACTAAATTTATACAATGTGTATGCCACTTCCCACTGACAAAAATATGGATTAGGCAGAAATGCGACTAATATATCTAATCTCAGTAATACGTTAATCCTTAGAATATGTGTGTACTATTGAATATGTGTTTCCTGATGGAAAAGATTTTGTATAGAAAGTTTCCTCTAAGTTGAAAACATCTATGTGAATAAAATTTCAAAGAAGTTTCAGTTGTTATTGAGTTGAAAATAGTGAGGGCATTTTTAGGGTGACACACAATGTTTGAGAGACAATTTTTACTGTTTATTAATCTGTGAGAAAAAATTTTAGCCAGATCAGAAATTTGATATTTTAAAAATACTAGAGGATATGTCAAGCATTCTTAACATTTGATATGTTAAAAAAAATACTGTTTTTAATACAGTATTTTGTTTATTTTCATTTAATATATATCCATATCTTTCTGGTCTTTACGTGATGCAGGCTGAGTCCCAGAAGCTGATTGTTTTACACGTAATACAAGATGGTCTGCTGGAGGGGAATGAAACATTTACCATTCACCTAGTCTCTACTGGTGATGCAGAGATATCCCCTGTAAATGGTAAAGAGTTAATTCAGTATCTTCTGGTTTTAGATATTCCATATGACAACTATTCTAAGTCCGTTCACATTACTTAGTCTGCAGTGCTTAAGTATTTTGTGTGCAGCTAGTTGGTCACAATTTTGAATGCCAGTCTTTTTCCCTAAGTCCCTTGTCTGAAGAAGTCCTAGAGAGTTCCACAGGCCCTCTGTGAAGGTGATGCTTAACCACTCATGTCACAAAATTTAGCTCATTGTTTAGTTTTCATTTACCATGAGAAGCATTGTTCTCTTCATAGGTGTTGCAACCATCATTATTATGGGAGATGAAGGAGCTTCTGGGGTGGTTGGGATTGCCCATTCATCCAAGCATGTTTTGATTGGAGAACCTTCAGGAAATTATAATGGAACTGCTCTTATTAGGTGAGTACATCTCTCATTTTTCAAAGAAAGGACAATAGCCCAGATTCAAAAGTTATAAGACTTCACATTGGGCAAGAATTTATTGAGTACCGCATTTTATCATCATTTCTATAATCAGAACTATTTTAAAAAGTTAGGTGATTGGTTTTAAAGAAGGGCAGAATATACCACATGTATGTCATTTCAGTATTACTGGGGAGGTCCAAATATTCCTCTTTGTCTTCAAGTTATTTACAACATTGATGTACCAAAGGAAAGAGGATCTTAATCAAAGGAAAGGGGTAAGGAAATGTGACATTTGAAGGTGCTTTGTGCTTTCCAGAATTTGATTCAAGATTTGTGCCTGAATAGTATTTCAGCAAATTGCTATGTTCTAGCATAAACAATATGGGAATTTTTGGTGGAAACAAGATGCAATTGTTTTATTCAGTCAACTGAAAACAGAATGAAGAGTTTTAGATTCTTAGAAGAATCTTCTAACAGCATTGGAAAAAAATATTATGACACTTTCCTTTGGTAAACCAGCAAATATAAGCAACAGAACAGCTTCTAGTACTGGCCCAAGAAGCCCAAAAGACAAAATGATGCTTTGTGCAAGAAGTAGCTTTAGATCACGTTATGTGCAGAATGTGCCGACAAATCTTTATGGTGACTTATTTCACCAAGCCTGATGTTATTTAGTAGGGTTTTAGATAAGAAGCAGACAGAACATATCTCAGAAAATTTCAAAGAGGTATTCTAGTATCCTTCTGCCTTACAGAGCAAATTGCCCCTGGCATTACCCTGATGTCCAATTTCCCTTCTGTTTTGCATCTCTATCACTGGAAAAGCGGAATAGAAGCAAGAGAAATCAGTTTTCAGATCCCATCTTTGAGCTATACATGGAAAGAAACTTGAAAGACCTCTTGGCAAAAATACAGCTTGAGATGCCTCCCAACACAGAGAAATAAAAGAGAACTTCAGAGATGTTCTGAAAATGCCTGAAAAGGGAATTCTCATGTTCTTAATAGTGATTAAGTACATTAAAACTCAAACTTTCATAGTGCTGATAACAGTTCTTCCATGCACAGCAGTATGATATACTATCTCTATATTGGATATTAAATGCCAAAGGTAAAAATAAAATCTGTGTTTCTGTCCTTACCTGCAGCCTGGTACGTGGCCCAGGGATTTTTGGGGAGATCATAATCTATTGGAATATAACACCTCCTCATCAGACAGAATTTACTAAGGTATCGGGAACTTTGACCATGCGAGATAGGCAGTCTGCAGCAGTTGTTCTAATACAGGTATATAAGAGATCTGACACCAGTAGCTATTTCAACTACTTTCTTTTATTTTCTTAGGATCTTGGTTAGAAATTAGTTATACCTCTCTCCCTGGAAATTGTTTAAATACTTCTAGCTGTTGTTGGTTCTTTTCCCTAGGCTGTAGATGACAACCGTCCCGAGGAGAAGCATTACTACCAGTTTCAACTAACCAGGATCAGTGATGGAGGACTCATAAATGAATCTAGCAGCACAGCAAATATTACCATGGCCGCCAGTGATTATCCATATGGAGAGTTTGCATTTGCCCGTGAACTATTGCAAACAACAGAAGACGAAATATGGGTATTGGATTAAAATTCTTTCTTATGTAAAATTACTGACAGATATCAACATTGTTGCTAGAATTATGTTCAACTTTAGAAAGAAAAGAAATCAGTCTCTAAAATGGCTGAGGCTATCTGTTAAATTATGTGTACTCTGTACTTCATAAATCAAATTATTGTTACCTGACAGAACCATTGAAAATGTGCCTTTAGAACATCTCCTAAAGACAACTGTAACAGAAAACAAAGCCATTTTTTAAAGAAAATATTCTCTTTCCCTCAGGTTAACATCACTGTTGTGCGTTCCAGTGGATCCTATGGCAGAGTGCGTCTTTGGTTTCAGATAATAAATGGGACTGCGGAGGAAGGAATGGATTTTACTCCCACAGTAAGGGAAATGGTGTTTGAACCAGAGGAGGAAAGTAAAATTATATTGATTGAAATTCATGATGATGACTTTCCTGAAGGTCCTGAATACTTTTCATTGATGATTACTGAAGTGGAACTCCAAGGAAGGTAAAGTTAAAATTCCCAATTGTTTTGTTACAAGCAGAAGAACAAACTGTATTTGGATTCTGATATACCTGCATGAAGTCATTGCTAGACATTTCATCTGTTTTACTGTAAAATTTTGTAAGACAGCTATAACTGTAATCATAATAGAAAATGGATGTATGAGAAACCCAATCATTTTAACCTCAGTATAAAGATGCTGCTGATTAAGTTTTATTAAAGCTTAAAATCCATACATTAGATACAAGTTTCCAAGTTGCAAGAAATTTCTATAAAAAGATGAAATGAGAAAGACAAAATGAAAGATGCACATTTCTATGTATAAACTATTATTTTTGCAAACATAATAATATGAAAAAATGTGACAAAAGTCTTTAGTAATAACTGTCAGAAAATAAACATATTTGCAGTAATTGACAAATTGTTACACACATATCTTTGTACTTCCACAAGAAGTTTAAAATGTATTTCTATGTTTTGGTCTTTTTTATGTTCCTGCAAGTGGATTTGATTTTACTGTAAGAGAGAATGGTCTACAGGTGGATCAACCTCCAATAATAGGAAATACCTCCACAGTATGGGTCACTATTGGAAAAAATGACAATGCTGAAGGTGTCATAGAATTTGATCCAGAGTATATCCTTCTAGAGGGTAAGTTTACCTGAAGTTCTCACTGTGGTTTAGAAGATAAGGCTATGGCATAAATTTTGAAATAACATAACTTTTTCTCAATTATTTTCATAGTGGAAGAGGATGCTGGATTAATCATGATTCCTGTTTTGAGAAAGCGTGGAACTTATGGCAATGTCACAGCTGATTTTCTTTCTCGAAGTATTTCTGCACTTCCTGATGGTGTTGACTATGTCATCCATAATAATTCTGTCATTTTTTGTCATGGACAGAACCAGTCTTTTATTTATATCTCTATTATAGATGATGAAGAAAGGTAATGAAATTTTCAGATATTTATTCACCAATTTACTTCTAATATGGTCTTTTTTAGCATGCACTAAAAAATCTGCACATGAGCGTGTATAGAGCTGGAATATAGAAACAAATTTCTGCAGTGCTAAAAAATCACCTGAGGGGGAATATCACCTAAAGGGGGAAAAAGAAGTTGTTATATTAGAGTGTCATAGTTCCTGTTAAATAATATGCAACTGAATACAGTTTTTAATTACATTATAAGAAATATTGGTGACAATAGTCCTGCTATGAATAAAATATTTTTTTGTATTTTTGTTTAACTTAACACTAGTAAAAAATGGAACATTATTTTTATTTCAGATATCACCATTCTATGAAAATAGAAGGAATCTTGTACATTGCACCTATGGAAATGATTTCTTGAGTCTTTTAAACAGATCCAGTTGGATGCATGATTGAACAACTAAGTATAGTTTTATTTTTTTTTTCTCTTAGATATCTCAGAATGTCTTTTTCTTTTTCTGGGCAGTGAATTTGCAGAGCAATTTGAAATCCAGCTGACAGGAGCCACTGGTGGAGCAGTCCTGGGGCTCCACCTGGTGAGCCAGGTCACCATTGCAAAAAGTGACTCTCCCCAGGGCATGGTCCGATTTCTCAACCAAAGCCAAATTATTCTTCCCAACCCTGATGCAACCACAACAGTGTCCCTGGTGCTGGAAAGGACTGGGCGGTTGGTGGAAGCACAGGTGGGTCTTGTCTGTCAGAGACTGAAAGTTTGCCAGTGACTATGTCAAAAAGCTCCTGCATTTTGCTTTGAGAGCTTTCTTAGTGACTGATTTCTATTAGGATAATTACAGTTTTTTATTAAACATGAATTACTTATAGTTGCAGTATAACAGAAAATGTTGTTACCCGTTTAAACTCCTCTTTCTCCTCCTGCTTGCCTTCTTTTATTATGGTATTGTGTACATTGTTCTGAACTAGCTCCTAATCCCATCAAAATTATGGTTAACTTCATGTACTACCACTAGTTTAATTCAGGAAATTGCTTACTATGAGTTTTCTAGAGTGTTTTTTTACTCTATACAGACCATTTATAAAGTGAAGGTGTAACTATAAAACATGGCAGGCGCTTTATAGTCTTGTCAAATGATTGGAAAATTTGCATTAAAAACCATGAGCTCCTCTTCTCCACATAAAAATTGCCTAAGTCTTTGACTTTTTCTAGAAGTCATTGGAGAAAAGTGGAAAACAATTAAATTACCAAAATAATAATTGTAAAGTGCTGAATATGACCTCCTTAAAAGCAATCTAATTTGTGGGAATTGCTGGAAATGCTATAGCTAATCAGGCTGAAGAAATATGAAGGATTCATAGTTTCCTTCATAATCTGAAGCATTGAAAACTTTTATGACAGAAAATGTTTATTTTCAGACTTGACCTCACACTTCAAAGGGAAATGGTTTTGATCATGAGTACTCATGTGGGAGGTTTTGCAAAACAAGTCATAAAAGGGCAGAGAAGCAGACACTGGCCTGTGTGATTCCTTCTGTATGCTAAAGAAATCTTAGTTTCTTTTCTATCATCTAGAATTTAATAAACTGGCATTTTGACTAACACTACAAAATTCCCATTTGTAAATTTGCAAGTTTACTTTTCCAAAGGCTTCTATATTTTGCCCCATAGAATTAGTTATGACTATTTTGTATCCTATATTAACAGCAAAGATTTAAACATAGCTAAGTACTTTTGGAACTTATTCTGTCATTTCTCCCATTGGGATGCTATTATAACATATCACCCCTGTAAATCTGAAAATGATCTCTTCCACAGATTAATTGGGACATTTTGGGACCCAATTCAGAAGAGATTTTGTCTCCCCTGAATAGTGACATTGGTGACCCTGTGAATGGATCATTCTATTTTGAAGAAGGAGAAGGAGGTCTGAGAACAATTAATATACAAATCTATCCTCATGAAGAAGTTGAAGTTCAGGAAACCTTCATTATTCGACTGAGCCTTATGAAAGGTGAAACAGAAATAGATTCTAAGGCAAACAGCATTACACTAATAGTAAGTTATTATTGCTTCTCTTTTTTCAGAGATTTCTGTTGATATTGGTATTTATCCTGCAAAGCTTGTAAAAATGAATCACAATGATTACTGAGTCATTTGCCTTTTTTTACCTTCGTACTATTGTGGTGTATTGTGTTCAATTCTGAAAGAAAAAGGGCAGAGAATCTGTCAGTAAAAATTGGTATAAAAGCACTGAGCTGGCTCTCTTATTTGCAATTTTCTATAGTTCTCTTTGGAAAGAGCACGGATTAAGCCCACATTTTGATATGTCTATATGTTTGTCATCTGTTGTGGTTTAAACTCAGGAGGAAATTAAACCCCACTCAACTGATTCCCTTCCCCTATGCCCTCTGGTGAGAGTGAGACAAAAACCAGTGTTTCTGAGTCGAGATAAGAAAAATTTACTTGAAAACACCAATTAGATGAGAAACAAACAGTTACAGCAACAATATTAATGACAAAGGGATACAATAGAGAGTGTTACTTACACACAAAAAGGTGCTCACCACCAAAGCTCCACCAAGACAAAGACAAAATCGTCTTTTTCCCCTGAGCCAGTAAAAAACAACGATGGACAAATCATACACACACACACACACACTCCTCCCCAAATCCTGAGACAGCAAAAACCGGTGATGGACAAACTCTCCAGGCTGGACCCCTTGGCCTACACCTGCACCGACCACCATCATGCGTGTGTGTGGTAGATAACAGTGATCTGGACACATCCACAGCTCCAGGCTCCAACCCCTCAGCAGCTGCAAGAAAAGTAGGACATTGTCACTCTTGACATCTTCTTCAGAGGAAAGGAGAAAATCTGACTTCTCACAGTGCAAAAGAAATGCAGATATTTTTGAGAGAAGGCAGAGTTATCAAAGACAAATTAGTGCTCTAGGGATACTGCAACTAAGGAAATATTTATAAGGCTGCTACAAGAAGCCCTCAAAAAAATCTCTCCTAGAAATTATATTTTTATTTTATTATCTGGTCTGTAAAGTGTTGATGGAATTAGCTCTTATTTGCACAGTCCTCTCAGGAAGTCAGGTCACCCCAAATTCTTGTTGCAGCTAATGGCTCACACAGATGGATATAGATGAGGTCTCTTTCCCATAGTGCTGAGTTTGCAAACTGATCGTGCGAGAAGAGTTTCTGTATACTAGCTCAAGGTGCCTGAGCATTTCTTGCTTTAGTATCAAAATATTCAGATGAAGCATTTGAAATAAAACTCTGTTTTTTTCTTCCTTGGACATGGGAACTGAAAACTGAAAAGGGGACACTCAAAACTTTCTCTGCTGTATTTAAAACTAACAGATATGTGCCCCTGTACCACCTAGCAGTGGAAATCCTAGTGGTTTGAAGAAGAATACAACTCACACTACATTTCTAGTTATTTAAATGTTTGTTTACCTTTTTTACAGATAGAGAAGTTTGGTGATCCCAATGGAATCGTACAGTTTGCTCCTGAATCATTAACTGAGATTAACTATGCAGAACCCTCAGCAGACGAAGGGCCACAAAGTATTACACTGTTTGTCAAACGATTTCAAGGCATTCTGGGGAATGTAACGGTATTCTCACTCTTCCTAGTAAACAGTATAATCTGAAATCATCCTCAATGTCAATGTATGGAAAAATATCTTATTCTGTGCTTTTCAATTGCTTGTTTCTCAAATTTGTTTTCCTAAATGTTGCCTTTTAGACTGACTTTAAGAAGGGCTTAGCCCTAGTAGTTGTGGTTTGGATAGTAAAATTCAGTCTTTCCTGGTTAGGGGAAATAAAAGAAAAACAATACTGCTGTGCTCCTCTCACTTTCTTCCTCTACCCATTTTGATGAGAGAACAGAAGAGACCATACTTTCATAGTGAGTTTTCTTTGAGGTCATCACAATTTACTTTTTTTAGACAGAATCAGACTTCAGGTTTCTTTGAACCATGCACATTGTTTTTTTACCTAAAGTTGTTCAGAAGTCAGCGTTTTAATGGGAACTCATTTAATTTAAAATAAATTGATCAATTAATAGAAGCATCTGCTGTGTTTAATGAGAGTTCTTCATTCCTTTCCTACGTGAGGAATACTGGAAACAGGAAAAACAGCAAGGGTATTTTGGTCTAACAGTAGAAAAAAATTTGAAAAATATTCATGGATTCCACATAGTTTTACATAAATCTTCTGAAACTAGACAAGGGAAATATTTATATTCATAGTACTGTTAATGGAATAACACCCTCTTTAGTAAAATAGTTTGTGTGATAGGATATTCTTCCTGTGCATACCTAAAGAAATTTTTATTTTACACATTTAAAAGCAGTCTCTTCCATATCCTGTCTATACTGAATCCTGAATACACAAGTTTCTGACATTGCAGGTAATTTTTCTTTCTTTTATGTTTGCATTTTCTGTACTCATTTCAGGTTTACTGGGAAATATGTAGTGAATCTGACATCACAGGTGACTTTCTTGAGACAGCGGGATCTGTTGTGATTGCTGATCAGCAGAGTACAGCTGAGATAATTATTTACCTGTTACCTGATGATGTTCCAGAACTGGATGAAAACTATGAGGTGAAGCTGATTGCAGTGGAAGGTGGAGCAGATTTAGACCATGAGAAAGGCGTTTCAAAGATCACAGTGTTTGCAAATGATGATCCTTATGGAGTGTTTGCCCTGTACTCTGATCAGCAGTCAGTATTGGTAGAAAAAACCTTGGATCGATATGTTCAGGTTAATGTAACTCGGCATGCTGGGGCATTTGGAGAAGTGATGGTCAAGTACCGTGTCATATCCCTTCATGAAGAAGCACTAATTGAACCTGAGAATGAGGTGGGATTCCTCACAATAAAGGATGGTGCCAGCTTTGGAGTAAAAAGAGTGCCAATAAGCAACCAGGTGTGTCCTACTCTTTTAGCTCCTGTGATATCTATTGTTTTTATTTGTTTCATCAGAATACAAATAAGATAAAAAACTCTCACTAGTATCAGCTGTGAAGAAGCAGAAAAGAGAGTTTTGGTGTTATGAATTTCCTGTTTATGGAGTAGAACTGGGTTTGAAAATCACATTTTCTGATAATAATTGCAAAATCACTGCTATGCATGTGTTCAAATATTTAATGTTTCTTTACATTGTTGCTTTGTGTTACTATCAGTTCAATATTTTATTATTATATGTATGCAGATATTTTCTCAAGTTTCCCTTTTGGGTTGTAAATAGTGATCTGTCATTTGTGACTTGTGAAGCAGAAGATAAATGCACCTGCAGTCCTTTGTGTTTCCTGGCTGTTTATCATTATTATCACAATCTTACATCCACCCTTACATGCTCTTACAAACATCACAGATATTTTTAACCCCAAGGATTAAAATCAAGTTAAGGCCCACTGCGTCAGATGCAACTTTTTAAAATGGCAATAGTGGCTTTAAAAATTCACTTTCCGTCAAACTGTCGGCGGATTACTTTCACAATATTGGTGGCTTAACTGTAATTCTTTTGAGAAACATAATCAACAAAACACTTGTCTTGAAAATGCTGCTTTTTTGTATGTAAGCCGAACAAAATCTGCAGATTGTTCTGTTAATTATTTGAACTGTTGGATAACATGGTTTTAGTGGAATTAAATTTCTACCTTTTTAACTAAATTCTCTCTCTCAAAGGCATTTATTTCACTGGGCTTGAATTTTACTCTGGAACTGACTAATGTAAGCCTGGTTAGGGGACATGCCAAGGATGTGCCTAAAATATTAGGAATAGCAAAGTCTGCTTTGGTGCTTATTCCTGAGGAAGCTGCCAATTCACAGGTAAGTAGCCTGGTTGTGGTGTCATGTTCACAGCACAGAAGAAAGGTACGCTTCATTACATACGATACCTCTTATAAGAACTCAGTGAAGTTTTCATTGTAATCAATATGACAGAAAGTATTTTTCCTGTTATTACTTGCGCTGTATGTCATTCTTTCCTCTGATACAAATTCTTATATAAATGTTTTAATATACTTGGAAAAGGCCTCTTCATCTATAAAATGTAAGTAGTGTAAATATTTACATGAAATGGGAGTTCTAAGACTTAAAGGAAAATAAGTAAATCTGAACAATGTAGTTTCTATAAGTACAACAACCCCAAAGCAGATATTAGCATGTATTCAGTATTATGTGCAAAAAGAGATGGAATCTATGCTGGGTGTTAATGCAGATGTCAGTAATCATTGAGTGATAAATTTTCCATTTGTCTATTTTGTATGAGAGTGAGAAATGGTAATTTGCCTACTTTGATATGGTATGTGTGCTACCATCCCCTTTTTTTATGTCAGGCAAAGGTAATAGCATGATGAGGTTTTAACTCTTAAATTTTATTGAAGTTTTTACTTAATGATTTTAATTATCTTGAAGCATTGTTCTGGTTTTTAATTTGCAATGAAACTTAAGTCAAATATACACTGTTTACAGTGTATTTCAGTGTATATTTCTGTATACACTGTTTACAGAAAGACTATTATATACTATATACTACCATATATCCAGTTATCATTGCTCTTAGAATATGCAAGTTATCTTCACTTCTGTTTGCTACTCAGAGAAAAAGAAAAGTAGATCACAGTAGCAAGAATAATTTTGTGAACAATGTCATGGGGCAGCCACTTACTTTTAACTGGATACACTATTAATAAGTTATTTTAGACCTATGTATATGTATATATATATGGAGAGAGAGAGAGAGAGAGAGTGTTACTGTTATTACCTGTGAATACTGAGGGCAGGCTCAGGGCAGGTTTGATTTATTTTTCTTCTAAACAATAGACACAGATTGCTATACTCACGGTTTTCAGTACTGAAATGTCACTCATACTTGTTCCTTTTCCCTGCAATCTAATTGTCAGAAATCTAAAATTTACAAGTATTATTAAAAAGCTGTGAAGGAAATATATATATATTCCTATGTACATTGATACATACATTTATCTATACGTATGCATCCTTATTGTAAGATGCCCATTTTACAAATTGTACTTCACATATGTTATCGTCCATTTTTATTCCATTTTCTGATAAAATCTACTATGTTTCCACAGGTTGGCTTTGAATCTGTGATATTACGACTTACAAACATTGTAGCAGGGACAGGCCATGCTGTCATAAGCAGAAGAGGAGTTTATGGTTCTGTAATAGTTAACTGGATTTCAGGATATCCACCGGCCCTAGTCACTGACTCTGTTAAACTAGGCAACATTACTCCTCCATTTGGTGAGTAGTTGCAATGTACAGCTACAAGGACAACAGCTATGACAGTTGCCTAAGTAATGATACCACCTTTTAGTTGTTTGTACCTCTACATGTTTCCTTTATTAATAAAGAGTCATTAGAATGAAATTGTGTGATCCAATTTTTATCTGTAAGGGATGTATTTACTTTACAAGAAAAAAAAACCAAAACTTTTTTTCATAGACACAGTGCTATGCCCCTGAAGGACAGCTTTATATAGGAAAAATCCTTATCATGAAGATTTCTTCTCCCTCAAAGGAGTGGAATTTTGACTCAAGTCTCTATGTCAGTATATTCCCAGGTAAAAAGAGAATTCCTGTTTAGTGATTTTGATTTGCTCCATCGTTCTCCTTTCAGGTACTGTTGTATTTTCCTCTAGGGAGGAAAGTAAAGTGATTTCATTTCAGGCTACTCCAAGCCTAAATAAACCTGAGACATTTGCCATCACTTTAACAGCAGTGCACAGCCATGTGTCTGGTGGGGCTCGCCTGAGGTAAGGATATTACTTAGACTTTTGAGTTGCACTGATGCTGCAAGAATTATGACATGTATAGAGGTATATACCTCATACATAGCCCTATTAAATTATAGGTTGCTAGCAAATTGTAGTTCCTTCTTTGATAAATTTGTATGTCTTGTCTCACATGGAAACAAATATCAATACTGCAGATCTGGTCTGACCAGAACTAAGGCTTTTCTTCAATTCCAGTATGTTTTCTGGCATTGCGATCTAGGGTGCCTAGAATGCTTCTAGAATGATGGAGGCAGTTAGGAAACTGAGCAACCAAAATCAACAGTTTTAACCAGAAAGCTGAAGAATGAAATAAATTCTGTCAATTTTCAGTGTCCCTAAAATTCCATACTTAGATCTTAGATGACAAACATTATTTAAAAAAAAACAAATGAAATAAGAAATGCTCTAAAAATGCCCAATTTATATTGAACACCTGTTTTATTCTTAAAAATTAAAACATTACATTCAATGTTTTTCATCTCCCTTAAGTTGTTATCTGTTCTTCAAACTATTTTCAGTCTTCCTTATTGAAGATGAAAGTGTATTAAAAAATGGGCATAGAGTGACACTGTATGGAGAAAGGTATTGGCTTCACCATGTTAAAATTTCACTGGCAAATCTGAAGGAAGTCAGGAGTGAGCCACATGCCTAAATTCCTCAAACTGACCCTTTCTCCTAGGCTTGTCCATCCTATGGACTCGAGTCCTCAAGCACATGTTTACTCTGCAAGTCAAATACCTTAAGTGTACTAGAGTAACCTTTCCTAGAAAACTTAAAACTGCATCCCACAAGAAGTAAAGCTCACTTTGAAGTTTTGGCTTCCTTCGTGGTGGAAGCGTCTCATGTGTTAGCCAAATCCACTCACTGTAATTGTGCCATTTGATAGCCTCTGGCTTTGAATAATGGGTCAGTTCTAGAGAGAAGGGAATGACACAAGATTTAGCAGAGTCAGTCTAATATTTTGTAATAAGAAGGGGATATATTTAACAGGAACAAAGTCAATCTGAAACTGATACTGATAACAAGGCTGAGATCTGGAAAAAAAGTACTTTGATTGATATTGTAAAGAGGCAGTATTTCAAAGCCTTACTGTATATTTTAAAATAACCTCCTGTCCTTCTCTATCTTTCTGGCTAAAACTGTAGACCTGCTAGCATCTGTCTACTTCACAGCCTTCCCTTGGTACAGGAGGTTTGTTCAGTGTTTAAAACTGGTATTACTTGTAGTGGCTGTATTATATTCCTGCGTTATGTCCACAGTAGGAAGACCTACTTTCCTTTGCCTCTCCATTTTCTCAGGAAGACCATATTTTTCTTATCATTTATTCAGTATCCTGGACTGACTTAGGATGCATTAAGCCTGTGGAGGGCTGTTCATTCCAAATATTGCAAAAGCATTTTTAGGGAACTTCTTTATGTCTTGCTTTGTATGGTTCCTATTTCTTCCCTCTACATATTTTTAATCCACTTTCTTACAGCCGTCATTGATTGCTCACTGAAAATTATTATGCTTTATTGTTCTACTTCTCATTATTCATATTTCCTCTGTCAATTTGATATCATTTCTGTTTCAGATCAGGATTTACAATAGCTGAAATTGAGCCAATGGGGATCTTCCAGTTTGACCTTAACTCAAGATCAGTTTCAGTTGAAGAAGATATCCACGCAGTCAGATTACATGTTCAAAGATTGTTTGGTTTTCAAAGTAATCTCACTAAACTGACGTATCAGACCATTCCAGGAAGTGCCAAACCACTAGAAGACTTTATACCCATCTACAATGGAGAGCTTATGTTTTCATATTTTCAGACAAGTGCAGTGATAGAAATATCAATAATTGATGACACTGTGTCTGAAATACAAGAATTTTTTCTTGTAAATTTGACTTCTGTGGAAATTCTGGATGTTCAGCCAATGAACCTTGACTGGAGTCCCCGTCTGAATCCAGCTTTCAGTGTTGCAACAGTTAATATCCTGGCTAATGATATTCTTCATGGAATACTAAGTTTGGGGCCAGAGTTTATTTATGTTGAAGAAGATACAAACAACAATACCTCCAACACAGCAGTGCTTCAGATCAGAAGGACCAAGGGATTTACTGGTGATATTAAAATAACTGTTAGAACCTTTGGGGGAGTGAGTGCACAGAGTGGAGTAGATTTGTATCCTTTTGGAAATGTTTATGGAAAATCAAACTTCACATGGGCAATGGAAGGGGAAGATTTTGAAGAACAGACAGTCTCTCTGACTTTGCTGGATGGAGAAAGTGAAAGCCAGGTGTCCATAAAAATTTTTGATGATGATGAGCCTGAAGGACAGGAATTGTTTTATGTTTTCCTCTCAAATCCTGAATATGGAGTTCAGATTGTGGAAGGAAAGGATGAACATGGATTTGCTGCTTTTGCAACAGTAATTATTGAAGGTAATATTATTTCCCCCAGGAAATTAGTAAATATATTTGACTTAAATAACAGTAAATAACTGTATGTTCTTTTAGCAAATTTCATGTAAAATTTGAATTCTATATAATAATAAGCAGGTTATTCTATTCCCAAATCTAAAGTTTTCCAGACCAGAGGAAGTATCTAATGTACGAAGCCCATTTATCATCCCTTAGAAATGTAACTCAAAATACATCTATATGTGCTACTTATCTCTGTTCTTATCCTTTATGAAGGGAGAATGCTGAGTGTAAGTGTTTGTGTTGAAGATGGAGTAGCATTGCAGGCTCATTTGTTTTTTTCCCATTTTTCTTGTTCCAACCCTTCCTCCTGGGACATGAGGTTCCCATTTCAGTAGATCCATGACTCCAAATTCAAAGAATAAGTGGGATACTTTATGATACAGACCTGTGACTATGAGAAGAGTCACCAATGAACTATGGTATGAAAAGGAAAGTGTCCAAGAAGAAACTGTTATAGAACAGCTGGGCTTCCATTGTTTGTTCTCAGTATTGCACAAATGATCCTTTCTCACAGTACTGTAGTGCTGCATTCAGACCAAATATTTTGTATGATAATTGTAAATGCTGACCACTTCTTGGGAGTTTGTGGCACAAAAGGATCACTGCCTTTTTGCTTGCTTTGTTTCTAAAGACCAGATGATTTGTATTTTGCCACTTAAGGTACTTTGCTTTCTCAAGTTCGAGAATGCTTTAAGCTTTTTTTTCTTTTTCTTTTACCTTGTTTTCCCTTTTCCTAACTTAGTCTATGAAATATGATTTTGTTAAAAAAAAACGTCATGGGGTATTTGAATACAGGAAGACTTAGTTCCTACTGAGACCATAAGATGACCTAAAAGAGGAGAGACATAAAAATTTACTGATCCATTTTTTAAATAATGCATTATGGCAGCAGTGCTTGATGGGAGACAGTGAGTATAAGTTGAAGTGAGATTTAGCCTGCATATTTTTTTCTATTGAGTACAGAGAGGCAGTGGCACAGGTTGCTTGGGGAGGTTGCATGGTCTCTCTCCATCCCTGGAATTTTTTAAAGCCCCAACTAGACAAACCTCTGAGCCATCTGGTCTGGTTTCAGAGCTGATTCAGCTTTGAGAAGGCTGTTGGACTAGAGACTTACAGGGCCCTTTTAGCCTGAATTGTGTTGGCATTTGGTCACATGTATTTCACGTACTTCATATTTTTAAGTCTTTCATTTTTTTCAATGGATGGAGTGTGTACAGAGTACAAAAAACAGTTTCTGTTTTCATTCTTTGCTACTATTCAGTTCATACCTGCAGTGTAGTCATCCTCTGCTTCTGGGGATGGAGGACAGGAATGGGCATACATAGTCACCAAAGAAGAGCTTTTCTTTCAGTCACTGTGCTACTGTGAGAAAGTGATGTCAGAGCTCCAACTTCCCCTAGCTTTTAGTTATCTGTCTAGCTTACCAGCTGAATATAAACCAATCTTAACTGTAATATAAATTAAGTTTTAGAAAGAAGTTGGGAATTGCAACAACTTTTAGGCTAACTCAATTTTAGGCTAAACAAGAAAGTAAGGTCCAACATTACTGGGATTTTTGTGTATTTAGATATTCTTAAGAAATCAGTGTGGGTATTGAGAACTAGGATTAAGCTGTGCTGCTGGATGAGTCTGTGAAGCAACCAAGACTGTATACAAAAACAGATCATATGAAACACTTTCCCTTCATGTGCATTGGCATGGTAGAATTTACCATGGAAGTAACCAGTCCCCTGGGTATGCACATTAACTGCAGAAGTATGTTTATAGGCACAGGCTGGAATTTGGTCTTGTATCGAATCCCACAGAAATGTATTAATGTGTTCTAGAGTTATTCCCTCAGTACAAAGTGTCCGTACAGTTGGAACATGAGACAACACATTAAGCAGAAGGGTCAAAGCATGTACCTGCATTTAAGTGTATAGATAAATACCATAGGTTAAATACTTGTGCATACATATAAGCAAACACACAGTTTCTGTTCATCTTACTATATATATTTACATTTAGTAAGCACTGGGGTGGAAGTAGATTGCTTTTTCAATTGCAGAGTAAAGCCGTCACTACCTGCAAGGAGAAATCCTTTAGAAGCAAGATCTGATTGGGCACTGCAAAGACGTTTATTTCCCCTCATTAACACCGGGATTTTTTTATCTTCCACTGGTGTTTTTCTGAAGTTACTTACATTCCCCTGAGAAAAATGTGGTGTTTTGCAGCTCACTAGTTCCACACATGGAATTAAAGATGCAAGAGAAAAGCTGATGTAATAATCTGTGAAAATGGATGGCTGCAACAACATCCTGGATAGGATGAATAAGAAAGCTTAAGTTATGTCATTGGAAGCTCATCTTTATCCCATTACCTACTGTTTCAATGCTGTTCACCTAGGCATATGTTGAGGCCCATTTCTGTTCAGACAGAATTTTTAAAGATTTCTCATAAACATAGCTGGAGTGATTATCTCATAAAGGCACTGTAAGCAAGGTTTTTGACACTGATCTGGAGATTACTGTAACACCTAGTCTCTTGAAGCCAAGGTACAGAGAATTCAGTCAGTTTGTTGAATATTGCTGAAAATACAAGCTTACATGCAAAAATGCTGCCAGGACTCTCATAAGGAATTTACTTTCAAAAATAGTTGTTATTATTCTACTGATTAAAATAAAACTAAGAAATGCTAATATTTGAAATTCTAGAGTGTAAATTAAGAACAGAAGTATTAAGAGAATTGAGGTGCCCCTAAATAGTACTTTGCAGCATGCTTTTGATACCTGACTGTTTGGGTTTTTAGCGGTTGTGCATATTAAAATTATAATTTATTCCCAGTTTAACTTTCTTGCTTACTACTTTCATGGACTATTTCCTACACAGGAAGTGATCTCCAGAATGGCATCCTGGGATTCATTCCAGAAGTGCAAAGTGGCCTGGTACTTGATGAAGACTCGGAAAAGAGAGAGGTGCTGCTGACTGTTACACGGCAATCAAACAGGTGCAGGCAACAGCTGATTCCAGTGCTCTTCCCACACTCTGTACACTCTGTAATAAGCTATCTTGAATCACAGGAGCTACTGTTAGTGGAAGAGGTTTTCATTATAGAGTTTTATAATAAGTGTTTGCCTCTCAGCTTTTTTTTTTTTTTCAGCCTTTAATAATGTCACAGATTTTGGCAAATGGGCATTTAAGTTGTGAATATAATTAGGTCTGTCACTGTATTGGTATAAAGCAGAAACAAGAAGAATCTCAAATGCTTACCATTTTATACTGTAAGTCAGCAAGTGTGAAGATTTTGGTTAAGGTAAAGTATTTGCACTGCTAAAGGTGTAACTCCAGTTCTCACCTCTCTATGTAATGTAAGTAGCTATGAATACTACAAGGAGCAACTAAGAAGTTATGTAAGTGCCAGTATGCTTAAGTCTTTACTTCTTTCCTAATTAGTACTTATATCTGTTGTACATTTATGTGTACCTTAAAGAAAAATGCTCAAGTATGGTAAGTTGCTTACACTTACAGGAAAGAAAAATTCTACCTGGCTTTCCAGGCCAATAGTTACTGTAGTATTAATAAAAGTACTTGGGCACATCCCTGCTTTCCAGGCACCAGTGTCTCTTATTCAGATAATTGCATGTTATCTGAGACAAAAATTCAGAAGAATCTGGGTTCCCATAATTACTTTATTTTCTTCTTCTGTTACTTTTCTTTTATAATCTAAATAGATTTTAGAGGAAGAAATTTAAACAAAAAGAGCTATTTTTTTAAATTGTAAAGCAGTTGATTCCCTAATGATTAGTTTTAAATAACAACATAAAATGTATGTTATGTCTGTGGTTTATGTTTCCTAAATCGGTTGTGCCCTCCTTCAGTACATGCATACTCTTCTGTTTTGCTTATAGAGCTTTTGAAGATGTGAAAGTCTTCTGGCGTGTGACCTTTAATAAAACAGCTGTTGTCCTTCTGAAGGATGGTGTGAACTTGGAGAATGAACTTGTATCTGTGCTGGGAGCCACGACCTGCATAGCAGGTCAAACAATGTGCAACATCTCCATTGAAATAAAACCTGATCATGTAAGTAATTATTGGTCATTTATGTACAGCATTGAATTGCAATTTATCAAGATGAAAAAACTCCTCCAATCCAGAGGAACTGATATTTAGTTTGACAATAGTAACTTGATACCTGCTCAGTTTCTCTGGAACGTGTTTATTTATAGGCTTGTACTGCCTCCATTGTGACTAGTAAAATTTTGGGAAGGAGGTAAGTATTTAGTTTGGAGAGTAAAATGCAGATCTTAGATTTTTATATAACATATATAAAAAAGAATGTAGTTGTTTCAGTGAAATGTTTGTTCATACACTCTTATCCTTCACACAGTAAGTTTTTCATCTATCAAAGCATTTCTTAGGGTGGTTTATGGAAAACATATTCTGTAAGTAATATCTCATTCCACAAAAAAACCTTTGAGTCTAACTTGTGTGTAATTTTATTTTCCTAAATCTAGCACAGTGATCTGTGAAAACTCATAGAACTGCATAAGAATCTCTGAGTGTCTAAAAATCTGTCACTGCTCACATCCACCTTGTGAATAGTGAAGTTCAGTTCAGGAGTCATCATCCACTAAATTGCATTTGTCAGTTGGGTATGTCTAAGTCTAACAACCTTGTGAGACCCAGCTGGCACTATAAAATACAGACATGATTGTATTAACACAAAGCACAGTATTCAGTCATTTTTATTGAAAAGAGAAGGAAAAAATATTTTAGTGCGAATACTCAGTAGTTGAAGTAATCCGTTAAGAAAGGAAGGATTAATGTTTGCCATTCTTTTAAAGTTGAAGAGTTTTAAATTTTCTAAGAAATCATCCTAGCATCCAGGCTAGTGGCAAAGCCAAGATTTGGACAGTGGAAAAGGACTAGATGGGAAGATTTCCATGTTTTTTCTGTCTCAGTTGTAGAAAATACTGCAAGATGCTGTATGTGGGAAACCAGGATTTCCATTTAGGAAGCAGCATGCATTCCCTTAGTTCAAGAAGAGGGCCATTTCCCTTCTCCATCTTCAGATGTTATCTTTACATTACAGAGCCAATGAATACATGTATAGGGCACAGGCTGCCTTGCTGAGTAAACTGAGATTATGAACCTCTTTAGCCCACAGAAGTTATATCAGTATTTAATGACAGCAGTGCAGAAGCTGCAGAGACATGCAGTTGTGCCACATGAAGCACAAGCCTGTGCCACTCTAGCAAGTGCCAATGGAAGGCTAAAGCTCCCCATTCATTCCAGTAAAATTGTCTGTCATTTGTCAAGAACATTTCATTCAAAAAATTACTTAGAAATTTAATTGAAAATGTATGCTATTTGTCCCTCCAAATATTTCCTAATTCTTCTTCCAGTTCTTCTTTCATAAGTTAGCAGATAAATTAGTAGTAAATACATTAAAAAATGATGAAATAATAAATACATTAAATAAGTACTTTACGTTTTTGTAGGATACATTCCAGCTTCTGTAAGTTTTACTTAGTCAGATGTACTGATTTTATTAGCTAAAATCCTAGAATTAAAGTAGGATTTCCAAAAATTCAGAGCTGAAACACAAAGCTTTTTTATGTAGTGGGTTGACCCTGGCTGGATGCCAGGCATGCACCAAAGCCTCTCTATCTCTCCCCTCTGCCGCTGGGCAGGGGAGAGAAGATATAACAAAAGATTTATGAGCTGAGATAAGGACCAGGAGAGATCATTCACCAAACACCATCATGGACAAAACAGGTTCAAATTAGAGATATTAATTGAATTTATTACTAACAAAATCAGAGCAGGATAATGAGAAGTAAACAAAGACCTTAAAACACCTTCTGCATCCCCATGGGCAGCAGTTCTCCATAAACTGCTGCACCATGGTCATCCTTCCGTAGGGTGCAGTCCTTCAAGGACGGGCTGCTCCAGTGTGGGTCCCCCACATGGTCACAAGTCCTACCAGGAAGCCTGCTCCAGTGTGGGCTCCTTTCTCCATGAGTCTACAGGTCCCTGCCAGGAATCTGCTGGAGTGTGGACCACCCATGGAGTCATAACTTCCTCTCAGGTATCCCCCTTCTCTTGCAGGGAGCTCCTCCATGGGCTGCAGGTGGATCTCTGCATTCCCATGGACCTCCATGGGCTGCAGAGGTACGGCTGCTTCACCATGGACTGCACCATGGGCTGCAGAAAAATCCCAGCTCCAGCACCTGGAGCTCCTCCTCCCCCTCCTTCTTAACTCACCTTGGTGTCTGTAGAGCTGTTCCTGTTATGTGTTCTCACCCTGCTCTTCTTTGGCTGCAATTACATCTGCATAATAACAGGTTTTTTACTTCTTAAATCATTATCACAGAGGTGTTACCACCATTTCTGATTGGCTCAGCCATGGCCAGTGGTGGGCCTATCCTGGAGCTGTCTGGCATTGGCTCTGCCAGACATGGGCAAAACTTCTGGCAACTTCTCACAGAAACCACCCCTGAAACCTCCACCACTACCAAAACCTGGCCATACAAACCCAGTACAAAAAATAGTAAAAACCCCCAACTTTCTTCAATTATCATCATTTTTTATAATGCTATTTTCTTGTAAAGAATGACTTCTTTTTTCTTTTCCAAGCTTGCTACTTGACAAGTGCATGCAGTCGGTCCAAATAACATCATTCCAATGATTTCTGGAATCTTAGTAATCAGGTGTCTATTTTTAAACATTACATTTGTGTTGTAGGTACAAAATCAAAGATGAGGCAGAATGTCATCTTGTAAACTTAACACTGCTACCTCATTTTCAATGAAGGTTCCATGACCTGTATTTTCAGAGTGACATATTTCTCTATATGTGAAACATCACAAAAGTCTATCAAATAGTATTCTCTAAGCTCTGGGGTTTTCAATAAATGCAGTTAAGTGTGCAAATCTACTGAGATTTTAATTTCTTGTAAAAATATGCATAAATATATTAGTGTTTAAATGCTAAGGTTCTTTGTAAAATGTTTTTCAGAACTTTAACTAAGTTCAGTACTTGAATACAGGCAAGTTAATTAATTGGATTTTCAGAATTGCATACTTACTTCTGTGCAGTTTTTCCCAAAGTGAGTAGGTAGTTACCAACCTTTTTGTAAGGTAAAAAAAAATGAAAGCGCAAATTCTTCATAAGTTGTACATCTATGTAAATCCATAATCTGGAATATGGCACTCTTGGAGAGTTTACTGTCATTTATGTCACATTTATAGCCACAATGTGTGCACTATTTAAATAGCTACTTTAATGCAATAAGTTCCACGTGAAAACCTGGGATTTAATTAATGTGTCTGACAGAGTGGTGCCCATTGCAGTATTGTTTTTAGGCTATATTTTGTTGTATTTATTGCATATTTCAGGAAGCATGCTTGTGATAAGTGTTATTAAAATGATCCAGTGTGCGTACAAAGTAATATATAAACATTTATTTAAAGCTGAAAGTTATTAGTAGATCTTATAATGATATGAAAATCATCCCTCACTTACAGGTACCGGAATTTGAAACTTATATTTTTGTTGAGCTGTATGCTGTAAGCACAGGAGCTGCTTTGAACAACAGTGCCAGATTTGCTTTTATAACTGTCCTGGAAAGTGATGCTCCTCATGGTTTAGTGTATTTTGCTGTGGGATCTCGATTTGCTGTGGCTTACAAGAAAACAGCTTTAATCAGTCTGCAAGTTCTTAGAGATTCTAGTACATCAATAACCACAGTGGTTAGCTACAGCATGCAGGTAAGACTTACTGTACTTTAATTTATTTTTATATCTTTTTCTGATCTTTAGGAAAGCAGACTTGCAGCTCTTCAGGGAGAGAGTCAGGGGGTTCCCTGGGAGACTGTCCTCAGGGACAAGGGAGTGGAACAGAGCTGAGAGATCTTTAAGAACGTCTTCCATAGAACACAGGAGCTAGCAATCCCCAGGAGCAAGAAATCGGGCAATGAAGGCAAGAGACTGGCATTGCTGAGTCAGAGCCTGCTGGTCAAACTAAAAAGAAAGAAGCAAATGTACAGGCAGTTGAAGCAAGTACAGGTGACCTGAGAAGAGTATAGAGATGGAGTGTGAATGTGTAAGGAAGGCCAAGGTGAAGCTGGAAGTGAACCTGGCAGAGGACACAAAAAATAACAGGAAGGGCTTCTATAAGTATGTTAACTAGAAAAGGAAGGTCAAAGAAGGTGTTTCCCCCGGATAAACAATGCTGGAAAACTGGTAACAATGGATTAATAAAAGGCTGATGTACTCAACAACTTTCTTGCCAGTCTTCACTAGCAGCCTTTATTCCTACACCTCTTAAGTGGATGGACAGAAGGATGGGGCATAGGGGAGCAAAGTCCCTCCCACTCTAAGGGAAAATCACGTTCGTGACCACCTGAGGAACCTGAATGTACACAACTCTATGGGACCCAAAGAGATGCATCCCAGAGTCCTGGGGGAATTGGCTGATGCAATTGCCAAGACAGTCTCCCATGTTATTTGAAAAATCTTGACAGTCAGGTGAAATCCTAAGTGACTGGAAAAAGGGAATTATTATACCCATCTTTTAAAAGGGAAGGGTAGAAAGAAGGACCCTGGGAACTATCAACCATTCAGCCTCCCCTTTGTGCCTGGGAAGACCACAGAACAGATCCTCCTAGGAGCTCTGCTAAGGCACATGGAGAACAGGGAGGAGATTAGGGAGAGCCAGCACAGCTTCACCAAGGGCAAGTCCTGCCTGACCAATCTAGTCGGCTTCTATGATGGGGTGACTGCATCAGTGTACAAGGGAAGGGCTACAAATGTCATTTATCTGGACTTCGGTAAAGCCTTTGACACGTCACCCACAACATCTGTCTAAACTGGAGAGATGGATTTGATGTTGGATTCGAATGGACTGTTATTTGATGGATAAGAAAGTGGTTGGATGGTCACATCCAGAGGGCCGTAGTCAATGGCTCAGAGTTCTGATGGACATCAGTGACAAGTGGTGTCCCTCGGGGATCTGTACTGGGACCAGTGTTATTTAATGTCTTCATTAATGGCGTGGATGAAGGGACCAGGTGCACCCTCAGCAAATTTGCAGATGACACCATCCTGAGGGATGGAATGCCATCCAGCGGTACCTGGACAGGCTCAAGAAGTGGCATCTGGGAAACTCATGAGGTTTAGTAAGACCAAGTGCTGGTGCTGCCCCTGGGTCAGAGGGACCTGCAGTACAGGCTGGGGGATGAACGGATCGAGAGCTGCCCTGCCCTGAAGGACATGGAGGTGCTGCTGGGTGAGAGGCTGGCCATGCCCTGGCCATGGGCACTTGCAGCCCAGAAAACCAGACATGTCCTGGGCTGCATCCAAAGCCCCATGGGCAGCTTTGGAGGGAGCGGATTCAGACCCTTCTGCTCCGTTCTGCTGGGACCCCACCTGCAGAGCTGCCTCCAGCTCTGGGGTCCCAGCAGAGCAAGGACCTGGAGCTGTTGGAGCAGAACCAGAGGAAGCCACTCAGTTGATCAGAGGGATGGAAGGAGAAGCTGAGAGAATTGGGATTGTTCAGCCTAGAGAAGAGGCAGCTTTGGGCTGACCCGTTGCAGCCTTCCAGTACCTAAAGGAAGCCTATCAGAAAGTTGGAGAGGAACTTTTTGCATGTAGTGACAAGAGAAGAGGGAATGGCTTAAAACTGAAAGACAGTAGGTTCGGATTAGACATTAGGAAGAAATTCTTTATTGTGAGGGTGGTGAGGCACTGGCAAGAAAAGGTTTTGGATGCCACATCCCTGGAGGTGTTCAAAGCCAGGTTTGATGGAGCTCTGAGCCACTGGTCTGGTGGAAGTTGTCCCTGTCCACTGCAGGGGCTTTGGAACTAGATGGTCTTCATGATCATTTTCAACCCAAATCATTCGTAGAAGCATAGGTTTTATTCTTAATTTTATAATTAAATAATTGGTCATTCTTTGAAGTAAATATGACTGTAATTAGCATTTATTTTAGGAAACAGTCAAACATTTGCTGGGCATAGCTTCTTAGGTTTTCCATTAGTAAAAGACCCTTTTCTCATTGCATTGTCAGGAATGGGGTTTTTTAGCAGTTTCTTCCAGTGGCCTCAAAGAATGTGGTCAGCCAGGCATCTAATACATTTCTTTCTTTAATCTAAGGCTCTTGTGAGTCTTCAATTTTTGAGACTTCTTCATCCAAAATTAAGTTTTTATCCTGATGGATATGTATACAACATCCAGACAATACGAGACTTACTCTGTTAGGGCACAAACGTATTAATACCAGAACACACTTAGATAATGAGAGAGACATTTAATCAAATTTTATTCAATGTTTTTGGAATACTAAACAAGAAAATTTGTTCTTCTGATTGAAAATAGCAAGTGCTAAAGTAAATTTTTTTATCCCCATTTGTTTTTGAGATGTTTACATCTGTAGCACGAGACTCTTCTGTTGACACTTTTTTCTCTTAAATGCATTCCTCACTCATTGTTAGGAAGTTTCTCCTTTAGAAGATCTGCAAAAATATGATTCCTGCCACTTCCTTGGTATCTGTGAATCCAGCATCAGGGTACAGACTGCAAGATTCTTTCAAGTTTACCATCACATTGGAATAGTACTTGGCCTGATCTACTTTGAATATGTGTGATTTTATGCCTAAAATAATTATTTTGGGGGTGGTTTATCATATATTTACCCTTTATTAATAAAAGGTTCTGCATTCTGTTGTTATATTAAATGCATATCTGTTTTAACCACATAGGTTTACGTGGTGTTTCCATGCATTTATTATATAGTAGCTGGCCAGTGTTTCAGTTAGATTGTGTGGTAACAAATTTTCACACTTACTCCATGTAAAAATTCACTATAATTTAGCTGTTAAATGGAAAATAAATTGCTACTGCCCAGTGTGTATTTAAGCTAAAATATAGGGGGCAATCTCTTACCCATTTATAATTTTCATAACCAACCGTCTTTGGACATTTTTAGGTTTTGAGGGTGCATGGCCAAGTACTAAAGTATTGGTATTATTAGTAGTTTTAAAATAAGAGGCCACAGCAGACAGGAAGGCAGTAACTGGAAACTGATGTTTATCTCTTCCCTACAAAGGTTTCTTAGACATTGTTGTAGTCACTAGTGCTTTTATTACTACTTATTTCCGTTTCCTAGTTCTCAGTGAGAAGGGATAAACAAAAGGAAGCTTCTCCCTGCAATTTTCACAGGTGAAGTGGTCATGTCTAGAGCAATTTTGAACAGTTACATGCTGCATTGATTTACCAGATTCTCCAGTGAACTCAGAAAATGTCTGATTCATTCCATAAATAAACTCTACTAATAAAAGCTAAATATTTTCAAAAAGGGGTGTAGTATTTCACAAATAAAAATCCTCATTTTACTCAGTAGGAGACCTTTACTTAGGAGTTAGTATACAAGCTGCATTTATTAAATGAATGGACACTTTTGAAAAATCATACAGTAGAATAACAGCTCAGAAAGTTAGTTTTGTCTTAAGGAGAGTTTATTATATTACCAGATAAAATGTCAAGGTTATGGCAAGTGACAAAAAGAGCAAGACTTTGAAGAATGAAACAATAACTGCAAACCTCATGGAAGGTAAAAGTAGTGTTGCTTCACAAGGAAATAAGGCCAGGTAGCATTAATAGATAAATTCATTTATCTACCTTGCATGTGTATTCTATAGCATTTGCTTTCCCTTTGTATTAAATGGATTATTCATCTTTTAAGTATGTATTCTGGGACTAAAATACCATGAACTGATATTAATTTGGACACAGATTTCCAAAACCTTTGCTTTGCTTTTGTTTAGTTTTCTATGTATTTGTAATGCTTTTCTCTACCCTAAAATGAGGGACTTTGTGCTGCAGTTGCAGTCTTACATCAACTCTTCTGGAATTCACACATGTGCTAACATTTCTGTAGTATTTATTCACACAGAAAATTTTGTGGTTTTTGTTCTGGAAAAGAAAGAGTGGGACCTTGTTTACTATTGGCAATATATATAAGTCTTCTCCTAGGTTTGATGGATTACTAATTCAGGAAGATAATTATTTTAATTTAATTGTTTCTTCATTCATAACTGCTTTTTGAAAGAGGACTTATTTTTTACACATTTGTTTTTACCCATTTAAAGTGTGTTCTACAGCAGGTGGTTTTGAACAATTACATCTATCATAATGTTACCTAAAACTCTTCTGGTTTGTTTTAAGGAGCTACAAAAACCTGAACCTATTGGAAGGACCTTCATATCTCCAGCTGTGGCAGGACAAGATTTTGCCAGATCAGAAGGATTATTGACTTTTGAACATGGACAGAGAAATGCATTCCTGGATGTGACCCTGACTCCAAAGACAGGATCTTTAAACCCATTTCCTAAACGTTTCCAGGTTGTACTTTCTAATCCCACAGGCGGTGCCAGGGTAGATGACGTGTATGGTATTTCTAACATCACCATTGTCTCAGATTTGGACTCCTTGCCAGTTTGGGGACTGATTGATCAACTGCATCAGCCTCTTGATGACACCATTTTACACAGAATCCTTCAGAATCTGAATGTCAAAGTGGCTACAGAAACTACAGAAGAGCAACTTACTGCTGTGGTGCATATAATAGATAAGGTGAACACTTCCTGTTCTTTCTTAAATGACGAATGACATTAATTAGAGTATAACAACACAACGAGGCATATATATATATATATATATATGTACGTATATAACAAGGCAGATCACATCCACAGCAGTGACTCTGAAGCACAGACTGAAAAAGTAAAAGTAGAAATTGTGAAGTCCCACAATCAAAGAAGGAGTTTATCTGCCACTAGTTATGATGGTGGCAAGAAATCAGAAATCAAATAGGTTGAAATGAGCAATCAGTATTAATTTTGCATACATACCAGTAGCTCTAGATTTTCTACTGTGCAAAATTTTCCGTTTGGTGCCACAGTTTCATAGAGCTTATTATGTTTTCTTGACTCTTAGGCCACAATTTTGTTGCTTTTACGCCTGGCACAACACCTGCTCATATCTTTACAGCAGACTGCAGTCAACACACAAGCAAATCCTACCAGGGCCAGCTGGAGTCTGCTGTAGGCTTAACCAAGCATCAGTCTTTTTTCCTCCAGTAGCTTGTGCTTAAGCATTGCACTAAGTTCTGTGAAAATTATAGACTAGTTTTATGGTGTTCTGTCTCTTCTGGACTCGTGGAATAATGCACAGAAGCTGAAAAATTTCTAAATACCTTGATACAAAGTGTTATAACAATATCCATTCATTTTTGATTGTTGCCACAAAGAAAACAGAGAAAATAATGTAAAAAATTCTCAGGACTCAACAATCTTTGGTTTGTGAAAGAATGAAAAATGCCACATCCTTTCTTTACTAATCAAATTCCCTAGTAAGGATATGTTTATGTAGTTTTGACAGACTGTGTCTTACGCCTGGAGCAGTGATCAGGAGTTGGGAAAAGTATTTTGAACTTTCGGAAGGAACATTGGAATCACAGTGAAAATATCACTAAAACACTGAACATAAGGAAATATTACAAGCAGATTCCTTTGTGTAAAATGTTGTTTGATTTCTTCTCCTCTCATTAGGTTACAGGTGTAGGTGAAAAACTGTTACTAACTGGTAAAAGTAGAAGTCTTTTCTATGAGATACTCTGTGCTCTGGCTAGCCCAAAACGTGAGGATACACAAGGATATAGCTTGCTTGCTGAGGTGACTGAGAAGTTTGCTTTTTCTCTGTTGACTGGGATAAAGTGTGGATCACCAGGAGAAAGGTTAGTAAGCTTGAATTCATAATACGTTTTGTGAATACATGACATCTTACCAATAGAGAAAATCTAAACTACATTTTCAGAAGAGGGACTTCTCTACCATCTAGTATGTTACCCATATGTGAATGTGTTACACTATCATGATCTTATGAAGCGCTGTATCATAGTGCCAATACATAGTGCTTTGTATGATTGCGTGTCACTTAGAACCGGTACTTTGTTATGGGGTAGCTATCGAGCATGAGTCAGGAGATCTGGTATGTTAGATACTCACCTTTAGCTCAAATATTTCCTGGAAAAGTATTCATTATTCTTGCCAAGAAAAGAATATGTAATTGTATGATGCAGAGCTGTGTTCTAAGCCTTAGATGAAAGTTAGCAACCCAAAATTTCTACTGGCATTTTGTAATTTGTATGTGCTTGGTTTTGCTCACTTGAACATTGTTTTAAAATTTTTAAAGCTACTCATAGTTTCAAATTGCTATTTTTGTCTCCAAGCCCTTGTCAGGCTAATGGGCTGGGGAAATAGGTGACTGAAGAAAGAGATTATTCTTTTTTATGAGACAGATGGTTTTAAACACTGTGGTTTTCGTATTGACAATCTTTTAAACAACTGGTGGTTGAATGTGTGTTCAGTGTTTAGAACTTAAAAGTTAAAATTCTTTATTACAAGTTTTTTTTGCATCATCTGTTGAGAAAAAAAAAATAAAGCAAGATCATACATTTTAATGCCTCTCCTGTTTTTTAGACTCAGCTCTACATCAAGTTGTAAAGATGAGTGTTTTGATAACCTAGTTTACTATGGACAGATTTCAGTTACAGGTCATAAGGAACAAATCCCAGAAGGGAAATGGAGAAGCTGAAATACATAAAAATTCAGCCCTTTTTTTTCCACAGAAACTGAAACAGTGTGCCAATTAAACATCATAAGCCTAAAAATGCTGAACTCATAAAGTACTAACAAATCACAAGTACCTTTTAGAGTCATTATGTGATGAGTAGTGAAGCTTGGTTCTGCTTACCAGCCATATTGCTTTTCCATTTCTACAGAGGCAAAAATATCCTTGACAGCTGTCCATATATTGCAATAATGGCTCACAACTGGTTTCCTCAGCAAATCAATGGACACAGATTTAATGGAAAAGATGGGGATTCTATTCAAGTACCTGAACATTTACTAGAGGTCTCTCTAGTATTATCATCTCCTCAAGAAGAGAACTGTGAATCTGTACAGTTCACAGAATACAGCAGTCAGCAGTGGTTTCTTACTAGAGATAAAGAACTTGCCCTGAAGAACAAGGTTTGAAAATAATGCAATTTTTTTTCAATAATTTATTTTAACCTAGATATTGCTCAAAATACCACATATGTATTTAAAATAAAGTGAACATTTTTATGGTTGTCTGTGATTAAAATGAACACTGTGTTGAATCTTAATATTAAATTTATCTTTACATTGTACATGTTGTTTCAGGTTTTTTCAATGAGTTTGCAGGGTCAGAGTTCACTACCTTTGAAAGATAACAATGAAGTCATTTATCGTATTTATGCTAAAGGAAATCGGATTGTTCCACAGAAGTCTCTATGTCTCCTCTGGAATCAAGCTGCTGAAAGGTTATTTTATTACTGTGTTTAGTTTTCCAGTTTCTACCATGAATCCATGTATTTGTTTAAGATATAATAACTCCAGTTAAATAATTTGCAAGTATAAAATTGATCCATTTCATGTCTTTTTTCCTTAATTTTTCTGGCCATTTTACCAGTACATAAAACTTCTCTTATAATAAAACGAGTAGTTATTCCGGCTCAGATATTTCTCAGACTTCTGCCCCTGGCTTTTTTTCATCAAAATACCATTTAGATTGTAATGATGCATTAGGTTACAGTGACAGGCTATAAATCCCAGAACTGCATCAATGAATATGTTAATGGAATTGGAGATAATTGTGTTCTGTATCCTGTTGAAGTATAGTTGGTTTAGGTTCAATTTCATTAGACCAACTGGATAATACCAGCCTGCTGTTGATACAAACTATTTCTCTTCAGGAGGAGATGCACCAAATTTCCCTGTATGCTTTCCTTTAATCTGTGCACAATTTCCAGTAGAAATGGCTTAGGATATCATCTGTGGTATGCTTCACCCTTTTTCAAAACCACTTTAGCAATACTGAAAAAAAACCAAAACAAAACCTGAATTTTAGTTTCAAAGCAACAAATAGCAGTATAAAATGTTCTCCATAACAGGGTATTGAGCAAAGTTAAGTAAAAAACGATTTGAAAAGTCAGACAGACCTAGAAATCTGGCAGAGATTTTAAAAACATGGGCACAAAAATTCTCTAGTGAAAAAAATGTTAATACATTTACAAAGATTAAAAAAAACACATTAAAAAGCTATAAACAATATTTTAATCTCATGTAAATATGCTCTTCTGAGCACTACACATGAAAGATTACAGAAAACACCTATTGAATAGTTTAGGGAACTTGGTATTTCAGGAATACAACAAAAATTTTCAAGCCTGCTTACCATGTGAATTACACAAGTCCATTTCCAACTCTGTGAAACTTGTTTTGCAGCTGGCTGTCTGATAGCGGATTCTGCAAGGTGGTTGACGACAAATCAGATTATGTGGAATGCTCCTGTTCTCATATGTCCATTTATGCCGTTTATGCCCAAACAGATAACTTATCTTCATACAACGAGGCTTTTTTTTCTTCTGGATTCATCTGCATTTCAGGTCAGTTCATTTAAGACAGTTTTTCCGTTAATAATCACTGATGACCACTGATTGATGATTAACATTTTTGGTAGCTGATGACAATCTTTTTATTTAGTGGAATATTGACTAACTTCATGTCATTAAAAGTGAAATCTTGTCTGATATTTGCCCACTGACAAATTTTGCCACTGGAAAAAAATGTCAAGCATATAAATATCACAGAATCAACTAGGTTGGAAAAGATTTTTGAGGTCATCAAGTCCAACCTACGACCTAATGCCACCTTGCCAACTAGATGGTGGGACTGTGTGCCACATCCAGTCTTTTCTTAAACACCTCCAAGGGTGGTGACTCCACCACCTCCCTGGGTAGCCCATTCTAATCCCCACTGGTCCACCTTGTGGCACATAGGGACGGCCTGCTCCTATGCCTTAAAGATTTATTTGTTGAAGTATGTCCCTCCTTCCAGGACCCCTTTGTTTTTGAGGGCTGTTTCCCAAGGTACTCTCCAAAACAGCATCCTGAATTTCACCCTCTGAAAGTCTAGTGTAAAAGCTTTACTGAAGTTTCAACATCTTTGTTTCACTGAACATTGAAAACTTGTGGTTCTTTTCATGAATGTCATGGTCACTGTGCCCCAGATGGCCTCTGACCACCACGTCTCCCACCAGCTCCTCTCTGTTTGCAAACAGCAGGCCTAGCAGAGCCCCACCCCTGGCACGCTCGCTCACCAGCTGTGACAAGAGGCTCTCCTCCATACATTCCAAGAATCTCCTGGACTGCCTCTTTCCCACTGTGCTGAGCTCCCAGCAGGTATCTGGCAGGTTAAATCCCCTACAAGAACAAGGGCTGGCGATCTTGAAACACCCTCCAGCTGCTTGTAGAATAATGCTTATAGAATAATCTCTTCACTCTGCTTGGCTGGTCTATAAGAGACTCCCACCAGAATGTCAGCCTTGCTGGCCTTCCCCTGATTCTTACCCATGGTACTTGATCTTTTTGTCATTGATCTCCAGCTCCATGGTGTTGAGAGCCTCCCTAACATACAGAGCCACCCGCCCACCTCTCCTGCCTCACCTGTCTCTTGTGAAGAGCTTGCAGCCACCCACTGCGGCGCTCCAGTCATGCGAGTCATGCCGCCACATTTCTGTGATGATGACTGTGTCACAGCTTTCCTGCTGTCCCATGGCTTCAGCTCCTCTTGTTTGTTACCCATGCTGCCTGCACCAGTGTAAAGGCACTTCAGCTGGGCTGCTGACTTTACCCCTGACTCGGGCTTACCACCCTTGGGCTCATCTCTAGGAAGCCTGGTTTCATCCCCTTCCCTCTTCAAACCTGGTTTAAAGCCCTCTCAGTCAGCCCTGCCGACTCATGGGCTAGAACCCTTTTGCCTTTGTTAGACAGATGGAGCCCATCTGACTCAAGAAGGCCTGGTGCTGTAAAAATTGCCCATGGTAAAGAAACCAAAATTCTGATTACACCAGCCCTTAAACCATGCATTGATAACATGGGTTTTCCTGTTCCTTTCATTTTTCATCCCTGCTCCAGAAGGAACTGAGCAGAACAACACCTGTGCTCCTGCCCCATCAACCAATCAATCCAGAGCCCTGACATCCTTTTTAATGACCCTGGTACCCCCTTCTTGTAAACCTCATCACTGCCAATCTGGACAACCAGCAGTGGGTAATAATCAGAGGGCTGAATTATTTCAGGGAGTCTCCTGGTGATATCCCATACCTGGGCCCCAGGAAGGCATCAGACTTCACTGTGGCATGGGTCTGGTTGACATACAGGGCCCTCAGTTCCCCTCAGAAGGGAATCACCTACTACAACTATCCTTCTTTTATTCTTAATTCCTGAGGCTGTGATGCATCTGACAGACGAAGTGCAGGTGGAAGATTCTCCAGACAGATGTTTTTCTTTAGTGTCATCTGCCTGACCCTCTGGACCCAGGGCCTCGTACCCACTCTGTAAGGGCACCTGGGAGGGTGATGGGGGTCAGGAGGGAATTTTACAACCTCTCTGATTGGGTACCCATTTCCATTCCCCCCATCTGCTAGGTCTCCTCCTTCTGCCTGATGGTAAGAGGGTCAGGGCTCCTCTGAGTCCTGCTGAATTTCTCGCAGGTTTGCAAGGCTGTAAGTCCACAAGTCTATTTCTCTTTCACTCTCCCTAACACTCCTCAGCCTTCCCAGTTCTTCCTTAAGCCCTGCCACCAGACAGAGCAGATCATTCACCTGCTCACACCACACACAGGTGTCTTTTGCACTGTCCTCTGGTACTGCCCCCAAGCTCGGACACTCCCTGCAGCCAGGGGTCTGGACAACTGTGTCCTTGGGGGACTCTGCTTGGGTTAGCACACTTTGGCTGGCAGCAGCAGCAATGACTTTTGACCATTTGTAACCCATTGCCGGATCTAGTCAAGTTGGGGGAAAAACACCCCAAAAAACACAACCAAAACACACCCATCTAACATACCACCTACCGCCAGGAGAACAACTGCACCCCTCCTTTGCAAACCGCTGAGCAAACTGCCGTGCCACGCCCCTGTTTGCCTGGTCTGGGTCACCAGGCTCCCCAGAGCCGTTTAAATCTCCTGCAAATGGTCCTGGCACACCCCTTGATCGCCTGAGTGGCTGTTTCCCTGAGGTGCTTTAATGAAAAGAGATGTCATTCATTTGGGGGAAGAAACTTAAAAATCTTAAGTTCATCTGTGTTGCTAGCAGCAGTACAGTCATCCTCTTTGTCAAATTTTTTTGACCATTTTATCTGGAATTTACACTCAGAAGTAATAGCTTGGGGGAGATAGATTCCACTACACTCTGCTGCCTAACTGCTACCCAACACCTTGGGAAAAAACCCTGAAGAGTTCAACCTTTGAGGAACATGACTCTCTTTGTTAGCAGCCTCAACAGCCTAAGCCCCAAAATACCAGGCAGGAAGCAAGGGATCTAAATTCTAAACTCGACTTCTGAAGGAGCTTTCCAGATTGCAGCTGGTTTACTAATATGTTGCAGCAATCACAAATTAAATTTTTCTTAGAACTATAGAATTATTTAGGTTGGAAATGACCTCTTGCATTTATAGGCACTAAGAGTAATGGGCTTACTAAGAAAACATGCTAAAGGGAATTCTTGGCTGACTTTAATCCCCTTAAATGGGGGGCTGGTGTGCTCCTTGTGAGATTTATGACTTCTTTACTAGATCATCACTATATGAGTAACAAAAATCCTGCATGCAGCTAAATCAATTATGTATCCCTACCTAGCAAACTGCCGTAACAGATTAAATCTAGTCTTACTTTTTTTAAAACCTCAGCCAAAGAAAATGAAGACAGAGAAAGAGGAAGAACCTCTCAGTTTTTCTGCTCCACATAGATTGATGGTTATATTTAACAATAATAAAATGAGATTTTAGCACATAAAAATAAGCAGATTTTAAAATACAATTGCAGGGAAAAAGAAGTACGTTGATGAAAAAAAATGCTGTAGAATGGAAAATGCAACAAAAACTGAAGAAAAAAAATATATGCAAAAGCTAAGAAAATATTTTGCTGAATTTGAATCAATTAAGATACAGAACTGGTCATTTACTGTAGTCATAAGAATGTGTTTTGAAAGTAAAAATAGTTTAGCTTGGTTAAGGGTTTACTTTGAACTTGAGGCAAATGCTTTCTGATGCCTTTCAGCTTTTTTGGCTTGTTGAAGATGTGATGATATAGATTACTAGATTTAAATGAATCTTTTAAGTAACAAATTGCTTTATTTTTATAGTGATAGGGATATTATTCATTTCTCTTGACATTTCCATGTAGGTATGAAGAATATTAAAAAAAAAAAGAAAAAGGAGAGAACATGTATAGTTGTTTAAATATCACTAAATAATTTTTGAAATATTTAGAAACAATACTTTTAGCAATTATTTCTTTCACTCATCTCTTACAAATACTGGTAGCTGAACAAATAATCAGTCTCAATAGAGGATAAAAGATCTGCCTTAATTACCCAAATTCCTGCCCTGAGTGAGGTGTGAAAGCTCACAGTTAACTCTAATTAACTCTTAGATTTAGCAGTGTTTTCCTTGGTGGCTTAACTTTCCTAGGGTTCTTTTCCCAGGAATTACTTACTGGTAGGAAAGGGGCCTTTTCCATTTTTGTTCTGTTCATGTTTACAATTAATTAGTGAAATGAAAAGCGGTGTCATTCTTTCTGACTACTGCTATAATAGATTTTTATGCCCAACACAGATGAAATGGGAGATTGGCATTTAGAAGGTTTAGCTATCTGCTAAAACAGTGCTACCCAACAGGAGGCATTTTTTATGTAATTGTTTCTAAAGACATTTTTTGGATACAGTAATATGAACACTGAACAGTTACCTTTGCTTTATATATAACTATTATGACAATCACCCATTTCGTGCAGAAAATTACACCAAAAAACACTTTTCAAAAACGGTTTGTTTACATCATGAAATTATTTTAGGTCCCAAGCCTATGGAAACATTAAATACATGTTAGTATTTGAGATAAACTCATGAGTGATCTCAGTGTCAACCAAAATGGACATACTCTCTGTAAGGTTGGTTTGTTTGGTTTTTATTAAGTGATCTGCACCTTTGAGAGATATCTGCTGGATATATAGCACAGTTTATTAGCCTAAGCTTAAATTTTCCTTCTTTTTTTTTTTTCTTTTTTCTTCTTTTTTCATTGTCATTTCTATGTAGGTTTTACTTTGGCTATCATCTCTCACCTTTTCTGCACCAGGTGTGCCATGTTTGCCGCTAAACTTCTCACTCATATGATGGTTGCTTGTTTGGGTACTCAGGTAAGAAAAAAGGCTGAAGTCTCAAAATGTGGAGTGAGTACATGTTTGCTTTTCTTTTCTTCACTTTCATGGGCATGTCTGAACAGACCTGAAGTCTGAACATTTTGGGAAAACGTAAAGTTTCAACATACGACACTTAAAATCAATCCAGTATTCATATTCTGTGTTGGGAATTCAACTGGAATTACACACTGTCTGAGAATATTTAATGAGAACCAATGGATGATGCAGCAGTGTGAGAAGGCAGTCCCATGTATAGAATGCTGTGCTCAATTCTAACTTCCGAAGGATTTTGAAAGTTGTCTTATGTTTGGGCCCACAGGCTTTTCTGTCTGTGACCTGTTTTTTGTTTAAATACACCGCATTTTAACTTTTATATGTAATTCTGATTTGTGAAGAATAATTCCTGAGAACATTTCCATGTGGTGTGTAAATGTAATAATTTTACTTATAGAGGTACAGTTTGTATGGTTCTAAGTAATTTTGTCATTCATCCTCAATCCTTGAAATACATGGCTCTCCTAATCTCTTTTTCTTTTGCCATGCAGTGATTTTGAAAGTTTAGAATAAAATTTTTGAAAGAGGATTTTAGCGGGGTAACTGCTTAACTAGTGAGCAAGTTTGGAGAGGAAGTAAAGACAGTTTGGCAGCAGCTGTCAAAGAAAAGAAAGTGGCTTTAAGGCAGAGTGAAAAGAGTTTGACAAGGGAGAACTGAACTACTGTGCTAGGTGTCCTGAACAGGTGGAAGAAAATCTTTATAGAGTTATGTTGTGATATGTTGGCCTATTGTGAACTAGCCTGATTAGGAAGCTAAAATTTAACAGAAAACTCTGCGTAGATGGTGTATGTACAGCTCTACCCACATACAAGCATTTGGTCACTATATATGTGATTAGAAATTTACAATGTAATTAAAAATGTTGTGGGTTTGCTGACTATTGACTCTGTATGGGAGGAGCTATTTAAGACAGTTTTAAATGAGAACTTACTACTTAAAAATCAGCACTTAATAATTAATAATTTAAATACAAAGAAAATGTTAGTATTTTTTATTTCTATCTTCTAATCTTTAGGCAGCACTAGACACCGGATTTGTAACTATTAGCTCTCTAACCACTCTACAGAATGAAGGAAGCTGATCTTTCTCCATTTGTTTATATTTTTACCAGAAAAAAAATAAAACAGGGAAGTTTTTCACGGTAGCTCCTCTGTTTTATACATCCATAAATAATTTGTTTTCATCTTGTATCTGAGCTAGGTGTTTATTAGGTTTGTACTTTAGGGGTTCTTTTTAAATTGCTACCAGTGCACTAGTTACTCATGTCTGTAGATGGCAGTCAAATCTTTTCAGCACATTGCTCAGGAACTTGCTGTTCCAAGGCTGTGCCTGCTTTGTAGTTGCTCACAATAGTTCATTTCTCTGTCAGTGATGGGGAATGATGATTCGCAACATTCAACCTTCATTTCGTTCTTGGTGTGTCCAGGGCTGCCAGCATTAATGGAGCACTTGTAAAGCATTCAAGAGTGGATGTTTCACCATGTGTTTAGTGAAACTCATTGGAAAAACATAAAAGACTAGGATATTTGTGAAATATTTTTTATTCCTTTTGAACATAAGTTCATTTAACAATATCCTAAATGCATGAAGGAAAAAATTACTGGGCTGAGATTTTTAGTTTTGAAGTAAATTTAGGTGAATTTTTGAGTATGCAAAAAATTAAAGTTAAATGAGAACATACTTCACAGTGTCTCAATACTGTCATAGTAGTCAATAAAATTCTTTTTTCAGAGCTATAAGCCTCGATTACAAACTTAATAGGAACCATTGGGATGGCTACTGTGCTTTGCCTGAGAATTCCCAGACAGAATGCATGAATAAGCGCTTTATACATGGCTTGTTTGTATATACTCAGCTTGATGCATCTCGTCCACATTAAATTTCCGGGGCCATTTCCACAGTACATGCTCAGTATTACAAATTACATGAATTTATGCTAAATTCCCTATTTAGACTTTTTGTGAGTGCACTATTGAGCAGCTTTTCATATATGCAGTAGCCACTTCTCTGGAATATTTGATCATTCACAATCTGCTTATAGCAAGTATTGTGTACAAATGGGCTTCCATTCTTACGGCCAGCAAAGCAAAATTAAAGTCTAGTGGTCAAATAGAAAAAAAAGGCATAGGGGAAACTGTGTCATCCTATTTTTATCAAACAAAAAATTAATGTTTTCTCATTTATCCAGTCCCCAAACTTCTTATGCACTACTATGATGCACTTAGCATCATCACCTGTCACTGCAATAACTACCGAACTGCCAGGCCAAGTTGATCCTACCACTGACTTTGATAGAAATGCATGATGAAGAATTATACTTACTCTGTTTAAATATTTGAAAATTGTGTGTTATTCAACCTGAGCAAGAATACAAACATACATGTCAGTTATATTTTTCAAGAAGCAATAGTGCATACCATCTTCTTTTTTAAAAAATCACTATTTTATAAACTGCAGCCTTGGTAGAATTGTGGCTTTATTATTTGGACTTATTCAGATTTGGACAGTTTTGCTAGAAGATAAATTTTAAAGATGTGATAAAATCTCCAAGAGGTCATGAAGGAGCAGGATATGTATGAATGAATTAATGAATGATCATCCAGCCCGTAGCTTCTGCCATCCTATAAAAGTGAAATCTCTACAGAAACACTGAAATGGTGCTTCTACTGTACTGTTTTTAATCTTAACTCTTCCAAAATAAGGAAATTCTTATTTTCCCCTATAGATAATCAAAGCCGAAAAGAAATTGACATATATACCTGGATAGGGGGAGCTTGCAAAGCATATTCCAAAATGAGGGGTGTAGAGTGATTCGCTGTACCATCCACCAGAGGGGGTATCTCGTGGCTGTGAGTGACTGAGTGCCAGCCTCTCTCCTGGCAGTAGACAGAAGTTTTCCTTTTAATTCAGTCTTCCCTTACGGTAAGCCTGAGCCTTTAAGTCAGCTGCTGGGAAATACTAGTTAAAGGACTGTTTCTGAAGAAGCTGGGAGGGTACAGAGCTTCACTAAACTCCAGGTCTATACGAAATATGAAACTTCATGGAATAGGAAACAATGAATATTTTTATGCATTACTTTAAAGTTAAAGCCCAGTTTCCCAGAGTGAGGGAATTTGCTTCTTTGTCTTCGAGGCCTGAGATTTGCTGCTCTAACCTGACAGCAGCTAATAATTCTGGTGAGATACCATCAGCATTTACTCATAAGATTTGAGAGAACACAGAGGAAACACAAAAGAACTGTATACAGTGATCCAGAAGAGGTGTGCATTTTAGAAATTTGATTCCATGCTAATGTGTTTCATCCTGTTACTTTGTGATGTGAATTATTTCAGTAAGAATTATGAGTGTTATATAGTCTTCTTCCACCCTTGATGTCAGTATTCCTATCATTGGGATAATAAAGTCTAACATTTCTCATTTATAGAGGGAAAGATTCTACAGGTGTTACTAAGAATGGAAAGTAGAAAATATTTTCACTTCTATTGGAGTATTGGAACACACAGCTAGCTGAGACACTTGTTGGGTATGTAAGAAGGGAAAGGTGTGTCAGTAAAAATGTTGATGTGGGTAAGCTGCTCTCACCAGTTCCCTTGATCACAGTAAATAAAATTTAGTTGCTTTATAACAGTCATGCTGTTCCAGGGGATATGATGTATGTTCCCTAGTCCTATTGAAAACACGTTGCCATATCATACAACAGGTAGTGACTCTTGGAGTCTCACTTATTTTCTTTGTTACCATTGCAAGAATTAGGACCTAAACCTTTTCTCCCAGTGACTATCTTACTAGGTTTCAAATGGAATTTTCATTATTTACTAGCTGATTTCAGTAATTCCCGCCAAGCCAGAGCACAGTTCATGCAGCTTCTTTCAGAAGCAGTTTCAACCTAATCATAAGTAGAACTATTTGGGAATTGCATTTAAATAAAACACAATTTTGGAGTGGACTAATCTAAATTGAATGCTTTTAAAGTAAAGCAGTACATTTTGTCATAAATGAGGCTTTGTGGGCCAATCTCTATTGCTCTGAGTTTCTCTTTTTGAGTCCACAACATCCAAGAAGAATCAGTCAAAGCTGGAGCTCATTTTAGTGGATTTTTAGTGAAAGTGATTGTAATCTATTTCAAGATTTCAATGACTTTATAAATTTTATTGATTATATATATATATAGGCAGACATTTTATAGATAGATAGATACATACATAGATCTCAGGTGTCCTCAGGTGTTAGATAAGGTGTATGAGGTCCTTCAGAATCTGAGAGTCAGAAAATCCTTACCTCGAGAAGTGGGATACCCAGTCATTAGAATGATATTATACACAATTAAACAGCGGGAAAAGACTGCTACCATAAAACAACAGCAGATCATTACCTGATGACCCGGATTTCTTTTGAGGAACTGGCTACTCGTAGAACTCCTTATTGCAGAATATTCCCCTTTCTCCAGCAGAGGGAGCCAATATGCCTGTGGAATTCCATCAGGTGCCAAGCTGCCGCGGCTCCAAGAGATTTGATATGAACATGATGCCGTTTGTGGATACTTACAGCTAAAGCTCAGGCAAAAGTAAAAGGCTCTGGAGATGGTCTAAGAGTTTATCTTTACAGTCTCAGTCTAGGGAGTGTGGACATGTAGAAGCAGCTGAAAAACCTCAATCCCATGAAGAGAAGGTAGTAGTCAGGGCCAGGTGAATGAGTGTAAGAAATAAATCAGAAATATTCAATTTAAATTTTATGTTATTTGTTTTCATCTGCCAACACAGGATTTTGGTCTTTCACTGATAATCTAGCACTATGGAAGTGCCCATATATTTTTACTTTTGCTACTTGTAGGGATTTTACTTCTACCACCCTTGTTCACTTTTCTCATGTAGTGTTAATGCACAGGCTGTTACTTTTTTTACAGATTACCTCCTAGGGTTTGCCAAAACTCAGATATATGAGCAATGCTGCAACATATGTTAGAATGCTGCTACATTACCTCACACCTCCTGTCCTCACTGCAAACAGTCAAATGTTCTGGTTTTCACTTTAAAGTATAATATGAGATTTCTATCAGCTAATGCCTTCCAGCTCCTTTTTATTATACTCTATTTTTTCCCAAAAATCACAAGCAGTTGGGGACCACACACAGAGAGGAGCAGATAGAAACATCCCAGGTTGCCTATTCACTGCTATTCTTGGTGTCTTACTGTGAAACAGGTTATACTGTTGCCTCTCTCTCTTTCATGCCTCATTGTAAATTTTCAATGCTTTCTCCCATTTTCTGCCTCCTTTCTTCATCTGCCTTTGTTTTGTCCTCTCCTGTGTGCCATTCTGCTTTAATAAAAAAAGTAGTTATCTATTACTTCTCCTAATTAGCAAATCTCCTGTTGCTCTTTTCCCTGCTGAAGGCTTTCCTCAAACCTGCCTTGATGGAGAGAAGGACTATAGCAGTTGCTGTTACCCATAAATTCAGGCCATAGCAACAGCTATGCTGTGTTAATCTGAAGTTTTCAAAGCATTCTTAATGTAGCTTATCTTTTGGAGGACAAGTCTATAGGGTTTTATGAACAATAGCACTTGAGTAGTTTTCCTTTACAGCTAATTAAAATTATACTAACCCTTGAATCTCTAAGTTCTGTTCTTTCTCCACTACTGTCACTTTGCTTGCTTCCACCTGCAAGAAAGTTTTAAAGGGGTCTTTTTTTCCCATTTTTGACAGTTTTCTCATGACCTATTTCATAACTTTCAGGCAGCTAATGTTCCATACACAGTAGATTAACAAGGCCTTTTCAGGACTTAGTTGGATTAATTATTTGTATGCATGAAACCAGAGCCTGACCTTGCCAGATTCATATGGCAAGTTTAGTTTTAAGTGTACTGGGGTTCTGATTGCTTTTGAAAATAATTGAATATGATTGTCATAAATACCAGCTTACTAATGATTGTGGTTAACTGTGATTAAATGCTTTTTAATAATGCTTAATTTAATAATGCTTAATTAATACTGAAGTAATTTTTGATTGTTTAGTCAGTAGGCTATGGTTGAATTTTATATGCTGGTAGATCTGATTTTGTTCATTATGTCATTTTTCCCTGTTGGTATAGAAAGTGTCATTTGAAAATGACATTATAGAGATTTATAAGAATGAAACAAAGAGCTTATAACATGACAGATTTTTTTTTATTGTCCCATGTCAATCTTTTTAAAATATAATTTGAAAGAAAGACACTAATACTGATGTCGATCTGATTAGATTCTGAAAAATTCCCATGAAAACCATAAATCCTGGGAATGGCAGTGAATAATTGAGTGAAATGGTTAACAAAGAGTTTGAATAACAATGAGTATATTAGCCAGAGGGAGAAAGCAGGAACTTATATGTTCATATGCCGAAAAAACCCCCAAACCATGTTCAGTCATGAAAAAAGGCTTAGCAAATCATGATGGTTGATCATGTGCTATATTTCCATGTTTCCATTTAAAAAAAAATTAAGAAACCAGGAAGCTTATTTTGGGCAAGGATAGATGAATGAATAGAAATCAACTAAGCACAAGGCATGTGCATCATTAGAAATTAACTTCTATAGTTGAAGTATTTGTTGGAAATAGTAGAATTTTATGTGGGTCTCAGATACCGGAGATGGGAGAAAGTGTACAGGAGATAATTAACTACATTGTTTTACTTCACAGCTGAGATGGGATAGGAATCTTCCCTTAGTCAATAATTGTGGATCAGCTGACAAGAAGTAGCTTGGAAAGCACAGGAATTCAAAGTCTAAAGATTGTCTATCTGTGAGTAAACAAACAGAATTGAATCAAATGAGCACCTAGCATTGCATTTACCCAGGATACAAAATGTCTGCTCCACTCAGAGGATAAATATTTTGATGAAAATTGTTAGCACTTTCCCCCCATCTCCCCAGTATTTATCCCTGGTCCTTGCAGTGTCCAAAGAACTTGCATTTTATTGTATCCTGCAGTATTTTTGGACAGATGCTGCTCTAGTCTGGGTTGTGGTAGAGAGCTGCATGTTCCAGGCAGTCCAAGCACAGGTCTTCCACCATTGTGGAGAAGCAGGTGGGAAAAAAGGGACATATAAATGTTTTCACTGTTATACAAGGTTGAGTGGCACCTCTTTATGCAAGCTTTTAGGCTTCTTGTGCGCTACAGTATCTAGGCTCAAAATCAGGAAAACTCAGCCTTGAAAGTAAGTTAGTAAATAATTTGTGGTTTTGAGACCAAAAGAAAAATAAAAAACCACAAAAACAACACCAAAAAAACCCCCAAAAAACAACAACAAAAACAACAACACCAAACCCCCCCCCAAAAAAAACAACAAAAAACCCCAAACAAACAACAAAAAACCACAACAACAACAAAAAAACCCGAAACAAAACCAAAAACAGCAGCAACAACAAAACAACAAAAAAACCAAAACACTGCCCCCCCACCCCCAAAAAACAAACAGCCCCATTAACTGCAATAACAGAAGCCTTGCTTTGGGATAGGTGACCCTTTATTTCTTTTTAATGTGTTCCCACAGTGCAAAAAAAGTTGGGAAGAGAGGGATCAAGTAGGCATACAGTATACATACGTCCCATGGAGATGCATCAGTCCTCTAAACCTTATATACAGAAGTTTTTTTGTCTTCCCACCATGTCTTTCATAGGTGTGCATGACTCAGCACAACATAAATGAGAGGCAGATAGAGAAATATATAACTGAAAAGTACATCTACAGACCTGTATGTTCTATAATTCATAATTAAAATTGGCCTATAGTTACTGCTATTTGTTACTTCTGAAGTATTTTTAAAATATGCAAATTGTGCTTGAGTATAATCTGTGATCAAGATACAGCAGTGTACTTGCAGACAACTGGAGACGGTTACATGAACATTTTCAAAAGGTCTGCGTTGGATATAAAAGACAGAGCTCTATAACAAAATCTATCCTCACGTTTAACTGTGCTCTTCAGTTGTCACAGATCCTTGCAGCCACTCACGTCTGAGCAGAGTTTTGGGTAGATGGGTGGTTAATGTTTCCTAAACCCTCATCTGAACATTTGCCAAGTCATTAACTTACAGTGATACACATTGTCCTACCCTTGACATGGGACAGGTTAAAGCAATATCCATATGTTAATCTTTATATTTTGTATAAACCTGTACCTTGCCTTTTACTTTACACAGACTGATATTTGGCATTAGCATGTTACAGCTCATTGCTAACTTCTAGCTGAGGCCAGATGTGATGGCAGCTAATCTTGTCAGAATAATTATTAGTCTGGGCATCTCAGCTTCCCACCTTTGAAGAACAAAAGCTTTCAGGATATATTTGATAGTAAATGCTATCAATTGTTAAAATATATTTTGTTATCATCGGACTGATTTCTTAAAGTCTTGTGTAAATGTAGTTTCACTGGAAAAGGAATGGAATAGAAGCAAAGGAGGAAGTTGGATGAAAAGGCATTCACCATGTGATTTGTAAGACTAAACCATTAGCTCTTCAGTCACCTTCTGTGTTAAAAAATTCTTTACATTAGTGATCAAAAGGTCGCACTTACCTTACTCTTAACTGTATGAAATGTTTCTCTCTAATGTGTTCTTGGTTGCATTTTTTTATTAGTTTTAAATGAAGTTAGCTTTGACACCTTTGGCATTTAGACTGTTACTCGGTCTCTGTTCTGTGCCTGTATGCTCAGTACTGCAAAAAATAAAATCAAAGGTGAACTTGCTCTAAATTGCAATAACAGATGATTCCTGACATAGGAAGCAAATGTAAGGCTATGTTAATTTTCTCTTTAGAAGCATTAATGGAAAACTGGTCTTTTTATCACAAATACAAATAAGAAGTTCATCCTTAGAAACCCAGTAATAGCTGCAGACTGAATCTGTGTCCAAGCTTGGGTGGCTCTGGCTGGAAGCAGAAGTCACTGGGAATGTCCCACCAAACTCTCATTCTCTTGTTGCCTGGACGATTTTCCTTCAGATTTATAATGAACTTTTACTAAGCTCAGTCTAGTTTAGACATCCAGAAAGTATGTATAGAAGAATAATAAAATGTGATGAGACATCTCTGAAGATAGCTGTTCACAGCTTTTTGTTCTAAAATGCTGCTGCAGTGTGTGACACTCATCCACACACACAGAGCTGTCAGCTTTCACACAATGGTAGCTTTCACAACATTTGCTGAAGCTTTAGATCTTTCAGGCTTAATTTTTTTATTTTTATATTTAGACCGTTCTCTTTTGGAGGGTGAAACACAGCATATCAGTTTTCCTATATAACCTTTCTGTCCAAAGACATGTATCTCCTTTTCCTCCAGCTTTCACAAGTGTCCTAATTGGCAAGTGTCCTTATTAAGCTTCACCCCAGGAAAAAGCATCTTCAAAAGATTCTTTGTCTGAAATGCTGACATGCACTGGTGTTATTACTGAGTTTGATAAATGTCAGATTCCAGTAGACAAGTCTGCTTACCAAAGGAAAAAACGAGCACTTTATTTTTCAAACCTCTTAAATACTTACATGTTATCTTCAAAATGTTGCAATATTCTACAGGATGCTCCTAACATTTAGCTCTGTATAACACAACAGTTGTTCCCTTTTCAAAGTTGGTGCCTAATTAGTTAATATAGATCTACAAAACTGGAAACATTTTTTAAAAAGTAAAACCAAATAAATGTGAGTATTTCTCAGTAGTTCGTTGCCCACATAGTTCATAGTTGTATATGGGTTGCTCACTTGAAGCTTTATTCGTTTATAAACTGTCGCACTATTTGCGATGCTTACTGTATGTAATGATGTATTATTCATTATAAATAGAAATTTGAAGAAGAGAACTAACCTGAGGAATTTTTGGTATAAAGAATCCCCTTGCCATTTGCTCCAGGAGATTACTTTCCTGTGGGAACTTTTCACTGAACGTTGTATCATATTACCCTTTCAAAATATTCAAAGTTGTTGTGGGTTGTTGATTGAGATATAGCACAACAGATGACTCCAGCTTTGGAAGTCATCACTTGCCATCAGTGATGAAAACATAAGTGTTGTAGCTTCACTTGGTTTATTTCATAATCCTGCACAAGAATCACCCACAGGAAGTTGTAGCAATGCTCTCCTAACATGCTAAATAATCCTAGGTATGTCTGTTGCTTAGCAAATCTGATATATCATACAACCTTAGTCAAACACTGAGATGACACCAAACTATAAAAAATAAATGCTTTTTAAGACTTCATTTGTACTGTCCTAATTTTGAGCTGCTATACAGGTAAAAAATTGAAGGATTTGCAGCTATAGTAGATAGCTTTCAACCAAGATCCAATATTATGCTTTCAAAACATCAGATGAATTTACTGCATTTATTTAAGGGGAGAGAAGCACAGTTTTTAAATGGTATTGAAGTTCTATGGAATAAAATAAATGAATAGGGTCCTTGCAATTTAATTTTCAGCATTTTTAATCTGAAGCAAATGGAGTTAGGATGTTATCTAAACTCAGGCTTGTCATTCTGCTTCCTAATACTCTTTCATGCCCACTTGTCAAGACTTTCAACAAAGCATTGTGCCTTTTTTTCTTCAAATGAAAGAGACAAATTCATGAGATTAAGAATATGTTCTTGCTTGATAACTACCAAGTAATATGCTTTCAATAATCTAGTAAATTGTGAGCTGCCCTTTATTCACTAATTAAGTGAGTTTTCTTAAGATGGAACGAGATAGATAGATTAATTGTGGTAACTTTCCCAAAATTAGTTATTTTCTAGGTCACATTGTTGAACATAATTTTTAATATGGCCAATGCTTTCTAACTAAGATTTGCAATGCTTTGTGTAGTAACATCCTGTGACAGACAGCACCATTCTGGAAAGTCAAGTGTTGCTGATAAATTAGGAATATTAGAAACTCATCTCAGACTTTTCCCTTCCTATCCCAGCAAGAATTCCCTGCACATCAGATGGAAATCTGGAGACTCAAACATTTTTCTTGTAATTTGCTTTTAGCCTCTGTTCAGCTGTGTGGTCAGTTCTATAGCATGATGGCCCTCACTTTCTCACAACCCATCAGATTAGTAGCAGTTGCTACACTCTCAGATGATACAGAATTTTGAAAACTAATTCTGACTCTTCAGCAGGTCTAGAAATCTGTTAATAATAAGGAAAAGTTCTGCAGAATCTACTTTATCATTTGAAAAAGCAAAAAAAGCATGTCCTCTGTATTCAGAGTTGACTTTCCTTTCCTAGAGGTACTGAGGTTTTTTCCTCACTAAACCCAAAGAAAGAACGAGTTTTTTGTTTATTTTAGAGGTTTGGGGATTGGTGTTTTGTGTTTCTTTGCTTTTCTTTCAGACCCTGTTGTTGGTATAGGTCATCATAGCACTTAGTGATTCTCAATTCACTTTGGGAATGGGAAACTGGTTCCCCTGTGTGGTAAGATTGTCATAAATTTTGTCCTTGTCTTTATTTGTTATTGATGTTTTCACATTTCTGTATAAAATCATGAAAGTTGTAACTCCATGATTCTTGTCAGTGGACCACTTCTCTTTCTGTGCATTTTCTGGTGTTTATTCTAAAAACAAATCAGTCTGTGAAATTTCCTTCTCTCATGTGTTTTTTTGGTCCAGTGCTTAGCAGCATTTGAGGTGACTTAAGGAGAACTATGAACAGAGAGTGACCCAAATACAGCTGCTGAGTAGGTGTACATCAGGGTAGAAATTAACTGGCTGTTAATAGCCAAATCACAGAACAGAATTAAAGAATAATTAGGATGAGAGGACCTCTAGAGATCATGTGGTCCAGCTCCTTGCTCAGTGCTCCCCATTCAAATGAGAGAATTCAGAGAGAGCTGTGTAGATTTCATTCTGATCAGACAAGTATATGCTAGGAAGCAGCTTGCTTCTTGCGATTCTAGTGTTTCTGGGTGGATTTAAAATTCAAAATGGGATTTGGAGAGTTTTCTATTGATATCACTCAGATTGTTCCAAATTATAAATCAAAGCTTCCGATTGAAATGGATCATTGTTGCAGCGGGGATTACTGCAACAAGCATATTTCAAACCAGGAGTCCCGGGAAACGAGGTATATATGGACAGATTCATGGTAGATGTTTCAGAGATGTTTATTTCTCCAGCTGCATGGCCGGGGCTCAGCTCAGGAACTCCGCCGTCATGGGACCCCAGGGTCCTTGGCGTTATCAGGGAACCCACACCAACCAATGGGGAATGAAACTGGGCAGGGGCAGGGAAACCCCGTGCCTCCCCCCCAGGGCTCTATGGCAGGGGGAAGGGACAACTGTTAATTATGACAACAGATCATAATTAAGCAATAGCTAAATGCTCTAAGTAGTCTAAATAATAGCAGGTATTTTTCAAAATGCTACATGTAGTGATTACACTTGGAGATGGGGTTAAAGATAATTCTTATGGTTTAGCTCTGCAGATCATATTGTTGCCTGCTGAATGTTAGAAAACACTTTTATTGGGTTGATTTTGATGGTTCTAATGAAGGTATTTATTGTATGAGCTGTAATTCTGGGTGATAGCTTCACTTTGGTTTCAGAGATAGGTGCTTTTAACTTAAGTTTTATAGAATATAAAAACTTAGAGTTACCAGATACATTAACTTTTTAATATTACTTTCTAAGCTGTTTTCAGACAATTAAAGTGAAATAAAAAAACTTTCTCAGTCTAATAAAATGGCCAGATTAGCTGTGTGGGTGTATGTGTATCTGAGACGGAAATGCTGAAATATTGTGCTAGAGGTTCTTCTTGCAAAGCAGGTTTGACTAAAGGCAAGACTGCTGTATATCTCTCACAGAATCCTTTAGAAGGCTAATCTGTACCTCCATTTAATCATCCAATCTGTTTCTCTATCACATGGCCTCTATTGATGTGATCACTTGTTCCTCTCAAATTTAACTTTGATTTAGAATATCGATCAAGATGTTTAATGTTAGGTTAATTCCTGCAAATGAAATCCCACTTCATGTAAAATGAAGATATAGTTGATATTTTGCTAGCTCATTTATCATGCTTTTTTTTTGAGTCTATTGTGATCAGAATATTTTATTTATTTTACACAGAAAAGTGAAAAAAAGCAACACAGTGTGGTACAGTAAAAATAATCCTTTTGTTTATTAAAAAGAATTAAAAAGCAAACAAGTTAAAAGAATTTATTGTATGCTTTGTACATTGTGTTGAAGTTAGTAATAGGATCAACACCTGAAAAGACTTCTGGTAAATCCAACTGTGTGCAGGAGAACCAAAGCTTTGTATGTGACAGCCAAGTTATACCATCTAGATGCTGCTGAAGTCTGTAAAGCCACCTTGCTATTCAGATTCTTTGTCCATAATTGCTCACAGAGAATGAAGACATTTCCTTATGCAGATCTTTGTTATAAACAACTACAAAAAGTTGTCAGCATGGTTACTAATTAATAAAATATGAGTTGAGAACAAAATTCATTTTCCCATAATTAAGCACAAATTTAGTCTATATCCTTCACGTATTCCACTAATAAAATTTTACAGTAAGCTGTGTTAGCATAGACTTCCTGCTTTGTCTTTTTTTGGGTATTTTGATTGGAGAGAGATGGAGCTGCATGAGCATGTCTCAGAAGCTTTACCTTTTCAGCAACCATTGCAGTTGTAAGGGCTACACAAAAGCTGTCTTCAGTTCTGGGACCCTAACCTTTCCAGGCTCCCTTCCTGCAGTGAGAAAGTCTTCGTCACCATGAGAAGAGCTGAGTTAGACTCCTGCTTTGAATAGTTTTGTGAGGAACACTATCCCTCTTCCTTGTCTACAATAAGATTATGTTTGCCGCATTGAATTTAGCTTTTCTAAAGGGAATTTCTCCAGTTCTCTGTAGTGGTGTCTTCATCCTGCTGGTATCAAAACAAAGCAGAACCTAATCAGCTTTTGGAGTGCTAAAGCATACAGACAGAAATGAGCAGTAGTCACAAAGTTGTCCAACAAGACAAGTATCTCCTTTCTTTGTTTAGTATGAATGAAGAAATTAAGGGGAAATTAAGGTAGCTTCTAAAATTTTATAAGAAGAAATATATAGTTTTGATCTAGACACCTAAAGATGGTGTGTGTTGGATCAGTAATTTAAATGTTAAGTAATAAATTACGGGATAAAACATCAAGACTCAAATTACATATAAGTAACTTCTTTACTAAAAAGGTTGGTTACTAGACTAAATGAAAGTCACTGGTTTGAGTAATGGAGTCAATACATTTCTTTTCTTTAGCTGTCCAGTTTATCATTAAATCATCATTTAATTTCTTGAGAAGTAACAGTGTAGAAATATGTAGAATTTAGAATTTCTTTCAAAATCATTGGTTTTAATTTCTTTCCAAAAATGCATATATTTGAAAACAGAAAAGAAATTCCTTTCTCTTGACTGAACAAAACAACAGAAAAATTTGTTTTGGTTGGTTTGATATTGGTCTGTTTTTCTAAGTGGCATCATGGGGGTCTAAATTATTACTTTCTTAAAGACTTAGATGATGAATGCTAAATTTTATTCATTTATAGCAAACTATGTGAAACTACGTATGATAAACTGTTTAGGTCATATGTGAAAGTTATTACATGTGGCAAAAACTCATTGTAGGTTTTGTCTTTGGGTTGATAATTATTGTGAAATTCCACATAATACCATCCTGGTTCAGTCAGTTGGCCAAATTGCAGTCATTTCCAAGACAAGGAAAGTACAATAGTAATCTTTTATGACCACCTGATCTAATCAGAGGTAGACAAATGTGGGATTTTTCTTACGGAATAGAAATTAAATGGTTAGGCTGCAGTTTCCATAAAAGTTGGTCTCTCTCATTATTTCTGGCTTATTTATGTTTAGAATGTAATAAGAACTAAGAATAAGACGCTATTCAGTAACTTGTATTGCCGGATGTGATGACAGTGCTGAATAGATTTTCTTTTTGTAAAAAGGTCCAATTACTCCATTATTAATGACATTATTTAAGTACTCATTAAATGTGACATTATTTAATGGGTTCATGTTAGTTTAAAACCTTCATTAAAGGATTGCTGTGGGGAGCTTTGTAATCTGGTATTTTTCCATCCTCCAGTGTTACATTTCCTACGGTCCCTATGAATTTGGGAACTTTTCATTTGAACTGTGAATGTGGGATCTCAGGTTGTTGATGAAGGTGAAGATTATGTAGATTTCAAATGATAGAAGAAACTGGAAACAATTAAGCTTCATCAGTTTCCATTGTCCTCTTTGAAATTATTGTGTGATGTCATGGTGGTGTTTGTTTGTTTTGTGGGTCTTAATATCAGGTGGCAATTTCCTATCTTGATTAGTGTGTCCCATTAAATAGTACTAAGTTTCACAAGTGATCTATGGAGCAATACTATCCCAATGTGAGAAACAGGGCAACCAAGAACTTCTGCACTTAATTGTGAATGCATCTTCTACACTTCGTAGTTGTTAGGAACGAAGCATCAACATACAGTTGGAATTGCTGTTATTCCCTTGGTTTTGAACAACTGATATTTTAATGTCCTAGGACTGTAGAGAAAAAAAGACATTCATATCTAAAGCTGTTTTCTGTTGTAATTTTTTGTAGTTAGCATTCTAATTATATCTAAAATTAAATTGATAATGAAGATATTACCAAAAGATTTTTTCCAAAGCTTAGAAAATTTGTCCTCTGATAATTTTTTTTGAATTAAGAAGTATTTTTCATCTGACTAAAGTTTTGTGTTTCCAAAGAGAGAGTTTACACCTACAGTCAATAGTCAATTTCAGTCACTTTTCCACTTACTGTAAGTTACTTTTCAAGTATGCTTATTAATTTAATCAGGCCTGCTTAGGAATAAGTATCTCAAAATGTGAGAATCTAATTTTAGAATATGTTTCAGAACTGAGGTATCAATTATAGTACTGATGTTGGATGGATCTTGTATTAAGGATGCTTTGGGGATCTTCAGTGCATTGTCATTTCTCAATGTCATGGGTTAGCAAAGCATAGTCCCGGAAGTGATGTTCTTGCAAAGGGGTGCTTACAGCTTCCTCTGTGACCTGACAGCAGTGAGTACTTTGGACCAAACCACTACACTCAGGGATTGTCATATCAGTGAAAAATAAAGTATAAAAGTACAAAGTATGTAAAACTTTCCATATTTTAAGAGTGTGTCTAAACTGTACCGGACTAAAAACTGACCTCTCTTTGGGTACACACATAGATATACATATATACATTCACGTGGAGATGTACATAGATATATAGGTATACATACACATAGGAAAAGTTAAGGAGAAAAGAGAGAGCAAAAGACAGAGACTAGCTAGACTGAATGTGTGTATATTTAAATAGATATTTTATTTTATCTTTTTTATTACATTATTTCCATATGGTGCCTCTCTTCCACCCTCCTGTTTTTAACTCAAATTTCTTCCTGAAATCTCACCTGTTCAGGAGACTGCTTATTATTTTTGTAAAACCAGCTGGTTATGAAGCATATCAGGTGTGTTCCAAGATGGATTTATATTGAAGAAATGTCATCTCCTACTTTTCGTACATGTGATTACACCTGCCATTGTTAATCTAGTGATTTAGCTTCTTGTAAGCCCTCCAGATTCATGAGGCACAGACCATTTTCCTCTGAATTCTCCTACTGTGATTCAGAGGCCAGAATAACTCTACTACTACCCTTTGCCAGGCAAAATTTGTTTCATAAGCAGAGAGACCAGTATTTTTTTTTCACTGTAGCTAGTGGAATTTTCATTGTTTCTGTTCTTCAGTCTTGATCAGCTCCTGCTTAACAAGGGCTCGTATCACCCTTGTGCTCATTAAAGCCCTCTCTCCATCCCCTCCTGTTTCCCATTCTTGTTACACTGAAATACTGTATTTGTTTGATTCCTTCTTTCCTTTGTCCATCAGCAGTCTCTCCATCTAAGCCCACTCCAATCCTTCATTGACCATTGCTATCCATGACCTCTTCATATCTAGCCCTTATCTCTGAGGGGATGCTGGATGCTGTGATTTGACTTTCTGCTGGTTTCTCAAACAAGTCTTTCTCCTGATACTTCCCCGCAGCTCCTATTATTCCCCACAGCAATCTCAACATTGCACTTCTTGCACTTAGCTAAGCCAATTAACTCTGTCTTCTCCTTTTTATTTAAACAGTAGCCCTTTCTTTAAAGTCTTTAAATTCTGGTCACCAGTTGTTACTGGACACTGTAATCTCATTCTTTCATTCTGTGGGACTCCTTTTAATGTGCTCAAATACCGTAACACAAATACCTTCACTGTGGTGGTGAACATGAGAAACTTGTCTTCTGCATTCCCATGCAACATTACTGCAGGATGCCATTCAGGTCCAAACCCAGCTTTTGTCTTGTGGTAAACAAGTCCTTTTCTTTGAATTGTCTCATTGGTTTGCATTAATTGTGCATATGAATGTTCCATACACAGTTCAGGCATGATTTGAATACCTAATAAACTCTGATGAGTGAATATTAGAATGTCATGTAGTTTAAATTGATAACACTGCAGGCAGGAGCAGTAGGGTAGAAGTTGGTTGAGACCTGAAGAGCAATCAGACTCTGAAATTTGAAAATAGTAAACAGTAGGAGTTTGAAGAGAGAGGATCAGCCAGTCATCTTTCCCCTAACTCTTCTACATTCAAGTGTTCCTTTTTTCAGAACTTTTTTTTCCTCTTAACTATCACATTTGTTGTGGGAAAACATGAGGGAATGAGTGAGTAAGTTTTAACAGAACTAATACAACTCTCAGTTCTTTTTTAGAAGCTGTGAAGTTAAACACCAGAAGAGCTGTAAAATTTCCAGGATATTTTGATATGTAATACTTAGAATTAAGTATAAAATAGTACATACTGTGTTTTCTGTTAATTTAACCTGCTTGCTATTGATTATGAACCTTGTAGAAGTTTTAAAAATTTGAACACACTGATTTTGCTCGTTCAGTTCTTTGTTTAACCATATATCATATTGGTGACTTAAATAATATCATTGTCTGTTGATCGACATGGCTATGACTTAACACAATTTTTTTATCTCAACTGCATAACCTTTAAAAATAGGGGCAGATAAAATATGCAATCTAAGCCTAGAACTCTAGATAATGTATACCCAGGTACTTGCTGTAAAGCAGGTCCTCACATCTAATTTCTGAGCTGTATTATGTATTCTGACCTTTATTATGAAGTTTAATTTTTTTGTAATGCTTTGCTTTATAACACAGTAAAAGGCAGCTCAAAGATCCCACTAATTAGCCCTGGTTTGGGCTTGAGAACTGGACAGCTGTGCTAGTGTAGCATTCAACTCAAACCAATTACTTCTACCCAGAAGCAAGGCTTATTTGTATCCATCTAGACAAGATGTAACTTTTCTTCCATACACCAGGTAGTATTTGTGTACTACTGCATTGCACTGCTGGGACATAATGGCCTTGCCTGTCAGGGACCCATGTGCTGAACACCTTAGCAAGTGTGCATGTTTCATTAATACACTCTGACTCAAGTTTTGACATTCAGATTAGCAGTGTGGTGCATTATGAACATTTCTTCTCAGTCTCATATACTTTTTTGCCTGTTCTACACTAGCTTCCACCTTTGTTTCTCATTGTCTACAGAACTACGCACAATTCATTCTTCCATTGGTAACAAAAAATTAGCAAGTTACATTATTACTTAGTAAATCAGATTGGACAATTTGATACTTAGGAAGGATCTAATGCCCACTCCTCTGTATGTGATGACATCCTTCTGTGAGAAATTTGACAATATTTACAAATAACAACAGCTTGGAAAGAAATAAAACAACATATACTAATGACATTACCAATGTCAGGAATTCATTATTTTTAAACTGTTGAGCCTCATTTATAGCAAATTGGGCTACTTCCCAATTTAATGTACAGTGAGACAGAAAAAAAAAAGAAAAGAGTATATCTATCTCTATATTTGATGTTCGTATTTCAAGGTGTTTTAACAGTGAGATATAAAAGTCTTTTTGTGTATATGTTTGTATAGCTGAAATAAGAGTCATACTTCCAGTGTGTTTTTCCTTTTTGGTGGTGTTCTTTTCAATATACTGTACTGGCTGTGGTCAAGATGAAGTTAATGTTCTTGATAAAAGACTCTATAGTGCAGTGTTGATAACAAACCAGTGTTCTGGCTGTTTCTGAAAAGGTCTTGTGTGGTGTCATGGCTTTCTGTTTTTCCCACTGCCTCCATGGCTAGTAGGCTGGTCGTGGGAAAGGATCTACGAAGGGACAGCGGAAACAACTGACTGCAGGTGACCAAAGGGATATTCAGTACCATGTAACACCATATTTACAGATATAAACTGAGGGACAGGGGTTAGCCTTGCTTGGAGACTGGCCAGGCATCTTTCTGGCTGTGGGAGGTGATGCATGATTGCTTTTGTATGACTTGTTTGATTCCCTTTCCTTTGCTTACAAAATTGTCTTTATCATGATTAATTTTTCATTTGTATGAATATTATTCAGATTGCTTTAAAATCACCTAGTTAAAAGATAAGGAGGAAAGTATTTTAAAAATCTATACTAATTTTATAATTTTTATAACTTTAATTTTTCTACCATCTTGCAGTAGATATTTTGGTTAAAGAAAAACTGTTTTTTAGGAAGAAGAGCAGCATCATGGTAAGGTTGTCCTTCTAAACACAGAGCTATAACATCACTGAAGTTCTGCAGGAACAAGTATTGGTCCTACGGAACTATTCCCAACAAAATAATAATTATCTTCTGGTGTCAAGTATATTATATTTCCTTTCTAGAAGTAAACAGTCTTCCTAGTGAAATTATAATGACGACTGTGAGTGGGTTTTATATATGCAATAAATCCTCTGACTAATGCTTTAATTTTTAGAAAAAAGGACTAAAAACTACCCTAATAAATTTATTATTATCATGTTTATGATTAATTTTTTATGTATCAGTGAATAAATCTACCTAAATACAGCTTTTTGAAATAACTTCAACAGAATTTTCTCACCAGATCTTTGACCAGTCACATTTGGACATGCACTTTGCAATACCCAGAAATATATTTTGTATTTTAGTAAAGAAATCTGTAGTTTAGCAGTAAACGCCACACACTCCTTTTACTCTTTATATTTCTGGAGTTTCAGATATTACACAAATGCCTCAATTTCCCTCAGTCTTCCTCTGCCCAAGGGTTATGAAATCTCTTCTCTGAATCACACTTACTTGCAATGCAGGTGTTTCTTCTTGTTTTTCAAGGTCTACTTCTGCCTGAAAAGTAGAATACATGTAATTGTCCAGGATCTTTTTGCTCACCTTTATTAGTATTTTTACCTTTACTTTGCCTTGTTTAAATGGCTGTAAAGTTAACAAAATTATGTTTTTACTTGATGTAGTACGAGACGACAGAAATAAATTGCCATTCTGCTTTGCAAACTTGTCTATCAAAATATGGAATCGCAAAAACTGCAAATATATATCATATATAATAGGCAGATTTCCTCATTAATTGTGAAACCTGCAAATAATTGCATAACTGCTTGATAAACATAGACTTAAAATGAACATAATGTTGATTTAGGAATTAGATTAAAAATAAGCCTTTCAGAGTATTTGAGGGGAAAAAGTCTCATTATTTTTTTTTCTTAATTTCTGGGTATTCATCTTCACTAAAAAATTTGAGCAGGCAGACATTTTCTGAAAACTCATTGTTTTATATTTAAAATTAAAAACTTTGATTTTTTTTCTGGCCAAAGTTAGAGGGAAAGAGAAGAATTGAGCCTAAACCTGGCTCTATTAAGCATTATTAAAAAATTTAAAGCTGAATCTGGAAAGACTATCAGGAACCCTGTGCAGGAGGCAGAGACTTGTTGGTTGAGGTGTCCCTTTGGGATAAAGAACGGCTCAACAGACAGGTAAATCTGAGCTGTAGCTCCTGTTCTCATGTTTTTACTCTCATTTGCTCTCTGAAAGCACTTCAAATGGTCTTTAGGTTGGTACTGTTTTGAAATACGATTTTTTTCAACTTATTTTTGCCTTTTCACCAAAAAAGGTGGGGATTTTTTAATGAGTTCTACATAAAAGTCGGTCTGTTTAATGACTGTTTCTTACCTACAAATGCAAGAGAAGTTTAGAAATTATCAAGATGCTTCTTTGACAGTGTATTATCAGCTGTTAATTTTGCCAGATGGTTTTAAGTGAATTTTTCTGATTAATTCTTTGCATGTGTATTGTCATTAGTATATGAGGAAATTGGGAGGATTTTTTTGGCAGAGATGTCCACATTTGATAAGATAGCACACATGTTAAAGGGATATTAGAAGCAGGTAAACCTGGAAAGAAAGCTTGTACTGCACTGCAACATGCTGTGCTAACATACCAAAATTTGTGAGCGGTATAAGAGTTTTTGTTACCCATAGAAAGTTGTGCTGGGGTTCTTGTTTAAAGAAGAACCAACAGACATAACTTTTTAATGCTTAATCTTTCTTTATCGTCTCAGATTGAAAATTTTTCAATTTTTTTAATTCAGCATGTACTGCTGAGATACTGTGATCTGATATTGACTTGTTTCTTTTTTCTTAAACTTCTAGCATATATGCCTCAGACATATGTTTTCATGTATCTTCATATGTCTTCATCTGGTTATTTTCTTTTCTTTAAAAATTACAACAAGAACAAGAACAAAAAAATCCAACCTCCCCCCCCGAAAAAAACCCCAAAACCGAAACAAACAAAAAAACCCCAAACCAAACCAAAACAACCCCAGGGTGTACCAGGTTCTGTAAATGTGAGGCAATAAGGTTCAGCGTGTGTGCCAATGTCTGTAAAGAAAAGCTGCCTCACCTTAAACCTCAAGCAGTATTCGCCTGCCAGCATCACTAGGATTTAGCATACCAGGTGCTGTTTATTCAAACTGTTGCCACAGGAGCTAGTATTTCAGCCGTGTTTGCCATAGAACGTGCCAGTTTTCAACTTATCTCACTTTGCATTCCAGGTATTACAATGGTAGAAGGACTTTGTCAACTGCATTCCCTGGCTTTATCAAACAAACTGTGACTTTGAGGGAGGTGCAGCAGTAAAGATGCTAATGTCCCAGTGCTGCTATTGTAACTGCTGCCCGTTTGATTTTTCTCTCCTCTTCCCCATGTACCTATCAATAAGCAGGTTCATTTTTATAACCAGAGTTTGTCCAAGCAAGGATTTGTGAATGTTGTTGACAGTTATACATAGCCAATTCCCTAAGAGTGAAACTTCAATGTAGAGATACAGTTCCACATAAATTACGCACCCTAACCTGAGATGTTTTGGCATGCCCTGTTCTCAGTATGAATAAAGATAGCTCATTTAATCTTGGAACCTGACTACCAGGATATAGGCTAGTCTGGGTGGGCGGCTCTCTCCACTTCACTTTTTGATGCTGTGCCAGCTTGAAAAAATTACATCAGAATTCTTTAGGTCAAAGTGAGGGAGCAAGAGGGAGCATGACTGAGGCTAAATGCACCTATTTAGAAGAGGGGAGATCCGAGTTCTGATTTCTACTCAAAAGACTGCATGAAAGCCTTATTTTAAAGAGTAATTGGAGTTCTGAGATGTGTGTCTGCCCTTCACACCAACCCCACGGGTTGAGGAGGGCATGGAACACAAACCGTTCCAGTTCCTAAAGGATCCTGCAACCACTAACTGGTTATAGAAAAGAAGGTCATTGCTACCATCTGAAAATTTGTGGGTTTTTAAGAAATAAGTCTTCTGCCAAGTACAGAAGAAAATGTCCATCTCTGAATCCTAATCAATTCCTGAATACATTATATAAAATCATGGAATCATAGAGAGCTAAGGGTTGGAAGGGACCTTAAAGATCATCTAGTACCAATCCCTGCTGCCATGGGCAGGGACGCTGCTGACTAGATCAGTTTACTCAAGGCCTTATCCAAACTGGCCTTGAACACTTCCAGGTATGGGGCATCCACAACCTCCCTGGGCAACAATATCACACAACCCTCACAGTAAAAAATTTCTTCCTAATATGTAAGCTAAATTTCCCCTTTTTCAGTTTGTACTCATTAATCCTTGTCCTATCCCTACAGTTCCTGATGATGAGTCCCTCTCCAGCTTTCCTGTAGACCCCCCTCAGTTACTGGAAAGTTGCTATGAGGTTTCCATACAACCTTTCCTTCTCCAGACTGAACAGCCCCAGCATTCTCAACCTGTCTTCATAGGGGAGATGCTCCGGTCCTCTTATCAACTTCTTGGCCCTCCTCTGGACTTGCTCCAACAGTTCCATGTTGGGACACCAGAACTGTACACAGCACTCCAGATGGGGCCCCACAAGAGCAGAGCAGAGGGGCAAAAGCACCTCCTTTGCCCTGCTGGCCACGCTCCTTTGAGTGCAGCCCAGAACACGTTTGGCTTGCTGGGCTGCAAGCGCACGCTGCCGGCTCACGTTGAGTTTTTCATCAACCATCACCACCAAGTCTTTCTCCTCAGGGCTGCTCTCAGTCACTTCTCTGCCCAACCTGCAGGTGTGTTTGGGATTGCCATGACCCAAGTGTAGGACCTTGCACTTTGCTTTGTTGAACTCCGTGAGGTTTGCACGGGCCCACGTCTCAAGTGTGTCAAGGTCCCTCTGGATGGCATCGCTTCCCTGCAGCATGTCAACTGCAACACACAGCTTGGTGTCACACCAGCAAACTTGCTGAGGGTGGTCTCAGTATCACTGTCCTTGTCACCAACAAAAATTATGAACCGTATCAGCCCCTGTACCAACCCCAATTCTGACCTCTTAGGAACACTGCGCGTCACTGGTCTCCATGTGGACAATCAGTCATTGACCACAACTCTCTGTGAGGCCATCTAGACAGTTTCTCATCCACCCGGTGGTCCATCCACCAAATCCCTGTCTCTTCAACGTAGAGACAGGGATATCATGTGGAACAGTGTCAAACACTTTGCATAAGTCCAGGTAGACAATGGCAGTTGCTCTGCTCCATCCATCAGCACTGTAGCCCATTATAGAAGGTCACCAATATCAACCTTTGTAAAGCCATGACGGCTGTTACCATCCACCTCTTTGTTTTCTATGTGTCTTAGCATAGTTTTCATGAGAATCGACTGCTCTGTACTTCCCCAATCCTTGCACTTTCCCCTTTATAAAAATGAGGGTTAGATTTCCCTTTTTCCAATCATTGGGAGCTTCACCTGGTTACCACAATTTAAAAAAACAGATGGGTAGTGGCTTAGCAATTTAGTCTACTAATTCTCTCAGGACACACAGATGAATCTTATCAGGTCCCGTGGACTTGATAATAGACCTAATAATATCTGATAATATAAACACCTTCCTACAACTCTGAACTGCAAGCCTAACTCTGATAAGAGATGAGTTTTCATAGAGATTTCTCCCTTCCATGTTTCCTATTGATAGAGAATATGCTATGTGCAGTCTGTGCTCAAAATGCTGGGGGCTGTGAAGTGCATTCATTGGAGACTGTGGCAGTGATGGGACCAAGGCCCACCCCAGCATGGGCTGGAATGCACCAAAGTGTGTTCTTGTCTCTTGATTGTCCACCTTGGAGAACCATTTGTAGCGTGTCTGATTGGAGCTATCTTCCCAACAGAGAGGTCAGACACCTATTTCAAAGTAGGCACCCAGCAGAAGATCCAGTCAGCTATACCTTAGGGCTGGAATCTGGTTCTTAGGTTTTAATGTTACATTGCCTGCTTAAGATCACGCATGGTAGTTATGGTGATATCGGGCATTTGCTGAGCTCCTAGACCTCAGACTAGCATCTTAACTATACTTCCCCCATAACACAGAGCATTAATTGCATTTAAAAGCCTGCATTTTCCAACTCTGATGAACATTTCAAGAGAGTAATGAAGCCTAGTTTTTTGAATGTCTGCCAGTAGTCTCTATGACATGCAATAATAGCTTCAATAGTTTATAAAATATTAGTAATGTTATAGCACATTCTGTAGGTTTCTTAAATATAGACTGTGTTGAGATACCTTGATAATTTTGAAGCTTTTTGTTTTTCACACATACTTGCTTTTGTCTTTAAAATTTAAATTGACAATCTCAGTTAATTTGCAGTGGGACTTATAGTTTCTTGTGCAAATGATTGAGTCTACCCTTATCATAACTCAAGATATGGTCAAGTCTCCTCAACTCCCTCTCCCAAACAATATTAAGCTGTTAAAAAAAAAAAAAAAAATTGCTGCATACACAGAAATACCCGTGTTCATGTATTTCAGTAGCTATTTTTTATACTATAAGGTCAGAACCAACTTCATCCCTTAAACAACAGTAATTAGGCTCTAGAAAGTGTTAAATAATTTAAAGTAAAATTAACTTTCCTAGAATTCAGTCAAGGTTTCATTCTCTCAGCTAAAAAGAAGATTGTGAATCATCTCTTCACCCCAGATTGTGACTTAAACCAGTAGCACTTTTTGATAGAACAAAAAATCCTAGATATGCAGATCATTCAGTTCTGTATGCTGTGTGTAGCTGTTTAATCTTTTGAGGCCATCACATAGCATTGTGATATATTAATGCTAAAATATCAAAAATAAGAAAACATTATGCTATAAAATCAAGCAACTTATGAAAGTGAAAACAGTCACTTAACTTTCTCTCCTAAAGATGTACTTTCTTTGAAAAAAAGAATTAAGTTATTGAAAAATTAATTCCGTGGAGAAAATAAGCAAAAAACCAAGAAGGAGTAGTGTTTCCTTCTGATTGAAATGAGTATAGAGTAATAGAATTATTTAGGATGGGCAACACATACAAGGTCAAGTCCTACCATTAACCCAGCACAAGTCCACCACTAAACCATGTCCCCAGGTGCCATATCAACATGTCTTGTAAATACCTCCAGGGGTGGTGACTCCTCCACATCCCCGTGCAGCCCTTTCTAGAGCTTGACAACACTTCCAGTGACGAAATTTTTCCTAATAGTGTAAATGCCCCCTGGAAACTTGAGGACATTTCCTCTTATCTTGTCACTTGTTACCTGGGAGAAGAGACCAATCCCCACCTGGTTACAAGCCCCTTTTTAGGCATCTGTAGAGACTGACAAGGTTCCATCTGAGCATTCTTTTCTCCAGGCCGAGCCTCACCAACTCCCTCAGCCACTCCTTATCAGACTTGTGCTCCAGTCCCTTCACCAGCTCAGTTTTTCTTCTCTGCACTCACTCTGGCACCTGAATGTCTTTCTTTCAGTGAGTAACACAGGATTTGAGGTGTGGCCTCACCAGTCCTGAGTACAAGGGAGACAGTTGCTGTTCTGGTTCCACTGGTCACACTGTTGCTGATCCAAGTCAGGATGCCACTGGCCTTCTTTGCCGCCTGGACACAGCTCACTCATGTTTAGATGCTGTCAGCCAGCATCTCCAGGTTCTTTTATACTGAGCAGCTTTCCAGCTACTCTGCACCAGACTGTAGCTCTGCATGGGGTTGTAGGACCTGGCAACTGTTCTTGTTGAACTTCATATTGTTGGTGTTGGCCTATCAACCCAGCCTGTCCAGGTCCCTCTGTAGAGCCTTCCTGCCCTCCAGCAGATCAACATTCCCATGCAACCTGATGTAATTCACAAATTGCCTGAGGGTGCATTTGATCCCCTTGTCCAGATTATTGATAAAGACATTAAAGGCACTTGGTCCCAGTGGGTGGAACTCCATTCACGACTACCCTTTGGGCCTGGCCATCCGGGCAGTGTTTCAGTCAGTGAACAGGACACTGGTCTCCTTAGCTTCAGTTCCACAGCTCTCTCTCCCAAAACCTGTGCTTTCAGACAGATTTCCTGTTCTGCCTCCACAAAGGGTATCTTTCCACACCTCTTCCTTTACTGTGTTTTCCTTAACACTCCTTTTTCTGTACTGCCAATCTACTTAGCATGAGTCCCATATGTTCACCATGGAATAGGTACACCATGGATCAAAAGCAAACATTTTATTATGGTCCTGGTTTGAAAATAATGTAGTAATAATATTAAAAAAAAATGAATTCTCTAATATGAAAATGGATTTTCCTTTATTTATTATGTATGACAGGAACTTTTGCTGTTGGCAGGAAGAGAGAATGTTACTGAATCAAACTGTGTTAGCAAAAATTAAATATAAATACTTGGAATTGCAATCCCACAGTGTTCAAAAAATTGTTTGCAGGTAGCCTTCTAAAGTTTCTACTTCTGATATCCAGAATAGTTCCTAAACCTACTTCACTTCAGACCTTTGATTTGACAAAATTCATATTGTTTCCCTTCTGCTATGTGCCAGGCAATGATATATAGAGGTTCTTCAATTTTTGTTTTGATTTTATTTTTATAATACTGCTGCTTGGGGGAGGTCCATTGCAATCCCTTGAGTACCACTTATATACCACTTCTGCCTCAACCATTGTAGCACAGGAGCCTGAGTGACAGCTGATGGCACACTTTGCTTTAATTGTGAGCATGGCTATCTGAATACAGATTACATTTATCTCTGCTACCACTCCGAAATTTTCCTTGACCTGCATGGTGTTTCCAAGCTGCCTGTCTTGCGTACATTTATCGAGTGAACAGCTGAGCTTTAGGATGGCTTTTCTCTTTCAAAGTGAAGAAAAACCTGTTTAGGACTATCATGCACTCTGCTCAGTAGAGGGGATATGCTCAATTTTTCTGACACTATGTAGCAATAAGCTGATTAGATTTATCAAATATATTTGATAAAAACATAAAACATGGTAGTTTAATAATTTCCTGATATGTTAGTTGGTCTTGCTGGAGAATGAAAGTAGAACATGCTCCTGTTTGGGTTTCTTTAACAAAAACTGTAAAAATCCAGGAAAAACATGGTCTAAAAAAGCAGCAACTTATTGAAAATGGTAGCTAAAGTTGCTTCCTGAAATCTGTATTTCATTGACTTATGATGAATCATTCATCAATAATTTTATATTTAATTGAAAATGTTGAAATTGAATGGTGCCCGTGCTTTTCCTGCAAAGTATACAGTATCTCAAAGCAGACTTTGTACACTTTTTTAGTAGATGGAGTATCAGAAAATGTGGCACTTAGTTCTGCAAATCAGTTACCTGTTGGCTTACCACAGAGTCTGGCTTTCTGCACAGTTGTACTCCAGTCATAAGGAGTAATATCAAGATAAATCCATTAATTTTTTGCAGGGATGCTTGAAAAGATCATTTGGCATGATATAGCTGCCTCCTCTCATTCTGATAACTGAATAGGAACCAGATGCAGTTTCTATACAGAAATACAGAAAACAGGAAAAGATAGCTAGAAATAGCTGATGGTGAAAACTAGAGTAGACTTAGAATATATGTCAGCTTAAAATCATTATTTTTGCAACTTTTATCCTTTCTCTAGCATATAGGTGCAATCCCATGCATTTATTTAAGTTATCCCCACAGTTTTATATTAATAAATGTAAGGATAGTAAAATACACACAAATACATATGCATATCAAATAAATAAACCGGTGAAGGACGGTTTAAGCTCTTCATAGTTTGCTGGTAATATATCCATAATGCAGGATTTGCTGCTGAAGTCAAGGGGGTGACTCATACAGGGAAATAAGGCAGAAAATCTGGCCCTAACTGACTTCAGATTGGACTTTCCTGGATTGAAATACTTGTAATTGCACAGTGGCAGTGTAGCTTTAAAATTGTCATGTAAAATTGCATATGAACTGACTCATGATGTGACTAGCAGAAGTTTAAAGTAAAGTATTATTTAATTATTTAAAGAAAAAGAGTTTGAACTCTAGTTAAAGTTTGAAAGAGTTCTTTAAAGCTGAGAGTCGCTCATTGGAACCCCGCAGTTGTGACTTGGTCATTTCAGTGTTGCTCCCTTTGGACTGCATTTCTGCTGCATGATAGCATAAGTTGTATTTAGCTTAAGAATTTGTTTAAGGAATTTTTTTTTTCTAGTGATGTCAGTTTTCATACAGCTGACATATACAGCTGAAGTGTCTCTCCTTCTCTGAGTTTAAGCTGTTCTACTCTGCATAAAATGTTTTGCAGCTCATTGTTGGTATAGTAACTAGATGAATTAGTGCTATTTACTGAGAAAGAGCAAGATGTTTGTACCTTTGACTGTTATGTCCTAGCTGAACATCTACTAGGTTATTAAATATTCCACGGGTGGGATTCACTTGTCTTTGAATAGATTTTACTTTCTTGCCAGCTGTAGTTTAAGTATTTATTTCAGCAAGCAAGAATGGAAAATTCCTGCATGTGGAATTTTCCAGAAGTGGGGATTATAATTGTTAGCACTCTTTTTCTCCAATCAGAAATAGTAAATTAAATCCAGTTTTGAGGATTAGGTGTGATAACATTGGTGACTGCGGTAAACAGAAGTACTAAACTGTTAACAGCAGTATGTTTCAACTTATTTTTCACTAATGAGAAAAGCCTGATCTTTCCATGGAGGTGCACTTCTTCACTACAAAGGAGATCAGTTGTGATGTTGATGTTTTGGAGTTGCAAGCACAATTTTAAGTATCCAACATGGAAAGTAATTTGCTATGTTTGATTTCTGGGTAATGTGCCTCAAAGTGTTAGGCTTTGGGGACAAAAGGCAAATGCAGGCTGTGCTGTAGACAAAATGTATTTATTCTTTCAATCCCTTCAATAGCATTATTTTGTTGTCAAACATTTCTAAGTTGTTCTTGCAATTCTGTCCCTGGTGCTTTTGATGAAACTTAATATGTCTAAGCCATAGTCTTAGATTTACAGATAAAATACAAAGAGCGAGAATTTACCCATGTTTGGGCAGATAGAAGCAGGAATCTGCAAACAAAACATGAGTATATTCAGGCTGCCATCACTACTAAATATGTTCTCTGGTACTTTAATTTAATGCTTTTGAGAATGTGATATATGCCTGTTACTTGGCATTCTCACAAACAAGGCAAAGTTCTAGCAGGACATTGTTTTTTACGTTAAACTTCTACTATTCTCACAGTAATGCTTTTGCTCCTTGGGAAAGAAGTTAGCTAATCTTAGAGTGGGTCAAACAAACAGGCCCCACCTTAGACCTTAGAGCCTCACCTATTTGTCATACTTCCATTGCAAGCACCACAGAGAGAGAGGTAAAAATCGGGCATGAAGTAATTTCTGCAGTCATGAATATTTCAGTTCTCAAAAGAAAAAACAAAAATTATTAAAAAGAGCATCTTAGGTAATTGTTCACAGGCAAAGAGGTTGGAAACTGTGCACTTGGCTTTATGAACATTATTAGTAAATATAGGTGTGTGCCAGCATCTCCAGACCCAAACATTCTCGTTCAGCAATTACATGGTATGGGCAAGTCACCTTTGTACCTTTCCAGAGTTCAAGCCAAGGTCTGCTTTGTGTTCAGTCTTACTGTGTTTCCTGGGAAACAGAAACAGTGTAGAATAATAATATTTTCCTATACAGCTGGTAATATCGTGATTGATGGCAAAGTACATTGTATGCCCATTATGTTGTTTTTCCTTGGCTCTGTATAAGCACCATTCAAGGGGTTTTTTTACTTTTCAAATACCAAGTAACTCTTTCTGATGGAAGTCAGGAGAAATGTAGGAAATAATTTTCACTAAGCTCACACAGAATTCCATTTTGACTTCTCTTCCAAAAATACACCACCAGTCCTTCTTGTGTGGTTGGCAGGTGCTGCCTTACCTGTATTCCTTATGTGATCCTGGCTTCAAAAAGAATATGAAGATAAGAATATAACTGGCAAGAATAAATTAGAAGGAAATTGTACTTTCCTGCTTTATTCATGCAAACAAGCAGAGGTGGAGGGATTTTGAATTTTTTTTTTTTTTAATTTACCAGGGTAATTAAAAAGAGTGCTGTGTTTTGAATTTTATCAGACCATTATTCAGTGAATTTGTGGTCATGCTTGAAGAACTTTTATCATTTTGGAAGAGACTAGAAATTAGCTGATTGTTCACACTGTTAAAACAATGAAACAACAATAGAAAGAAGGATGCGTCTACTCCATAAACTGAAATTTTGATTATGTATAAAACCTATCTATATTTGGGAAAAAGTTTGCTTGTGTTATGTATTTATTCAGGATTGGTAAAACCAGAAAATCACTGTGAAAATCAGAGATTTAAAGCAGTGAAATAGTGATTAACAGCAGTGGAATAGAAGAGATTAAAAGTCAGATAAGGATACAGTATGTGAGTGTTTTTTTGGAAGAGAATGTCTTTCTGTCAGTCAGACTGGAAGAGAAAGAGAGGAATTAAAGATACATGGGGACAAGCACGAGACAGCAGTTAGCATTTGTGGCTTAATAATAAAAGGCATAACTGGAGAGTAAACTGAGTTTTGCTTAAATCCCTTCTGGTCCCTCAGTCTAGTACCACAGATTTTTAGATGGAGGAGCACCTGTGTACTGTGGCTTTTCTTGTGTTGTGGATAACTAGAACCTGTCTGCTCAAGGAGATTTACCCATGTAAATGGCTGTTAGCTCACAACAGCTTCTGTGTTGGATATGTGACACAGACACTGTGGTACCCTTGAGTACCAATTCTGCAGAATAAGAGCATCATCGCTTAATTATCTCCAGAAGACATTAAGACATTTCTAGGTTAAAAGCAGGGCTCTCTGGAAAGAAATTGAGTTAATAATTTTCTCATCAAAATGCTGTGTCCAAAATTTTAGTCAAAGTTTCTAATGGGTAGGACGTTTTTTTTTGTTGGTTCAAACCAGCCATTGTTGGAAATCTAGAGCTAACAAACTCCATAGAAAGTATCTTTATGGCAAGATCTTTGATGTTTATCTATTGGACTGAGATCATATACTAAAAGATGATGTACACTGTATTTTTTTAAGGTGCTTTCCTCAGACAGGTAAAGAAAAATAATTTAAAAAAAAACCACTCAGCATCCTAACTCTACAGAGCTGTAGAGAACCAACCAGCATTGAAACAAGACAGCCATACCTGAGCCTTCCAGGCTGAAATTGCTAAGCAAGGGGAACTCATCAGGTACTCTGGCCACCAATATGCATCACTTCTCAGCTATCTCTCTGAGATTCTTACCTTGTGATGTGTGACCATTCCTTCCGCTGAGCCTAGTTAATCTGTCAATCAATCAGTCAATCCCTACTCTACTTACATGTTGCAAATTCAAAATGTATGACATGTATACCTTTTTGTTGATACTGCTGTGTCAGCGTAGACTTTTTGCCTATGCCTATGGTATTATGGTAAAGGTAGCCAAAACTCTAGGCAAAAGTTGATCATGTGTTTTGGCACAACAAGTTACATCCAGCTGGGTGTCTCTTGAGTCAAATACTGTGAAGAAGCTAAGTGCAAACCTCCCAGCATGGAAGGTCCTTGATGTCTTCTTATCGCTATGGTAGGAAAAACAAAAGTGAAAGCACCACTGGAAAATAGTATGCTAATTTTTATAGGCTGATGTTCCAAATGGTATCAAAATATTTGTAAATTGTAAGCTTCTAGCACATGGTTTAACATTCCAGTATTTTTTTAAATAACAAACAGTATGAATATAGCCCATTTATGAACTTTAACAAATCAAGGACAATGTTCATAAAGTGGCCCTCAAAGGTAACAATGTTTAGTTCTGGTGTTGTAGACCTTTGAAATTAGTTTCTTTAATTTGGCTTTGGAATCTAGATTGATGTTTAGCCACTGTTCGTAATTATGGTATAACTTATTTATCTTTGTAGCCTTAGGTCAGTAGAGGTCTGAAATACAGACTTGCATGGCTCAAGCATGACAGCTTGTCTCTTTTTCTTTCAAGTGACAGATGGTTTTAAAAATAAGCACAGCTACAGCATGTAATACTTGCATCATTTTTTAAACAGCCCATTGCAATATGCTCAAAAAAATTTGAAATATCTGTGTTGCAGATAGAGACAGTGAGAGGCAGAGAAGCATTCTTTAGCTTCTCTGAGTCTTTACATTAGGGTAGGGCAGAACCTGGATAGATTCAAACCTGGTTTCCTTCAGCCCCAGTCCAATGCTACATTTACTTAATGTGAAAAAGATCACAATATAAGAATATTCTTAGTAAAAATTCTCAATTTTTGTCTGCCAAGTCTATAATCCTACCTTATCTTTGATACAATAACCAAAGTTAAGATCTGTACTACATTCTGAGTTGTTTTTCCAGATATTTAGTTCTCTATCAATTAGGATTTTCTTTGAAAGATCCCACTCTGAGGAGGCATTTCTATCTTAAACTTTAAAAGCTTCCCATTGACAAGAGCTCAAATTCTCTGTTAAATTTTCCATTAAAATTAGTTTCACTCTCTGAGAGTCTCTGCTGGAATTCAAGTCTGTGAAGGTTTATTCAGGGTTGCTATTCAACAGGCAGTATTCTACTTGCCTGTTCTTAAATTTGTCTTATATATTCATTGTTAAGATGTTAATAATTAAACAAGGTTCCTTAAATAATAGTAGCCACTTTGAAATTTAATATACATAAATGTAAATATAGGCAAGTTTTTATGTTTATCAAAATAGTTCACTTGAAACTGTTTAAAATTCTGCCTGCAGAGCCCTCTCTCATTTTCTTATGTATTTTCCTAGGTTTTTCCACAGTAGATAGGATGCTAGATTCTTACCACAGGGAGACACTTTGTAATTTTCCATGTGCTACTGAGAAGTTTATTGGAGATTTGGAATGAATCACTTACACAGTTCTGTCTGATAATGTGGTTAGCTGTTACTGATTGACCAGGGTAAGTAAAGAGTTCTTTAAACTATTGATGATGACTTTCATAAATTAACAATGCCATTAACCTCCACTCAAGCAGTGAATTATTTTCCTGAAAAATCCCTCCCTTGAGAAAGAAGTTGAAACCATAAAGCCAGAGAGGTTTTACTTATGGTAGCCCTTGCAGTGCTAAAAAACATACTGTGGCTACATATAAATATCTCCTCTTGTTTCTGCATATAAATTTACGGAGACTGAATAAGTAATTGAATACTTTAGGGAGCTATAAACAATTATACTGGAGCCAGAAGCTTCAACCTTTTTTCCACAGGAAAGAAGACTTTTCCTTCTGGTCAGCAACTGGAACAGAATCAGACAGAATTGGTGCCAGTAGTTCCATTGGTAGTTTTCCCACTAACCAGGGAAGGGAGACGGGGCAAAAGGAGGAGGAGGAAATAATTGTTAAGGAACATTAATTTGTGTCCACAAGCATAATTTTTCAAATAGTCCCTTGTTCTTCTTTTGATATTCATTTTATGCTGGAAAATACAAACTACTCCAGTAATTATATACCATTTACAATATACAAACTACTCCAGTAAACTGATGTATCTTAAGAACTAACCATATTTTCTACTTCAGTAGTGAAGACTAGAGATAGTTCATGAGTGAAACAGCCATAGTCCTGTCTCCAAACTACATGCCAGTAGGAAAAGGTATGAAATAATGAAAATTGTTTTCTGATTACACTGAAAAACATTCCTCTCTATGGACTCCGCATATAATAAATAGTAATTATGATTTTTTAGTTAATGTTGGATTCAGAAAGAGCTCTTCCACTTTTTCCTTCTTAGGAAAAAAAAAAAAAAGGACAACAATTATAATTTATTATGATGAGGGCAGGGATGAGGTGGAGTTTTGTTGAATATTTAAGACAAGCTACATAAAGAGGTCAAAATTGAGTAAACGGTGCTCCCTGTCTCACCAAACGACTCTGTTCCTTAGCAAGTGCTGGCCATATCTTACCTGCAGTTGAAAACACTAGTCAGAAAAAATGGTGATAAGGAATCTATTGTTTATACCAGCTTGTGCAAAGAGCAGCAGAATTAAGAGTTATGTTTTGTAAATTGCTAGACAAAAGCCATATTTGAAGTCACACTGCATGTATATACCCAACATACTTTCATGCCAATCTTTTCTGGAATTTCAGAAACTTCACTTGTCACTGAATTTTTAGGTGAGATGAACTCTTGTCGGGCACTGACAGCACTTGCTATTATAATTTCACTTCCTAATTTGATATCTGTACTCAGTGCATGTTACTGCAAGAATATTTTTCAGTCACTTGGTCTTTCTTTCTTTTTTAAAGCAATGTTCATTTCAGTTTCCTCGTGGGGAGAAATGGAAGATGGTCCAGTAGAACACATACCTTTCCTTCTTACATGTTACTTTATACTACACTACATTGCACCATACCTAAACACACGATACTATTAATATAGTAGCCATATTATAGTTTATGCACTTTAGATATTTGAGTTTATACCAATCATCCATAAACTGTATTCATCATCCCTTTTGTGTATGAATAAATTTCCACCTGTTGCTGACATCTAGGGTACTCTTTTGTACCCAGAGCACCACTGACAGACTCAGTGCCTACTCCTTTGGGAAGTGCTGTCTCCTAGCAGTTAGTAGTCTTTTCACATGCACCTTCTGCTTGCAGATTATACCAAAGGCCTTTGTAACTGGTCTTTGTCACTTTTTCTTTCCTTCAACTGCAAATAAAAAGATATCAAAATTCAAAAGGAAAGAAAATGAACATTCTTATTAAAAGCATGAAAGATACCTGTATGGTGGCATTCATGACAGATTTATTACAGTGTCTCAAAACTGACAAACCAGCCTCCAGCTGTTAATTAATTCTCTTTAGTGGCACAAAAAATGTGAAAAACATTTAAATGTACTAACTGGATAAAGCTAATAATATTGCCTCTATCCTGAAAGTTCCAAATACATTTTGTAGCATAGTTGTCTGATTATCTGGAAAAAATATTTTAAGACAAGTAGAGAATATTTTAACTTGGCTGATAGCTGGCAGTTCTTCCCACAGAAAACACTAAAGATTCTCAAATAAAAATAACTTAAAGCTCCACATACAAAGACTAGCACATCTCTGATCATCATAAGTGCCAAGTGAATGGCAATGTTTTTACTTAGCTGTCCTCCAACATTATTATGCCAGAGGAGAAAAACGTACAGAGAATTAATCATTAACTTTTCACACAACTAATAATTTATTAGTATTTTTTTGGAAGAAGGTATGTTGTAGTTTTTAACTAAGATGCAACACAGTTTTGAACTTTCTGTGACATTGAAAACGAGCTTTTTGTCTTAGAGGATAGTCAGTTTGAGAATAAACTCTCTTCTAGGTTCTTTAAATATGAAAAGTCAACTCCAAACTATTGTTGCATGCAATTGTACTGCTTCTGTATATTGTCATAATTTTTAAGGGCTAGGTAACCTCTTTTTTGTGGTTCCTTAAAACATGAATAATATTAACTTTCTGTGTCGTTTGAAGTTGTTTCTGGTTTATTTCTTTGTATCTCTTTCCTGTATCTACATCTGGTGGTTTAATACTTCCAAGTATCTTGATTCTATGTTTAATTTTAATAAAATATTTTGATTGTTATACTGGATATCAGGAAGAAGAGCAATCAATGACTTTAAGTCAGGGATAATGGTGGGAAAAGGGAGAGTAAAGGGGAAGCCAAAGAATATTCATTTACAAGTCAACTTCTCTGTGACTCATGCTTCAACAGTCTGGCTTAATTCCTTTGTTAGGGTCAGTTCAGGACTAGAGGAAAAAAGCTTTCAGAAGAATAAAAATTATGGAAACATGCTTGACTGCTCTTGGAGCATAGAGCTTGAGATTGCACTGCCCGGCAGTGTCCTAATACCAAGTGCATGCTAAAACTACATTGTCCTCCAAGTTTTGTAGCTTGCTAACCTTTCAGAGGGGCCAGCTAGCTCATATTTTTGTCAGCCCTGGGCAAAGAACATTACCAAACTCTGTTTCAAAAATGTCTTGTAATCACAGGACTTGAGCCTAGAAACATCTGGGCTTCAAGAAAACAGGTGGGCTTCAAAGATTTCCTTCTCCTGGAGGACATAACCTATGACTTTTCCTCTCCATCTATGCTCTGATTCAGACTTTCTAGAAATACTGCATTGCAAACTCTCCAATTAACATTCCTCCAATCCTCTGCAACGTTATTTCACCCTTTAATTTTTTGTTAATGCTTCTTCCCTCTCCTACGTCTGTGCCAGCCATCCCTTCCTGCATCATTTAGTCTGAGCCCAAAGCAAATTGCCGTTTTGGTTTTGTTTGGCATGTTCTGTCTTGTTGTTTAAATATAGCAAAAAAAAAAAAGCCTTTGAGTGAAGGTAGATATTTGCAAAAGTGCTTCCTGGGACTAAGAAGTTTTGTGGGATTGAGGATAATATAATGAAGTTTCAAAGGCATTACATTTCTGGAAGAAGAAAGAGATTAGTGTAATAAAATTACTAGAAACGAAAATCAAAATTCAGAGAGAAACACAGGAAAAAATAACACTATAATTATAAAAATATACTAATTTCCATCTCACTTTATGTCATTTCTGTTGAACTGCTTACTTCAACACGAAATAAAATATGTTGTTCTGTCTAACAGTAGAGTATGCTATCAAAGGTTTGGACTTTATTTAGTTCATAGTAATCTCTTCAGAATTGTCTTTGTTTTCACATACTCACTGTCATCAGAGTATTACAGAAGTGATTGCCTGCTGATTTTATTTTATTTTATTTTATTTTATATTTTATTTTATTTTTATTTTCTTTATTTACTTCCTTACACATTTTTTGGTATTTTGTTTTGTTTGTTTGTTTGTTTGTTATTTTGTTTTGGTGGTTGTTTTTGATTTTAGTTTTCCAGTCAAAGCAAGCATTCTTTAATTTTGTTTGAAAGACATGTAGTGTAAGTTTGGGGTTTTGACAGCAGAGCACTGGCTATCTACCCATGGTGTTGGTTAGGGGGCAATGAGCTAATGCTCCTGATAAAATGATTAGTTCATGGCCTTTTTGAAAGATCTCTGCTGGCATTAATATTTTCTGGAAAAAAAAGAAAAAAGTTATAAAATTAGCCGAAGTATACTTGAATATGAAGAAAAGATCACTATTAATGTGTGCAGCTTGAAAAAAATCCTTTTTATTCCCAGAAAAGCCTCCTGTATTTTAAGTGTAGGAATTCCATTTCGTATAACTGGCTCAAAAGATCAGCTGAGACCAAAGGCAGGAGGTTCAGTAAGACCAGTTGCCGGGTCCTACACTTTGGCCACAACAACCCCATGCAGAGCTACAGGCTGGCAACAGAGTGTCTGGAAAGTGGCCCAGCAGAAAAGGGCCTGGGGGTGCTGGTTGTCAGCAGCTGGACATGAGCAAGCTGTGCCCAGGTGGCCTGGGTCAGAAACATGTGGCCAGCAGGACCAGGGCAGTGACTGTCCCCCCATACTGGGCACTGGTGAGGCCACACCTCAAGTGCTGGGTTCAGTTTTGGACCCCTCAATTTAGGAAGGACATTGAGATGCTTGAATGTGTCCAGAGAAGGGCAATGGAGTTGATGAAGTGTCTGGAGCACAAGTCTTGTGAGGAGTAGCTGAGAAGTTGGGGTTATTTATTCTGGAGAAAAGGAGGTTCATGGGTGACTTTATCACTCTTAAAATTCCAGGCTTTAGCCAGGTGAGGGTTGGTCTCTTCTCCCATACAACTAGCAACAGGATGAGAGGAAATAGCCTTACGCTGCACCAGGGGAGGTTCAGATTGGACATTAGGAAGAATTTCTCCACAGAAAAAGTGATTAAACATTGAAATGGGATGCCCAGGGAGGTGGTTGAGTCACTTAAGGAAAGACTGGACTTAGTGCCATGGTCTAGTTGGCATAGTAGTTTTCAGTCAGAGGTTGGACTTGATGATGTCAGAGTTCTTTTCCAACCTAATTGATTCTGTGATCCTGTTATGATACATGTAATAGTGTACAAAAGTATGGTAAATCATAGGAATTGCTGAATTTCTTGGGAAATGCTTGACAGCAATCTTCTTCAGGTTTATTTATTTAGACAGTGACAAACTCACTAGAACACATATGATGGTGGTGGATTTACAGTTTACTTAGGTGACTTTCATTTTGACACAAACAGACTTGCCCACTGAGAGGCAGTCTTTACCCACACACCAATCCAAATACTCAGAAGACTGACATTTCTTAAATTTAATTCATGTGGGATTTTTATACTTATTCCATGTGGATTTTATTTACAAGTAATTTACCTAAGGAGACAATGAAAGGGAACTCTGTATTTTAGTCTCTAAAACATTTTGAATTGATGCTCTGTCTTAAGCAGTCATATCAATATCTCTAATATGCTACAGATACTAGCAAATGAAGCATTAAGTAATGGGGTTGAGACTGTGAGAGGGAAAAACTATGAACAGAATTTTGGGATCATTTGTTCTGCATAGATACTAATTTTTGTAACTTTAGAGTTTGACATTTCTACTCAAGACTCAAAAATGCAGTAAAACATAGGAAAATAGTACCTTTTTCAATTACATAAATTTATACTTCACAACAAGGAATGGTTTAAATGACTAATCCTGTAGAGTAAAAAGACCTTATGTTTTTTGATTACATTCACATTGCTTCTAAATATTATTCTGAGTTTGGTTGCAGGCTGTGTGCAAATCAGAGAAGCAAAGGAAAATCTGCAGTGAGGGATCTGGGTCTGTGTAGGAAAGGTTTAGCCTGGCATATGCTGTACACCAAGTCTTTTAATCCATTTGCCTGATTCTGTGTTTTCATGCTGTATGCTTACATCCAGTCAAAGGCAGAGATATACATGTTCAGAGGGACATGCAAAGTTATGTTTCATGCAGTAATACTGCTGTAGCTGCATTTTGCTCAGAGCACAATTTGTAGGACAAGATAATACGGTTTTTTACACCAGCAACACAGTTGGAGAAACTAGATAAAACTTCTGATTTGCCAACATTTTTAGTAATGAAGAACTGAAGAAGCAGATAGCATCCCTCAACTTCCGCATTTCTTTATTGATTAGGTGCTTTACACATATTTGCTAACTCACCAAATTGTCAGTTTTGTCTATTTCCAGTGACCCAAAGGAGCCATCATGGAAGCCTGAAATTGCGGGGAAATTTTAGGAGATCCCTATTTTTTTTTTTCCCCAATACTTCTTCCTGAACTGTTATGCCTTGGTCCACTTGGCAGGTTTAGAGGAAGGTTGTTTGATTTACTCTGGGCTGTGTGCTAGAGAAACAACAAAATTCTCAGGAGTTTCAAAACAAGCTTTAACTTGCAAACTTTAGAACAGAAACTTTTGAGAAGAAGAAGGTAGGATAAGAAAGAGAGAGAGAGAGAGAAAGAGACAAAAAGGAAAGAGAGATGTGTGTAGTCACCACCTGAGGATCCAGTGTGGTCTCAGCCGCGTTTAAATTCAGGGAAGTGGAACTCCCCAGCTTGGCACGTGTCACCATTCTTTTATCTGCTCCTGTTCCCTGGGTCTTTCCTCCAGGCATGCACCTGCACTTTAATGTTTCCATCAGGGCCTTGTGGGCAGCATACTCCATTTTGGACTGGAAAAGCGACTGATTTAAGGCACCGGGGGGGCTGGGTGAGCCGTGGCCGTTCCACCAATACAGAGCTCACCCTGGTCCTCCCCAGTTTCCTACCTGGTTCTTTCGAACAAGTCCATGGGTCTCCTAAAAATTCCCCTCCAGGTGGCCATGCAATGTGAAAATGAAGCATATGAACCTAATCTTACCCAGGGACATTTTATTTGTGTGACCTTGGAAAGCAAGGATATGCCTATGAAGTCCTTTCCTGGCAGAGATAAGTATACATTTCTTTTGCTTCAAACTGGACTCAGGGCAGCTCTGTTTAGCTGCAGTTAAGAGTAGCTTTGTTTCAAAGCTACTAATTCAAACTAATGTGGGACTTGGTCTCTCAACAAGACTTATTTTCTCAAGTATTGCACAGTGTTAGCCAAACTATGCAGCTTTTATCTGGACCTAGCTCATATTCAGCTGACTTAAAGCATAAGGCATTTGAAGTCACATCTGTGTTGAAGATACAATACAAATTAAAACTGACCTTACACAACATTGGCAATGGCCATGCATGGCAGAAATTCTCTCCTCACTGTGCTGATGGGCCTGTGGACATGCGTTTAGGCTATTTGCAAATGTGGCCTGGAGGTGGGTGACATAATGGAGAGGTGGAGGGAGCGAGAGTTGGAAGGTGCCTCCACAGATGAGATTAACTGAGGAGCTAAAGTAATTGTTTTCTTTGAAATGAAAAAATTCAGTTTTGCTATGGTGTCAAAAAGCAAGTAGCGTGTAATTAGTGCAAGTTTGGAGTTCAGAAGATATTTCAGTGATAGTATTTGACTGCATAAACATATTAAGAAGAAACAGAAAACCAAAACATGGTGATGAGGTCATTTCAGTTAATAAATTAATAAGTTGCTTTATGTACATTTGGCCTTCTGGTGTTGATTAATTTAACATGTGTGAGGGGTCTGAGGAGAGCAGTTGCTAATATTAGTATAGTCAAGCATGAAACACTTGGTCACAGCAAAAATATCCCTGTTTCTGTAGGAACAAGAAAGATGTTGAAACTAAATACAAGAGCAAACTCTATAAGGAGACAGGTTTGAGAGATGTAGTGTTTAAGACAAATATGTTTGGCTGGCATTGCAATAAAAGATAAGAAAGATAATTGCATGTTCCTAGAAAAGAGAGGTTGCAGAAAATGTGCTCTTGTTCCTGACTTGAAAGTAAATGTGCTTAATTGCTTTAGAACTATCAGTTAAGCAGAGAGGGTATTTGCTTTTTTACATGTGTTCATATATACAAAGCTGCTCTGCTCAGCCTGTTTTCATGGTATATGTGATCTAAGTATACACTTTGCAAAGCTGGTTTTCAGAACTCTGTGTTCTGTCAACTTCTTTTTGCCTGCAGAATTACCACACACACACGAGAAATATTCATGATTTTGGGCCTGCTGAACTTTAACAGCTCTAAGTTGTGTAGCAACTGACCTGCAGAGGAGCTGCAGTCATCTGAGAGAAGGAATGTAAACTGGGCTAGGCAGCTATCAGCTTAGAAATAGCTCTTTTTAAAGAATGTAGATATGAAGTTCTTTGATTCTGACATATCAAATAAAAGTAGTCTTTGTGCAATGAGTGGCAGGAGCATATCCAGTATTTAAAACAATCCCAGAAAAAATTATTAAGCCATGGGTATTTATCCTTCTCATGCTGAATGCTGTATGTGAGTTATGATTTGAGAGGAATCCTTCAGTGCACAGCAGTATACAGTATACATCTTACAAAGTCACAGAAGATTTTCTATTCTTGCAGCATTTTTTGGGACTCGACTAGTGGTACATAGAGTGGTCTCGATACCAGTTTAAATATAATTAAAAATACAGTATGATCATTACATATGACAAGCTTTCCTCACTATTATAGAATGTTCAGTAGAAGACATTATTTTTGAACCTGAAAATTCTGTAGTGTCTTAATAACCTGTTAAATACATTATTGTCTAAAAGCAATTTTTGTTCAAGAGGGTTGGTTGGAAATTTGGAATGTTTTCAGATTCTTTTTCTGGTTTCACTTTGACACAATAAAACAGAAAGTGGTTCAAAAATTGCTGTCCTATTAGGAATAATATTGATGGGAATAGGCAGATCCATTGGGTCAATGTGTGGCTCTGGGCTGGTGTAATTGAAAAAAAATGGGGCTTTTTTATCATGGGATGATCTATTCAACACCTGGTCTACTGACATATGATGGGATACATCTTTATCAGAGGGAAGAAAGAGCTCTAGCACAGGAGGTATTTGAGCTCATTGACAGAACGTTAAACTAACTTGGAAGGGGAAAATACCAGGCTTAACAGTGATGAGCAATGGGATCTCCCAATCTACTTCAGGAGGTGTTGGCTACAATGTACCACACTTGAAATGTTTCTACACTAATGCACGCAGCATGAGGAAAACACAAGAGGAGCTCAAAGCTTTGCTGTATCCCAGAGATTTGACATCACTGGCATAAGTAAAGCCTGATGGAATGAGTCCTGTGACTGGAGTGCCCTGTTGGATGACAGTTCCAGGCTCTTCAGGGGGGACAGGCAGGGTAGAAGAGGCTGGGAGGTGGCACTGTTTGTAACAGAAGGCATAGAATGTATGGAGCTCATAGTTGGCAATGGCACAGTTGAGAGCCTGTGGGTTAGAATCAAGGGGCAAACAAATAAAGTGAGAGTCTGGCCAGGATGATGCCACCCTGGATGTATGGACAAACTGGGAAATGAGATGCTGGAAAGCCAAGACAGAGAAAGAGACCTGGGGGTCCTGGTCAATGACAAGTTGAGTATAAGTCAGCAGAGCCAAAACGCTGGAAATACACTTCCCAAGATGACACCTGTTAGGAGTGGCCATGTGGCTTGAACGACAAAGGGACAAGATGGTGTCAGATCCCTCCCAAGAGGGCAAGAGCTTACAATTCAGTTCCAGCGGCAGATGAAGGTGGCTCATCTAGGGTCAGCACCCTCCTCACAGCAGGGACAGCAGGGTGGACATGTCAGGCGAAGCAGTGGGCTGGGGCCATTCAGTGCTTTCTCTCCCCTGCTGGACCCTGCTGACCAGCCACTGGCGACCCAGACCAGAGTGGGACTACTATCTGCAAGTCCACTTACTTAATAAAAGAAAATAATGTGATAATGTGTTCTGTATTCTCATTATATATATGAAAAACTATTACAGAAAACATCATATTCTCTAATGTTCATTGGAAGTTCTACTCCCTAAATACCAAAATAATGTAGCACTACAGAGTAATTTTTCAGACCAATTTCATAGGCACATGCTCTTATTCCAGAATAAACACTAGTATATTTTAAATAACACTGTGTGAAGACAATTGGAGTAACAGTAATTTTAGGAATAACTGATTTTCTCTGCAGTTCATTTTCACATGTTGGCAGAACCACAGAGCACAAGTTCTAGCTAGAAAAGGAAGTTTCTGTGTTTGTGTTTGTGTTTGAAAAAGTGATTCAGTCTGTACCCCTTAACAAAGTCCGTGGCAGAAGGATCCATCTTCTGAATTCTATAAATATTTGAACCATGTTCTGTAATTTATTTTTACAATAATGTTTGTGTACTAAAAGTTGTACTTAATACTAATCTTTGCTATTGCTTTGGGGTAGATACAGTTCTAGGATTCTTAATTGTTTGGCATATTTAGTGCATTTTTCTTTGTTTGTCTGTTTTTATTTAAGTTAATGCTCAGAGCACTAGTGACCCAGTTCCTTCCCCCATTTTTTTAGAGATGAGGTGAGTCTGTAAAGAACAGATAAATTATGACTACTAAGACATTATTTAATGCTATTAATAGTCTACATTAGCTGGTATGGTCCCAGTGATTTTATTATACACATCTGAAAACCCCTATCTTCAAGTGGAATCACCTTAAATCTTTACTGCTTTTTAAAGCCCATGCAATTACTAAGTGACATTGATAATTGTGGGTTAAAAATTCCATCTTTCCACTAGCACAATAAAATCTAAAGGATTTTATTTTCTATTTCTGCTAGGTAGGGAAACCTTCTGCTGCTCTGCAATTATGAAGCCTTTTGCACAGAGAAAACAGCAGTTAAAGCTTTCTATATAATAATAAAAAAAAGTTATACTGATCACTGAATTCACAGAATCACAGAATCATTTATGTTGGAAAAGAATCCAAATATCATCGAGTCCAAGCTTTGATCACCACCATGTCAACTAGACCATGGCACTAAGTGCCACATTCAATCTTTTCTCTAACACCTCTTAAGATGGTGACTCAACCACCTCCCTGGGCAGTCCATTCCAATGTCTAATCACCCTTTCTGTGGAAAAGTTCCTCCTACTGTCCAGCCTGAACCTTTCCTGCTGGAGTTTGAGACTGTGCCATCTCATCTTGTCACTAGTTGTCTGGGAGAAGAGGGTGACTCACACCTTTCAGGCAGTTGTAGAGTGATAAGGTCACCCCTGAGTCTCCTCCTGGCTAAGCAATCCCAGCTTCCTCAACCACTCTTTATAGGACTTACCCTCATCATTCTCAAGGCTGTATTTAGAAGGAATCTGGATCAAATATTGCCACATGCAATTAAATAAGCAAACATTTTTTTGATATCATAGGTTAAAAATAATAGTAGAACTAGGTAACTTGCCTATTAGCCCTTGATGAAGAATGCTTTATTTGTTTTAAGTAAATGTGTTTATGTTTTAAAGCTTCTGGCAAAACCCGAATTGCTTCAGTTAAATATTCTTTCCTCTGACACCAGACTTCATGTTAGAATAGCTCTTCCAAACAATAAATGAAGACAGATCCCATAGTCTTGTGAAGATCTCTCTCTCTGTATGTAAACCTCTGGGGGTTTTTTGAGACTGTAGACAGCATGCACTCTACCAAGAGAGGTACTGCTGAGGATAATAATCATTTACTATCACCAGCCTTCTGTTAGGGGTTGCAATTTTAGTATACCTGCTTCTTGATCTGCGTATGCAGCCACTGATTCTGTAAATATGTCTCAGATTACCATTAACCATTTTACTAGGAGTTTTTGCTTAACTTACTGTCTTTTAAAAAGACAATAGAAAATAGATAAGAAAAGAAAAAGGCCCTCAAGGTAATTTCAGAGCTGTGTAGAGGAGCTAATATTTAGGCAGAGGTTTGCTACTGAAGCATTATGAAGCCAGAAGACATTCTTCATCTGCAATTCTATCTTGGTTATTTCTTTTTAAAGAGGATAAATAAACAGTTACAGAATCACAGGACGATTTGAGTTAGAAGGAGCTTAAGAAGGAGCTTAGAAGGAGCAGAGACACCTTCCACTAGAGCAGGTTGCATCCCTTTCCTCTAGCATGTAGACTACAGCATACAGCTTGTCCTTCACAACTGACTAGCCTTATAGAGGAACATGAGAGACCTTTTATACCATGCTTAAAGTATTGTCCATGGCTGCATGCTGGTTGCATCCTGACCCCAGTTTATGGTGTGTTTGCCCTACCCTGTGCTGTAACTCCTACAGGGGGAAATCTGCAGGCAAGCAGGTAGAGAGTTGTATGTTACTCCAGCCAGCATCCAGGTTCTGTGGAATAATTTCATATTTCTTATCTTCAGGTTATTGCTAGAGTACAAAAAATAAGAATAGTTCTGATCGGAAGGGACCTACAATGATCATAGAGTCCCATACCTGATCACTTCAAGGACGAGTAATAGTTCAAGTATATTTTTAAAGGTGTTGTCCAAATGCCTCTTAAATACTGTCAGGCTTGGGGCATTGACCATGGGACATGGGGCACTGACCACTCTGAACTATTTACATAAAGGATCAGAGGTTATCAGATGTGTTTCCCTTGCAGTAATTTTACTTACCCAACATCACATATCGTTGGACCTGGATAGAGTCCTAAATTCAGTTTACAGTTCATAAATGGTCATGTCATCAAATCTGTGTGTACTTTTTGCAGGAAACTTATACCTGAACTTTAAGAAAAACTCTATCCAGGAATGTAGGAAGTGAGAAGCCACATTATTGAAAGCTTTTCCTGATACAGCCCATAAGTGAATATAGATCCAACCTGAGAAACCTCTAGAGTAAATTAATGTGTCATAGCAGATCTGCTCAGGTTTCTAGACAGAAAACAATATGACACAGATCTTACGGTAGAAAATCAAAGTCCATCAGAGGAGCTTGTTTTGGACCTGCCAAATCAGCATATTCAGAGCAGAGCCCTGAGCTCCGTGTGAGTACTTGAACCTGGAAAAGACTGTAGATAAATTTTTTTATAGTTTTACAAAGAAGATTTTTCAACTTCTCTTTGCATCATTGCATTAGAAGTCTTGTGTTACTGTGAATCGTGCAGTAGGACACAGGATGTCTGGCTCTTGTTCTGTAATGAGTAACAAAAGCAACATGTATCTTTGTTGCAGATCTAAATGAAGATGATAAAAACTCTTTATAGGGTACTATGCCAGATAAATTTTTCTGAATCTGTACATAAATCTAAATGGGTTAGGATATAAGAGCATATTAGTCCTTATTTTTCCTCAACATATTCTTTGTAAGGTACAGTATGATTGGAGCAGAAGACAAACTGTGTTAGAGGACCTCATGCAGTCAGATGCTTGTGTCAGGCTTGTTTTGAGGAGGGTGTGAACTACCCCAGTCTTTCCCCAATAGCTAACTTCAACTGCATAGCCAGCTGTGTGCTGCTGTGCTTCACATCATGGTGCCTCACATGTTCCTACCCCTATCCTGCACCCTCAGATTGCTACCTCCTAGCTCAGAGAAGCAAAACAATGTCTCTGAGCCTAAAAATGGGAAGCGAAGAGGGCAGGGATCAAACCCAGCATGAAACCAGCTACCATCCTGCTGAGCTGGGGGAAAGGCATGAGTAACACGGTTACCGATGTCTAATCACTAGTGAAAATGGTTGCCAGTTATGCTGTTGCTTAATAAAGTGTAAACATCTTTACAAAAGCACTGTGGGTCACTGTTGTAAATATCATTTCAACCTTTCAAGGTATTTTATTTTAGTTAGCTGTTTGGATTTTCTTACAACGTCAGTTTGCAGTGATATAGAATAAACAGTCTAAGCAAATAAATCATAAACATAAAAACAGCTCTAAAATACAAAATGCACACAAATTATAGAGTAAGACTATGGTGCTACTGTTTATAAAGTACTTATTTTTTAATGTCTATGTTCACTGACTCAACTGAAGACACAAATAAAGCTTAACCCACATGTATGGGTATTTTTTGTGGTGTCAATAACCAAGCACTCCTCACAAATAAACCACTTAATGACCAGTGAAGTCATTTATCATTCACATTAATTCACAAAGGAATTTTAACTGCTCATTTTAGCAATATTAATACAGAATAAATATGAAATGAAAAGGTAGTTATTGAATTTTTCACACAGTTAAATACTGTGTTTTGAATCTTCTAACTTATATAACCTTTTCCTCTGTGTTCTGATACATACTGTATGTTGTATCATTACTTTTTCCAGTAAGAGTGACTTAGAATATTTGCTGGTGGCCATGAATCTCTCCAGGTTTTTGTACATCCTTTGTTGGTTTTTTGGTCCTGGCATCTCATATCAGAACACAAAACACAAGAACACTTGGCTCACATCAGTGCTGTCCTGTCCTACTGAGCAGCAGCAAAAAGTATGATTCATATGCACTATTATTAAGCAGTGTCCTTGTGTTCAAGGGGGGAACACCTTTTTTACCCACATAAAGTAAATTCAAAGCATAAGAGAGCAGTTCCATAAGGACATGAGAGTTTAAATATGTTTATTTGCCTGTGTTATTGTTCATTGCAATTAAGTCCAACAAAAGGAACAGCACTTTAAATTATGGTTTGGTACTGTTCCTCTATTGAGATTGGATTGGTATAATCATAGATAGCATGTGGTTGAGATCTTTGTTTTCTCTTCTTTTTTAATATAGATGCATGTAAACCATCTCTGTAAGACAGACAATCTCCATGTAGACAATTTAATAAAATTGATAACAGACAAAAATGTTTAATGTGAAAGACACTAAATGACCACTGTTAGGATCCATTTCTGTATGACATATAAGAAGGCATTTCTGTCTAGAAGAAGAGAAGGTCTAAAGCTTTGTGAGTTCATACTGTGAAACAGCAATTTACATAAATTGCAAAAATGTGGCGTAAATATACTGACATGTTCCTCACAGGCACACTCCAAAGTTTTAAAAGAGTTGACCAGTTGCTCTGTGGGTTTCTCCAGGTGAGAAGCATCTTTTTCTCAGCAGGAGGTTCAGTGCTTCCTGGTGAAATGGGAAAGTGAAACTGTTGTGAGCAGATTTGTCAGACCTTACCCTGTGCTCTCTTCCAGGGCTAAATGTTTGTTGATCAGCTGCTTGATCTTTTGTATTTGCTGGGGCTAGCCTCTCCACAGCTCCTTCCCTAAAGCATTGCAAGATGTTCTCCTTTTATCTTGACCAATCACAACATGCTGCCTTTTTGACACTTCTTGCAACTGGGAAAGATTATTGCTCTCAGATTTATTCTCCCCTTGTGAAAACATTTTTGAAACTATATGTTATGTTTTACTGGTTTATTATTTTATTTTTACCTTTTCTTTAGCTTACTGCCCTCCGGGTTTTAACATTTGCAGTATCAGTGCAGAAACTTCCTGTTTCACAACTTGTTTACTTCCTGTTTAACAACTAACTACAGCTAATATTGCATCAGATAGACTTAGGTATTTTTAAAATTTTTTTTTCAGTATTTACTGCATTGTCAGGCTGAAAAATTGCAACAGAACACTAAGACAGGCTGGTTTGAGTTGACTGGAACATGGTTAATCAGTTACCTGTGGTTTTTAACAGATAAACCTTCCTGTCCTCCTCACTGGGTGTTGCTCATTCTCTGAATGGAAATACATTATGTGATCTGGTTTGCCACAAATGCAAAGAAAAAAAGTTTTGTTTACATTTTTTTCTTTTTTTTTTTTCAAAAAGGAGTAATCTTTCTTTCATCACTGTGCTTGAAATTCATCAGTTCCATTGCACTTCTTTGAACAGTTCTGAAGTGTTGTCTCATAAACCACTTAAAAACAGTACTTTCCAAACAAGTTCAAACTAGTTTTTGGTCAACCTCACTGTCTGCATTTCCAGCCCATAAGTCCCAAACTCATCTATGAATATCTTGCCAAAGACAGAGTCAAAGGCTTTACTAAAGTCCAGGTTGACAATATATTCTGCTCTCTCTTCATCTATTGGGCCAGTGACTTCATCACAGAAGTTAATCAAGTTGGTCAAGCATGACTTTCCCTTGGTGAAACCATGCTGGCTGCTCCTGATGATTGTCTCCTCCTTAATATGCGTGCAAATTGTTTGCAGGATTAGCTGCTCTGTCACATTCCCAAGGACAGAGGTGAGGCTCACCAACCTGTAGTTGCCCAGATCCTCCTCCTTGTGCTTCTTGAAGATGCAGGTGACCTTTGCTTTCCTCCAGTCTTTGGGCACTTCCTAGTCACCATGATTATTGAAAGGTTATCGCAAGTGGTCTTGGAATGGAAACAGCTAGCTCACTCAACAGTAATGTGTGCATCCCATCAGGTCCCACTGTCCTGTGTGCTAAATTATTCCTCGACCTGACCCTCTTCCACCAAGGGTATATCTTCCTTGCTCCAGTCTTATTCCCTAGTTTCTGGGATGTGGCATCCCTGAAGGCTGGTCTTATTAGAGAAGTCTGGGACAGAGAAGATGTTTAGTACTTCTACGTCTGTTGCAATGTAAAGACAAGATTTGTTTCCATGTGTCACGTGCTGTATCCTCATTTTAAAGACTAACATTTGGTAGCATTTCAGCACTTACCATGACAAACTGGAATTACTAGTGCTCTGTGTTGCACTTACTTATTTTTCATACGTAATTCTTATTTCAGTTTTCAGACAACTTCTTTGTTGATTTTTTTTTTACCTGATTGGTAAGGAATTTTCTTCAGTCTTCTGATCTTTCCTTTTTCTCTTTCGTAAAATATTAAAAAATGAACTTAGACTCACTGTTTTATCTGTAAATTTCTGTTATGAGGCCAGGTTAAGGTCTGCTAATTCTGAACTTAGAGTTAAAAAAATTCTTTAATCATTAGAAAGCTCATTGATTTGCTCACATCATTAGCTGGCATCAGTGAATAAACTTGGTACATTTGGTTTGGTTGGCAATAATGTCGTCTTCTTGTGTGGAATTTTTGTTAAGGTTGGTTGGTTAGTTGGTTGGTTGGTTGGTGGGTGGGGTGTTTTATATAAATGAAGAAAGAATAATGTAAAATTTCTGGTATAAATTTGCAGTGAGGCAGGAGAGGTAAATACATTAGATGTAACTCCAAACAACAAAAAAAAGTTCAATCTTCACATCATCAGAGAAGATAATGATATTAAAGGTCACCACTGAGAAAATGCCAAGATGGTGTAGCGTTAGTAGCATGGAGTGAAGGTTATGGTTACCAAGGGAGAAGGAGCATCCAAAGGACAGGTGCATTCATAGTTTGAAACAAAAAAGCTTCCAATCCTAACTTTGAAAAGACTTGTAGAAAACCTTGCAGGTCTCACAGCAAGTGCTTCTAAAAAATCCTTCATTTCCAAGTGCCAGTATATGACTGGAAAATAATATACTAAGAGTAATAGATAGGGAAAAAAAAAAAAAAAAAAAAAGGCAACTGGAGGCCCATTAATACAATATCAGAAGCATCTAAGAGTTTAGAAAAAAATTCTGTCAAAAGTCAATAGTGATAATAAATGACAGTAAATGATAATAAATAGAATAAATAGTGATCAATGAATGAGAGAATAGGACTCACATGTGCTTATACTTAGATCATACCCAAGTAGTCTGATAGTTTCCTTTGATGAGATAAATATAGTAAAGTACATGATGTATCACATACTTAGTAAAATAATGGAGGAAGATTAGTCCAGGAACTCAGATCTGAGAACAGACAGACTAACGGGAAAAGACAACTATGAGAGAGTGACAAAGAGAGGTATTGTACTGATCCTAAAGCCCTGGTTTGTGAGACAGAAAATAATATGCCCAGCCAAAATGCATCAATGGCAGAAAGTAGAGAAGTGCTGACACTTAGGGATAGTGGGGTAGCATATAGAAAGGTGTGAATAGCTTTGAAGGCTGAAGTGTGAAATACAGGAATATTTTCTAGAACAAGTCAAACGGTCATAACTTGTAGGCTAACAGCAAAATTCTATGCCAAGAGGTAGTTGATTAGAAATAAGAAGGAAAGCTATGTGTACCAGATGATCACTGAGATATTACCATGTATCAGCCTAAAAAGCCAACTGTATCCTGGGCTGCATCCAAAGCAGCGTGTCCAGCAGGAGAGGGAGGATTTGGCCCCTCCATTCTGCTCTCATGAGACCCCACCTACAATGAGGTCTGAGGTCTCCAGCCCAGAAGGGGCATGGACCTGTTGGAGTGAGTTCACCAAGATGATTAAAGGGATGGAACATCTCTCCTATGAGGAAAAGCTAGGAGAGTTGGAATTGCTCAGTCTGGAAAAGATAAGGCTTTGGGGTGACCTAATTGTGTCCATCCAGTACCTGAAGGGAGCCTACAAGGAAAATGTAGAGAAACAGTTTATAAGAGTATGTAATGACAGGACAAGGGGAAAGGATTCAAACTGACAGTTAGTTTAGATTAAATATTAGGAAAATATTTTTTACTGTGACAGTGGTGAGGAACTGCACAGATTGCCCATAAAAGCTGTAGCAGCCCCCTCCCTGGAAGTGTTCAAGGCCAGGCTGCATGGGGTTTAAAGCAACCGGGTGTAATAGAAAGTGTCCGTGCCCATGGCAGGGATTTTGGAGCTAGATGATATTTAAGGTCCCTTCCAACCCAAACAATTCTGTAAATATATGACTGTGATCAGAAGTTTTTGCATGGTATATAGTGAGATAAGAAAACTGCTGGATGAGAATCTTGTGAGACCTCTTCAGCTTTTCACCATCCAAGCCTGACTAAGTGTTTTCATGAAGGTTGAAATCAATGTGTCCATTATAGAGAAGGACAATGAAATTGATGCATAAGCTGCAAAGATTTTTTCCACAAGGACAAGTTTTCACATGTGTGAGCATACATTTCAGTATATAGGGTTACTGTGAGAAACAAGGTAAATTGTTCTAGGCAGATGCTGTATTCATGGAGCTAAACTGCTTTTGCGGTCCAAATCAGCTTAGGTATCTCTACAGAGTACTGTGTTGTGCAGTGGCTTAATTAACCCTGAAAAATGGAGCCTGAGAGAGATTACTACTGCTTTCCATGAATTCATGGTAGTACAAACCCCAAGGAGGAGGAAATCCTATGTAACCTGAGAGATTTACAACAGAAATAAAAACAGATATAAACTGACCCTGAAGAGGTTCAGGCTGGAAACTAGGAGTGGATCTCAGCTAGCAGAGGAGTGATGTTCAGATACAGCCTTACTACTTGGAAACAGCAGTACAAAAATACTCTTCATACAGGAACATACAGTTATGTAAATCATCTCATATTATTCAGTTATAGTTTGGTATTGATGACTTAGATGGAATATCCTGGTGTCATAGGTTAGCAAGCATAGTCCCGGAAGGGATGTCCTTGCTAAGGGGTGCTTACAGTTTCCTCTGGGAACTGATAGAACCTATCAGCAGGCCAGTTTGAATATGGACAATTCTCTAAGCCACTTAAAGTTATGAACACCTCTGTGATCCACATTTAAGAATAGGCAAACTCCTCCCCAAGCTCTCTCTCATTTCCGGCACTGGGACAGGTGGCTGCGGGCCCCGTGTGGGGGCCAGCGGGCCCGGCCAGGCCCTGCTTGGGCCAGGCCGGGCCGGGCCACGGCCATCCTGAAGCCATGGACCTGTTCCAGCCGTGGAACCCCCCCCCCACTGCCTTGCCGTGGGCAGCCGGAGCGGCTCGGCTCTCCCCCCTCTCCACTGTGATAAGGAAAATTCAACATTCCAGCTGCAAGGCTGCAAGGCCGAGGTGAGATTAACCCTTTTACTGCTGTGAAGAGCTGAAAACCTGAGGGAAGAGAGAGAGGAGATGCTTAAAGCTGAAATTCTGTTGTGAAGCTATGATATATCAGAGTATCCCGTTGTAATTTCATGAAGATATGGGGGGTGGAGTGTTCAACTCGTAAGCAAAAGCACCTGTGCTGAGATAGGCAGATGCTGACGCAGCTGTAATTTCATGAGAAGTTTGAACAGGGAGAGATGGACCAGATGAGGACTTTTGCTCCAAACGGGAAAGGAGAAAACCTCAGTCCCTAGAGATGGACCAGAGATAGTCCTAACGATGAAGATGATGAAGACCCTTTGCTCCCAGGGGAGGAGAAGGGCCTCTGTTTTTTGTTTCTGAACGGTTCAACCTTAAAATTGTACCCCAAAAAACTTCAAGAGTGGACCCTCGAAAGCAGTTGTGGGAAAAGCTGCAAGTCGGGGGAAGGGACTCACATGGGAGCAGAGAGACTCCTCTTCCTAAATGGACTGAACGATATTTGGAAGTGGGCGGCTGTCTCGTTGTGATAATGTTTTCATAGCATGAGCAAGAAGAGACTTCTCTTTCTAAATGGACTAAACAAGGTTATTATGGAAGTGGTAAACAGACTGAACATCTTAAGGGCTGTCTTTTTACATTGTCAGTGGGAGAAGGGAGGAAGGTGGGGGGAGGAGGAGAGTTCTGAAGGTGGTATAATTTTTTTTTCTTCCCTCTTTTAGGTCTGTTAATAAACTTTATATTCTTTCAAGTTTGGTGCCTGCTTTTCATTTCTCCTAATTCTTATCTCACAGCAGATAAACAGTAATGAGTATTTTGGACCAAACCACTACACCTGGTAATAATTTCCTTGAAGTAATTGCTAGATAATTGTCTTAAAGTTTTAAAAGAATTGCAGTGTCCTCTGATTAACTAAGTAAATGATTGTCAGATGGGGACCCTGTCAAAGAACCTTTTGCTGTTAAACAGAAGCGTATTTCTTTATTATATTTTATTAACTTTTTTTTTCACTTTATCAAGGGGAATATTTTGAATGATATGCTTTCACCATAATTTTCAATGTGGTGTGAAATCCTCGCAGTCAAATTAATAAAAGTATCAGCCTGCTACTTAAGTGATTTAAGAAATTATCCTTTGGTCAAATCATTATGGGTCAAGACTGATCATCTTGACAAGTACGAGGAAGAAGCATTATGTCAGCGTAGAACTAGATGTCAGTATACAAAGATTGAAAAGGGCTATTTAAACCAAGAACTCTCTTTAAAAAGAGTGCTGGACAATTGGTATTATAAGGAGCATTTATTTTAAAGATCCAAGAGGGAACAACTTGTTCCAATAGATGGCACATATTTTTGTTACTGAAGTAATAGGTTCCTTTTTACAAAAGATTGCACTCTGCAGGTAATAACTGAGTTACAGAAGACATGAGGCAATTAGGTCTAAGGAACATTTTTTTGGGAAGGCACATTTCTTGGTTTGAGGGGGTTTTTGTGTTATAAACCAACTCTCATTTGTATATTCCAACCAAGATGTAAGATAACGAGTCTATGAAAATTTTATACTTATTTTACCTTTTTTACAGTGAATTCTTAGCTGAGGGATTACTCCAGCCATATTGCAGTCTTGTTTCTTTAAGAACAGTCAGTTTCTATCAAAGATATGCATTTTTTAGCAAATATTTGGGCTCTTTGCATTGTTTTAATTGGAAAACGATATAATTATATACTCCTCTTTTTTAATATGCAAAATCTTATTATTCTTGAAGCAGAGGAGACTGTTTGGAATTACAGTTTCTTGGTTATAGATGCAAAATGCTTTCAAGCCAACATTCAGTCCAAAAGGTGTTAAAAACATATGTCCAGGACTCTATCAGTCTGCTTTTGTGTTTGCATCCCCTGTTTGTCTCTAGCATAACAGTCTGTCCTTGACCTATGTACAAGCCTTCGGAGAACAAAAGATGGTAAAGCCTTTCCACCCAGAAACTTGTTGCCAATAGAAGCATTTGCTCAAGTTTTACAAGAATTACTACTGGTAATGTTTGAGAGAGCTGGTGCTATGGGGTTGTTTCCACAAACACTACTTGTTTGACCCTCATGGATGGCAGATACTGCAGACATATTTCAGTTGTGTTTAGCTCACTCCAGATGATGGGATTTCTTTTAGCACTGTCAGAATTTCGCAAAGAACAGTCTATATTAAGCTCTGTGTTAACCTCCTAATAACTGAATGGTTATGTGGCCATGGTTAGATTCCAGTTCCCAGCAGAAGACTGATAAATCCCACATAAAATACTTAAATTGGGTTTTTTTCCCCTTTAGATATTGAAATGCATCTCATAATATTTTTTTTTTAGTCCACTTGTTCCCCAGTTGCTCATTGTTATTCTTCCATTTCGTGGTGGTAACATTATCCTGTCTTTGTAAGGGTGGTTTTATGATAAAGAGACTGTATAAGGGCTACCCCGTACCATACAGCTATTTTGTTGTAAATACAGATTTCACATATATGCCAAATCACTTAATTTACTTTAACTTCTTTGCCTATCCCATCTCCTGATTTTATGTACATAAAATCAGTCTGCACAGACCATTAATTTCTGTTACTAACAAGTCAATGGGCTGTTGGTCAAAATAGTAGGATTTTTTGTCAGGGAAAGAGAAAGTTTTCAGCACAGTGGATGAATGGAACCTTTCTTTATGTGAACACTTCTGTTATTTTAGGAATTTTGCTTGTAGAGCTATTTCTTCTGTAAAGAAATTTACAGAAGACAGAGCTTAAGGTTTCTGAATTGTGTTTTAATTTAAAATGCTATGTTGAAATTGTCTAGCCATGAATTCATTGCAGTCAGAGTTGGAATACCTTTATTCCTTAGACAATGTATTGACTACTTATCCAGCCAACATACAGTCCTTTCACATTTGGCATATCTGTGGAAAAAACCCAAATTGTAACTGCCTTGTGAATATGAAATCCTGGTATGGTATTAGACAAAGGAATAAATGCTTCCTTCCTTTTATCCAGTATTGCTATCTTATGGGCTGAGGTATTGTACTACTACTGCATGTCTGACAGCATAAAGACAATAAATGCCTCTTGAGTTTGTTTACTTGATAACAAATCTGGATTTACTCAAATTAGAAGGTAACATCTCTTCTAGTTTTATGGAGGAAAATATCCACCCCCAATTACAAAACCTGTGTCTAATGTTGCCTGGGAACAATTTTAAACAATCAGTATTAAACCTCTCAGTAGTCTCGTCGTGTAAAGGTGAAATGTATTAAAGGAGAAGCCTCTGCCTGAACATTCTCACACCATTCAAGGAGTTACACACACACCAACCGAGACTGTCACTGCAGGGACTGGAGTACCTTCACAGTGGGCAGCTCCATATGGCCCATGGGTGCCTCTCCTGACTCCTTGCGCAAACACACCCTCCCTCTCAGGTGTGCTTCCTTATTCTTCAGGCTCGACCCTTGGTTTCCCATAGCACAGTCTCAGGTGTCAGATTTGTAAAAATAAGTAATTTAAGAGTAGTACGGCACCTGCTAGCTGGCAGAGTATGGGAAATTAGAAAGCCCTCGACTTAGGATAAATATTATTTAGCAACAACAAGAACATCAGTGCAGTATCAATATTCTTTTCCATTCCAGCCAAAACCATATCTAGGTGTAAGACCACAGCTTGTCATCTAAGGCTTCAGCAAATCCAACTGTTCATGCTAAGCAAGTAAAGAAAAGGCAGCAACATACTAAATCAGAGTAATACAACTCAATGTAACTCATTCTAATTAAAACTTACTTGTCTATTGCAGAATATTCCAAGTTAGAACAGACCCACAAGGATCACTGAGTCCAATTCTTAAGTGAATACAGAGATTGAACACACAACCTTGGCATTATTAGCACCATGTTCTAACCAGCTAAACTAATCTCAGGTCATACTAAACAGCTAACATCTCTCAACAAAGAGATATTAGATAGTCTGCAAAAAGTTTAAAGCTTTTTTAGGGGTTGAGAGTGTTTAAGCATAACTTCTTTTGGGTGAATTTTAAATGTCCAAGATACCTTTCCTGAGTCTCTGAAATAGTAATTTATTTTTATGTTTTACTTCCAAACTAATTTTTTCCTCTTATTGTTAATATTAAATTAATATTGCTTAATTCCAATATGCATGTATTCATTTTTTTCCCCTACAGGTTTCATTTCTGGCCTCTGCTTACATGAGCCAGCATATCTCAGAGGAAAGCTGCTTTGCCCTTGCATCTGTTACCCATTACCTTTACCTCTGCCAGTTCAGCTGGATGCTTATTCAGGTTGGTATCTTAGTCCTTTTTATCACTTCCCCAAAACACCTGTAAAAGTAACTGATCAGTAGACCGTATTTCTATTATATTGTAGTGATTATATATACATATCTGTATATCTGTATACAGAGAGAGATACGGAGCACCAAAATTCAGTGCTACTAGAAGGCCAAAACTTTAGATGGCTTTTATTAAACCTAGAGTGACACAGCTCCAAGGGTAAATATACAAACACTACAAAAGACTTTTTCCACTAATACCTATTGCAACCATGTAACAATGTCCTCACCTTACTTCATTCTGTAAAGAAGTAACTGTCTCAGAACACTGAAAAATTATTTTTCTTACTGTTAATAATTTTTCAAAACATCTCTTATTTGGTCCTTTGAAGCCATCTCTTACAGGTGAAGCGTAAATGTAAACTATACTGTAATTTGTTGAGTCAGTGGCATTTTAGTCATTAAACTGGTATAGCATAACAAACATACCTTCACAAGTTTGCATTAAAATACAGTATATATGTATTCATAATTATTACCAGAATTTTTATAGAATCATAGAATCTTTTAGGTTGCAGAAGCCCCCTAAGATCGTCAAGTCCAACCGTTAACTCAGTACTGCCAAGTCCACAACTAAACCATGTCCCCCCATCCTTTTCTCCAGGCTGAACTTCCCCAGGTCCCTTAGCCATTCCTCATCAGACTTGTACTCCAGACTACTCACAGCTCTGTTGTGCATTTGATATATTACAGAACAGTAAATGGTGGAAAAAACAATTGAACTAATATGGAACACCATGAACAATCAAATCAGTTATGGATTACTGATTTGAAGATAACTTACCAGTTGTATGTTAGTCAAAATAATGAGCTGTGGGGTTATTTGAAAAAATACATTATTATGCCGTCATCTAGAAATGTATATTTAGCACCAGTATGTGAGTTAAGCAATTTGTCTGTTATTTTAAGAGGATTTGTCCCCAGCACATTTATTACAGCATACAGCTTTACATATGCAGCTCCATACATACAAATCCTCCAATATGCAGGCTGTCATGCCAAACCAAGACTTGCAAATTAGGCTGCATCTAAATACAACTTTCTCTCCCAAGTAACATTCATGTGATAAGTGGCATTTTCCTGGGATATGTCAGGCTAATATTCATTAAGAACACCAGCAGCCTCTCCAGCAGCTCAGCTGTGTTCATTAGCCTTAGCAAGCTACACGTAGATGGCCTCAATACAGAAATTTGTCTTCTGGGCAAATTATGGTCTCACAGGTTAACTACGCTAAATTATTGTGTAAGCTGTAAATTATATTCTTCACAGTTGCTCATTCACTTTGTTCCTAAATTACTTCAGAGCTCCTCACCATTTTCGAATTTGGACAAAGTAATGTTTGTAGGTTTCTTTTTTACTGGGATGTCTCAAGTTTTGGCAACTCAGTGTTTGATAGTATTTCATCATCCCATTCTGTGTGTTTTACATTGCATTGAGTTGCAAAAATTACTTATAATGGCAAAAAAAAATTGTATGACTGTTAACAGTTGGTCATTTTTATGTCTGTAGTTGAAATCCAGTGCTATTTTTTTTTGAAGAAGACTTTGGCCAAATCCTAAGAACTTGCATAATAACATTGTATTTAGTGGAGCCTTTAGGCTTGTGTAAAACATGAAGACTAGTCATGGAAATCTGACTGGACAAAAGTGCTTAAGAGGGAATCCATCACAGCCTTCTGAGCGATGAGCTGCTAGGAGTAAAACCCCTTTTTGTAGCTGCAGGTCTTCAGCTGAGAGTGATACCTGAACTTTGAAAGACCAAACCAGGCGTCAGCTGCAGTTACTCTTCTTAACTGGGAATAGGTCTTGAATTTATATATCTCATTGTGGAATGAGTAAGCTATATCAGGGGACAGGAAGCATTGCTGGGGACATCTCTGTGCTTGAATTGGTCCCCACGACAACTCTAGAAAAGCTTGTGGATCCAAAGGGAAACGAGAAGTCTAGATGCTACTGCTGTCTGAATGGCAGACTTAAAATTTTGGGAAATTAATGTTTGTATTTCTCAGCCTAGTATACTTTATATGCATGACTTGATTTGGAAAGCAGAATTAATAATGTATTTATACTTAAATGGGACTTAAATACTTATGTCTGGAAAAGAGCAAAAATACAGGAACAGATTCTGTGTCCTTTGTGAAGTCACTGCCTCTGTGAGGTTGCATAGCATAGTGCATATGCTTGATTAAGTGACTTAGGTCTTACAAATCTACAATCTTACAAATCTGCCTTGATCATGGGATACAGAAATGGGTGAATGTGATAATCAAGTACCAGCACTGTGCAGGTATGTGGAACTGAAACATCCATAAAATCCAGGAGATTTTAAGTGACCAAAGGTGCCATAGCAACATTTCCAGTCAACAAAACTCTACAGTACACAGATTTAACAGTGCACTCAGATAGATTCAGATTAATTTCTGTGGTCCAGATCAAAGAACTTCACTTTCCAGACTCTAGGATAACTTCCTCACCATTTGTTTTTTTGTTTTTTTTTTTTTATTGTTTGTTTTTTGGTTTTGGTGGGGGTTTTTTTGGTTTTTTTTTTTATTTTTGTTTGTTTGTTTGGTTTGGTTTGTTTTTTTTTTTTTTTTTTGTAGTCTTTCCATCTTTGGTATCGTGCTAGGTATAGCAATCATGCTTAACATTTTATCTTACATCAATGCTCTTTACAAAACAATTTATCTACAGCTTCATGGTTTAATTCTTGTTCTCTTTTTAGCTTCTTGTATTTGTAGACATATTCAATATCAGTATTTCTGCTACAAATGTAGCTACTACTCATCTATTGACTGAAATGTAAAGATGGAAAGGATCTCAGAAGTCACCTGGTCGATTTTCAGCATCAGAACAAAGATCACATAAAATCATCCTTGTTTGTCTATTTTTTCCACTGCCTTATTATTGTATGATCTTGTTTCTTGTTTTTTGTAGGGAGAATTTTTAAGTCACAGAAAGCTAATAGCATTACCCATTTTTTTAAAGGATGAGGCTTTCTTAACTGCAGAAGGAAAGGAGTAAATAAGGTGCAAATGGCTCTTTATAGGTCTGAAATATTTGCCTTATATTAATGTCTGAAATCCAGTAGTCTTTGTCCTGACAAGTGTCCCTTTGTACAACTGAACAGCATAACCCTGTATTTTCAAATCTTTTTATCTGCTTTTATCTTAGGAGCACATGCTAAGAGTGTCTTTCAGCATGACAAGGAAAATAAGTTTCTTCTCTTAGTATTTTCTAACGTGTTGCAAGAAGTAAGTTACAAAGAAAATTAAAATCTGTCTATTGAGGTAAAAAAAAAAAATTCTGTAGTTCTCAACTGCCAATTCTGACACACAGTAAAATTATGGAAAAACATGATTCTTTGTGCTTTCTTGAGCTATTGCTACAGTGAATCAAATCAACAGTGAAAACGTCGGTTCAACAAGCACACCAGAATGAAAGTCATGATCTTGCTATCACCCATAACTGAATCTTTCTCCTACGTTGATTCAATGACACTTTAAATTTTCAATAAGTTTCTACAAATCTGTGTCAGACTTGTAAGATGTTTGCTGATCTTAAAGGAAGTTTGATGCTTTTCTTTTTATTTTAAGAATAATTTGTGGACTGCTTTACAGCTTCAAAAAAGGAATTATATGAAAGCATACAATTATTATAAAATGACCCCTCCAGCTATTCGTGAAAAGAAGGAGGAAAACAGAAGTTTTACTACTGGAAAGGAAAAGGCTTTATTTAAAGTATTTCGCACCTGTTATTTGCCAGATATCCATAGCTTATCACAGATGGTGAGGCACTGGAACATGTTTTGCCCGTAGAAGCTGTGGCTACTTAATCCCTGGAAGTGTTCAAGGGCAGTTTGGAGATGAGACTTTGAGCAACTTTGTTGTCCTTGTTTAGGAATGGTATTCTCCAGTTTAGTGAATCCATGCACTGCTTGCTTGCTCCCAGGCTCCCCCTGCCTCTGCCCTGCTTCAGGCTGGAGAGAAGAGTTGGAGTCTCAGAAGGCAAGGATCATGGGTTGAGATAAGAGCAATGTACTGGAAAGAGCAATGAGATAAGGAAACAAACAGTACAACAACTTCACTAATGACAGAGGGTACAAGAAAGAGGTGAATGATTCACACAGAAACAGCACCCAACTGCTCCTTCCACCACGCTACACTGACCCAGACCAAACCCCTTCTTCCCAGAAGAGTTCCTTCCCCCAGTCCCCAAAAATGATGGGAGGTAGTACAGAATAACCTCTGGCTCCCAGCCATGGCCACTACAAAAATCAACCCTGTCCTGGCTGGTACCAGGACATTGGTCGAGTGGAAAATGTCCCACAGCGGGAGGTGTGGAACTAGACTGTCCCTTCCAATACAAAGTGTTATAAAATTCTGTGATTATCACTAAAGATAAATGAATGAATAATTAAAAAAATAAAACCAGCATCCCAGGTTTGGGAAGGTAATTTCCATTAATTGCCTCATTTTAAAAGAAAAAACCTTCACTGAAGTTCATATTGTCTCATTAGTGTTATGTGAATAAACAATTATTTTGCGTTCTACATCAGACCAAATCACAACTTGCCCATTTGTTCTTCTGCCTGAGCAGCTGGAAAATGGACTGTACATTTTATTCTTCTGTTGAACTGGTTATTGTTGCAGCATGGCAACAGGAAAGGATTTGCTAAAATTACCTCCTCTATTATTTAATTGATTGCATTTTGGAGCATCAAAAGGGGTTGAAAATAAGAACTAGCAATTAGCAAAATACAAGTGTGACTGTGCAGAAAATGTGACTAATCCAACCTTGCTTACATCTTTATAGCAGCTGTGGTGTTAAGTGTTGTGCTGTGATGAATGAGGTGAGATATCTAAATATGGCTAACCAAACACAGAGCCAGGACGTGAGGTATGATTTCATAGAAAGCAATTTCAGTTGGATGACTGAGAACAATGTTCACGAGATTGTCAGAATTAGTAGAACCAACAATCCCTGAGTGTAATGGCATATATCCATTCAAGGATTTTGCTGTTTGGAAGTGCTTGCAGTGAGGCACAGTCTAGCCAGGACTATAAGGGCATGTAATTGAGGAGTGTTTATTGGCATAATGTGACAAACAGAATTATGAATGAGTTTTCAATCGCATGTAAAACTGAACAGAACAACCAATCTTTGCACAAGGTATGGATTTTCGTCCAAGTACCATTTTCATCTGTTTAATATTTTATTCCTATGCATGTCCAGCAATGAAATTAATAGTTTTTCTGTGTTCTTTTAACCTACACAGCATAGTTGCAGTTATATGGTGGGATTTACCTGTCATCCTTTAAGGAAAATAAACCTTACCTTTGTTCATATAGCACTAATCAACAAATGAAAATCAAAAAAGACATAATAATTATTATATAATTAATATAAGTATATACACTGAACATACCTATGAAATGTCATTCTGTAAAAAGGCATTTAAAACACTTACTAACCTTTTTTAAACAAGTTGTTGGTATGCAATGCGGTTTATTATCGACGACAGAAGTGTTGTATATTCATGCTATATAAATCACATTTGAGAAAAAAATCTCAAATGATAGTTAACTAATGAGACCTACATAAGGAATCCAGAAACAACTAACTAAGTACTTGAATATGAAAATTAGGTGTTCCTGAACAAAGGGGTAGACAAGCCCTTGGCTGAGGGAAATGTGCAAAATTTCCTCAACAAAATAATCACGTTGCATTGTCTTGTCACTTTGTATGAATTTTTACCTATCCTTACAGTAGATGGCTGAAAATGAAGCATGTAACATTATTATATGTAACCCTTGTATAGACCATGGAGAGAGATGATTGTGCTTGGGTAAGGATTAATGAGTGCCTGAAGGTGCCTGTCCTGTCTCTGTTGACTGACAAGACATGCTTAAAGGCACAAGCTCGAATTAGATACCTTATATGCAGAAAAAGACAAAATTAATTCCTTATTCACCCCATATAAAAGGCCAGAAATAATAATATAGCATGCGGATCTGTACATGGTATAACATTTTTGAAGTGGAGAAAGTGAAGAAAAATTTTTCAAAAAATATTTTTATTATGGATAGCTTAGGTGTTTATTAGACAGTAGTGTGTAGATGCACATTAAAAAATGCTCACACATGACAGTGTTTCTACTATGAACATCTTAAAGAAAATGCGAATATCCATGCAATACTCTTAAGTATTCCGTTTCAGTTGAAGGGTTTCCTTACCCATACTACCAGTTCGTTCAAGGGGTTTCAGCTATTGCACTTCATTTTGATTCATATATGGTTTTAAACCAAATTATGCTGTTTGATGGTGAGTTGATCATAAGAAAACACAGACTGTTTTAGAGATGCCTGTGAATTTACATTCATTTATTTGCAGTTTTTTCTCAAACTCTTATATTACACAGAATCATAGAACCATTGAAGTTTTAGGGGTACCTTGAGACTGTCTAGTGCAACACCATACCTCAAGCAGCTACGGCAGGCTGCCCAGCACCATGGTCAGTTTGTTTCTGATTATCTAAGGACACATACTCTGCAACTTCTCTGGGCATCTTGGCCCAGTGTTTGAGCACCCCCACAGTAAGAAAGCTTTTTCTTGTATGCAGCTGGAGCTTCTTTTATTTGGGCCCATTGCCTCTTGCCCCACCACTGGGCATCGTTGAGGAGTCTGTCTCCCTCTGCATCAGTGCCTCCTATCAGATATCTATACACGTGGACATCATCCCCCTGAGCATCTTCTTTCAAGGCTGAACAGCCACAGTTCTCTCAGCCTTCCCTCATGGGAGAGGTTTTCCACCCCTCAATGATCTTCATGAGCCGTTGCTGGACTCACTTCATGTCTTTGTTGTACTGCTGAGCCCAGAACAGGATCACAGTTAGAACCATCAAAGGAGCTTAGTGTGTTTCCTGCAAGATACACAGAGCTGAACACTAACATAAAAATATTAAATACAGATCAGATTTAGAAATACTAAATGCCAGGCTTCTATGTGAAGGTATGAATATTCAAGAAGAAAGTGATTTTTGCACCAAAAAGCTATTTTTGTATTGCAAAAATAGTGTATTCTACCAAACAGGGTGTCCCTTCCTCTACGTCACTCTAATTCACAATAGTTATATAAATAGGCATATGTCTTTTATAATGTCTTTTCATTACTTAAGGAAAAAAAAGTGAGGACAAAGTATTTTTGTTGAAAACCGTTCATACATACACATGTGACAGGTCAGAAATACGCTGCATTATGACTTTCAGAGTGATTCAGTTTTTGCCATAGCTTGTTGCACCAAGTCTACTGATTGTTTTTGTGCATTATTCTTCAGGCTGTTAATTTCTGGTATGTCCTTGTGATGAATGATGAACACACGGAGACGCGCTATCTGCTTTACTTCCTTCTGAGTTGGGGACTTCCAGCTTTTGTTGTGGTCCTTCTTCTAATTATCCTGAGAGGAATCTACCATCACAGCACAGCACAGATTTATGGCCTTGTCTACGGTGATCTGTAAGTGTTTCCTTAAAAAAGCATGAACTAGGTTTGTACTTAATTTTATTCCATGTAGAGAAGGGATGTTATGCCCACAGTCAAGTGCAGAAATGGACAGGGGGATTCCTCATTTGGTGGAGATGAGGCAAGTATGTCACCCATATGCAATACAGCACTTTCTGTGGAGTTGGGCTTTGCTACAGTTTCTCTATTCTGGCAGAGCTGGCTCAAGCGTGTCTGCTCAGTGACTAAATAATTTCTTTTGTTCTGAGAATGTGCAATTCCAGACTAAAGGACAGAAACATCTTCTGCTGCAGAATGAGCAAAAGAGAATGGTTTTCTTCCATTTAATTTCTGTCATAACAAACCTCAACACCAAATCAAGCCTTAACCCCTGCACCATCTCTTATGTTATTAAATATGTTCTTTGCTAGAAAGTATTACTACATTATCATGTCAAATATTTTTCTTGAACTGTTTCTCTTGTAATAATGAATATTATATTCCAAATTGTTCCAAATTTGAGAATTGATGTGTTGTTGACAATTATCACAGCCGTTTCAAAGCCATATATAAGCACAGAAAACTGCCCTAATTATGTATATCTTCATAGAACCAGACGCGTTTATGTGGAGGTAGATAAATAGATAAATATTTTTGCTCTTTCCTACTTTTTTTACTCTGGCTCCTTTTCTGGCAAACTTAATTTGTGATGATATCTCTTCTAGGAATGGGGCTAATATGCTTACTGACTTTGTATCACAGTTATATGCTTTATGTGCAGAAAAGACTAAACATACCTCTTCTTTTTAAAAGAAATGAATGTAGAAATTCTTTTTATGAAAACGTCATACGAGGTTGCTTTCAGGGTAGACCCACAGCAGGAGAATATTCATCTGTCTTTAATAAAAGAGGAGGATACAGTGTGCATCACTCCATTACAAGAGAACAACATTTAGTCTTGGGGTTTTTTGTCATGCAGGGAACTCCTGTGAGAAGTAGATACTTGAATTTAATACTGATGTTTAAGTATACGCATGTATACACACACACACACACGTGGTCTTATAGATCTTATTTGTATATACATATCTGTGTGTGAATCTGTACTGTGTGTGGTAAGCAGGGATACCTGATTTTGATGTAAATGAGTTACACTGAGTACCACAAGTTGTCTGACCATGTCAGCTAAGTTTAGTCCCACATTTATAGGCACCAACTCAACTCGGAAATATAACTGAGATCCACAAAAGCAGATGATTGCTGATGTTCATGTTGTATCAGGGGGTGCTCCATAGCTATATACCATCCCATACACATCAGTATTTCTTCACAGAACATGTCTTTTTCTTCATAGTAAAATGCTTCTTTGTGCATAGTAAACACAAGGAATGTGTGTAACATAATCAAGTTCTCCAGCTGTAGTCAAACTGTGGATTGATGGTATCATTATGCAGTGAAACACTGCTTTGCAGTTTTTTCTTTTGATATCCATGTCTCATTCTTTGTAAAACAAGTGAAAAGACTTAAATTCTGATAAAATTATTAAGCAGAGGAAAATTACTCAGTCCAACCCATTGCCCAAATTAAATATAAATTTTTTCCAGCATTCTATTACTATTTCTATGGGAAAATGCCAGAAACCAGCCCAAGATTAGTAAATGTCCATCTCAGTCAATGTGGACACTGTAAGAGATATCTACAAGGATTTTCATAAATAGCATCAATCCTAGTTCCTGATTTGAAGAGCACTTTAAGTCTTGTTCTTAATTATACAAGGGGATTTTCAAAGACAGAATGTAGAAAAGGGGAGAGATTGAACTACAGCACTTGGTTTGTTTTCTCCAAACCAGAATGCAGTAGCGGAAAAAGTGACAAGGAGATTTCCAAATCCAAACTCATTACATACTGACTTCAGAATCAGCCTCAGAAATGGTTTAAGAACAACAGTGTGCTGGTAAGAGCTCCTTACATGTGAGATCTGGAAGACTGATTAAAGTAATAAAAGCAGTGCAGCCTATCTTAACCCTCTCCTAAGTGATCACTTCTTCATGCAACCTGTTTTTGCATTACTGTGGTATCTGACCAACTGTTTTGATCTTAACAAGTATGCCATGGGCACAAATAATTGTCAACAGTATAGCAGTGCTGAGGGAAGTTCAATTTATACTTGCACTGAACAAAAAATGAGTTCAGCTGTGTTGGATTTTATGCTTCAAAGTAAGTATTAGAATAGAGTTTTCCTCCATATATGACAAATTCTAAACAAAAATGCATGTAGTTTATACTGTGACTCCCATGTCATAGTATGAACAAGCAGCATACTTTTGATTACTTTCATAATTGGCAGTGTTTATGTATGGTATGAACAGTTCTCTCTTTGGCATTATGTGGTTTTTTTTATACTGGTAAATTTGTCTGTATAAATGCCACCAAGCAGCACATTTTTTAAGGTTCTAGTCCAATCATAAGTGAAAGAACTAACTGACACAGAAGAGCTCTTTCACTCCTCCCTTTGCTAATTCCTCCATTGCTCAGCTGCAAAGGTGAAAGTCTCTTTGAATAAGGCTAGAAAAGATGATGATTCTAGATAATTTTATGGTAATACAGGGGTTTTTATAACATCTGTTGGAGTTCTGGGCAATCTCTTGGGTACAAGTCCAGTGAGTGTAGCGTAATTAACCTTTAAAGTCGTGTTTGTGAACAAAAGCTGGTACTTGTCATTAAATAATTCTGGCTTCTGATCTCAGAAATAGATGAGTTAAGGCAAAGCTTGAAAATGTGGTTCACCAGCTTCAAACAGTATTGAAATTTTCAGGGCTACATGAGAAATTAGAAAACTACTTTACTGTCAAAGATTTCTATTTTAACTCTTTTACTTGCATCTTTGTTCTGTAAGTGTTAGAGAGTTACAAGTGACCAGGATGGAACTGGAGAGAGCTAGATTTTGTGTAATTATTCAGACTTTCTTCTCACCTCTCCATTACGCTATACATCTCTTTGTCAGTATCTACAGTTTGAATTTGCCTCATGTTTTTCACCATATTAGGTGAACTGTGTTTTTGCGCTTTAAGAGATCTATTAGAAAAAAACCCACCACTCTATTTAACCGTTTTGCTAAGATAAACTTTTCAGAACTTTAACTGAAAGATTTTCAGAAATGAGGTCTAGCTGTATATACCAAGAATGCAGCAAATGCTGAACTCTCTGGAGTTCGGGAAGCACAGTAAGCTTTGGAATTTGATTTTAAGGTGAACTTTTGTCATGCTGTAAACTCATCTATTCATAACTTTTTCTTTATTTAATAAAAACTTTCTTCTGAAAGGTGACCTTGATCTTTTAACTACTTGAGTATTTTAAATCTCTTACCCACGGTAGCATGTTTTTTATAAGCTCAGGAACTACTTTTGTTTCTGCTTTAAGTCTGACGACCTTCTTGAAACCAAATTCCTGTAAGAAGGCCAAAGGACTTTATTTATTAGAGCATAAGCTAAAACACCTTTGAAAATGAGAAAACTGGAAGTGATTACACTTGACAGAATAAAAATTTAAACGTTTATAAGCAAATATCTCCCTATCTACTGTATCTTTGCAAATGCTGTATTTCAAGCATGACTTTTGTCATGCTGTATCATACCTTTTTTTTTAATTGCATCCAACTCTATAATTTCCTCTAGTTCCCAGAAAGTAGGGGGGTTTTGTTTAACTTCTCTAAGGGATGTGTCAGCCCAGTCCTGTTTAATATCTTTACTGACAATCTGGATGAGGGGATTGAGTCTACTGTTAGGAAATTCGTGAATGACACTAAGTTGCATGGAAGTGTTGATATTCTGGAGGGAAGGAAGGCTTTGCAGAGGAGCCTGGACAGCCTGGGTTGATCGGCCAACACCAACAAGACCAAGTGCCGAGTTCAACAAGACTAAGTGCTGGGTCCTACACTTTGGCCACAACAACCCCATGCAGAGCTACAGGCTGGCAACAGAGTGTCTGGAAAGTGGCCCAGCAGAAAAGGGCCTGGGGGTGCTGGTTGTCAGCAGCGGGACATGAGCAAGCTGTGCCCAGGTGGCCTGGGTCAGAAACATGTGGCCAGCAGGACCAGGGCAGTGACTGTCCCCCCATACTGGGCACTGGTGAGGCCACACCTCAAGTGCTGGGTTCAGTTTTGGACCCCTCAATTTAGGAAGGACATTGAGATGCTTGAATGTGTCCAGAGAAGGGCAATGGAGTTGATGAAGTGTCTGGAACACAAGTCTTGTGAGGAGAGACTGAACCTGGAGAGGAAGAGGCTCAGGGGAGACCTTATCACTCTCTACAGCTCCCTGAAAGGAGGGTGTAGCCAGGTGGGAATCAGCCTCTTCTCCCAGACAACCAGTGACAGGATGAGAGGAAATAGCCTCAAGCTGCATCAGGGGAGATTCTTCTCCAAAAGAGTGACTAGATATTGGAATGGTCTGTCCAGGGAGGTGGTGAAGTCACCTGGAGGTGTTTAAGGAAAGGCTGGGTGTCACACTTAGTGCCATGGTCTAGTTGATATAGTGTTTGGTCATAGGTTGGACTCAATGATCTCAGAGTTCCTTTCCAACCTAATTAATTCTGTGATTCTGTCTGAGGCTTGGCTGTCTTTCACTTGCTCTTTTCCCTCTGTTAACTTCCTCCAGTTTCTAGAGGTGTCTCTCTTTTAGCATGATCCTTTATTTGCCCAAGGGAGGGATGATCTTCCTTCTCAGGAGAGTCCCTGTTATACATTAATTTTCCTCTTTAAAATCCCAGGTAGTAAACAGAGTACCGAAGAAGATGTGTGCTTTTACAATACTTTAAATTCATAGAATATCCATGTATTTGGTTTCAGGGATAGATTCAGATTCACATTTTCTCACAGCACAAAAAGGGTTGAACCAAGTGTTCTCAAATATCTTCTTTGTATCATTGTCATTAAGATATTGATGAGAAATAGTGAAAAAGATTTTCCAGTGACATTCTTTTCTAGAAACAAACCGAATACTTCTATGTCCTCTACAGTCTGGGTCAAAGCAGAGTTTTATTGCAGGAAAATCCCTGGATCTCTGACTATGGAGCCACAGCCAGGGGGTAGGGAAACACAGCTAAAGAAAGATGGAAACTATGAACTTTTTGCTGTGATTAAGAGTTACAGCTCTTCTTGTTGCTCACACTGCAGTTTCTCTGAATCTTATGCATAGGGATGTCTCAAGAAACAAATTAGTCTAGGAAGCTGTCATGGTTTTAAGCCCAGCTGGACATGAAACACTATGCTCCACCTCCTCCTGTCTTCTTCCTCTCCTCTTCTTCCTCTCCTCTTCCAGCTGAATGGGGAGGAGAATCAAAGTAAAACTTGTATATTGAGATTAAAAAATGTTTAATAATTGAAAATAAGCTACAATAATAATTGAAAATAATAATATTCATAATCTTAATAATTATAATCATAATAATTTTTTAAAATTATTTTTTAAAGTGATGCAAAATGCAGTTTTTCTCCACCTGCTGGTTGATGCCAAAAACTCCTTCCTGAACACAGATCGACTGTGCTTACTATTTTATATACTGGACATGAAGTTCTGGGGTCTGGAAATACCCTTTTAGTAAGTTAAGGTCACCTGTCCCAGCCATGCTCCCTCCCGGTTTATTTTGCCGATCTTCTCACTGACAGAGCACAAGACAAGGCAGAAAAAGTCCTTGACTTAGGATAGATATGACTTAGCAAGACCCCAAAACATTAGTGTCTTATAAACACCATTCTCATTCCAAATCCAAAACACAGCGCTTGCACCATCTACTGAGAAGAAATTAATTCTACCCTTGCTGAAACCAGGGCAGAGCCATTGCCAACATTATTGGGATAAGAAACTCCATAGAAAATGTGTTTCAGTACCAGGCACTTTGAAATGAGTCACAGGCACTTTGTGCCATGGTTTGTCTCTAACTGAATGTCTGTCAGTCTGGTGCACTGACCCTTAACCCAGCCAGAAGAATATACTGGGCGCTGCTTTGGGTCTCACCCAGTTGTATGACTGTCTCAGTGTTGGCATGCATCCCAGGAACAGATCCCTGGCTTACTAGCTGTTCCCTAAAATGGAGATCTGCTTTCTTTAAACCAGGGACTAGTAACAAGAATATTTTAGCTTGAGTGAGCTAATTTCTGTCCAAGCATTTGGATTAAGTTTCATGTCTCCTTTTCCACATTACTTCAAAAGTGCTGAATTTAGTCATGAACGTTTGAATCGCCAGACCTTTACAGGCAGGAATAGGTAAGAAAATAGCTAAGAATTGCTAGAAAAAGCATTCAGGGATTTTAACTGAACCATAAGACATACTAAGAGGAAGAGGTTCGTATGACAAATCTATGAGGAATTCCCATGCTCTAATGCCTGGTTTTATATTTTACATGGACTTGGAAGTGTCTCCCTGCATGGCCCTCTCTCCAGCTTCTTTTTCCTATTCCAGTTTTTCCACCTCCTTTTTCCTTGGTTCACTGGCACATCATGTAGGATTTCAAAACTTTTGCAAGTTACTTTTGCTAGACCTCAGTGCAGAATGATGCTTGACTATCTGTATGCAATGCCAAATGCTTCATGAACCACTCAGCTGAAGCTGGGGGGTGAAAAGTCTGCAGTTTTCACTACTGATTTCTCACCATTTGCTGCTTTGTCCTTTTCTGTATAGTAAATTAAACCATCCTGAGCTCAATGTTACCGTAGGAGAAATGTTTCTGATGAACCAGAGCTACTTCAGTTGTGTTGACGCAGCACCACGCTGCAGGCATTCTTATACATATATATACATACACGCATATACACACATAATACATACACATACGTATACATATATGCACACATATTTATATAGGGAAAAAGCTAAACATTAAGTTAATTAAGTACAAAAATTGGTGGTTGTATTCTGTACTTGTGCTTTCTTTTCTAAACTTTTCCTTTATTTCCAAAGATGCTGCCTGATGTGCTACCAACTGCTAAGGATTATTTAAAAATACCTCACTTCTAAATATGATGGCTTTAATTAACTTTCATTTATCCCTCATTACCAATGTAAGTTTTCAGTGGGGGGGAAATTGTTGGGGACAGTGGCAAGGGACTGAGTGTTTTTCATATCTTGGCAAATATTTATTGTTAATGTTAAGCAAATGTTAAGCACATCAGAAACAGGCATAATCACTCTACTGTGCTTTTAAAGCATTAAAATAAATAAAGATAAATTCTGGCTGCTTTGACTGATGGAATTTTGAAACATGAGTACAGAAAAATATTTGTTATTGTAAAATTTCCAATCATTATGGGATGGTTAATTTCTCACAAATCATAGTATCATGCTATCATGGTAAAGGGTTGAAAAGGTAGGTTGTTATGGGTGAAAGTTGCACCCAGTAATGTCCGTGGGGCCTGATCCTTCAAACAGGTTCAGATGAAGGGATTTTTGTGCCCAAACAGAACTCCAGGATCTTTTCTGAAGCCTGTGTAGTATTATGAAAGGAGTATCAAAGAACATCTGCAGGATGAAGACCTGCATCCCTGTCACTGACAGCTGTTAAAAGCTTCTTATTTCCTTTCAGGTTGTACAAGTAATTAACAATTTCATACCTCCTACTTTGACACCTTTAATCAGTAAAATACAGCCTACTGCTACTAAACCAACTTGTTCTCAGTTCATCTGTTTTCCAACAGTTAGAAAAACCTTCTTCTGATATGCCAGAATAAATTAGGAAATATTAAGATAAGCAATAGTGAGATCAATACCAGCATCTGGTTCTGACTGCTCCAGTAACAAACCATGTCCATATATACCTTCTTGTATTTGATCTTCCTAAAAAAAGAGACGAAAAGAAATAGTAGGTTTTTTGTTTGGCTGGGGGAGGGTTGGTTTTGTTTTGTGTTTTTAATTTCACCACAGGGCTGTTCTGCAATCAGTCAATTTTGTGCTCAGATTTTAGTTCTGTGAAATACATTTTAGTGTATTTAGTGCATGGAGCCATACTTTGGAAGGCAGAATCTTTTCTGTCCAATGTAAAAGCCCCAGTAAATAAAGGTGTATCTCACTGAACTGTACTAAGATAATTTGAGTAAAAGGAATGCAGCTTTAGGAAACTGATTTGTGTTATTAGTATTGCATTTAATTGTCAGTATGGCTTAGAGAAAAACAGTACATCCAAGAAAATCTTTTGCAGATGTTATTCTTCTTGCCAAAGGGCAGGACTGTGAACATGAGCCTAATTTATGTTTGACAGTTTGCACATGGAGGCATCTTCTTCTTCAGCTAGATTTGGATTAAGTCCTTGGTTTAGAAAATGCATAGGAAAAGTAAGGTAATGAAGAATGTCTGCCTTAAGAAATGGTACAAGGGAGACTTTCTTTTTTGCCTTTGGGAAACTGTAACAAGTATTAAGTAGTAAAAAACAAACAAAAAAATTAGCCATAACAGTAGATTTTAGCTTCAAAACATATGAGGAGGAAGCCTTGGATTTAAACAGAAGCAAGATAATTAACTGAAATCAGACACACAACTCCTTATGTAATTTTAAAATTGCAGTGTTAGCAAGAACCTTGCTCTAAGAGATTTCAAGCAGGTTTCTGTCACTTAGTTTCCTGGTCAAATGCTGAAGGCTGCAAGTCTTGTGGGACTTCTGGAATTAGCTGCCTGGAAACTCCAGAGCTTCCAGTGTCTTAGAAGTCTAACTGTATTAATGCAGTGCTTATGCTGTGTCCTTGCTGCATCTTCTTTGGTAATTGTGTTTCCTTAGTATTAACTTTCACAGTAGGAAGAAAAAAAGAAGAAAGCAGAGACAAAAATAAAGAAAAAGCAAAAGGTTAAAAAAACAGGTATAAAATTGTTCAGAGAAATTTCCAGAGGATCACATAATGAGAAGACTGAAATATAGTAAGCCGTGTTCTAAAACAACAGCAGATGATATTTTGGGTTCTCATTATAGAAAAGCATTGTTTAGACATTTTCATTTTCCCCTTTTTCCAACTGTGTAGCTCTACAATAACAGCTATAGGAGAGAGCAGCAAGGAAATTGGTTTTTTGTTTTATTATGCAATAGGTCTGGTATATTGACAAGACTGTTGCCCGCACTGACTCAAACTGAATCTTCTGAAGCTTCTGTTCATTGCTGTTCCAAAACAGCATCTTGGCATTTCTTCATCCTTTGTTCATGGTGGACTGGATTTTCCCCTGTGTTTTCTGTTGTTGGTATTTACTCTGTGGGTACCTCCATCAAAGAGTATGGTGCTACTCATAATAAATTTTGACATGTCAGTAAAGATGATAGGACCAAATTTCTAGCAGTAATTCCCATGGATGTAGATGTGACTTTCAAAAAATTATTGGGGCAGTCTCTCCAAATGTAAACAAGAATGGGCAAGCCTTGACTTAATTTCTGGCAATTGCAATTCTTCTGTTTCTGAGCTTACATTTCTTAACCAGAACAGTCTAACTGTATTTTCATTACCTTTTTCACCTCCTTCTCTTCTTTCCCTCATTCTTTTTTCTCTTTCTTTTGCCTCTTTCTTTTCCTGCATAGGCAAAAGAAATGAAAAGAAAACTAAATAATGCCAAAGGGCTGATGCCACATTATCACTCTATAAAATCTGGGAGAACCATTATTAAACATTCTGCATTTCACTTGAAACTTACATGCAAAATATAAGGAAAATAATTATTTTCCTGATGTGGAAATATCTATGAAATCAAACATACAAACCTGTCTCTGAGTTACTCTGCATGAGGTTTAAACTAATTTAAATTCATCAAACACAAGGGCAGCTTTCATTTTTCTTAATACCAAACAACCTCCACAGCAATTGAATGGGCATTAAGAGATTTCTTGGGTTGTTCATTTTGCCATCATCCTGGTGAGGTGACTGAGGCCAAGTGCAGCACTGAATCAAAACAATCAGTCTGTGCTCAGCTTGGGGCAGTAGTATTTGATTACAGGCATTTCAAAATGTACTTGTACAAGGGTGTGACTTGTTTCACAGCTGCACAGGATTTTTTGGGGCAGCTTTTATGAGTCCTCTGAGATTTGCTTAACTGGACCCATGAGCAGATGGTGTTCAGTGTTCCAGAGAAAATCCCCGTTTCCTTTTGAGGAAAAGTAATTAAACAAAAGTAAAAGTAACATCATGTCAGAATTCTTTAGATGCAGCTACAGGGAAAGCACTCATCTTTTCATTTTCTATTTCAAAATAATTCCTTAGGCATATATGACCTTTCTCAATCAACTGTTTTGCTGAAATTATAGGGTGATTTTTTTTCTGCTGATTTGAGTTCTTACACACTCTCTCTTAGGTAAATAGTGCAAATTGAACTAGAAATTTTCAATATCTTCACACCAGAATTTGTGTGGTTCTTACCATGGATCAAGATGTATAACATGGGAAGCAGCTGTAGAACATCATGGCTATGTGTTTATGAAAACCTTGCATATCATACAGAGAATAAGATTTTCTGTGAAGGTACACAGAAGTGAAGTTGTAGCTCCAACCAGACAGGTGTTCTGGGGCAGAGGCTATGTTTGCACATCTCTGCTCCCTCATGAAGCACACGCAGCTGCAAGAAGCAGCTTAGCTCTAAGTCTGTTCCTGCTGCACAACAACGTGGCTAACAAAGCACAGCCTTGGAAAACCCCTTTAACAGCTGGTGGAGCCAGGAGCCCTCAAACTGCAACAAGTGGGGTGCAGCCTCTGCACTCTGCAGGCTCACAGATTTAGGTGTTAGAAGCTGGTTATGAGGAAGCAAACTGGTACTTCCTTCAGGGCAGCAACCCCACAAGTTTCCGCCCCATGCTGTGTACTGAGCACACTGTACTGAGAGAAGTGTCTGTTTGCAAAGCAGAGGAAAAAAGGCACGATGAAAACCCTAAACGTGCATAACTCTACTTATTGCAAAAACCTCTGGTAACATCCAGAGATGGAGGTTCTGTTGCTGAATTGGTAAGAATTGAGACAAGGTTTTAAAAAAACCCTTGCAAATATCAGGAAGGGGTGCCTGTAGTTCGTTTATAGGCAAAGACATTTATTTGTATTAGTGTTCTTTGCTTATCAGTAACAGCACCAACATGAGCTTATGGTAGAAGTTCAGTGAACACTGTATTGTTTAATTTAAAAAAAATCTCTGAGAAATCTGTATAAGTGCTGATACATTTTGTTCAATTTCTAATTTATTTTACCTGACATTTTCCTAGCTTTCATAAATGCCTTGTCTGGCTGGTGGAAAACCTACTTATTTTTAGCAAATTTACTGTGTGAAGTATAAAAAAGATTTTTTTTCAGGACTAGAAGCAACACGAACTGACATTTAAATAGCTTCAGATACATATAATGTAGAGAGAAGTGTAACATTTGCAACTGTTCTGTCTGTCACCTTAAGTTTCAGAGTTGCTTTATACACAATAGATCATTCTTGGGGACTGTAACTCATTAATAAAACTTAGAACTGGAAACTTTTTTCTTTATAAAATGTAGCTCCACCAGAGTACCAAGTTTTTTAAAAACTTCTGTAATCATCGTGCACCTCCTAATTCCAATGCATTCAGATTTTAGAATCCAATTCCTTGTGTTTTGGACCCAGTTCTCACAGCTGCCTACAATTTTATGGAAAGAGATCAGGAAATTATTTCTCAGAAGAGCATGTACATATATAAATAGCATTTAAAAATCTTAAACTGTCTCATTAGAAATTTCCAGTGTGTAACAAATACATTTCTAAATTTTTTTCTAATTAAAATGGAATTTGAACTATTTTATAATAGTGTACTGCGACTCTATTTAAGAAAATCAGACTTAAGTTTAAAATTTGATGCAGTCCATATAATTTGACAAACATGGGTTAAACATGCTGGTTTTTTGCAAGTCACTTAAAAAAACCGGAAGTGTCATGTATTTTCCAAAAAATGTAGGAGAGTCTGTGGCAACCATATCCTGCCAAGGCAATGTCAGTGAGATCTCAGCTGTGTCATGCCTCTTTGAAAGCTCCCGCATCACTGTTTGATTCAGTTATAAACCAGTGCTGCTTTCACCTCCCTATCAGATCATTTTTTTGGCTTTACCTGATGCAAATATAAATCAGATAGTTTGTACTGTTATTATTAGCTACTGTCTTGTTGCTGAGTATACAAAAACAAAATCTATTTCCTGAGAGGAACCTCTTGCTAAAAGAAACCCTCTTGCTAAAAGAAACCCTTGCATATTGGAAAGTAATCAAAATGTAAGCCCAGACCACATTTCAGTCAGCCTCCACTGCTTGAACAACTTCTCTAACCTTCCAAGTGTAATTTAGAGTATTGTGATGCAGCTGTAGTTGTTGCTGACCAATGCAAAATCATTCTTCCCTGCTCAGTCGTGTAGAAAAATCAGCCCAGTTGGAGGTTCTAGCTCAGTGTACTCATACTGAAGCACTGAGTCATGAAAGAGGGCATATTGTGTCTCCCTGAGTCACAACACCACTGTGCTTTCCTTACGGTGTTCAATTTACTCCAAATGCCACTTTTTCTTCTAAAACTTGCCAAGGTTATTCATAATGTAATAACTTAGGTTGTTTTGAATAGTGAGATGTGTGAAGTGCAGAATGCATCTGACCATTAATGCTTAGCTTCAGTACAGCTGCCATGGCCTTTTAGTCATATTTTGGTCAAGGTCCATAGCCTTCCTTCTAATGCATGTCATTATGTAACTCAAGTACATTATATTATTATGACTTTTTTTTTCTATATTGGCTGGAGTTTTTTGGCTGGGGGTGGGAAAGATCTTAGGAGGGGACATGGCCAGGACAGCTGACCCAAGCTGACCGAAGGGATATTCCACAATATATCATGTCTGCTCAAATATAAAACCTAAGAGAAAGGAGGAGGGAGGAGACACAGTTGTTGTTATGATGTTTATCTTATGGAGCAACTGCTACACATACTCAGTTCCTGTGACATGGGAAGTGACTGGACATCACCTGCTGATGGGAAGTAGACCACAAGTCTTTTCCTTTTTCTTCCATATGCAACCTTGTCCTTTGCATTATGAATGTATTTATCTGGCCCATGAAGTTTTTTCATCTTATTTGTTGCCCCACCCCTCCTCCCTGTCTTGCTGAGGGGAGTGATACAGCAGGTTGGAGAGCACCTGGCATCCAGCCAGAGGAAATCCACCAAAAAGCTCTAAGGCCTGGAGTAGGGTTTGAGTAGCATTGACAGGATGTAGAGGATAGAAAGAGTCAAATCTTACCTAGAATCATCCATAATGACCTCTTACAACTCTGTCTACCTCTGTCTTGGCACTGTTAAGTATCAAATTGGAGTGATGAAAAACAGAGTTAGGAATTTTGGATGGAAAGAGGATCCATGCTTGTTCATAGATCTTTAGAGTTATTCTAGTCAGTATCCCCCAGCTAGTCAGATTCTTGTTTTTCCTTTTCACTTCCCCGAGTAGACATATTGCGCCAACATTGGACCAACATTTGGTTGCAAAATGTTGTTTTAAGCTATATTTTATGCAAATTCATCCAGAGAAACAGAGACCTGACTGTCTAAGCACTGTCCTGGAAACTGTAATCCCTTTATCGTATTTTGACTTTACACTAACATTCTCAAAAGCCTTCTAAAAATTATTTTACATCACTAAGTTTTCCTTCTGTGATGCAAATTGGAAATTTTAACCTCTTTAGCCTATGCTTAATATATAATAAGTATAAATAACAGAACAATTACTCAGTGCTACCATTTGCATGATGTTATTACTCAGAGCACCTCTGAAAACAAAGGTTGCTTTCTGAAGGCTTAGGGGGGAAAAAGTAATGCTTTGGATGTCTCTGTGGCTACTGTATTGGAATACAATCTGCCCTTTTCAAAAGAAACTAAAAAAAGAAAATCTTTGCTGATGGGTTGTTTTAGAATTCTTGTATTTGTGTCTTATGCAAATTTTTAGAGAGAGATGATTGTCTAACCAGCAGCAGGATGCAGGACATATTAACAGTGAAAATAAAGTTTTTGATAAATGCTATTTTGGTTACTGGTTAAAGTAAACACTGCATCATTAGGCTGGAGCTGTACATGTGGTTTTCATCCTTGGACATTGGAAGGATTACATTTCTATTTTGCAGTTTGGATTGTGCAACGTTTTAGCTGATAATGGCTATAAATAGCAAAAAGGAAGTTAAAAAAATCATGCTAGACATATTCTCTGTATATGTGCAGATACATAGTTTGTCCATCCTAGGCATGTGCATAGCTTGCAGTTATTGGTAATGAAAGGAAGGAAAGGGAACGGTAAAGGGAGGAAGGAAGAAGAGAAAGGAAAGGAGAAAAGAAAAGGATTAAAATTGAGAAAATATCTACAGTGGAAAGGAAGAAAGCTCAGCTGCTCTTCATTCTAGGCTTGACTCTCTATTGCCTAGGAAATGTTTAACAGGTGTCCACCAGAAAAGAAAACCTAGAACTGAATCTCAGAGGTTTTACTGGAAAGAATGCTTCAAATAAAGAAACAAGAGCTGTCTAACATCTTTCATTGTAAGGTGTATGCTTTAAGTATTTTTCACCAAGCATTAGTTCCTGGGCTTGAAAGCACCTTTCTAATTTTTGTTTGGTTGCTCTTCTAAGGTGCCCAATCCTGATCATTTTCAGTCTGCTAAATACAGCTAATCCCTCCAGTGACTACTCTGATAGCCATCAGCCAATTCTGGCATAGTTTAAGCCCCTCAGCTTGTGTTTTTCAGCAAGAAAAATATATTGCAACATGGAGTATTCTAATTCTGCTTTTTGTCTACTTGTAGATTGCCAGTTCCTTGCCTACTTACATTTTTCCAGTAATTGTCCCTTCCCGTTAAAGAAAAAACCCACAAACCAAACAAACCAAAACATACCAGAAATTTTTTTTTCCCGTGTGTTCAGAGCAGAACAGATGTATAAGACCTCTGGTGACCCTCATAGCTCTAGTGTGAACTTTTTTCATTCAATTCGTGGTTTTGAAATGTGCCAAAACCAGACTGTCCTGGTTTTGACTGGTGCAGATGTAATTTTCTTCACAGTAGGTGTTACACAGCACTGTGTGTTTTGTATTCAGGGTGAAAATAATGTTGTTAACACACTGATGATTTGGCTGTTGCTACACAGTCCTCACCCTAAGTCCAGGACTTTTCAGTGTCTCATTCAATGCCAGTGAGGAGCTGCACAAAAAGCTGAGAGAGAGCATGGCCAGGACAGGTGACACGAACTGACCAAAGGGATATTCCACACTCTAGAACATCATATCCAGTATACAAACTGGGGGGAGCCACCTGGAAGGGGGCAGATGTTCAGGAATGGGCTGGGCATCGGTCAGTGGGTGATGTGCAGTTGTATAGTGTATTGCTTGTTTCTTCAAAGTTCTGTTACTGTCTCTCATTATTATTATTATTATTATTATTATTGCTATTATTATCTTTATTATCATCATCATTGTCATCATCATCATATTCAGTATTACTATAATATTTTATTTCCAGTATTAAATAGTTCTTAAGCCACAAGATTTACCTTTTCTTTCCAATTCTCTCCAGTGAGAGGGCAGGTGGGGGGAATGAGCAGCTGGTACTTATCTGCTGTCTAGGATTAAACCACAACACAGGCACAGTATGCCACTGTGAGATATTTGTAATGCTGATTAGAGCAGTATGTTTACCTCATATGTATAGCAGAATAGACAATTCTTTATACATCCAAGTGTGACCTTTACTTCTTTGAAACAGTGGAAAATTACAACTCCTCTTCTTCTTCATGTGGTCCATAGTAATTTCCAGATTTTATTCTGCAGAAATAAAACTAGCCAATGAGTGCAGTATGTTTTACATTGCTTTTCTTGTATTGCATCCTGCTGTGTAACTTAAATAATATCAGAGGTCTCAAGTACATTTATAAACCAAACCTGTAAACTCATGAAATATTGAAATCAAATTTGCCCCATGTAGTCTGTTGTCCAAAAAAATCTTGATATTTGTTTAGTTCTTCATGAGCTGAATGTTTTAGCATAGCTCTTTTTTTTTTTTTTTTTTTTTTTTTTTTTTTTTTTTTGTTTTGTTTTGTTTTGTTTTGTTTTGTTTTCTAACTCTGGTGCAATATTAGTATCTAGTCATCTCAAATTCCCTAATACATTTAAAGACATACTGAAAAAGACTCTCAACAGACTAAGTTCTCAGGTTTTCAGAATTCTTAGATGAAATGTTTTAGGGAATTATTACTTTAAAGTGCCCTTCAAATATTTTTCAGCATCTGCCTTGGCTACGAATGTACTGGGGTATATTATTTTTATTATCTCTTATAATCCAAGCCTGTAATAAAGGAGTTTCCATTCAAATTTGCGATAGCACAAAGCTGGGGGGGAAAGTGCATTACAAAACAGATAAAATTCATTATGTTATTGGCATCTGAGATCTCTTTGAAAGAAGTAGTACAGTATTTAGTGAGAACATGTGGAAAAAATTGTGTCTTGCCAAGAGTAATTAGCTTTGCAAGGAGATGAGGAATAACTGGCTCTTTACCAATTCTCCATGGAAAGATCTCATGTGTATTGTGGATGATAAACTGAGAATGAGTCAACAATTTTGTGCTATGGCAATAAAGGCAGACTTGGTTTGGACCTATATATTAAGCAATTTAGTCTAAAGAACACATAAAGCCCTTCTGCTCTAGCTATGTACTGAGATTAAATGCTGTCAAAGATGCTGTGATCCGTAACTTCATAAATACATCGGTTTAGTGGTGTGATCAAGGATAGTGGCAAAAGTCTTAATTATAAAATATTTCCAGAAAGACTGAAAGATCTAGGACTGTTCATTTAAATGAATACCATATAGGAAAATAGTAGCAATTTACAAGTATGTAAAGAAATGTAGCAAACAAGGAAAAGATCAGTTTCCCACAGCCATGTTGACTCTGATAGGCATAACCTGTGTATACTGCCCAAATAAAGAGCTGAGTTTAACATTGGGCAATAGTCTCAGTAAGTTCTGTGAAGCATTGAAACACATTTATTGGAGGGGATATTGGTTCTTTATCACTAGACAGAGATTAGGCTCTAGTGATGTAGAGTAAAATAGGGAGAGAAGTTTTTTTATAGAGAGCTAAGCTTTCTAGTTCCCAGCCACAGCAGAGTTTCCTTTAGTAAAAGGCTCACAAGGACAGCAAATCATTTCTGGTGGCACTTCAAAAATATTTTCAAATTCTCACTTGTTTTAAACTATCCCATATCTGTATCACAGGCCAATTCTTACTGCAATGAAAGGTAACAAGGTGGCATTTCTACACATGCAGTTCCTATCTGTGTTGTAAAGCTCATAAAAACCTCCAAATAAATGCTAGATCACCTTCCAAGGTAGCCATAAAGCATATCAAATTGGGACGCACTCTTTAATTCAGTCTTACTCAGTTTGAAAAAGTGTGAAGTCTGTTTCCAGGGTATTGTGCAAACTGTTATTGTGTATAGAAGACTGTGTGAAGTTGACTGAAGACATCAAGTCTAAACCTGTGTGCCTTTGTCAGTGTGAATTTTTTATATCTTGTAGAAATATCTAGAATCTTGCCTACTGTAGACAGAAATTTCTCTAATGTGAATGTGGCTTGAATTTCCTCAAGAGCTAATGACTACCATCTCAAATGTTACCCATGGTAAGCTTAGCATACCCTTTCCATATGGTTTTCTCCACATCACTTCATAGAAGCATAAGCTTTTCTCTCTTTTTTTTTTTAAAAAAAAAAGCAAATCCAAGATCCACAAAAAAAAGACACATACAACAAAAATGTCCACATGTTTCTTTCCCTGTCAGAAAGTGTAAAAATAAAAGATAGAATTAGAATAGTTATTAGAAAGAAATTATTTTGTGTGAAGATGGTAAGGGACTGGAACATATTGCCTAGAGAAGTTGTGGATGCTCCATCCCTGGAAATGTTCAAGGTCTCAGGTTGGATGGGACTTGGAGCAAGCAGATCTCATGAAAGGTGTCCCTGCCCATGGCAATGCAGTTGGAACAAGATGAACTTTAAGATCCTTTCCAATGCAAACCATTCTAGGATTTTGTGAATCTACTGTATTATTGTTGTTTAATGTATTTATGGAAAAGGATAACTGTTACAACATAAAAGAAAGGAGAGTGGAGCTCCATAATCTGATCACATTGATTCATCAGGCTGAGGAGGCTTTGACACTGCAAAAGCCAGTATGTTTACCTCCTTGAAGGTTTTGTCCACCACTGACTTGGTCTCAAACAGTTGTTAAACCCATTGTTTTCCTGAGTGCCATTTTAAAGTAAATGCATATTATTCTTGTTTTGCGATAAAGTGTTTTGCTGTAGAGCTCAGTGTTTCAGAACACCACGTATTTGATAAATAAGGCCACTTGAAAGTTTTTGTCAAATTTAAGCTTTTATAGTTTCAAGATGCAGTTGAAAGAGATTGTCCTTGGAATTCAAGACAATGCAATAATTACATGAAACTGTTTTTACCACATCAAGCTATTTTAAAGCTTTGTTGCTCAGAAGGGAACAAAGTATGTCAGTCCTTCCAGTTTTTACAATTGATGTTTCCTTAACAATGTTGCTTGTTATTTATTTTTGTTTTCCTTTTTTAATATTAATTATGTAATTGTGCTAACAGTAGTTCCAGTATACATCTTGTCAGCTGTTTCTTGTGTTTGATTTAAAAGTATTAGAGAAAAGAAAAAAAGAAGAAGACCTTCCATATCATACGTAGCTGAAATACCTCTCCAGATTTTAAGAAGTGTGATGTTTTAAGAGATCGCAGAAGGCTTTACAAGAACAATTAAAGTGTCAGATAAATGTGCTTCACCCCTTTGAGAAGAAAGCAAGTCTAGCATCTGCTTTTATAGATTCAATGGGGAAAAAAGGAAAATCAGGATAAAGCACTGATTCTGGCTGGCTGATAAATGAAGTAATTTTTATCAATGTATAGATTTAAATGTATGACTTTCTAAAATTACAGGCAAAGATGTCTCTTAATTTCCCCTAGCCTTTCCATGTTTGTTGTATTTGAAAGTATCAATTTAAATTAAATGAACATCTGTAGTAGTCATCAATGAGAAAACTGTTTTATATATTAAAGCTATTTTTCATCATTCTAGGCCTGGGAAAAAAGATATGTAAATTAAATATCTTATTGATTTGTATTGAAGGAAAAATTGCTGATTAGTTTCAATATTATGTTTTTTCCAGTTGTAAAATGATTAACAAATCATTACATACTAGTATGGAATTATACCTTGGAGGAAAAGCATACTAAAGACAATTATTTCTAATTTTTTTTCTAGCCTCTTTCATATGACAGACCTTTCATAGGTACAGACATACACAGGGCTTTTGAAAATGTGCTTTATGTTCTGTTCTGTTATGTTAGAAACATTTGAGATGGAAGTAAAGTAGTGTTTATGGGAAAAGTGACATCATGCGTGAAATAGGAGACTGGGAAGATACAAGGGGAAGTCTTGAGATGATGAATTTCAAAGAGTTTAGATAAGAGTAGTGGAAGAGAAGCAACCAATCGGGATATCTTACCATCAAGGTATTATGATCTGATTATAAAAGATGCTTCTGCCCAAATTAAGGTGTAAATGAGACCATACACTGAAGTCAGTAGTACTGTAAATTTGATTTAAGAGTACATGTGAGATAGAGAGACAGAAAGAAATAGGAAGGGGGGGGATAGGAATAAGGAGGAGAGAAAGAGTGTGAGAGACTAAGCAGAAGACAAAAAGGTGTCACCACTGTGTGGATTCCTGCAGCATCCTGCTGGTCCTTCTACACCCTGGTCTTCAGTGGTGGGGGTCTCCCTGTTGCTCACTGGGAGGTATCCCTTCCATACAGTGAGTCCAGGGTATCCATGGGGCATAGATGCCGTTTCCACAACTTTGGCTGACATGTGCATCCTTTTTCACAGTTTTCACTGTGCATATTTTTTGTCCAGATAAGTCCTAAGTTCCCACAGTCTGCACAGTGGAATTTTGTCTGGTGTACTAATTCCAAATCTTCACCTTCCTTAGGCCTGGAGTTAATGTTTTCCTGTTTTGCCATCTCTGCTTATCTCAAATTCCATTGGTGGTGGCTTATATTATGGGGACAGTGACTTGAGATAGGTGACTGCATTCTTTAAGCCCTCACACCACCCCATGGCTCAAATACTGTCTTCCAGAGACTTTTCCTCAGTTCATGGGTTATCCGTGAGGGTGATGAATACATAGAAAAGACAAGGGAGGAAAGACAGAAACAACAGAAGCAACAATACCAGTAATCATACAGTGTACAACAGCTATTCCAATAATTAAATGTACAAATCCAATTGCAATCATCAACCCAATTCTCAGTAGCCACAGCTCCCAATTTGTGCGTCCCAAAGATTAGGATATGGACTTTATCCAGACACTGGGGTTAATTTCCTGAAGCTAACCCTAGGGTTGGAGTGATTGGAAAAGTGCTGATGTCTGATTAGCCATTTCTTTCACTTTGGCTCAGGTTTTTTCAATTGATGACATTGCATTGTGAATGGTAATAGCGCCTTCTTCTTCAGTAAGATTTAATGCTTCATATACCCCTTATTTCTTTAATAGTAACATATCTAATGCCAACCGACTTTGTAAAGACGTTTTTGACATTTGTTGGAATTGCAAGTTAAGATCTCTGACTCATATCTGGTGCACTACTGAAGGCACGTACCTGCCATGTAATATTTCCTAAGACCCACTGGTTCTGTGTAAAACTCACCTTAAACCTAAAACCTATCTTTTGCCCCACCATATCTGGGGCACATATATTACTGATCCATTCTCAGTTTTGCTCAGGAGAACTAAGTTCCTGTCATATCCTTCCTGCTGATGAATAGTGAAAGACACAATTTGGGCAAATAGATGGGAACACTATCCTGCACCTCAGTCCAGCATGCAGAGTTAGGCTCAGTCACTTTTCATCAGGACATCTTCAAACATCAGGACACCCCAAACTTGCTTGTCTTGCAAGTTCAGGTGTCCATCAGGTACATTTGGGGGTTGAAATTAGCCATAGAATTACACAGCAAGTGTTGATTTTTAAATTCCATATCGGGGTATCCCAAGCACATGCACATGTCACATACTAAAACGTGCATTTTCTCAGTCAGCCAAGACTCAGGGGTATAACCAGGTCTTGTAGTACAATTGATTACCTTTGCACACTGGAACAAGTGTAAATGAGTTTGTTGAGGATGTGTGTTCATGTACTTTCAAGGCTTTAAAGCAGGGTTCTTTCTCAACCATGTCAACATATAGTTGGAGGAATTTTGTAGATAATCACAGAATTACAGAATATTCTGATTTGGAAGGGACCCACATTCTTGTCCCACGGGGGCAACAATACAAAAAAGTTCTCATATGAAAAGGGCTCTCATATAAAAACGTTTTCAGACAAACACATCTTTACATCAAGCCTATACTCAGTTCTAGAGAATAGAGTCAAGTTCCCTTGTGATTTAATTTTTACACAGAATAAAAGCTGTGGCAATTGTTGATAGGGTGATAAGTGAAATTAATTCCCTTTTAAATTTAGTTGTTGCCTTTTTCTCTTTTTTCCTTTTTTTTTAACTTTTTTCTTTTTGTTTATTTTTTTTCAGTGGGCAAATTGCTCTCATTACATTCCTTTGCAATTACTCTTACAGTGAATCGCACCCACAAGTTGGAAGCATGTGTGGCTCACAGTGTACTATAGTTACCATGTTGATTAGAATAGATAAAGGAAATGAGATGAGGTTAAAATATTCTCTTAGGACACATGCTAGGAAACCGAACAGTACATCTGACATATTCATGTGAAAATACAAGTATTTCCAAAAATGATAACAAGTCTTGAGAGCTAGTAAAAGGCTTTTTTGTATTTTATCCATGACCCATTTGCAGTCCATGGCTCCCCCTCATTCTGGTTTGGAAGGGGTACTCAGCCATTTTCCATGTAATATTTTCTTTTGTTTTGTTAAGATCATATAAGTTACTTATTAATATTTCTGATATTTCTGAAAAATTTTGCCAAGTCATGATAAAGAAAGCCTTCTGGGGCAGAACTAGGAAGATTAATACATGTTTGCATCATCCCGGTTTGCATAAATTCATGTACCAACTACCATGCTAAATTAGGTTGAATTTTCTAATTCTCAATAGGTTGAAATAAAATAATACATCCATAAGATAAAAGCTTTTTGCACACCATTTTATTTTCAGTAAAAAGATGAAATGAACTCAGCAAAAATGAAACTAACAGTATGTGAAGTGGTTTGTCTTATATGATCCTACCAATATGTGGTGTCCCAACAAGTTCCCCTCAATGAAAACACAAAAAAATCACAAAAATTGATGAACTGAAAATACAAGAATTTATGGGGGCTGGTTAAAAATTCCATCAGTTTGTTATCAGCTTTCTATAAAAAATTGTTTATCTCAAGTTCCTGTTGTGATGGCTTTTTCTGTGGGCACAGTGTTTTGAGACATGGAATTGCATTCTTTAAGTCCTCACGCAAAGTTAACACAAAAATTTATAGCAATCAAAACAAAATTAGACATCACAACAAAGTCAGTGGTCAGAACAGAGTGGTCAACACAGAACCAAAGATGGACCCTCCAGTCAGATAACAATAGTCAAGAAGGGCAAGACTTGTGGCAGCTTGGCACAAAAGCTAAATAGCCTTCTTTTCAAATCTAGAAGAGACCTAAGCTGGGAACAAATATTCTCAAAACAGTCAGGGAAAAAACATACATTTTGATAAGAGGAAGTGTTCCTAGGAAGTCAGAGAATCCTTGGAATAAAATTACAATCTCTGAAGAAGCTAACAGTTTGGGGGTTTTTTGTCTCTCTTGCAGAAGGCAGTATTCTAGTGTATGGCTTTGGTTGATTGGTTGGTTGTGGTTTTTTTTTTGCTATTACTCAAATTCAAAACAAACAAAACAAAAAACTTAAAAAAGAAATCTAGGGCCTTAAAAAAATAAAAAAGAAAAAAGGAACTTACTGGAAAGAATATACTGCAGGAAATAATGTGCATCTTCAGACAAATAAAGTTTGAAATGATGTAGTTTTTTAAGTTTCCACATCAGTCTATATAGGACTTTTTAAGTAGAGTAGTTGTGTTCTGAAGCATCAACTTAGCTGATATTTTGGGGTATTTTTTTTTTTGTATTCGTATCCAGTACTAGTAATATACAACACACAGTAATTCTGTGCGACAAACATGTCATGGTAATGGAATAATAGCTGTGCCCCTAGTGTTAAGTATAATAAATAATTGCAGTTGGTCCCTATAATGATATCCTATATGACTTCCATCTTAAAATGTATCTGTCAACATATATCATCACATTACTATATATGAATAAATCTTACAGGATGATGTGGTTGTCATTGAATTGCTCGCCATTGCTTCAAGGAAAAAATCCAAAGTAAGCTTTGAAGATTAATACAGCTTTGTGTATTTCTTTACATAACTTACCAGTGTATTTTTTAGAGCAAGTACCTGGGGGTATTAGTAAAAGTGATCCATCTCTGTGGGTTTTCATTTTTATACAGCTTTTGTTAACTGAATATAATGGAGTGTTCCCAATAAAGTTTCAAGACACTCAGGTAGGTTTTGAGAATATATATTGTCTTTGAAATACAAAAATGTATCAAGATGAAAAAAAATACAGATTTCAGAACATAAATACTTTAAAGAAGACTGTTCTTGTGCTAATATTCTTGCCTTTGGTATAATCATTAAAGCAGCATAGGTTATGGTAATATGATTTCATTTCTTAGTGCTAATTGTGCCAACTCAATAATGAATTTGGGGAACAAAAATAACTTTCATACCTAAGAAATAGTAAAAGTTTGAAAGATGAAATGGATGGGATGTTGTGTCCGATATCAACCATATTGACAGCAGGTCAAGGGAGGTGATCCCTGCCCTCTTCCCAGCACTCATGAAGTCACATCTGGAGTGCTGGGTTCAGTTCTGGCCTTCTCAGTACAAAAGAGACATGGACAGACAAAGTCCAGTGAAGGCCACCAAGATGAGTAAAAGACTGAAGTATCTCTTCTGTGAGGAAAGGTATGAACACTTTTAATTGCAGTTCTGTGTTCCTACTTTCCTTGATGCTTACTTGCTCAGTTACGTTATCAGATTGTATCTAAGCTTCGTGTCTGACCAAGCCTCTACATTCTGCAGAGAGCTGTGGAAGGTTTCTAGATTGTGCTGGAAATTATTTTTGGGATTCACTGAGTATGCATGAGTGATGTTCTGAAAGAGACAGCAAGGGATGCAGTCTTGACTTTCTGGCAGTGTATGAAAGTATGCACAAGCAAACCCAGAAGTTATACCAGGTATACCAGTGAAACATGTACCTAGGCCTCTTTCTAGACATATATTATATCAGCATCAACTCTGAGCTTACTTAGACAAGCTGACCTGAGAAACAGAAGGGTTGGGTAAGTTACACCCTCTTAATAGGGATAGCAGTGACCACATAATCTCTAGACATACTGACTCCTGCACCGTCCCTTGGGCTGCTCTTTTGTGCGTCATCTCTAGAGTAGGTCAGTGGCTGTAAAGCACATACTGGTCTCCAGGGAGAGAACAGAAAACCCTGATCTCTCATACCCTTGAGACCACTCCTTAACTATCATCTCCATTTTCCTCAAGTCATAATCATATATGCATAATTTGACTCTTTCACAGATAATTCGTGTTCATCACACATCTTTAAAAATAATTACACCTTAAATAAATGAAAAGGGCAAGGAGAGACCAAACAATTGGGGGAAAAAAGGAGGAGGGAGTAAGGATTTGGCTTCTCTGAGCAAATGACATGTAATTTCCAAGAACTTGAGAAGGAATAGTTACGTTGCCTTTAGGACTCGTTCATTTATTTTAAAAATATATTTTTCAAAATTTAGTTTGTGGTTTCAGGAGCTAAGTATAGACAATTGCATAATGTCCTTTTAGAAACTGATGACTAAGAATGATCACTTTAAATGAATATAGCAGCATGGAGTTTGTTAAAATATAATTACAAGTTTAAATTTTTCCAGCATTGGTTAGGCTAAATATAACATGCATACTGTAAGAGCAAAAGCTATACTCCTTAAGATGTGATGATAAGAACCAACAGAACACCAAGGGACCTATCAAAGTTACTCTGGGAACAGAGTTAAAGAATTTGTGGTTCGTAAAGCACATCATTTTTCAAAAATACTTGTTTCTGAAATTCTATTTATGGCCTTTCAAGGTGTCTCTTATGTTTATCAACAGCATTTTTTTCCATTTTTTTTCCATCAGGTGTTTCATTCCAAATGCCTATGCTGCTCTCTTCACTGCTGCTCTCCTGCCATTAATGTGCTTGGTGGTGGTTTTTGTGGTGTTCATCCACGCCTACCAGGTGACTCCTCAATGGAAGGCATATGACGATATCTTCAGAGGAAGAACAAATGCAGCAGGTATGATTTGTTGGCTACCCCTGTGCAAACAAGTTGTACTTTCAAGCAGTACAGACTGTTCTCACCAGTTCAGAGAACCCCACCTGAAACCATAGTTCGGTAGATACCTACGCATTTAGTTTAAGATTAGGCCTGCTAGTGTCCCTTTGAAGTCTGTGATAGTACTTTGATGATAAAAGTTATGCAGATGCTTAACAGTCTGAGGGGAATAAAAATGTGTAAAACCTAGAACAAGAAATTAGTATCACTGGCTTTGTGACTAAGTTTAGTGTAGCTAAAGAGAACAGAAATAAAACAAAGCACTGCCCTGCTTGGAGCACTGTGTCCCCATGCCAGGTTTTGGCTGGGGGTACTGAACATCCTGTCCCAAGGAAGTCTGGGGGTGCTCAGGTGAAATGATTGCCCACTTGCAGAGCATGATAACCTATGGATGCTCAACCAAGTGATGGGCACAGCTTCAGTCCCTGCATTTTGCAGTGTATTTGGTAGCTGCAAAGCCATGCACAGGATGTGCTGTACACTGGACTATTTGGAGTTAATGCTTCTGTTTTGATATTTCCTATGCTATTTGCAACTGAAACATGCTTGAAAGGAAAGATCTGTCTTGTGCAAAACAGGAAGTTTCAGTTGGCCTCCTCCGTCAGAACAATTTCAAGCACAACAATGTTCCCAAAATAAAGTTGCGTCAGTTTAGACCAATACTCTAATAATAATAGGACACTCTGTGGGAAGCTTGGAATATTTCTTTTGTCTTCATTGTATTTTTTAAAAAGAATATGAGTTTTATAACCTAGTGCAAATCATTTTTTTGTATTTGGGGTCCTTTTTAATGACACAGTGTTTGCTTGACTAAGACCTGTATGCATTTGGATAAGGTCTGATGATATTCAAGACCTTAGTGGCACTCTTTCATTTCTCTCGGATATAAATGCACAGAGGTGGCTCTTGTCAGTCATTCAGTTAATTTATTTATAATTAACCTTGTTTGGGTATCTCTAGGGATATTCCTTATTAATATGTTGAGGGTTAAGGCTTGTCTCAGAGCAGTTAAACTAAAGGAAAATAGCAAACTGAATATTGAAACAATGCGATAAATAAAATTGTCTTGCAAAATGGCAGAAAGTACTAAAAGAAATTATAACTGCAGGACTTAAACACATGAAATAGTAGGGTTGGAACAAATCTTTGACTTAGCATAGGATTCTGGGCATTTCCTTTCTTCAACAGAATCTAGAAAATGCCAAATCTCACAAGAAAAAAAATGGGAACAGAAAAGTTCAGTAAGATTTTTTTTTAAAGTCAGTTGTAACTTTTACTACTTGTCCACCTGCAAGGCAAACTGCTGTTTTGCTACCAAAGAAGTTTTGTAAGCACAAATGAAATACTCCATACAGTGACAGTGGGAGCAGATTTTAAAGAGGAAAAGAAGCTGTCTCCTGCAATTTATGGTGCTCAAGATTGTATAAGCAGTCTCTGTGTAGCTGTGTTTATGGGGTAAGCTTCTAGAGAGAAAATGTGGTGATTTCTGTACTTTGTAACATTGCCTATAACTACATAACAGAATAACTGTTAACTAAAGGCCTCTGACTTTTTTGACTGAATATTCCTCGTCTGAAATTAAAGGTTGTGGTAGTATATTTACAGTCTTTTTAATGTCTTATGGGTATATAGTACTTTATAAAACATATTCAAAGGCAGTTTGCAGTGGTGAGGCCCAGTATCCACTTATAACTCTTGAATCTTGATGTTGACTCAGCTGATTCTATCTTCTTACAAAATCACTGGGAGCTGCTGTGGGAAACATTTTTCACACCAGCAAAGTTGTCTGCAATCAGCTTCATGATGATATCTTACTTTTGAAACATAGAGGGAGCCTTGGCTTATGCCTGCATCAAGTTCTGGCTTACAAGACACTATGTGTTAGGAAGGTCTTTTGGCAATGTTGCCTCCTTAAGTTGCACATACATCCATGATTATTCTGTTTTCTTATGGCAGTGAATAAGCCAGGGTTTCTCTCTGTTTCATCCAAAACCAGGGGAAAGGTGGAGCCACCAAGCAACAGTTTATCTATGTCAAAGGACTCAGAAAATTCAAGACAGATGACATCAGTTGCTCTTCCCTCTTCTACCAATACAGTCACTCCATTATAGAAGGCCACCACATTTTTCTTCTGCACCTATTAGAGTTAATTCTGTAAATTCTGTAAAACATCTTGCTGAACCTAGTCAGCAGCACAGTTTTTTGCTATTTATTTCTGTCCTAGGAGCAGAGAGTTTATTGCTACCCACACTAAAGGATACTCTTGTGTATTTTTAATTTCCCAAGAGCAGAATAACAATGCTGGGTTTCACCATATATGCCTAAAAGAAAACGTTTGGTAGCTGCAAAGAGGATCTGTTTGTAGACAGATAAATATTTTCTTGCAAAACTATGAGATATAATTGGAGGGGTTATTTACTTAAATTTATACACAGAAGCCCATTTTTAATTGTACCTCCTTTTCTGTCATGCATATATTCTTCCTAGTCCTCTGGATTTGTCCTGGGTACCCTTAATTAAATTCTCATCTCTCATACCCTATGCTGGTAGTTTCAAGAAAACACCGTGGCCCAAAGACAGCTAGCCCAGCAAAAATCTGCTTTCAGTAATTGCTGTCAATTCCTTTGGCAGTGGTCTGTGATCTTCCCAGAGGGTGTTAATACTCTTTACTTGTGAGTAGGCCATCAGTGTAAAAGAATATGATTAAAACAAGGTTGTAGTGTAGAATAAACACAAGTAAATAGGGTTTGTAAATATATCAAATCTTAATTTGAGCAATATGCCCACTTCTCATTACCCTGTCTGGAACACTAAATATGTGAGGTTGCCCTCTCATGCTCTTTTTTCTGTTCCAGAATTGCTCTGTTACTGGTCATGTTGGTTAACATGGTGATTGATATAGTTTACCTAGCTCAGGGAATTTTTCTCAACAGTAGAGAACTCAAGAAAGGGCAGTGGGAGAGTCAAGAATTTGTTATCTCTTAGAACAATCAGCTCTTCCTTCTCAAAAGTGAATGTTGGAAAGAAAAGTGTGAAAGGTAGAAAAAACTGTGAAAGCTGATTTTCAAGGAATGCTAACTCTACGTCTAGTGTACTCATTCAGAGATAGGAATTGTGTTTGCGCAAAAAGTGTCTTTACTTTGTACTGGTTCTGTTTGCCAGCCTTTCAGTAAACATGTTCTGTTGGCTGACTGTCCTGCTATATATAGAAAACACCTTCTCAAAAGTTAGCCTTGACAGGAGACAAATCAGAAGCATTCATTGGATAAACAGCCTTTGCGTTAACTAATATTTAAGTTTGCGCCCCAGGACACGCTTGGCCCTCCTGACTGCCAGGGCGCTGCTGACTCATATTCAACTTGCCACTTATCAGGACCTGCAGGTCCCTTTCCATGGCACTGCTTTCCAGTATCTCATTCCCCAGTCTGCCCATACATCCAGGGTTGTCCCATCCCAGGTGCAGAATCAGCACTTTCCCTTGTTGAACTTCATATGGTTGGTGATTGCCAAGTGCTCTGATTTGTTGGGGTCTCTCTTCAGGGCCTCCCTGCCTTCAAGGGAGTCAAAAGCTCTTCCCAGTTTTGTATCATCTGTGAACTTGCTTAGTATCCCTTCCAGTCCTGTGTCTAAGTCATTTATGAAGATGTTGAAGAGCGTGGGGCTGAGGATGGAGCCTTGTGAAATGCCACTAGTGACAGGTCCTACTATGCAAATACAGAAAATGAATAGTAACAAGGCAGCAATCCAATATACATGATATATACCTTTTATAATAACCTTTTACAATTTCACAAAAATATTTAAAAATGTAACATAACAACTTGATTTTTTTCTGATAATTGTAAATAGATGAGTTTCATTTATTGAATGAATCTTGAACTAACTTAATTTTCATGCCCTACTTATTAAATATGCAATAGAACTTACCTGCATCAGATATCATAATTGTAAAAGAATTAATGTAAAGATTAAAACTTAATGTTGCCAAAATAGAACTCCATGAAGAATGCCTTAGATACTTAGTTGTAAAATTTTAACTACCTACTTGCATGTTCCTTCATATAAATTTCTTTAATATAAAATCATAGAATGGTTAGGGTTTGAAGATCATCTAGTTCCAATCTCCAAATATATTTGTTGTGTTAGCAGGATGCAATTCCTAGTCACAACAGAACATGGTAATTAATCTGCTTATACCTACTACTATCTGATGTTCTCAAGAAACAAGTAAACCCACAAAATGTGAGTGCAGGATGTTCCAAATATGCTTCTGTGCTCAGAAAATTATGTTGAGGACAGGACTTTTGATTGCAAGTGAGAATGTATGTCTAAACATAGAGTTTCATGTCTTCCCTATCCTGTAAGAATAGATGCTAAAGTCTTTATCTCAATTCATAAGATAAATATTGTGTACCCAAGAGAATAAAATGAACAGTGAATTGCAGGAATGCTTTCATCTTGAAATGGCAATATGCATCTAGAAATCAAGAACCAGATATCGGCTACTTCTGAACTAAGAGTTATGGACAGTATTCACGGTATTCATCACACACACTGGATATAATATTTTAGTCTTGATAGTGCTCCAGGAGCTTTTCTTTTTTGTAATTAGGAGAAAAACAAATCTTTGCCTTCAAGATTTTTTACAAATACTGCTAGGACAAAATGCACAAGCATAATTAGAAGCTGAAATAAAGAACTAAGATCTGAATAAGATAATAACATAAATACTACATCTTCACTCATGTAATTTAGATTGCTTCCACTGTGCTTCACGTGTCCAAATTAGCTGTTTTCCTTCAAAGAAATCTGCAGAAGCAAGGTCAGGTACATGAGTTGTGACTGCATAGTTGCAAATTTAGCACTCATTTAATATTTTTAATAATGGATCTAAATAATTTTGTTATGTGGAGATACATACGCTCAAATTTTTCTTTATTCTTCTGATTTGCTACTTTTCTGGGATTTGCCATGTTTCTTGCACAACAATAATAGCATAAGCTATGATAAAATGCCCCTTTTTCATTTTATTGTAACATCTTAAAGATGTATGTGAAAGTTTGCCAAAACCCTGAGATTTAGTGCTAGAGAGGTTAGTCTTCTATGATTTTGAAGCAATGATGTATTTCTTATGCTTAATAGGAGATGGGCTTTTCTTTTAGAAAGTATCCTTTAATCTCAAAGCTTTCCTTGCCACGAGGAGGAGCAGATCAAAAAATATAAATAAACAAAAAATAATATTTTAACATGTTTTTTTACTTCCTATTTCTACAAATTATCAATGAACATTTTTTTCCAGTTGGATTTAATGGGCATGGAGCTACCATCTTTCTGGTTTTCAGTATGTGATACTGTTGAATTCTGCACATTCCCAGTCAGAAATCAGTGGTTTTGTTATGATTTATTGATTTCATGTTCTTGGTGGTGTTATTTTGTTCTCTGAACTTTATGAGAGAAATCTGTTTTGTTTGTTTGTTTGTTTTTTAATTTTGACCACACATCCTGTTACCAAACTCCTTTTTTTTTTACTGCAGCTGTCAAAAACAACTGAAAACAGCCAGCAGGATTTGGAACACTGTTATTCAAGCTTATTTTTAAAAAAATGTTTCCATGGCATTTTTATATTTACATTGCTAAGTTTAACTGATGACTTCTTAAGCAAAAGCCTGTAAATATTTTACTAATTTAGGTCTCCCACAAATTGTGGAAATTCTGTGAAGCAACACACTCTCCCCAGTTATCTGGGAAAAATTGTCTGTAAAGGTCTTTCAGGTTTTGCTGTAAGCCTTCATGTTTAGCCAAGAACTGTTAAAAGCAATTAACGTTCCATTATCAGTTGCAGTTTAACAGCCTAAAGAGAAGACACATAGTACATATTTACAGGTAAACTCAGAAGATAATTAAAGCTGTATTATTCAATTGCTTCATTTATTGAATTTCTTATTTATTTAAAAAAAAGAAAAAACAAAAGGAAAAAAAGAAAGAAAAAGACATAATACGACCAGCACTGTGATGAAAATACAGACATTTCATGTATTATGGAAGCACAGTTCATTCTTTATTTTCCACAATTAAATCATATAGATGTTTTCTGCAAAGACACATTCTGCATTACACTTCAAAGCACTAATATTATTCAATAATTCTCAGTTTTCTGAATTTCGTTTGATTTATCATTTTCCATTGCTCAGACTTGTTGTTCTGGAGAATTTTTTCACTAATATCAGGGAAGGAAGGAAGGAAGGAATTCGGAAGGAAGGAATTCGGAAGGAATTCGGAAGGAAGGAATTCGGAAGGAAGGAAGGAATTCGGAAGGAAGGACGGAAGGAAGGAATTTGGAAGGAAGGAATTCGGAAGGAAGGAAGGAAGGAATTTGGAAGGAAGGAAGGAATTCAGAAGGAAGGAAGGAAGGAATTCGGAATTCGGAATTCGGAAGGAAGGAATTTGGAAGGAAGGAGGGAAGGAAGGAACGGAGGGAGGAAGGAAGGAAGGGAGGGAGGGAGGGAGGGAGGGAGGGAGGGAGGAAGGAAGGAAGGAAGGAAGGAAGGAAGGAAGGAAGGAAGGAAGGAAGGAAGGAAGGAAGGAAGGAAGGAAGGAAGGAAGGAAGGAAGGAAGGAAGGAAGGAAGGAAGGAAGGAAGGAAGGAAGGAAGGAAGGAAGGAAGGAAGGAAGGAAGGAAGGAAGGAAGGAAGGAAGGAAGGAAGGAAGGAAGGAAGGAAGGAAGGAAGGAAGGAAGGAAGGAATTCAGAAGGAAGGAAGGAATTTGGAAGGAAGGAATTCGGAAGGAATTCGGAAGGAAGGAAGGAATTTGGAAGGAAGGAGGGAAGGAAGGAGGGAAGGAAGGGAGGGAGGGAGGAAGGGAGGGAGGGAGGGAGGAAGGGAGGGAGGGAGGGAGGAAGGGAGGGAGGAAGGAATTCGGAAGGAATTCGGAATTCGGAAGGAAGGAAGGAAGGAAGGAATTCGGAAGGAAGGAATTTGGAAGGAAGGAAGGAATTCGGAAGGAAGGAAGGAAGGAAGGAATTCGGAAGGAAGGAAGGAAGGAAGGAAGGAAGGAAGGAAGGAAGGAAGGAAGGAAGGAAGGAAGGAAGGAATTCGGAAGGAAGGAAGGAAGGAAGGAAGGAAGGAAGGAAGGAAGGAAGGAAGGAAGGAAGGAAGGAAGGAATTCGGAAGGAAGGAAAGGAAGGAAGGAAGGAAGGAAGGAAGGAAGGAAGGAAGGAAGGAAGGAAGGAAGGAAGGAAGGAAGGAAGGAAGGAAGGAAGGAAGGAAGGAAGGAAGGAAGGAAGGAAGGAAGGAAGGAAGGAAGGAAGGAAGGAAGGAAGGAAGGAAGGAAGGAAGGAAGGAAGGAAGGAATTCGGAAGGAAGGAATTAGGAAGGAAGGAATTAGGAAGGAAGGAAGGAATTAGGAAGGAAGGAAGGAAGGAAGGAATTCGGAAGGAAGGAAGGAATTCGGAAGGAAGGAATTCGGAAGGAAGGAATTCGGAAGGAAGGAATTCGGAAGGAAGGAAGGAATTCGGAAGGAAGGAAGGAAGGAATTCGGAAGGAATTCGGAAGGAAGGAAGGAAGGAAGGAAGGGAGGGAGGAAGGAAGGAAGGAAGGAAGGAAGGAAGGAAGGAAGGAAGGAAGGAAGGAAGGAAGGAAGGAAGGAAGGAAGGAAGGAAGGAAGGAAGGAAGGAAGGAAGGAAGGAAGGAAGGAAGGAAGGAAGGAATTCGGAAGGAAGGAATTCGGAAGGAAGGAAGGAAGGAATTCGGAAGGAAGGAAGGAAGGAAGGAAGGAAGGAAGGAATTCGGAAGGAAGGAAGGAAGGAAGGAAGGAATTCGGAAGGAATTCGGAAGGAAGGAATTCGGAAGGAAGGAAGGAAGGAAGGAAGGAAGGAAGGAAGGAAGGAAGGAAGGAAGGAAGGAAGGAAGGAAGGAAGGAAGGAAGGAAGGAATTCGGAAGGAAGGAATTCGGAAGGAATTCGGAAGGAAGGAATTCGGAAGGAATTCGGACGGAAGGAAGGAAGGAAGGAAGGAAGGAAGGAATTCGGAAGGAAGGAAGGAAGGCAGGCGGGCGTTCAGGTTTCATAGGGCTTATACTTCTGCTTTGATGCCTTTGTTTAAGTGAGTTGTTGGTTAATTAAGATAGTAGTTTTCCTCTCTAAGTGCTTGTTCATTGCTTTTCCTAACTTTAATGTAAAAAACCCATAAAACAGGAAGGCATTTTTCAAAAACTTTTCACTATGCACCATGAGCAGTTGTTGACTGAAATTGTCCAGGAGGTTTTCATCACTTCTTCCCTGCATGGTAAAACAGGTTGTATAAGGTACCATCAAACTATTCATTCATAGTCAATTGGCACTACACAAGGATGAGAGGCTAACCATAGCAACTGTCCCTTCATTAGTGAAGTTACAATGCCATGTATGAATGTACCTCAATCTTCAACTTGCTGTTAGGTGAGCTATTGAAAGTATGACAGTGCATCATGGTGCAAGGCTCCCCCTCATCTTCTTTTTCCTCTTCACAGTTGCTTCCACTACTTTCTTCTTCAATGCTGCTCATCTTCCCAGCCTTGGTCTACCAGGAGGCCACATGGCTCTTAGTGCTCTCATACGCAGAAGCTGGCAGGTATCCCCTTCCCATGATTTCCAGAAGATTTGTATTGTGCATACAAAGGCAGTCAGTGGACAGGATGCATTTGGTACTGGAATTTTTTTTTTTCACTGCAGTGTCTGAAGCAGAACTATTCAACTGGCAAAATCTAGACCCCAGCTATGAATAAATTTTAGGCAGTTTCATCCTGTGTTCTAAAATTTAGTGTCTATCACCACTTTTCCAATCCTTTCAGGCACGTGAATGTGACAAGTGTTGCAGTTCTCATTTCTGAAGAATTCATGAAGAGACTGACTTGAACCACAGTCCTGTGGAGTTAAAATTCTTTGTGGACCTCAGTAACCAGCCTTCTTAGGTTGCAGTAGGTGTAGGTGTAGACTTAGGAGCCTCATCATGAAATTATTTTTCTCAGTAGGTCATTAAAAACCTATTATCTAGTCCAACCTCCCTGCAATGAGCAGGGACATCTTCAGATGACTTAAAATGCAACAGAGGATGAAACTTTTAACTGTCACCAGTAAAGACTTTTGTCTTTTTTTTTTAATTTCAGAATTTATTTTCTATTTATTTCAGAAATATAGAATTGTGAGGGTTTAGTTTGTTACAAATTTAAAAACACTGTTGGTGAAATCATAACTCTTTGGAAACATTCCATGTTTTGTTTCCTGCTGTTTCTTGTTCTTGCTTCTACTATAAGGAAACTAAACAGCAAACATAAGGCTGATGGCTTTTTCAGCTGGGCAATCTGGCATTTTATTGAGTCTTATGATGTTACTGTAGAGTTCCTTGCACTGATAATTCCTTTGAACCATCAAAGTTCACTATAACTGGTTCAACATGATTTTGTGAAAGAAAAGTCCCCTGAAGATTACTAAATAAAAATAAAAACCTTGGGTCTGGTTAAGGAAGTTCCTGAGTTGTAAATAGGAGGACTGCTGGGAGACGTATCATATCTGGCCAACTTTTTTGGCCCTTCGTGAAGGCAAGGCCAGGCAAACTTTTTATATACTGAGTACAGTTCCTCTTAGGTTCTTGGTTAGGTTCTTGAGGTAATTAATTTTTTACATCATCCTTATATTTTTCCTGGTTCATGCTTTTTGTAATCTAGTCCAAACCTGTCATGAAAATATTGCAGCCTGTCTTTCAAATTCTCACCATCATTGTTTTTGTGTGAATCACTTACAAAATTTTGTGTTCACTCTAAGAACTCCCCTGCTGTAGTAAACTACAATTTTACTACCCTTAATAACTTATTACAATGTACTGCAGCCCTCAGAACAGAAAGCATTGCAGAAAAATTAATTTTATAAATAAGTTAATAAGGAAATTATCTTTTCTCAACAATGAGGAAGGAATGACAAACAGTGGATGCATCTAGTTGTTTGGTAAATTGAATGTACATAATTTCATGTAGTCAAATATCAAGCTGGACTATGGTAAGTTTTCAAACTCTAAAAGACTGCAACTAGAGCTGCATAAGCTGTATTTATCTGTATTGACTTTGTCAACCCTGTCAGTGTTTCTTAGGCTTATGGTAAGGAAAAGGCGAGATATTTCTGGGAAAGACATGAGCAGTCAGGACAATGACATATACATGCACACATACATTTATATGTATTTAAGGAGTGTGTGGACTACCAGTTGCTTAAATAAAATCTTCCATCACTCCTAGTATTAAAAAGCGGTGTGATAACTGCACAAAACCCAGCATGGTTGGGTTATATAATACCCAACAGAACTGCTTGTCAGTGTCTCAGTTACATCACAGTGATGTTGAGCTGCCTTCTCCACATCAGTCTTATCCAAGTAGTCTAGAGGCACCTGCTTGCACTCAGACTTAGAGTAAAAGTTATGTCAGTGAAGGTTCATCTAGTCAGAATCACCCTTTGGGGCTTTTTTGGGAGGGGGTTGTTGCTTTTATTTTCATAAGAAGAAAACTACAAATAATCAGACTATTTTGGTTCATATCAAGCCTATTTATTGGCATCCTTTTCCTTTGTGCAATGCTGATATTACAAACTTAAAATAATTTGTTGCTTATTTTCTGATATGTTCACTCTAATTATTAAGCTTCTGTTTGATCAAAATTCAACAAATGGGTATAGAGAACTCAAACATCAAAGCTTTAAATGCTGCCAAAGTTTCAACTCTGTATTAGCTCTTTACAATACTGGTAACAAGGCAATTGTTACCAATTAAGAAAAAAACCAGAAGCATAAACTGTAACAATATTCAGCATGTGGCAAAAAGCAGGCATCTTTATACTTTTTCTTGTTAAAATATTGTGTTTGTATGACTTAGGATATTGCCTACATTCTAAGGCCCTTACTGTTTGTACAGTATTAAACAAAACGGCTAAAGGGCTCTCAAACTGCTGCTTCTGGAATAATGCCTGTCAAAAACACATCCCCAGTCTTTGCTGATGCTGCCTAACTAAAGCGGGGAAGGGCAATGCCTAGCCAAACACCTCTGCCCCGATGTGTGCAGACCTGGCAAACATGGACTTTGAATTCTGCTACAAACATCGTCAACACAGGGGCTGGCTCTTGGCAGTAGGAGAAACATGTGGGGGTGAAAACTAACTTTTGCTTTCCTTATTGCAAACTTTGCCCCTGCAGACATCTTCCTGCAAGCATTCCCTAAATCTTTTATCCTATAAATAAAGTGAGGAACATAAAATGGGGATGTATGTGTGCATGATTAAAGACAGATTCTGCACATATTTTTAAAGGCGAATGAAATTAACTGGTTCAAAGTCTATCTTGGGAGTCTCCTGGGCTGAGAGGAGGTTGTCACTCTTATTTATGGGGTCAGATGTCTTACATATGACTTGAAGGAGAAAATAACAACAAATCAAAGAAAAAGTTATTCTTAGAATATCCTACAACCTTATAAGTGGCCAGAGCTGGGGCTGGTTATGTATCCATAATACCTTTCCTTTTCTCCCTTTCCTCTCAAATCTTAGAAATCCATTTTCTCTCAAAATTTCCAGAGCTTGCCAAGAGTTCTTCCATTCTTCTCCAAAGTTCAGCATATTTTCTGATGCCATGTGTGCTCTTCCCACCACTTGGTTTGCTGAGCTGTGCCCCCTCTGCCCCTCACACCTCTCTGTCCCCTGACAGTGTCCTCCTGCTGGTTTTCTGATTCCAGGATGGGGTCCTAAAAGCACTGGGACCACCCAACTAGGGCAGGAGAACAAGCTCCAAGGTGGCCAGAGACAGCAAAACCGTGTCCTGTGTCAGTAATGCTTTAAAAAGTGTTTTACAGAGGGCACACCAGCTGAAATGCTGTGTTTGTGGTTTGCAGAAATCCCCTTGGTCTTGTACCTCTTTGCTCTGATTTCTGTCACCTGGCTGTGGGGAGGACTGCACATGGCTTACCGGCACCTCTGGATGTTAGTCTTCTTCATCATCTTCAACAGCCTGCAGGTAAGAGCCAGCACCTGGTCCTTTGGTCTTCTCACAGGCCTGGGGGTGTCTTCTCCACTCACGTGTTTGTCACTTTGGCCTCAGCAGGTGAACAACATCGAATAACTCACTGTGACAATGTGGAAGTGTTAATTGTGTATTCTGTTTATTTCTCAAACTGACATATGGGACGTATATTAAAGCAAGGGATCCATTGTGTTTAAACAATAGCACTATAACTGCAGAGATTTAATTTCATAGCTAATGCACTCAGAAAGAAAATTGCTTGCTTCTGTATGTCAAGTGTTACTGAGATAATTATACCAGTAAAACTGAAGTATCTACAGCCTTTGCAAAATCACTGCATATTTAAATTTTCTGTAGATGTTAACAATAATAATAATAATAATAATCCAAATATTTTATATTATATAGCCCTAAGACTGAATTTTTTTCCATTGTAAGAGGTGAACCTTGAGGATTAACTCATATAACATATATATTGGTAAAGCAAATAACTTTTATTGAAAAAAAGGCCAAATAAAGACTAAATGTTCATCATTAGTAATAAAAAATGTAAATAACCCTTTCCAAAATTTTACACATATAACTGTTTCCACTGGGCTCTCTAGTGCATTGAACTGCATTTAATGCCATATTGCACACTGTAGAATTATGTACAGAATAGAGGTTATTGTATCACAGATGGGAAAATCTCTCTGATATCTGAAAACACTGAAATTAGCAGAAAATGTAAAATTATATATTATAATCTTTGGAGGGCAAGTTCTTCTGCATTCAAATGTGCTCTTCTTACTCTTTTTATAACATAAATCTCTGTGATACCTTTTATTTCCCAATATTAAAAATCTTTATAGCCCATCAAACAAAAATAATTAATTAAAAAGGCATATTTTCACAAAATAGGTTTATTATAAATTCAAAAGGTGGGAGTTTCCTTATGTAGTATTGGAATATTTTCAAAATTACATCTCAGAAATAATTTTTTTTTTTTTTAGTTGAGGAAAAAAATGTACCTTATTCTCCCTGTAATATATTTGATTTTTCTGTGTATATTGTCATTTAACTGTTCTGTATATATTGGGATATATTGACATATATTGGCTCTGCTTCACCAATAGATGTGGTCTTTTTTGGCTTCTTGCCTTACTGCTAGTTCCTCATATCTGGGAAATAATTGTATATGACAACAGCCCTGCAGAAAATGATGCAGCATCTCTATTCAAATTACATCAGTATTGGTCTTCCACATTAGGAAAAGAAACCTGTTATTTTTGTTATTTCTAGCCCTAGAGAATCACTAAAACCTGAAATATAAAATAATTTTTTTCTTTATTCAAAGGAGGTGAAAACATTTCAAATGCATAGTCTCTTCCTGTTTATTATTTTAAATTAAAACAGATGTGTCTGGAGCTCCAACTCAAACAGTAGTAAAAAAACCTTTCTTTTCAGCTATGAGGACATCAATAACTTATACTCCATGCTTTAAAAGCAATTTTTATCCTTTGCTGGATTTTTGTGACCTAAAACGTAATAGAACAGTATGCACTACATTTAAAAACTATTTACTAAGTGCTTTTTAAAGTATAAAGCTACCATATATTTAAAAGGGAAAGAGCTTTCTGATGTTGTGTACCCTGAGAGAAGTTTAAAAAATAGAGTAGCTCTTTCACAGTACTACAGTTTTAAAATTTGTTTTAGTAGATGATTGTGTTCAGTGCTTCGTAACTCTCTATAATAAAACAAGTTTGAAAAGTGTTTCCTGAAATGCCCCGACATGTTAAATAACCATCCTATACAGAATGTTCTCCTCTTTTAAAGTTAGGATTTATCCAGTGAAGAAATGGAAAAACTGATATGTGATTCAGGTGACCAGACATGTGGCATGAAATGAAAAACAGGGAAGGAACAAGGTGAAAAGTCTGTAGATTTCTTTAATCTATGTGTTTCCTCAAATAACCAGATACAACTAACTTAGTTAGAGAAGACATCAGTATGCAAACTCTTTGTGTAGAACAAAATTATGTGTTACAAATATTGAAAGGAAATTAAGGTTTTGCTCTAGGCAGGTATAGCTTCAGAAAGCTTTTTAGACCATGTTCCCACTGATGATGGGGTGGTCTTGGGGAGTACACACTTCCTGCTGAGAGTAATTCTGATCTACAGGCCAGGCTACAGGCCAGGATCATCCAGCCCATGGGCAGTCATGTCCAGTGTCCTCTGAAGATTTAATCTCAGCCCATCTGTTTGTGACTGGGAAAGGAAATGGGACTTGATAGCAGATAATGCATTTTCATAATGGTAACAGTAGAAACTAGTTATCTTTGTAGTGCATTCTGTTGGCATCTTATCCTCATGTCTTTGTCAGCTCTCAGAATTGATGATTGTTAAAACAAGGTCATTTTTCTGCAATAAAAGGTGAGTTTACCATTTATTGGTGAGCATTTCTACTATACAGCAAGCCCTGTTTCAGCTGGAAAGTAATTAATTGTTCATTAAGAGCTTTTCCATTACAGAAAAGAGGACATGAAATAGTTTACAAGAAGCAGAGGCCTGGTTCCCTGCTGCTCAGGAGCTATGAACCGTGTAACGAAGCATAACGTGACCCATTAAAATGTGTTATATGTCCAAATGGATTCAACACAGGAGATTGAAAGGACGCTGAATGTTATCCATTGTGTTTGTTTAGCCTTATGACATGCATTTCCCAGGAAATGCACTTACTTGAAAAGTCATCTACTCAGTACAAATTGTTTCCAAGCACTTCCTGCAGGAAATAGTTCCCATCGGAGACAAGTTTATAGTATGAGCTATTCTAGTGCACGGTGGGGAAAAGCAACCCTTTCCCTGTAACTTCAGGAATAAACATGCAAATAGCTGTATGGAAGGGCAGTAGCTGATTTACAAAACAAAAAGTACATTTGGAAAACCATGAAAGAAAAAGAATAAGAAGGGTCTTTAGGATATCTGGTATTTTGAATTCCTTAGCAGTATGCACCTAATTGTCCTACTCAGACAGCATCTGTGATGCACAAACATAACCCGTTGCTCTTACGTGAAAAGCCTCAGCTCCTCATCTTTTCCCTTGTGGAACAGAAAAAACATTTGCCTCTTTTCTTAGCTTATGATTGTCAGTGTGGATTTATTCACAAGATATGTTTTCTGGGGTCAGGAGTGAAAGAATAAGCTGCTATCTTGAGTACTTCTCTCAAATGTTTGGGATTTCACAAGCTCTTTTGCATGCACTATACCCATCTAAATGATCAACATGTTTTTCATGCAGTGAGGGGAGTGTTTCTGATTTGTGTGGCTGATGTCAACAGCAGCATATTTGCATTCTATGGATCCAAATTCAGGGCAGTGGGTGGATCTCTCCGTTGTTTGCAAAGGGATTTAAGTGAGGCTTTAGACCTCCTATTCCTAGGCTATTACCTGCAGCCAACTTTCTGTGTATAATCTAGATATTTCTTTGGCTATATTTACAGCAAACTGCACGACACACTTCCATCCTCTATCTTTTTAACTTAGGGTGTATCTACACTGTAAACTACAAGGTATTAGGTATGCCATAGATATACCCCAGTCACAGTTTCTTTGTGAGAAGTCCCACCATTCTCCTCTTTCAGCAATAAATTAATTAAATTTTTCAATAAGTAATTTTGAATCGAAACATGAATCTTATGAAATACTGTTATATTACCCATCAACAGTATAAAAACTTAATTTTTCAGGAATTTTATATCAGGAGAAAATATAAATGGCAGCTAGTAGGTATCTATGTCATGATTAATGACAGTATTCAAAAAATCTGTATGTGTTTGTTTTGTATTATGCAGGTAAAGGTTAAAAGTCTGCCTGTTCTGTATTTGAGTATACCAGACAACTCATGCCCGTGTAATTAGCTTCAGTGTTACATGCAAAATACTTCTTCCCAAGAAACACAGGAAAAATCTGGAAATAAGACGTGATTGGTGGTTTTCCAAACTGGGCAAATGGGCTGACTTGCCTAACGCAATGTCTCAGTTTAGAGACAAATTTAAAAAAAAGTTCTAAAAGTCAACTTATTTGTAGTAGATTGCAATAGGGGAAGATTCAGAAGTTCAGATACAAATACCTGGAAAGCCTTTAACAAGAAATATGGGCATACAGAAAACAAGTGAACAGGTGCACATACAAACCCGACATTGACTGGAGAAGATGAGGTTCACCAAATTTCATTAATTAAAATAATTAATTAAAATAATTAAAATAGCCGGGAGAAGGCAGAATGGGAGGAAAGGCTAGCTTGAGTAGAAAAGGAGACAAGATATCAAAGAAAACTAGTAGGTATGTGAGCAAAAAAACCCCCCAAATATTATAATGAGAAATACTAAGAAACAATAGAAAAAAATAGTAGGAGGAATCAAGATGACACAGTTTTAGAAGGAAAAATAAAGTTACAAAAAGACCACATATTGTGATAGTAAAAAGTGAGTAAAGATACACTGTTTTATAAGTAGCTGCATTATATTATGCAACAAAGAGTATAAACAAAAGTACACAGTTTATAAAGCTCATGCCAGTACCAGTCTCAAATGAAATACGTATTTTTTCCTAGAACATACTATTCAACTTTGGGATGTAACCAGGGAACACAGAGAGGACCACTGCTATAAATAGGCTCACTTCCTGTGTCTCATGACATCTTCTGAAAGTGTCTGCTCTGATGAGTCAGAGGTAGACTAGGAGATCCCAAGCAGTGGTTCAGATTATCAAAGCCACACAAAACTAAACAAAATCCAGTATTAGACAGACATGAGATGCGAGTATATGTGGCAGGCTGTAAAAGGCTGCCTACAAATTTCGCAGAAAGTGATTCTTCACTGCAAATAAGCCCAGAAAAGGCAATGAAGGCCTCATAGTAATGCGTCATCTCAAAGATGAGGTGAACACTACAACTTATATCAAGGATATCAAAGGGATATATGCTTGTTCAAGTAGATACAGTCCAACCAAATCTTCTGTCAGCTGAGTGCATAAACCAAACACAATTAAACACAGGCCAAACAATTCAAATACCACCCCAGACATGAAATAAAATACACATCCAAAGCAACTGACATCTGCATTTTGACATCTGTTCAATAAAGCTGTTTCTGGAGGCTTGGATTCTTACCTGGAAGGAAAGACAAGAGTATGTGTAGAGCCATTCACTTAACCTTGAAAGTTTTTTCAGTATGTGCATTTTTTTTTAAAGTAAAAATAGCTACAATAAAGCAAATAAAGAAAGCTTGTAACTTTTGAGACTTCGCACTTTTTGAAATCAGCTAAACTTCTGGGTTGTAATCTTGATTGGACAGTAGCATTGGTATGCGTTATAGTAGCTGTGCAAACATACAAAGCTGTCCAGGAGCCTTGATTATCCAGTGAATCAAGAGAATGCAACAATTTTATATTCCTTTCTCTATGTTTACTACTTCTTTCTTAAAAAAGAGTCCTCTGTTCCTAGTTATCACCTGAAACATACTCTAACACATTTTTCCTATAATTACTTATGAAATTAAGGTAAAAGATTCCATTTAGCTATTCAAGTCCATACATAACGGACCCAAAATCAGTCTATAGCTGAAGACAAAACAAAGAAAAAAGTGGGCAGTGTCAGGAACGCAGGAAGCATTGTTAGGATAGAACTGAATATCTCTTAAATACACATGAGAAGTTGATGTCAGAAGGGTAGTTTGTGTTTAGAGTTGTGTCTATAATGTGTTTAAATAATACACAGTGAAAGAGTGCATTGAAGTGGGCTTTGATTTACTGGATTTTCAAAACTGATCACTGAAAAAACATTTAGACTTTTCAGTGAGACACTTAAAATAGAAAAATATGACTATAATATATTTTTTAAAAAACAAATACAGTAATTAAACAACATTTTAAATCTTTCAGCATGTACGAAGGTCTAAGAATTTTACATTATTAATGTATTTCAGGAAAGATCCCTTATCATCAATTTTTTGCAATAGAAGGTGAAAAAGTAGTTTTAACCATTCTCCTTGGGAGGTGTTAGTAATGGCCAGAACTATGTAGTACATAACAAGTAAGAAATGCAACTATAACATGTACTGCTGCAATCAGTGGAACTATATCCACTGAAGGACTTGGGATCAGGTGTGTTCTTTTCATTTTCCACCTCTGTTAATATGAGTTGACTTTTCTTACTGTGAAGAATAAAATAACAATCAAGTTAGTTTGGTATCTGTAAGAAATCACTCATCTTCTGTTTTGCATTGCTACCAATCTCTTTCTGTCATGATAAATAGCTTTTTTTTCCTTCATTTTCTTTCTTTTTTTTTTTCCCCAATAACTCAGGTAAAAGAAGTATCTTGGTATAATTATAATGTAGAATCAATTTCTTTTTTTGCCTTTAAATTCAAGCTACTATATTCTTTACTGCAGTTTTAAGACCATTAATTGATACGGCTTAAAGGGCTTGATCCAAAAATGCTTTGGTGACTGACGATAAGCATGATAGCAAGGAAAAAGATAACACTGCTCTCAGATTTTAGGAAGGCAAAGCTAACTTCAGGAAACTGGGGACTGACAGTACTAGGGAAAATGAAATTCCTCTTAGAAATTTGGTAAAAGCACATACCAGGCTTCACCAGAAAGAATTTATCCAGCAGATTCAGTTATCACTGAATTTCAGTCCACTCAGAGTGATGCCACACATTGAAAACTCCATCCAGTTTTTGAATCTCCATTCCACGAGAGGTGGAGAAACTATCGGTGTCATGGGGAAGGCTACAACAGTGGTCAGAGCACATGTCCTTTGGATGGAGCACATGTCCTTTGAACAGTGTTTGAAGCTAGGTTTATTTAGTCAGTTGAGGAAGATGCCACTGGACAATGTAATACCAGCAAGCAAATATTTGGAAGGTGGTTAAAAAATTACATTGTCATACTCTTCCTCTCTACTCTCTTCACAGCTCCAGGTAACAGCAACAAGGGTATGGCCACAGAACTTTGGTATGGGAGGTTCAGACTGGATATCAGGAAAAATAATTCATGAGATGGAAATAGGGAACTGGAACTGCTTCCCAAAGAAACAGTTTGGAATCTCCACTGTTCTAGGGTTTTAAAATTCACCTAGACAAGGACACCTGATTAATGGACTGACCCTCTGAGTCTACTGAATGACCTTCAGACATCCCATCCAGCCAGTTTTTCTGTGGTTCTATGATTTGACATGTGGTAAACCTTATTCACAACCCATTCATTGTGATAAATGAACACCATTTACATGGACTGAGCCCATTTTTAGGAAAGCACCAAATATTACAGAACTAATGATAAACCCCAAAAATCTGGGAATTATATAGATAAGAAAGTTTAAATAAGACTTTAGCTACCTTTAGGAATTACTTCGAAGCAGTAGGTTCAGTTTCTTAAGTTTCAGCACTGCAGAGTGTTCTCTATGCATACATATCTTCCTGCTGAACATTGTTGCCTTATGGAGGCTGATCTGAATTTTTCTATTAAATAAATGCATGTGAAGTTTTAATAGCCGCTAGGAAAAAACCATTCCCTTTTCTTCCACCCACACATTTCCTGCACAAGAACCCTCTATATTGTACAAGCCTGATGTTTAACCAGTATGAGAAGGATGTTTTCTCCTTTTCTTCATAATAAAAACAGATGGAGCCTTGTTTGGGAGATTGTAAAATTCATGTAAAAAAAAAAGTAATATTTTCCTTATTTTATGTGCAGCTTCAGTGGCCTTCAAACAACTACTGCAGAAGAATGAATGCTCTACTGATTTTCTCTCTCTTAGTTTCATTATTACTCAGCATATTAATGACATGCAATTTTAGCAGAAACCATGATAACCTAAGATTTCATTAAGTGTTTCATGAAGTAACACAGTAAAGATTGACTTAATTAACTTTTTTCCCCCTCTGAAGTGTATGCAACATAAAGACCTCTAAATGTTCTATTGTATCCTTGACTTAGAATACATTTTAAAGAGGTGTCACTTTTGGAAATTGTTTATTTTTTTGTAATGTCATCCATCTGATAAGTGTGGAAGGAATATGAGTCAAGGGACCACCACACAGCCATGATTTGTAGATGACTTTTGAATGGGCAAGAGAAGAGCACAGGAACGGGTGTGAAAAATGTGTACAGATTGGGAAAAATAAAATCCAATCAGTTTGGTCCTTATAGAATCAAATCACATGGTCCTTATAGAATAGTACAGGAAAGAACTCCTGTCATGTATGTAAAAAGTTATTGCATACAGCCATCAGTGTGAGTTCAGAAGGAGTTCCAAACTCCAAAAAAATATATGCTGCTCAACAAGTTTGCTCACCTAGACACAGTTAAAATCATCTAGAAGCCATTTGTGAGACCAGTCTTTGGCAGCTTGTCCTAATAGCGGTTTAAAAAAAAGCATTTCTGGTATTAATCTGTATGCACATGCACTGCAAATGTTTATTTTACAGTGAGGACAGAGCAATTCCCTAAGTACAGTTGATAATGACTTTGCTAGCCCAGGAAATACAGAATTAGAAGGTGTCCAGAACAGGACAAAATTAGCCTAAAAGAAACTCTTCAATGGATTCTTTTTAGAAGTGCTTTCCTCTAAAGAATCACAGAACTATTTAGGTTGGAAAAGACCTTTGAGATCATCAACTCCAACCTATGACTCAACACCACCTTGTCAACTAGACCATGGCACTGACTCTTTTCTTAAACACCTCCAGGGATGGCGACTCCACCACGTCCCTTGGCAGCCCATTGCAATGTCCCATCACTCTTTCTCTGAAGAACTTCTAATGTCCAGCCCTAAACTCCTCTGACACAGCTTAAGACTGCATCCTCTTGTCCAGGTGTCGGTGTGGACTAAAGAGAAGGTAGTTGGCCAAAAGAAACAGTGATTCTTTGAAAGAGTGGCATGATATGAAAATAGATTGTCTTTAACTCAAAAGTGGTTTGGAATAGAATGAAGGAAAAATCCATGAAATAAGGCTGGGAGACTTTTATACATCAGCAAAGCTTTTTTGTGCTACAACAATGGTACAGTTGCATCTTATATTCTAACTGTGTTTTGATTTTGACAACGAGAAGCCTGCTAGTTAGATAGCAGTTTTACAATTAAAGATCAGATACTTACAAATAATATCTGGTTTGGATATATTGAAGTTATCATACTAATCCAAACCGTTATCTGCTAACCTGGAAAAAATAAAAGCAGCTAATCTGTTCAACTCATAGACAGGTATTTAAATACAGTTTCTCAGCAAAATTGAAGGAGAAAGATTTAAGGAAAAAATACGGTCAAAATAAAATGAGGAAAGTATAAAAAATAGTAATACTGGCTCTTGATACTAATCTTTACTTGAATTTTCCTTGTGAGCATGGCAGAAGAAATGCTATTATATCTGTTTTATTACACAGATTTAGGTGTTATTGTTTATTCAGCGGACCTATGGGTCCCAAGTAATGAAATAGATCAGCTTTAGTCTGCAGAATGAGTTAATATGGATTATATGAGATCCAACCACACTAAGTGCCGAATTATGCAGTAAGATATGAGTAGTGAAAGAATTTCTGCTATAAATTGAAAAGATATATAGATATAGATGATATAGATATATAGATATAGATATAGACAGATATACATAACAAGTAGAAACTGGGATGAGTGTATTACTTATCTCAGGACAAATGCAAATCAGCAGTATAATACAGGTCTGAAAAAAGCAAGTATGATGCTAACTTTGTAAACAAGAGCAATTTAAATGCTATTGTAAAAGGGATTGGTGATGCATTATTTGGGATCCTGTGGAGATTTCTAAGCCCGTTGGTCCAAGAGATGAATTCTGTATATGATAGTAGTAGGAAAAGAAAGCTTAAGTGGTAAGCAGGCTTTTGAAAATCTTATTTCAGAAGCCTGAAAGTATTTCACATGTTATCAATCATCTATTGTCTGTGTGCATATTGGCCTTGATCCAGCAGCTATATAATCACACTGGTGTCATCTTGCACGCAAAATAGTGTATCCTAATTTTTTAGTGACTTCGGTCTGTTTTCGGAACTGACTCTAATTAAGAACAACTTTTTAAGTTCCAGCACCTCGATTCTGTTCAGAAGGCAGTGTGGTGTGAGGGCACAGACAAAATGTTGAGCATCTTACATCCAGCATTACATTCACTTTGCCTGCATGTACTAGCACAGTGCTCTGACAGCTGTGGGGCAAAGACTTAAACATCTAACCTGCTCAGAAACACTGAGTGTGGTATGACCTCATACCACTAAGTTCTTCAAGATTTTTAGTGTTTCCATCCATTTACAAAAAGTCCATGAATTTAAGGAATGTGTTAACTGCACTGTTGTAAATTCATTTACAATTCAGTTTGTTTGAAAATATGTGAATGTAATGTTGTCAGGGTTTCCTTTCTGTATCGAATTTTGGTGATGGATTTTATTCTCCAAAAGGGAGCCTGTCAACAATTAGATGTGAGATCGAAGTATAACTGCTCAGAAGCAGCTCTGTCAGGAAGTTTTCTGATGCATGTGAGAACTGCAAATGTTTTGGGTCTGGAAGGAGTTGAGCAACTGTGAAGCTGGAGTGCCTCTGCGTCCTTTTTGGAGCAGTTCCCACTTTGCCCGGTCAGCTCTGGACGCAGGAGGCTGCACGGGCCAGCCTCCGGAATCCGGGAGACCAGAGGTCTGGCTCGTGGGTCCTTCCACAGGACCGCGGCAATAGAGGCAGGTGGTGGAAGAAGGAGGCAGGCTCAATTGTGGATGAAATCCGGAAGGTTTATTGTGCCTCCAAACAGGGGACCTTGCCCCCCGGGGGTGTCCAGCAATGAGCAACCCTGAACGCGCCAGCCAGGGGTTTTATGGGGGGGTGGCGACAGGGGAGGGATGACAACGGCATCGAATCAGGGAAGGAGAAGGACGGGTCTGCGGGATGAAGGACACACAAGGGAACCTATCTCGGGAAAGGAAGGGAGGGATCCTCCCCCCAAGACCAATCACTCAACGCCCCTGCCAGAACTTTCTAGAAGCTTGGGAGGGGTGCCGGAGCGATTGGCACGGGTCTGGGAGGAGACAAATAGAGAAAGCAGGGTTATGAACACGAAACCAGGAGGGTATAAACTGGGATGGTACAGTAACACGAAACCCAAAGGGGAGACCCGGACTGAACCAAACAAGACACACTCCCACACTGGAGCTAACCACAGTTGGATGAAAATTGCTGAATTATGTTTTCTTTATTTTCAGCAAAATGTCAAGTATTTCTCTTTTCTTTTTGCCTTTACAAAGGTCACTTTGACTTAAAAAAGCATCAAATCAACATGTACTGACAGCTGTTTTTTTTGTTTAAATCTTCAGATATGTTGTTTTGCCGTTACAACAGTGCCATGAAAAGTTTTAGTGACAAATATCCTCAATTACAAAACTAGGCACTACAATGATATTTTTTCTTTTTTCTTTCTATACCTTCTTAATGGAGAGTGATTAGAAGATTTAGTTTTGAGAGGGCTATCTTTTATTTCCTCTGTGTGGGTGCCTATGATTGTGTGTAAATAAAGCACATAATCTACTGGAGACTTGCTAATGTTGTGATTGTGCTTCAAAAAATGTGAAACAGTAAAGCAAGCTGAAAATTTTGACTCATCCTTAAATAGGCTCAAATACTCTGCATAACTGGTGGTAGATTTTGAAATTTCAGTATTTCTTATGCCCCAGAACCCCCTGGGATTAATCTTTTTGCAATCCCAGAAAAGAGAAAATTGGCATTTTAATACACAGAGTGATTCTATTCTGAGTGTGATGACTTAAGAGGCCTCCTAGAAACAGAGACTAGACAGGAGTAAAGGAATAAAGGTAGGTATTTATTTGAAAGTCTTTCAAGGGTACACCCTGGGGAGCCAGAGGCTACTGCCAAGATGGACCTCAAGATGGACCCCATGTCACAAGTTCTTCACACTTTTATAGGTTTGGTTCATTTGCATATCAGGGTTAATTCTCCAATTAAAGCTTCAGTTTATTGATGTAATTCCCCTCCACTTGTCTTCCTTTAGAGGCTTTTGGATTATACTTTTTGGGCCTAGGATGGTCTGAGTGTCCTTGGAGAACAGGCCCGGAGAGGCTTTGTTATGTCTACCTACCACAAGTGAGCAGAAATTAACAGGCTACAAGAAACTTGAGAGTTACACACTAAGCAGTACAGAATTTGAAAAATATAAAAGTTAAAACCTAAGGTATCAAGTGAAGAAGAGCCAGCATCTCTTGCACAACCTTTTTCTCATTCCTGACTTCTGAAAGGTAACAGGAAAACAGTGATTCTCACCATGAAGACTTCCGCTTTCCTTTAAAGCTTTGTATTTTCACACTAGCTTTTCTGTTCCTCCCATTATTTGCCAAGTAGGCCAATGTATGTGACAGAAATTTTTACTTCATAAAAGGAATATGTATTTACAGATCTGCTTTCAATTCTCTAGTTTCATTTTCTTCAGTGAACATAAAAGGGTTATAGTCACACTCCCTACCACTGGGTTAATTTATCACACTGATTTCCAAAGGCTTTTTATGTGGTCAGCAAGGAAGGAAATATGAGCATGCTTCACCAGAAATGTGTGAGGTTCCTGCTTTCACTTAATATAGCGTTTCAGTATTTAGGCTCTGAGATTTCATCCCAAATACAACACTGTCGTTAAGCATATTTGCCCCCTTCTGCCTGGATTTAAAAAAAATAAAATCTAGACATTGCATACACTGAAAACAGAAAATCAGAAATCACCCATCCCAATATTTTTTTGGCTATTTCAGAATCCTTTTTCATTTTTTTCTAAGAAATAGGTAGTCTCAAAAAGCGAAACAAATTATTTCTATCCACATTTCTCACTGCTTTGCTGATAAGTACAGTGTAGAAGTCCTTCACAAAGCTACAAGTGAGGCCATGGAATCATGATAAGATTTTTGGACCACTTAAGGCTTTTTTAAGAATCACTGTCTAAAGACATAGTCTAAATTCTAACAAATAATCTAAAAAGTATTTGAACCAAGATCTAGTTGCGTGTGCTAAATTTTTTCAGAAGTTATTATACCAGTCCTTTGAAAAACAATGTAAGTGTCCTACTTTCCTTGAGGACACATGAAAATCAACTGAGAAAGTTTCTTTAAGCCAGTTATGGAACTTTAGAAATACTTAAATTCATGAAAATTTTGTTAATTTTGCCTCTCAGAAAATACGTTTGGAGAAAACTATAAGTATTTGCTGTATTTAGACAAACTTACAGAAATTTGAAAATAAGGAAAATAAAAACTTGGAAATTAAGTATTTTCACTAATGTAATATAAATTTTAAGTTTATATGCAGTAAAGAAATCTCAAAGAACACACAAATAATCATTTGTGCAAATCATCACAGTAGGAAACAATGATACATAAAAAACAGAGACTAAACAATTTTTTATTTACTATCTTCTTTTTGTAGTTCACCTGTAGGTAGCAATATCTGTCTGACCAGCCTGTCAGTCTTCAGAGATGGATATTATCATCTCACTAAAGATGGCAGGAATAAAAACCTTGGGAAAATAAGTAAGTTTTCTGGGGCAAACATACTTGCTAATATATGAAGCAAACTTAATGGCTCATACATTTCAGGTTTGCTCTTAATTTATTAAACCATATTACCGCCGATCTCTCAGTCGGTATTGCCTCAAGTACTTTATTTTTGGAATGGATTGTATTTTCTAAATGGAACCCAAATTTAGTTCTACTAGTACATTAAATACCTGTAAGAGTAGAAAGTAGAAGGAGCTGTCAGATGAATGATCTTCAGGACAATCTAAATAAAGACCCTCTTCCTGGAAATGTCTCTTTTTAGAGTGCTACCCTCATTTTCATTGACAAAGAGCATTAGCACACTGTTAGCCACTTTGCTGACATGGTTTGGCTTAGTTTGTAAAAGTTATTTGTAATAGATAAAATTTGAGGAAAGAGACCAGTGTTATTGTCTTTGGCACAAATTTTACGTCTGGTAATGTAATTTTGTGTCTAATTTTACCTTTAGTTTTGCATCTAGTAATTCATTGCACAAGAATTACTACGTAATAAAGTGAGTGCCATTGCAAGTAACTGAATGCATATCCTTTGAGGAGCTCTGTGTCTGAATTCAGAGGAAGGTCTGTGTGGAGCAGTTACCCAACATCTAGGGTGGAGGTTCATCTGAATGTTACAATGTGCATTTTTGCTGAGTGTTCAGAGAAGAATTGTGCCTTGTCCCCTGTCAAATTATCTTTACAGAAACCTAGTTATACAGTTTTGTATATATAGTTATAGATAATTACAGGTAAATAAATTTAATATATAAATATTTGAAAATATTTGTTATGTCTTAGTCAGCACAGACACCACCTTAAAAACTCTCACAAGCTGTTGTAGCTTTGAAAGACTCCTAAGGAGAAACATGAACTGACTGTGAGGTAATAGGTGGGTATGTGGAGGGAGAGGCTATGGTTTTACACAGAGAGGTCTTGGAGAAACGGACTTGGCTGTGTTTAGGAGTGTATGTTACATTACACTGAAGTCCTCCAAGGGAGCCTGCATCAAGGACCACCATCCTGGTGTTGATGGTGGAGACATTGTGCCCATTATGAGAGCAGCAAAAGCAGAAGCATGCTCAGGTCCTTTCCATTCCCATTGTCCTCACTGGAATGGGATGTTGAACATCACCCTACAAATTTCTGCATTCATTAAATTATATGAATTATTGTAATTATTAAATACATTAAATGACACTGCCACACCAGTTATGAGAATTCCTGTACTTCCCTTTGTCACTGGGTTTTATACAGATTTCTGTTTAATCTGCTTAACATAAAATGCTTCAAAATACACCTGCCTGGCAAAGTTTTCCTGTCTCATTTCAGAATTTCTTACAAATTCCCTCAGGAGATTGGTTTTACCTCTCACCAGGTTTTTCATTACTTACTTATCAGCCCATCTCCTCTGCTGACTTTGCCAAGGAGCCAAAATGCTTCTGCAAACTCTGAACATGCACATTCTGGAGGTGGAAGTCCAATTAGGTCAGTGTTCCCCATCAGGTCTGACCTGTAAGCACCTCCAGGCTTGTGAAGCGCACCTCTCTCTGTTGGCCCTGCTCAGCAGGCAGAGCCAGTGCTGCCTGGTATGTGCAGGGAGGATAAGGCTGGAGTTTTCTCCCAGCTCTGAGTGGTGGAGGGATAATGGCAGAACTGGTAGCTGCCTCACTGCCACTGGGAACAAAAAAGTGCAAAGGAAGACAAAATCAAAAAGTACTAAAGTAAAAAAAAATAAAAAAAAAATAAGCCCTTGTTAGAGCCATGCACTCTCCTCTTGATGCACCCTGCAGCTCTGCAGCTGGCAGCTGTCTGTGCTCTGCACTGGACTTGCCATGCAGCCCAGACAGCTCTGAAAAACACTTCGGAGAATTTTACAGTGAGAAAACATGATCCTGCAGAGCCAGCAGCTATTGCCATAAAAAAGTGCTGGAAAAGAATAGACAGTAATCTGCAGCCCTCACACAAAGCAAGAGACCTCAGAAGGACATATATTCTCTGCTAAGCAATAGGAAAATATAAGCTAAAATTAAAAAAACAAAACAAAACAAAACAAACAAACAAACAAAAAAAACAACAAAAAAACCCCCAAACCAAACCCCACACAAACAAACAAAAAACCCAACAAACCAACAAAAAAAACCAAACCAAACCAAACCAACAAAAAACAGATGAGAAATTTATTGTTCTTAAAAATGTGTGAAAGGCCATCCTTCAACAGTTCCTATAATATTTTCCTCTGAAGAAATGCTCCACAGATAGCAAGAATCAGTCACAGAGCAGGTCATATCCAAATTCTTAAGTGCTGCAAACATGTTTTACATAATTTCTGGCATTAATCCATTGCAGAGAATTTCAATGAAGGAAAGCATCTTCTTGTTTTCCAAGGGCAAGGAGAACCAACAATTTTGATACATGTCTCATGACTTAGACTATCTTTTGCTGATTATGGGTAGAGCAGCTTTATGGCAAAATTCAATAAATATACCAACACATGGAAATCAGATGTTCCAATTGCTTAGTTTTGAAATACATACATACATATATATGTATGTATGTATATATATCCTTTGGTATTACATTGGTACATATTGACATGCAATTTATGGTTTTATTAGTAGAATAAATAAGTAAAAACTAATAACTAAATAATATAGAAAATATAAAATAATATTTAATTATACTGTATATATTTAGTTATGTTGTATAGGCCATTACTCTCCCATGCATTGTTTATGTCTCAAAAATGCAGAGGGATCCCTGTTTAGAGACAGCCATTGGAATGGCTTCAATATTAATTTAATTTGCTCTCCGTTTTCCGTAAATTTTCCTTACTTTATTTATTTTTTTGTTTGCAACGTAGTTGGTATTTCTGTCTGAATCTATTTAGAAAGTCCTGATAGAAATTTTTTGTGGCAATGATCTTTTCTGTTAAAAAAAAAATAACACACAAATGCAAATTCTAGAAAGCTTTCTAAAAAAACCTCAAGACAGGAGTTTCTAGAAGAAGAATAACAATGGTGGAATTTAGTGCACCCTCAGCAAGTTTGCTGGTGTGACACCAAGCTGTGTGTTGCAGTTGACATGCTGCAGGGAAGCGATGCCATCCAGAGGGACCTTGACACACTTGAGATGTGGGCCCGTGCAAACCTCACGGAGTTCAACAAAGCAAAGTGCAAGGTCCTACACTTGGGTCATGGCAATCCCAAACACACCTGCAGGTTGGGCAGAGAAGTGACTGAGAGCAGCCCTGAGGAGAAAGACTTGGTGGTGATGGTTGATGAAAAACTCAACGTGAGCCGGCAGCGTGCGCTTGCAGCCCAGCAAGCCAAACGTGTTCTGGGCTGCACTCAAAGGAGCGTGGCCAGCAGGGCAAAGGAGGTGCTTTTGCCCCTCTGCTCTGCTCTTGTGGGGCCCCATCTGGAGTGCTGTGTACAGTTCTGGTGTCCCAACATGGAACTGTTGGAGCAAGTCCAGAGGAGGGCCAAGAAGTTGATAAGAGGACCGGAGCATCTCCCCTATGAAGACAGGTTGAGAATGCTGGGGCTGTTCAGTCTGGAGAAGGAAAGGTTGTATGGAGACCTCCTAGCAACCTGCCAGTTGAAGGGAGCTGTCCTAGGTTACAGTGTAAGGTGTAACCAAAGGCACGTATTCTATTATCATTTTTACAAGCTGTTAAAGCAGGTGGGACAATGTTTGTTATCTCCTACCATGACTCATCCCTGATAACTCCCTCGGAGGACAATCTCTGTTTAATGGGCAATCAAGGACACACCACATGACTCACAGAATTACATCAACCCATTGTGAGATGCTCTTCCCAGAGGGAGGAGCCAAGCATTCCCACCTGGATATAATCTGGGGTTTGGAACAGCACAAGCAGCCTTTGCCTATGGGACCCCAGAGGACCAGAGCTATCACTGGACCTTCAGGTGAAGACCAGACCCTTTTCTACAGGATCACCGCTTCAAAAGGACCACTTCAACTGGGCTGCTACCACCACCCTGACTAACAGGGTGTCAGGTTGTATCCTGACTCTGTCAGTGTTCTTGTACTATTGCATTTATTTTAATTTTCCTATTAAATTATAATTCTGTCTTGCCATCTCCCACTTGTTTGTTTTCAAACTAGTACAGTACCCTCCTGGAAAGCTGGAGAGGGACTCTTTATCAGGAACTGTAGTGATAGGACAAGGAATAATGGGTACAAACTGAAAGAGGGGAAATTTAGATTACACATTAGGAAGAAATTTTTCACTGTGAGGATGGTGAAGTACTGGAACAGGTTGCCCAGGGCGGTTGTGGATGCCCCAACCCTGGTGCTATTCAAGGCCAGGTTGGATAAGTCTTTGAGCAATCTGATCTAATGAGAGGTACCCCTCTCCATAGCAGCTGGGGTCAGGACTAGATGATCTTTAAGATGTATTCCAAACCCTTAACATTGTATGATTCTGTGATCAAATCCATATTTAGTATAAGTCTGGTTTTTATTTTACTCTGAGTAGCACACCCTGTGAAAAGAGATCTCAAGTATTCTCTTGAGGTACATTTTATTCTCTCCTTGCACAGACTGGGGGTTTATTATCTCAAGCCAGGAAATGAGTGATTTCAATGACAGGACCAAATTACACCTCCACCTACTCCTATTCACCTTCTTGCCAGATAAGGAAGGACATCTAGTCTTTGTCCTCATTTTTGCCCACATTTCCCTTTTCTTGAAGAGCATCCCTAACCAAAACAGTTTTATCTTCCTGCTTTGTAAGACTTGTCTTCTGCATCCCTGAAATCTGTTGAAAGGCAGTAAGTATCTATAGGATTTTTCATTACAATCAAGGGAAGTAGGGACTATAAACTTCTGACAGTTCCCATGAATATCACTTAGCAAAGCCTGCTGTACAAGCCCTCTAGTTCTGAGAAAGTCAGTTGTCTGACAAAATTGCTTTTTTACACTTTTTGTACTTACACATCTGTTATTCTAGATTTAGAAAGCATAACAAAAGCATTGTAAGCTATTTGCTGGGATCAGTTTTAACTAAGGGATGGTTGAAGATGGTGAGACCTTGTTTGGTTCCTTATAGCCTTGCATGTCTGTAGCTCTGTAACTGGCTGCGGCATCCCCACAAGGTTTTCCAAATAGTCAGAGAGTGCTGGAGTACACAAACACCCTATTCCCATCAGTCTTGCCCTAAAACACTCAAGCAGAAGATACGAAAAATAATTATGCCAGTTATCTACAACCCTTTGGTTTCATCTAAGACTGTTTTTAGAAGGTTTCTTGCATTTATGGCTTCTGAAGTTGCAGAATTCTTGTTAGAACTTTTTATGGCACTGCAGTAAAATGCTCCGAATTAAACAGTTTATCCAATTTGTCAGTCAGAGTAACAAGACTCAAAGAGACAACAGTAGGCATAAGAGAGATGATGACACTGAAAGGATTCCTTAAAGGGGAAAAATGTTGTTATAACAATAACTTCTAGCTTAACTCTTTGAGATTTTCTGTAATGCCATGTAACAGTTCAGCAATAAACACAAAGTTAGCTTCTGTCTTTTTACTCTTCTGGTCAGTAACTGCCTATTTTCAATTCTCTGCTTCTTTTATGTCTGTGTATTAGTCAATAATACACATAAATAGAAATTACTGCTTTAACTAAAAATAACAGTGTGCTGCAGGAATAGCTCTTTTTTAGGCTGTGCACAGTGATGCTAGTTTGTATGATCTTTGAATGTAGGTTTTTTTCAATGGCTAGCTTCTCTTTCGAGTTTTCAACTTGCTTTCAGATATAACTAGAGAATTAACTGTTCTGAGACTGTTAGGGAGTCTCTTGAACTAGGAGCTGAGGTTGCAAAGACTTTTTCATGCACCTCTTCTTCTCTGAGAAAGAAATAAAAGCAGTAGTAGGCTTAGATTGTAAGGTGTGATCTAAAATGTAGGCTTGGTTATAAATGTTTATCATGGAAGGCAAGTATGAGGGAAAATGTTCAAAACATTTTATTAAGCGTATGTGAAAACTCATGACATATGATACTTCTAGGAGCTGAAAAATGTATAAGGATAACCTTATTGTGTTTGGTCTTTCTGTTTTTCCTTTTTTAGTGTAAGGTTCATCAGTGGACACATACTCTATTTTTCACTGGTATGTGATCTGGCTGCTTTCAGCTACCAGAGTGGCCCTCTTCATAGGATAAAGCACAAGAACTTAATGCAAAGAGGACCTCAAAGGATGCTGTCTCCAGTTTCTGTTGCCTTTGCAGGAAAGAGAAATGACAGAAAGGCAGAGGAGAAAAAAAACACAGTCTTAAGAACTGGGGCAGAGATGAGGAACAATGGGTGCCAGTCTGCTTTGTCTGCTCTTGTTTGTTCTTAACCTCCTGCCACCATTTGTGGTTGCTGAGATATGCTGACTCTCATAGAACTCTGTAACCAGCCAGAGCTGCAGGGGGAATTGCAAGCTGCTTCTGCATGCTAGCTCTCCCATGTTTGCCTTCCACCTCTTCCAAGTTCATACCTTTGGTGTTTGACTCAGTATTTCTCTCTTTCTCAGCTAAGCTGAAATACAAAAATATGGCTTTCTTCATATTTCTGGGATGACTGCACTGGAAGGAAGTGACAGAATCTTATTCTAGTTTAATCTGCACATTTGACAAGTAACCACCTATTTTTTCAGTGCATTTTCAAGCTTAACACCTCTCTTTTACTGTTGAATCTGTGCCCTTAAAACAAAAAACAACAGACCAAAAAAAGCCACAAAAAAACAAAATAAAAACCTCCCAAACCTTTTCCACCACTTACAGTGCTGAAAGAGGTAAAAGTGGCAGTTGTGTGGGAGTAGTTACAAGTATGCTGAAAGCTATGCAAAATATTTATAGTGAATCCTGAGTATCCAAGCAAATCTGCCTTTTAAAGATGTGCCAAAGTGTGTGAACCTGTCAGGTAAGCCTTAGCCAAGTTTAGACTAAATCTGAGCTGAGTGCAGTTTGCCAGAAAGGAATTTATGGCTTTGGTTTTGAGTAGAAGTTGCAAGATTCAGCATGATGTTGGCATAGGTGGCTCTGCATAAAGAGAAGCTTGGCAGTTTAGACTAAAATTTCAAATGTTACATTAGTATTAGGAAAACTTGTTCAAAATGCTGAAATCACAGTTTGGGGTTTTTTTTGTTGTTGTTGTTTTGGTTTTTTTTGTTTTTTTCTTTTTTGTTGTTGTTGGTTTTTTGTTTGTTTGTTTGTTTTTGTTATTACAGAATATACCTGTAACCTGTTTATCTGTGGAAGTAAAACTTTACCAAAAAATGAAAGCACTCAAAATAAGTATATCTCAGGGCAGACCTGTAAATGCATTTTCAGTTTAATGATAGATACATGAATTATTATTTTTCTTCAGTCCATTTTTTAAGGTGGCTTCTGTACTTTGTGTGTGTGTGTGGTGGCAGTTGGCTGGTTCAACAAGTGTTGCCTGCCAAAGTGGTATGAGTTTTGCAGTCCTGAATTACATTTAGTTATCCTTGGTTACATCTATTATTGTTTTTTTTGCTTTTGATGTGAATTTTTAGATCTTCATCTGTAACTGACATAAATCTTGTCCTACAGAGCAAAATGGGGTGTAAAAGCCTCAGGAAGCAAAGCGTAGATAAGAAGTAAACGTTCCCAATAGAAACCATGATAAGATAAATTGCATGATTGATAAGCGTTACAATGGTTTCATCACAACTGGTGCTTAACGGCAAATAAACAGTCAAACACTTGATACACAGCAGGTCCAAAGTCGACTTAGTAAGTGTAATCACCAGCTGACGGGGTTGCACTGCTACAGACAGGGTTATACAACAGTCACTTTGAATGCTGAGAAAAAGAATCACATTTAAACAAAGGGTCTGATTTATATTTCAAAGGTTATTATTTCTGAAGAGCCATGAGTGGAAGACATTAAGTGATGGCTTAAGATGTATCATATGACTAGGATGATATTTCTGTCATGATAACAATAATAAAAGAACTTCAAACTGCCCTCAAAATAAAATATGAAGGTTGAAGATAATGGCAAAATAAAATATACATTAAAGATTGCATATGAAAATGCCATGCCTGCAATTTATCATAATTATCTCTGAAAACAAGGAAGGAAGGGAAGCAGGAAAGGAAGGAAAGCTTTCCTTACGGAAAGAAATAGACAATTGTGTGTTTGCCACTTGGCTCACATTATTAATACTTCTGCATATGTGAATATTCAGTTCCATAACTAATCCAAAAGTTATTAGGAAAGATGGTATAAAATTTATGTCATGCATTGTATAGTGGCACTGATTATGATTTCTTGAATGTGATTCCTTTAATTTTGTGAATAATGTTTTGCTGTGCAGAGACTAGCTTTTCAACTCAGTGAAACATGCAATTTATTTATATTAATCAGACTGGTAATTTTCCCAAAAGAAGTAGGCACTTGCTATATAAATCAGGGTTAATCCACAGCAGTCTTTGACCAGCCAGTGATGGAAAACAACCCAAGAACTTCCTGTAAATTAAAGAAGACCCTAAGGAAGTTCACAAGAAATCAGTCAAGGCATTGAGTAGCACACCACCAGAAGTGGCAGCAGTACCCCTGATCATTGAGAGCCACCCAGGAAGAACAGTGTGACCAGTAAATTAACAAGGAAAGGACTTCCTAGAACTTGTTGCCAAGAGTAAATTAGCGCAGTCCAGACAGAGAATGAGATTAAATCTCACCCTGATAAAACTAAAAATCTGAAGTAAGACTAATTGAAGTGTAACCATCATACAGAAATTACAGTAATGGCAGAGTGTCAAAAGCTGATCCAAGTGTGGACAACCCTTCTATTGTCAAAGATGCATTTGTGTGCTTTATTGGGGTGTTTTTACCAACCAGCATGAATAAAGGTGTAACTGTAAAAATAATAGTGGTTTTTTAGTTCTAAGGATCAGAACGAACTATTTCTGGTAACTGAAGTCTTTTTGTGGTCTGACCAAGAGGTCAGCTTTCTTCAGAAGCCTTGATTTTACTTTAAATATTCTCCTTTGGAAAAACAATATTTAGTGATATAGTCATGTGATGACAGTTAACAAACAAAATTTTCCAAATTAAATTTGGAACTCGAAGAGTGTCTCTGTAGAGTGCCTGCAGTTTTTGTTAGTGGTGATACATACCCAGAAGCAGGTTGAGGAACTGCTAAAATGGAGTGATGAAATTACTTTTCTGTCACAAAATTCCTCTTAGGATATTTTAGTTTTTTATATAGAAATACCATTCCTCTAAAACAGATAATGGTATCTGAAAAGCAGGTTCTACAATTTCAGGGTAGGGTATCTCAGACATGGTTAAAAATACATGTGGGAGAAATATGATGTATATTAGCTTAAAAAAAATAAGTCTAATGCCTTGGTGTGTTTTTGTTTATCAGGACAATAATAAAATCAGGTGATGCAGTAGGCATCTTGTTTTTCTCTCTATATGTAAAAAGGAGATGATGAAACGATTTGTTGATTGCCTACAGTCTGTTTCATCCTTTCTCATTACAGTAACAGAATTAGCTCAATTTTCAAATTTAGACATATTGAAGTGTCAGCACAGTAAGTTGGAAGACATAGAGTTAGAGGACAAAGAGACAGAGAGACTCTGAGTGTTCAGTGTGCAGTGAAGATTTTCTGTGGATCAATCCTCCAGTTCTGCGTGGGGTCTCCTGAGGTGTAAAACATGTTAATGTATTCTGTCCTTTTACTGACAGCTGTGGAAGTCTGTCCTTAATTTACTAGCTTCCTGCATCTGCCCCTCAGAATAAATAAATAAATCAATCTTTTGCATAGGAGAATCCCCCTCACACACATCATGAACAAACCTTCTCACCAATTATATTTTGTATGTATTTATCAGAAAAAAACCTCTCTTCCTCTTCTATAGAGAAATTTCCACAGTATCTTTGGGCAGGTTGTTCCAGTGCTTAATTACCCCCACATTAAACATGTTTTCCTCATATCCAGTTGGAGCCTTCCCCATTTCTACTTAGGACCACTCATTCTGTCATGTCCCACTGCCTTTTCCATAACTGCCTCTTGTAAAGTGAACTACCTGGCATAACCTAGAGCAGCTCTGAGGCTGCTTCCACCTCACTGAACAAAAATACCCCACCAAACTTTTCCATGTGAGCTTTCTTTCAGACACTTCTACCTGTGTTTATATGGATATTGTTTTCCCTGTACATAACAGTACCAAAGAGCTGACCAGCCAGACCAGCTCTCTGAGATGAAATAGTAAGAGCTTAATTGTCTTCCATCAGCAAATATCAGTAAAATAACCTTTGCAGATAATCTCTTGAAGGCTTTTTTGAAATAGGCAGCACATCTGAGAAGAACTATAAGTTGTGTGTTTGTGCTCCCTCCTTTGGGACAACCTAATTGTCTGCTTGAAGTAGTTCTCACCTTCTTTGATGAGAAATACATTACCACCACTTTTTTCTCTCATCTTTTACTGTCGCATTGTACTAACACTACTATCATAATGTAACCATAAATGAAATAGGGTTAAATGTTTTGTAAGTAGTCCTGTGGGCCCAATGCACGGAATTTATGTAGTATTACCATTAAATCCTCCAGAGTCCTAGTTCTTTAGCTTAGTTGTTCAGTCTGCTTCCATGGAACCCAGGTCAAGCTGTCAGATTATCAGTCAATCATTGCACTCATGGCATTCTAATGGCACCCCAGCACATGCTTAGGAGTTGAGCATGGCTCTCAATATTATATGCAACAGCAGAAGTTACTGGCACTAGACTTGAGATTTTGGGGTTTGAGTTTTTGAGTTTAGGTTAGGTTTTTTTGATGCAAGCTTCTAAGAATAAAAATATGATGTTTCCCACAATTTTAACAGAGATGTCATTGCCTGTGTTACTAATATCCACACCCTGACCAAATTCTTTTCAATCCTTTTGGGGGGAGTAGGTTTCCAGCAGGCCCATCAGGAGAAATTGACTATTCTCTGCATTTCCTGCCTAGTCCAACCATCAAGGACAAGGTCTGTGTGTCTCTGAAAAAGTATAGTAGTTCCAACTCAGCTATTGTTCTTTATATTATAAACATAGAGGAACATATATTACAATGCCAGTAGCCTTATTTTCACAGCAGTTTATGACTATTTTTACAGTGTTAAAGGTTGAAGTGAAAAGGAACATGAGAGAGTCAAAAGCATGAAGAAGGTTGGTTCAGTTCTGAGACTGGTGCTTTTGAAAAAGCCCACTGAGAATGTGAAAGCTGTGGTTGTACTGACACAACCTGAATATCTGCATGCTGCCCATGGTCTTTCAGAGTAAAGACTGTGGTAGCTGCTGGCATGAAAAGAAACAAAAGTCAGTATGATTTACTGCATGACATCTTCATGTGTACGGTCTTTGGAACTCAGTGCTATTTGGGTAGCACTATTTGACTTGTTTTGGCTTCCTGACCACCTTCCTGGTGATTTCTAATAGGGACACAGGATTGTCAGAGTAAGACCACAAAACCCTTTTGATGCTTCAAACAAAACAGCAGTGACAGTACAAGAAACTCACATCTACAGAGCATTATCTTCTTGAGATTCTAGATTTGGAGAGGGATATAGATGAAATAAAGTTCCATCCTTTTTCCAGCCAAGCAAGGAATTCTCTGTCCAGCAAGAATTCCTGTGCACATGTATTGCCTACTTAGGAGTGTTTGGTTTCATTAGGTATAAGCTTCTGTTTGTAAGACATTACTGTAACAATTTACAAGACAGAAGAAATAAACCACAGTTATTGGTTCTGCTGTCTCAGCCTTTGACTTCTCCTGTCCTTAGGTATTAAAATAACCTCCCTGAGTCCATGTGATTATTATGAGAGCACCAGAGGAGTTGTCTCAACATCCATCTGTAGAGAGTTACAGCAGAACACAAGGCCAAGTTAAGGAGATAATTGTGACACGTCATTCCATGTTTATTTGTTTTAGAAAAGTGAGTGTCCACACTTGAGGCTGCACAGGAGAGTGACTTCTCATGGACCTTGTATGCCAATGCGTTATGTCCCTGCAATTTCAAAAGACAGGGCTGTGCCGTATTTTCAGCTGATGGGTTTTCTTGAAAAGTACAAAACCACTTGAAATGTGTGTGCAAATTTGTGGCTAGGCCCTCAGAGACTGAACTGCTGGAGGCAATGCTGAATTTTGTATTGTCATTATAATCTGTTCTTCTTGGGGTTTTTATCCTTTTCACATCCATTAAACAGTTCAAATTAAAATAAATCAATTTGCTATTTGTTTGACCTATATTGGAGTCCTTGAATTTGTTTATAGAATGAAAGGATATTTTGGTTCCTTCTTCATGTCTCAGACGTGTTTGCATCTATTTTACACGTATCAAAAAGAAATTTCCTCTCAGGAACTGTTCTGAGTTGGCATGACAAATAAACAATAACCTGGAAAAGCAGGAAAATGTTTTCTCAGAATAGTTGTTTTCAACACTTTTGCTTGGTAGTCTACTGTTAAAAAAACTTACATGCAGAGCTGTATGGTTTTGTAGCAGCTGTGTGAGGGTATTTCCAGTGTTCAACCAGCTGAGATTGAAATGCTGTTGAATCCCCTTAGCTTCTGTTGTGTATCACTTGGGACCAGATGGTTTTGTCATATCATTTTGGCAATAGAAATTATCAATCTATGTATCATAAAGAGCTGTTGGGTATTTGTAGTCTCCTCCTTTCTCAAGTATTTTCAAAACTCCTTTCATTAGGAATTCACAAATATAATTAGATGAAATTCCTTACTATTTGTAATCCCAGTTAGTACTTCCATGCCAGTGGATACCTTTGAAATGAATTGTTCTGTTTAGTACAATTGGCTTCAGGGGTCTAGAGAACAATGTGAATTACAAAAAAAAAATTGTAAGTGTAATTGTATTGCAGCATTTGCCAAGAATTCAGAAGTCTTCTTTCTGTACTATTTAGTTATTATTGAACAGGTTGATTTATCAGTTGGAGTTGATTATTTTCCCTCAGTATTAGTGCAACTCAAAAATTAATGTAAGTCAGATTTCATATGGAGAAGTTCAATTACTGGATTTCTTTACAAACAAAAACATGGTGGTAATACTTTTCTTGGCCAAGTCTAAAGGTCAAAATGAGCAAGTTTTAAAGAAGAACTGCAGAAGCATACAGCAGAGCCTTTGTTGTAATCAGAAATGAAACCCAGTGCTGAATTAGTGGATATCACAGAGTATCTAATTTATAGTTACGGTATCTGTGACAGCAGCAGTGCAGTTTGCATGAGGTAGGATTGCAAAAGGCCAGCAGGTCAGTAAGCGAACAAAGAATTGTGGCTAAGGAACAGCAGCAAAATATTATTATAAAGGAGGTCTTTAACCTCATTTTCACTGTTATGACAACTGTGAAAGTCAAGTCAGTTTTGTTGGTTTTGGGGTCATGGCTTTCCTTTGCAACTCTGTAGGTTCAACCAAATAATAATTTACAAATACTTTTGTGTGTGTGTTTGTGTGTTTTTTAGCTGGAGAACTCAGGATATGAACTTACTTATTACTTTTAGATCTCTGAGGGGCAGTGATGTCATCCGTTTTTTTCCACAGAAAGCTCTGATCCAAGCTCCCTGCACTTCACAGGCTGATGCTCTCTTTCAATCTCTGTTTAAGGGTCTTTATGTCTTTGTGGTATATTTTATCCTGCACAACCAACTTTGCTGTCCTGTGAAAGCAAGTTATGCTGTAGACATGAATGGGCATACAACTCCAGGATCAGCGTTTTTCACACATGGCAGCGGTCTGCCAGCTGTGGGAGGAGAGATCAGCAAGTCCACACAGAACCTCATCAGTGCTATGGAAGAGGTAAGAGTGCTCTGTAGTGCTCTGTAGTCGTGTATATTGAAATGTACCTGGAGATTTCACTGTTAGTTCTGAAGTGAAATACACAGGAATGAAATGCTAAATACTATAGGTTGGCTGTGGGGAGGGGGAGCTCTTTTTTTCATTTTTTTCAATGACAAAGATCGTTGTCTTTATACACCCCATGGTATTCTTGGAACTTACTGTGCCCTGATAACATCCCACCTAGAGAATTTCCCCTTTCATACTTGAGTCTTCAGTTTATTATAGAAGTTGGTTAAAGTGTCAAAAGTAGGTAATGAGAAATCAAAATATCAGGTTAATTCTTTCAGCTTACTATGGGTCTTAGATGAGTTTCAGGTAATTAATTTCTCAAAGTTATGATGTTCAAAAGGTAGAATAAAATTGGAATGGAATAGAACAGAATGGAGAAAGGAAAGGAAGGGAATGGAAAAGGGAAAGAAATGGAAAAAGGAGAAGGGAAAAGGGAAAAGGGAAGGGAAGGTGTAGTGTGTTTACCCTGACTGGATGCCAGGCACCCGCTAAAGTGTCTCTCTCACTTCCCTCTGCAACTGGACAGGGGAGAGAAAATATAACAAAAGATTCATGAGTTAAGGACTGGGACACATCATTCACTAAACATGGTCATGGGCAAAACAGGCTCAAATTAGAGATATTAATTTAATTTCTTTCTAACAAACTCAGAGCAGGATAATGATAAATAAAATAAGACCTTAAAATCCCCTCCCCCCCTTACCAGCCCCTCTCTTTCCGAGGTTTAACTCCTCTGCCAGCAGCACAGGGAGACAAAGAATGGGGGTTATGGTCAGTTCACCACCCATAGCTTCTCCACCTCTTCAGGGAGAGGAGTCCTTACCCTACTTGAACATGGGCTCCCTCCTCCAGGAGATGGTTCTCCATAAACTTCCCCAGTGGGAGTCCATCCCACAGGCAGCAGTCCTCCCCAGACTGCTGTAGAATGGGTCTCTCTTCCAAGGGGTGCAGTCCTGCATGGACAGGCTGTTCCTGTGTGGTCTCTTCTCTCTACACACCTCTCACGGGGTCACAGCCTCCTCTCAGGCATCCCCCTTCTCTTGCAGGGAGCTTCTCCATGGGCTGTGGGTGGATCTCTGCATTCCCATGGACCTCCATGGACTGCAGGAGCACAGCTGCTTCACCATGGACTGCACCATGGGCTGCAGAGAAACCTCAGCTCTGGCACCTGGAGTGCCTCCTCCCCCTCCTTCTCCACTGACCTTGGTGTCTGCAGAGTTGTTCCTCTCACAAATTCTCACCCTGCTCTTCTCTGGCCACAGTTGCATCTGCGGAGTAACTGTTGTTTTTTATTTCTTAAATATGTTATCAAAGAGGCATTACCGCCATTTCTAATTGGCCCAGATTTGGTAGTGGATCCGTCTTTGGGGCTGCCAGGGATTGCTCTACCAGGCAGCAGCTTCTTACAGAAGCCACTGCGGTAGACCCCCCTGAAACCCCCCACTACCAAAACTTGGCCATGGAAACCCAACTGAGAAGGGAAGGCAAGAAAAAGGGAAAGGGAGATAGATACATGTAAATAGATAGATAGGTAGCTATAGATATGTATGTATGTTTGTATGTCCGTGTATATATGTAAGTATGTATATATATATAAAAAATTTATTAATAAGGTAAAAAGGCTCACTGGTTCATTATAGAAGTGACAGAATAGCTGGTTCCAAGATCTCTTGGTCTTCAGTTCAGCTCTGGTCATCGTTCCCAGTTTCTATATAATAGTTTTGATGATTACTGCATTTCTGCATCTTTTTAAACCCTGCAGGTGCCTGCGGACTGGGAGAGGGCATCCTTGCAGCCTGGTAGTCAAACTAGTGCTGCCTTTAAGCAGAGTCCACAAAATGGTAGTGTCTTCCACCCTTCTGGAGGATTCAGTACCAGCTCATTGGTTACTGATGAGGAATCACAAGAGTTCGATGACCTAATATTTGCTTTAAAGACTGGTGAGTGACTATTTCCCTTTCCCCTCAAAGTTTGCTGTATTGCTGTGGTGTTATTCACCCTAATGGTGCGATGATTCCACGAGATACAGTTAATGAGGTCTCTTAATATAATCTGATTTCCAATGAAAATCTTAAAGATCAGTCAACATGGGAATGTCTGATAAGACAACCAAAGAGGCAAAGGAGTCCTACCTGCTAAGATATGCAGATACCAGGTAAAGTACAAATGGACTTGCTTGGTAGCAGGTCACCTAAATGATCTTTAGGGTTACCACTAAGTATCTTGAGCCCTGCAAGAGACAACAGCAAGGTATTCGTGAGAGCGGCAAGTTGAGTGATCTGGCTCACATAATTTCAGAAGTTTGTTCCCTTCAGTGATACCAAAGAAAGTCAAACTGGATGGAAGACTGGGAATGCTGATAATAAAGAGGTATTTTTATTCAATAAGTTCATAATGCTATATGTCCTAAGCCAATTTACATTGCAGAAAACACCTCTAATTATGGGGCCCTCAACATGTGAAGGACATGGACTGATGCCAGAGGAGGCCATGTAGGTGCTCGGAGGGCCAGAGCGCCTCTGCTGAGAGAGTTGCGGTTGTCAGCCTGGAGAAGGGGAGGCTCTGGGAGAGCTTTGAGTCCCTTCCAATGCCTAAAGGGGCTACAAGAGGGCGGGAGAGGGACTTTTGACAAGGGCATAGTGTGACAGGACAAAGGGGAATGGCTTTGAACTAAAAGAGGGCAGGTTTAGATTAGGTATTAGGAAGAAACTCTTCCCTATGAGATGGGGAGTCTATGGCACAGGTTACCCAGAGAAGCTGTGGCTGCCCCATGTGGAAGTGTTCAAGGCCTGGTTTAATGGGGCTCCAAGCAACCTGGTCTCATGGAAGGTGTTCCTGCCCATGGCAGGGGGTTGGAAATAGATGTTCTTTAAGGTCCCTTCCAACCCTAACCATTCTGTGTTCTGTGAGAATCTGTTTTGTATTTAATAATTTTTCTAGACGTTTTGCAGACTAGTTCTGCTTTGTTAGCAGTTTTTCAGGTTTTTTTGAAAGACTTTCAAAGCTAGGGGCAGAAGTTACAGTTGCAAACCTTTTTTTAGGTGTGCAAGAAGGTAGCTTTTACTTTCTAACTTCTTGAACGCTGTGAAGGAAATTAGATAATTCATAGGTAGTTAATAAGACAAGAAATCATCTACATCTAACATGACCACTATTACACAAAGTTTACTGCTTAAGTAAATCAGTTGGCATCAGTAAACTCTAGGAGACTGAGTCTTAAGTCATGAAGAACAATCTAGGCAACAGCCTAGATTGAAATATAGCTGAAATATAATACAATTCAACACCTATTCAGCACTTAATTTCTTCTACCTAAGTCTTCAAGCTCCATCCCTAGTTAATTTGTTTTCAGTTCTTTTAGTAGGTCTAAAATAAACTTTTGATTGTCTTGCCTGAATTCTATTACTGTCTTCTTTATTAATATTTTATTATAATTTGTTTTTATGAGCCTTTTATATTAATGTGATTTGAAGCCATTGTTGGAGAAAAATATTTTGTTTGCATTACTGATTCAAGTAGTGCCCGACAGTTTTACACCAATGCTTATTCCTGTGCCCACACTGTGTCCCCAGCAAAGTTACAAGAGTAAAAAACCCCATGATTTCTAAACCAAACCAGTTGTCCCATCTGGTTTCAGCCCCACATTTGAACAAGATGAGCTAAAGAGGTGATGTGGAAGGTTGGAGCTTCTTTCACCAGCAAAGTAAATGTTTATCAGCTGTTGTCTCAGACGCAACCTCTAGCTCAACATATACTTGAAAAAAAAAAAAGGCAAGCTTTTCTGTAACTAAAAATCTATTTTGTTGTTTTGATCGTGACCTGTTCTCCAGTTCAGTTCAGTACATGGTCAAGGAGAGGGAGGCAGGGAGCCACATGGAAGTTATAAGAAGAGAGATGAGGTGGTGGAAAGTGAGATTTTTTTTCTCTGTTAGGCAATATGGACTCCTGCTGCTAAAGTATTCACTAAGCTGTGGTCTAACAGGAGTTTTATGATGCTAGTTAAGCTAGCAGGTGCTGAAATGAGCTCATCTCCTAGTCTTTCAGCACCACACTTCTTCCTATTGTGCGTAGTTGCTTTTGCTCACATGAAACCACAATTCAGGTTAGATTTATCATTTTCTTCTCCTTCTTTCTCTCCCCTCTCCCTCCCACTCTACATCAGTTAGTCTGATGCCCTTCAAGCACCAGTCCTGGCTCCAAGGAAGAAGTGGTCATTGGCAATTGGAAGACAAGGACCTCTTCTCAAAATAGGCTAAAGTGTATAGGCAGCTAAGATGCCTTTTTGCTGAGATGCTCTTGCCTGTCATTTGCTGTGCGAGGTACTTCTCAAACCCTTTTAGCATAGACTTTATTTCAATAGGCTGGGAATTCCTCATTCTGGAAGAGCAGGGAGAAGGTGCTTTTTCCCCCACATTAGCTAATTTGTCACTCCTGAACTGGGGGGTGTTGCTTTTCGAGGAAGATTAGAAATACCTGATCTGCTATTGCTTAAATTTTACCTTTGGTAAACTGAAACAGAACCTTCCATTATCTGTGTTCCCTAAAACTGCCAATCTATAGCCAAACTATAGCCAACTATAGCGTTGCTAAAATATTAGCTCCCACTCTGAGGGCTGATTGAGGATCAGCACTGACTAGCAGAGGTATATGTAAAAATGGTTTTATGCCCCTTTGTGCTTCATCTGTCCTTTCTGCTTATGTAGTTCTGAGCTCTCTGAGGGTGACTTTAACTTATGCTCACAGGGCATAATTTTGTAGCCACAAGGTTTAATCTGGCAGCCACGATTAATGGGAATGAGAGTATAACCACAGCAAAGCTAACATTTCACTCCTGCCTCTGCAGCTACCGACTCTCAGCTGTAGAAATGAAGACAGGTTAAAAAAATTCAACCTATCCTCCACAGAAAAACTTTGTTTTTAACTTGTCAGTGTTTAGTAATTTGCAGTGTGCAGTGAAGCCCCATAAATAGTTGTGCTGGCACACTCACCCTTGTTGCTAAAGGAATGTGTCGTAGAACTGTGCACTTAGCCCTTGGTTCCACAGTCATTAATTCTGGGCCTAATTACAGATTAACCTGAAGTACAGGCTGGGTCAGATGGAGGCATACAACTGCAGTTCTAGCAAATCAGGTGGACAGCAGTGTACTGTTTTTTAGGCAGCTGTTATGCTAGCTCTGTGCAAGCCTCACACAGTGATAGGGTATTTCTGTTTTGTGTGAGAAATCCAGTGGGCTGCTTATACCATATTGTATTTGAATGTGTTATCAATCAATTCCTTCTTTCCATCAAATATGCTCATGTCCATACAGAAATACATAGTTAAGATTCACTCTGCTCACTACATCACTTCAATTCTTTTATTTTGGAAATCTTTTGTAAGTGAGGCCTGCTACAAGGTGGCTTATATGAAGGAAACAATAGAACAATTTGTGTAGGAAAAATAATCTAGGGACATGTCCTGCTCATTGGTATGTGCTAAATTTTTTTAAAAAAAATGTTTATGAATTTGTGTTTATTTTATTTTGTTTCATTTATGGCTCTTATAATGATTCAAACAGCTTCTATTGAGAAAGTTATTTATGAATTAGTTTTTGTTGATTTCACTAATTAACTTTAAAAGTCTGAAATTTTGGACTAGATTTAATTTTCCCTCTGATTTCTTGTGCAAGGTTTATATTGATAGGCAATTTAATGAGACCTTTGCCTTCCAGATTGCGACAGAGTCATATGTTATTGTCATTGAGGATAAAGCCCAATTTACCAGAATTCCCTGAGGACTTCTACTCTGATTAGGGCTGGGAAGTTAAAAAAGGAGCCAACAAGAATAAAAGTAGATGCAGCCTGTCCCAAAGCAGCAAGCTACCCATCAGCATTGCTCTAAAGCATGAATACCATAAATGCATGATAGCTTTACTGATTTCTGAGCTTCCATCTATATCTTACAAATACTCCTGTCCTCTCCCTTTCTGTGATGCACAAAACCAAAACAATTTATTCCTTTGGATGAGATGGGAAATCAAATAACAGCAAAGGCTTTGAGGGAGGCCCATACTCCTCCAGGGGTGATGGGTGACCCACCATGATAGTCTCCAGATATATATTAAGCAGAATACTGCTACATTCATAATTTAGTGTATTTTTACTCTTAATAGAGAAAATCGTGATAAATATTATATAAATATTCCAGTATTTCTCTAATACTATGCAAATATTCTAATAATTCTCTGACATGGAAAATACCTGGAAAAATCTACTGAGCAAGTTAAAAACCCCACACAAATACAGCTATTACAATAGCAATGCTATATAAAATGATTCATGATTTTCAATCTACTACAGCTAGGGCTCCAAAGTCAGCATTTTATAAACCTTGGTGACACCACTGTAGGTGCCTGGTTTAAGAATAAAGCATCTCATGTGGCCATCCTGAACCAGAGGAAACATTTGAAATTCCAGTTCTGAAGGGTGTTCAGTGCAGCATCCTGGAGACTGTCTATTACAGGGCAGATAGATTGTAGGTGGCAAATCCCTGCCTTATCAGCCTATGTAATTTCTGTTTTGAAGGGCTCAGTTCACCAAAAAAAAAAAAAAAAAAAAAAAAAAAAAAAAAAAAAGGAACGGTAGCTAGTTTGCATATTCATTCAGTTTCTTATCTGTGGTTGTCACACATATGTTCAGCCTGATGGCTGTTGAACATGACTGCCTAATGTCCAGGAAGCATTTTTAGTTGAATCTGAACTTTATTTATAGAAGTCTGGATGTCTGTTGGCGTTATTTCTGTGAAATCAAAACCCTGAAAGAATAATTAAATTTGGTTTATGTAGCTTATTCATATGCATCCCACACATATAATAAAATCATGATTGATTAAGCAAGATATAAGTGCTTGAAAGATAAAAAGTTTCCCCAGAGATATGAGTACAGTAATTACAAAACAAACTCTGTCTCCCTTAAAATGTTTTAGTTAAAGTCTGAGCTGTCTCTGAGCAAGCAGGTAACAGCTGGTGTTCCGGGGCACCTAGAGGTGCACTGGTGTAGTTCTTCACCAGCAGATGTCAGTGGAGGGACCTCTGTGGGTTTAAAGCCCGAGCTGTGACTTTTCAGTTTCTAGCTAATCCTTGCATACAAAAAGAAAAGGATGAAAGGCTTCATTTTTCCTGCCTATTTTTCTTGAAGTAGTTCTTTCACAAACTGGGGAAAAGTAATACTCCCTGCTACATACCTGCCACCTAACTGCAGCATCTCCAAATGAGTGCATGCTTTTTGGGATCTGATTGAGTTTAAATTCCACTCTAATATGAGAACCCAATGGACCAATGAACTCTGTGAAACTCCATCATGTAAACAGTCATACCCTTTCCAGCCTGGTGACTGTTTGGTAAGCTGGTATCCTGGTTACATTTCAGTCCTTATTCCTAAAAAGGATCAGCTCTAACGTAGTTTGTCTTTGCACCATCAGCAGAACAAGGCCCTTGTAAACCTGAAGTACCCAGTTTCAGTCTCTGGCTTACCAAGATAAGAACCTCTGTAACAAAAAATATTTCCTCTTACTTTGCACAGAGAACAAACAAAGCTTACACGTAGATGACATTTAAGAATATACATAGTGTAATACATTTAGACCAATACCCAATCTTTTTATAGAGACCAGCAAAAGACTCTTTAAGAAACCCCATGCTAAATAGTTGCCACTTCACCAGTATAGCCACTAGTAAGACAAATATCTTTCAAACCCCAACAATCTGTGTTCACCTTGAAATCTGAGCCCAGGGTGATCATATTTATGATTTCAAATGGTTTTAAATAATGGGGGTTTTGCAGTTTTTAAAATCTTTACGCTTTTCAGGTTGACTAAATGTCTTGAATGAATTCCACTGTTATTGATGCTATATAAGAAGTATTGTGTTCTTTCTTCATTCAGAGTATTTTATTTACTTCATGGTTTTTACTTGTTCTTCCATCCCCATGTAGTAAATACAACAGTCTGATTCATCTTCTCTATTACAGTCACACTTCCTTTCTAAAACAATCAAATATCAAACAATCAAAATAACTTGTTTAAACAATTGCTGTTTTTCCCAGGACCTTGAAGCACCTTTTGGATATTAGGATCTGGCTCAATGAAAAGGTTAAATGTGCATACAAATTTAAATCAACTTTAATAAATTTATAAACAATATTTTAATCATTCAGCTCCTACTCTTGACTTTGTTATTGTACCTCTGTATGTTGATGGATTTTTACTCCTGTCATACTCTGGCAGTAGCTGCTGGTTTCTCAAGAGCTTAGGTCATGCAGCCCTAAGGACTCACCAGTGTCACTGAACGTGTGTTCTCTCCATGAACCAAACACCAAAACCAGGTGTAAGAAGGATCATGGTCCAGCATATCTGCTTTTCCCGTGTGTCATAGGACATGGACCCAAGTTTGGCCCCTACCAGGACTTCATCCAGACCTCTGCAGGAAAACCTGGCTAGTCCTAGAGGGCCTCCTGCACAGGTTCTCTGGACCAAACTCCATATTCAAGATTGCAGCTTGACTTCTGACAGCAAAGCAGCATCTCACTGCTGCCCACCTTACAGTATTTCTTTTCTGCTTGAGGGGTGGTGGGAGGAAGGGTGCTAAGAGAAAACTTTGTAAAGGTGGAACAACAGAGAGCATAGAAAAAGATGAACAAAGGTGAAAAAATTAAATTACTTTTCTTTTGTTGAACAAACCAAAAACTGAAATGTCAGCTGAGGTGGAAATAAGAGATGCACCGTACACCTGATAGAAATTCTAGAAAGTGTTTTTCAGTATGAAATGCAAACTCCCAGCATACCCTGTTCAGGGCTGTTTTGAGACAGACATGATTCCTTTGTAACTCCCTTGAACTGCATGTAGTTACAGATCTGCTTCTGCCCAAAACAAATAACTTCCCTCATCATTTGTAATTGACATCGCTTCAAGATCATACCTGAAAGTAATTTGTCTTGAAATCCTCATGCCTCATTATGCTGATATGCAGTTCTCAACAAATTTAAAGCCTAGACACCCTAAGCCCTCAAAACCCATGTATTGTGTAGAATTTGTTCTACAGCTCAAGGAGAGGAGCTGAAAAAGCACTGGAGTTTATAGTTCCAATAGATATTTTGTGAAGAAATGGTCTCACAAAAATACGCGTTTCATAAAAACTAATGCAGGATTATGCATCTTCACACTAATCAACTCAAACTTCCCCCACAAAAAAAGCCCAAATAAAACCCCCATCAAACAAATAGGAAGCAGAAAGCTAGCAGAAGTCCTATGACAAAAGGATGGAGAAGGTAGCCTCTCTTCTAGACATGTTTTGGAAGTTCCCTTGGACCAAAGTCTAGTGTTGTCTTCCAGTAGAAGGAAAACATAATGCACCGTTTTGCGCTAAATGTGGGTTTAAAGAATATTTGCTCAGCATCTTTTCTCATGTTGAGATTACAGTCCTATTAAGACAGCTGGAATTATGGTTTAACATGGAAATTGTATCATTAAAAATCAATTCCTTATGAGGAAGTCCTTGGAAATAACAGATTCTAACAGCCAGACCATGAACCCAGTCTAAGCCAGGCCTTGATTTATGCTTTTCTGATTTCAAGGCAACCTCTAAATAGCTATTGTACCACTTACTGGGCCAAATAAAGCAAATGACAGTGGAATTATGAAAAAGTGTATCTGGTACAAAACTATATCAGATAATGTTTTAATCTGTGGATTCAGAATGGTAAACTAGTAAGAGGAAACTTGCCACATAGTTGTGGGGTGGGGAAACATTTCAATAATCAAGAATTCAAGAATAAAGCAGAGTGGGATAGAGCATCCCCATTTCTGTGCCAGGATTTCATTCTCACTGATCCATATTTTTGTTGTTTTTTTCTCTATTTCAGGTGCAGGTCTCAGTGTCAGTGATAACGAGTCTTGTCATGGCAGCCAGGATGGTGGCAGCATGGCTAACTCCCAGATTGTAGAGCTTAGAAGAATACCCATAGCTGACACACACCTCTAACTCCACAGCTTGCTTGGGTTTTTGTTGTAGTTGTTGTTGTTTTTTTTTTATTCAGGCCTCAGTATTTTTATATTTGTACTTCCTTTTGCACTAAAACACTATATGAAACTGTAGTAGAATGCTGTTAGCTTTACTGAGCATTTAACAAGGTATGTTTGCTTGAGGTTTTGTATATCAGAAAAAAACCTGTAAATTTGTTACAGTGGGTGAGCATCAATAAATACCATAGCGATTGGCCTAGATTTGTATCTCGTAAGTAGATGACACATTTCACGAACTGTAGCTTTTTAAAATTAACCTGTACATTAACACTGACTAATAAAGCAATAGAGTCTGTTTGATACAAACCAGTCTGTTATTTCTCCTTACTGTTTATGAAGATGAAAGGTGATGCAGACACCCTGTTGGACAGGAAAGTGGCACATTTTTTCTAAGTTTCCTAAGCTGTACTCTTCTCACTGTTTTTTGAATACCCAAGTCTGTGAACAAATTCAAATAAAGACACAAGCCTTGAGCCAAAGAACTTGAAATTTAAATTGTGACATGATAAATATGCAATGATCTGAAACACAAAGAGGGAAGGGGAGATAAAGGACAAGACTGAAACCGCTGCCAGCTGTGTGCTTTTAACTTCTTTACCTTGCTGGTTTCATAATATTAAGCTCTCTTACTCTTTTCACAATCAAAAACAGGGGGAATTCCAAGGCGTTGAATTTTCTGTTGATCTCCATGTAGATATTCCTGTTTTGATTGAAGGGTTCAAGTATTGCAGTACAAAGTTAGATCAGTAATCTGGGGCCATAAATGAGCAAGAAAAGATCCTCCCATGAAAGAAAAAAATAAAAACAGAGGAAGTATTTCAGAACTGAGCAGGGATTATAGGAGTCATTAACTCTGCTTGTGCACATACGGTCTGGAAGAAAAACACATTAAAGCAGGGGAGCAAGGGAATTTTCCTCTGAACACTTCTCAGTGTAGTATAGATGTACAGTAAATGAGAATGCAAGTCTTTTATACCTTCCTCAGGAACTTGCCTAAGGGCTTTGCACTGGGTAAGGTCTGAGCAACAACTTCTCTCTTTAAAAGAGAACTTTTCTTACGGAAATCTTTCCATGAATTTTTCTAGAATTATATGCAAATTTTGCTGTATCTAATTAACTGTTGAGCTTTAAAAAGCCAAAAACAACAAACCAAATAAATCGTACTTCTGTGTCGCAGTTCTGTAACAGCTAATAGGACATCACAGCTTATAGTCATCACCCATATCCAAGGCAGACACCAACTTTAAGGTCTAATGCTGCAAAAACCTCCACAGACACGGGAAAATATTTCTAGTCAGGAAAGCCCCTAAACAAGTGCTTTTTAAGTATACATTTGAATTGGGAAATAAGAGTATGTCTGTATATAGTATATGATCTGCTGTATTGAGTCTTAAATTTCTGATTCACAGGAATGTTGTTGGCTCTTTATACTGGTCATGGTAGAGAGGGAACAAAGCCAAGTCTTTCTGATAAATGTCAAAAGTTAATGTGGAGTTGAAGGTGAGAGTGGGGGATAGTAACTGAGTCTTTCTTCACTGTGGACAATACACAGGGCAGTTAGGAAGGCTCTGAGCAGAAGGGGCAGCCATTAAAATTGGGTGCAGTGCATCAGAATGTGTATATAGATGCATACAGATGTATAAAGTGGGCAACTTTATGCAAAAGTGAGCCATCTAAGCAAATTTCATAATTCACTTTTTTTCCCATAATACACCTGATAAAAAGGGACTTTCTGAGTACTTGAGTGAACTGCAAGTATCGTTGAAATAAGTCAGTCTGGAGTTAAAATTAGTTTTGAATATTTTGAAATATGGTACTTTATTTTCCTCACAGGAAACCTGGCTCATTCTTCCTGAATAAACTGAGATGAAGTAAACCTTGTTAGTGCTGATCCTTCTCATCTACCCACTAAAGGCTTTATGTGAAACCTGGCCCCACAGACCTATTGCAACACTTGCTTGGTTGTGAGCAAGTCAGGGCTGTAACAGATGTTTCATTACTCGCAGTACATGCTACTACATGCCGTCAGAAAGCTTATAAAAGAGGACGTTTGTTTGATTTGACTCATCACCATAAATGTTAATACTTTATGTCACTTCAACTTATTGCACAACTGGCCTGGTTAGGGATTTGCTGTAAATGCATCAGCATTTTCAGAGGAGATCAGTAGGATGACATCTGCTGCCAGCATTTTCTGAATTTTAAACCTCTAGGTGGTAGTCACACGGTTTAAAGTCATAAGATGAATTTTGTTATTGTTCAAAAACCAATCCTTTTTTAGCAGAAAATGTTCTGTCTGACGGAGATTCAGTGGTTTAATAAAACAAGTCACTCAGCCTGCTTTTTTGCTGTTCCTTGGACAGGCAAAGATAGAGACAGGAGGAGGGCATCTGTGTGCTCTGACTCAGGTGTGCCCAGCAGCCACACCTGGGCAGGACCAGTATCTTTACACTTGGTGTAACTTAACCCAACCAGATTGAGTGCCTCCTGCAGCTCCTTGATCTCAGGAATTATTTAAAATTTGATTGAGAGTATAAACATTTCTTTGTTTCTATGAGGTGAAATAATCCTGCAGCTAGATGTCTTTCAAACCAAGCATTACCACACAGCCTGCCATGCTGACTGACTCATACAAGGCTTTTCTTTGCTCCTCTGTAGGGAAAAACACTTGCTGCCTTTTCTGTTTTCACTATAAAAGAAGATAATTTCTCCCCAAGAAGCCATTTTATGTGTTTTGAAGGGTAGAAGGAGCTTTAGTTAGTATTTACTATATTTAATATTAATACTTAATATAATATTAAATAATAGTATTAACTACAATATTTAAGAGAACGTATCTATATTTCAATTATTATTTAATAATATAATAACATATGCTCTATGCAATACTATAATGTTATAATTGTTTATCATTTATTATATTTCTTATGCCTTATGTTTTAATTTAATATTATATCATAATACTTAATATAACATTTTACAGTTCACTGTGTGAAGGAGGTCCCTTTTCCGGACAAATTTTACTTAAAACTACTTACATATAGATGTAGATCAGATGGATGAATAGACACGTTTCAGGAGTTTGTTGCTGCTCACATGCCAATATAATTCACCTCTTTTGAAGGATGGCTGAAGGTATTTCACATTCAAATGCATAAGTGATGAAAAATGTTAGGTTCAACAGACACCTCTAAGGTGATGTTTTAGAGAAAGCCACCTTCCTTGCTGTATAGCAAAAACAAAACTCCATGTCAGTGACTTGAACAGAACTATTTCGATTACTAATTTTTTTAGAAGCCAGCTGAGGGCCCCAATATATTCATATTCTGTCTCTATCATGCAAATGCTTAGCTCTCCAATACTCTACATCCAAACTCATCATCCTGCTGAGGACTTCACAGTTAGAGCTTTGATCTGCAAAGGATTAGATTATATTGAGAGCTTTACAGCAATAAAGTGCCTATGTGCTCAGCATAAAATTGTGTTAAGTTGACTGATCATGTCAGGATCATGGCTAGACTAGAAAAGTGCTTAAGTTCAGGCATATCCTGCTGTCAGATGCATTTCACTATAGCTTGGTTTATGGTCTGCCCCTTGGGCTACTATTGTAGATTCTGTTTCAGCAGCACTAGTATAAATCACTAAGAAACCAGAATGTATTTCAAATTTGCTGGCAGCAGAATTTGCTCCTGTGTTACTTCTACTGATAGTAACATGTGTGAAAGTAGCACATGCAACTTATCTGTTCAATGTGTTATTCTGTTAATTTTCATAGAAAAACACTCAAGAAGAATTTCCACTTTGAATTTCATTATTCAAAATTATCTTCTCTGCAATAAATACATTGGAATAATTACAGTGTAACACTCTGGTACACAATAAATAAATGGAAATATTTGCAATGTAATTCTCAAACATTGTTGAAATAAATACCTGGGAGTAATAATATGCTGAAATGTAGAAGACGGTTTGTCTAAACTAGCCTAAGTGGTAGGCCAAAACCCCTAAGAATGCTTTTTCTTGGTTGGTTTTAACCAAGTTAAAGTTGTATTCATGATACTGACAGCATTATTACAAAAATACAAGATTTGGAGGAAAATATATATTCTTATGTCTCATAACAATGCCTGGGGTAAAACCAGAAGGGTTTTTACTGGAGCTGTTTTTCCCCAATTCAGCAGGTAGGCTTCAAAGACAGTGTGGTAAAGCCTGTGCTATAGCGCCATTGATCTGAGCACACAGTGACTTTATCCAGCAAAACTCTAACTTCCAAAACCTGTCCTCTTCAGGGTGCCTTTACTCTTCATAAACATGTCACCATGTGCAGACAGACAGAAAATAATTATGGGATACAATAATGCAGATAAATATAAAAAAAATATATAGATATATAGATGATATATAGATATATGGATATATGGATATATGGATATATAGATATATAGATATGGATGTGGTTACAGGTATCGATATAGGTAGATAGATAAATATTGATAGATGTAGATGTAGATGGATAGTCGTATAGTAAGAATAAATTCTGTTTCAGCCTGGGAGCTAAAACATTGTGGTCATGAGACAGGTTTCCCTGGAAACTTCTTGGCTCCTGCTTTACAATTCCTGAACCGAAGTTAAGCCTGTGATTTCCTAGTTTCCTAACTGGAAAGAGTCAGGTATAGGATATAGAGTAGTTAAAAGAGCAGCAAGGAAAAGGGATGCCCAAAATCTCCCTTTGTTCTTAGCCTCACAAAGCCCACAAGCTATGTGATTGATATGCTGCACAACCTACAGCCTGTTTGTGCCTTGGGTCTGTCTGTTCCCTAGGGCAGGGAAGCAGAGAAACAAAGATTTACCATCTGGCAAGAACCAGATGGGTGAATGGATTCCTGCTTGATGTGCACACAGGACCATAATTCTTTTGGTTTGAGAGAACAGCATGTCCTGGAGATTGGGACAGTGTGAGAGGAAAAGAATGGCCAAACATTGACCTCACTCCAAATCCTTGATGGATCCTGACAAAGGGAGATAGTGAGTTGTTTCTCCTTGAGTGTGTGCGGGAGGATGACACCACTAGCTCCCCTCCTCTTCTGTGGCACACAAGCAGCATCTGTACTAGCTACTCAAACAGGACTTGGTCTCTACTGTTTCAGACCCAAAGTGAGCCCTGTTTGAGTGTTCTCCATGTCACAGATACTGTTTGCTTCTTTTAGCAGAAGTCTAAAAATACCCCACCAACTAACTTTCCTTTGCTAAAGAAGTGACCCTCCTCCCTGAGCTCCTGCATGCCCAGCAACTCAGTCACCCCCACATTACTTCCCAAAGAGACTCATTATTCACTTATTTGTTCCAGACCGTTGTAAGGACATAATGACAATTAAGAATCTTCTGGTTTTCTGTCTTGTAAAAAGTAACAGGTTTCCTTCTAATTTTTTATTGTTCTGCAATTACCATGTTTTGTACCTTCTGCTCGGTAAGGTCCTGAGGAGTCATGTCCTACTCCAGCAAATTCCACTTAAGAGCATCCTCATAGTTGAACATGTGCCTATTTTGGCTATTCAAGTGGCAAAAATACCCGGCTCCCTGGTTGATGTGTCTCCACCCAAATGGATCCTGTGTCCAACTGTTATCTGTTGTACATTTAGTATATCCCATTTTAACTGGAACTTCCTGTAAGTTTTGTAACATACATGCTCACTTGTGGAGCAGTAATGATTGCACCTGAGGAACATAAGCAAAGAGGATAAACTTCTGAGTGCTTCTTTGTCTTCCTTTTCTTTTGTTTTTTATCACCCACTCTCTTCCTACAGTTTCCACAACGTGATGCTCTGCCTTCTCATGCAGCAGTGTGTGACAACCCAGAGTACCCAAGACAAATGCTGAGGTCCTTCTCTGGGGATCATTCTTCCATATTGAGAGCCAGACGTAATAAGAATGATTTTACTTTGCAGAACTAAGGGGCTTTTTAAAGTTAAGAGTATATCTGTTCCTTAAATTCAGTGCTGGCAGAAGACCACTGCTGCCCATTAGAACACCTCTAATCATTGGTCATTAAAGGACGAAGGATTAGGACTGGAATACCTCAAATCCTGGTTTTTAGTGTGCTAAGGATTAGGATAAGGTCTGACCTATGACAGTGGCATGGACCACTGCTGTGTCACCAGCAAGGAAACAGTCTGCCTACCTTAAAAATCATGCTCTGCTGCAGAGTGCAGAGCAAGAATGAGCCAGGCAAATGCCAGGCAGTTACTAACAAGCCTTTTGACTTGTAATGGAATAGCCCATAACAAACACTGGGTGATTAATATTAAAGATAATCCTCAGAGCATGTAAAAGAATCCCACGTAGCCTCAGGAGATGGACAGCTAAATCCTTGGAGCTTGTATACACAGTTATGCCATCCGACCCCAGGGATACAGACCTTGTTTTTGAAAGCAGCATGCTCTAGAGGAGAAAGTAAATGGAAAAACTTGCTTTTCTAACCCAGAAAAAGAGCCCTGAATGTTCACGAAAACAATATTTTATTGCAAAGGAAACAGAAGTTAAGGTTTTCTCCTCATAAAATTGAGGTTAGCATGATTTAAAAATGTCATAGCTTTCTGAAACTGTGTGGATTAGCAAAGAAAGAAAATGTCCATTTTTATATGTTTATAGGCTCAGAAATACTGTTAGAATTAATATTTTTTTTTTGCAGAAGTACTAGCTGACAAAAGGTAGTGGTTTACACATCATATGAAGTAAATTAACACGGATCATAAGACTCATAAGTGGCAAGAATTCATTAGCTCTAAGATAACTGCTTTTTATTTTAATCTGATCTCTACTATGAAAGGAAAATTCTTGTGTTGAAACAAATTAAAGCCCTTCTTTTCCTTTTTGTCTTATACAAGTATTATATTTTTCTTTTGTCTTATGACTTTTATATTAGCAGTGCCAATATGTGTTTTGCTCAAAATTAAGTTCATTATGTCTAGTTTTCCTGAGGAAGAGGGAAATAAAGGCATGATTACTTCCTTGTACTGGACAGAGACACTTCTCATTTTGAGCAGGTCAGTATTTTATGTTTTAAATAAATAAATAAGCCTCTAAAGAAATAATGCTTCTTGGATTTTGGAGGGGTGATTTGAAATTGCAATATTTGCATGTCTAATTTTCTATAGACAGAATCCAGAAAGCAGGAAAGAATGAGGGATATTTATTTCCATTAAGTGTGAAAAAGACAAAGAAGCGTGCCTTCCTGTTAAGATCCATTCTAGGCCAAAACTGGATACATGGAAAACAAATTCATGACAGTGGGAGTCATTGTCTTAGCTTGACTATTAACAGCTGTAAGATTACGCCTGCGGTGACTGTTTTCGTTTGTTCTGGAAGAGTACAGTCAGCAGTGACTGCTCTACTGCTTCTTAAGGTCAGATCCTGATCAGAAGCTTCCCAGACAATAGCTCTAAACATCAGATTTCACTGATAGGAATTTATACTTTGTACTTGCAGGAATGAAACTCTGGTCTTAACTGAGTTATGTTGTGAATATAAGAGTTATTTTTGGCTTGCAGGTGGAAAAACTGTGTCTCTGGATTTCCCACAGTAACCTGGAATACAGCATTCCTCAATGCAGAGTGAAACTAGGGAGAGCAAACTACCTTTTTGGTGTCTGAGGATCTTTCCAGGTCTCAGCTTTAGCCCATGGCAAGGCTACCTGGAGCCCTCAGTGAATTGCACAGTATGGAACGCCTGTGCCCACAGCAGCAAAATCCACAGCCCAAGACCAACAACATCTGTCTTGTCTTCCTTGTAAGCACCCTGAAGAGTATGTGGGTGTGAAGCTACCTTCACAATCTTTGATTGTGTGTCAAGTAATGGTGGCTTTATGTCTGCTGATACAAGGTACACCCATGTCTGCTTAGTCAGTTTGTCTCTGAGGCTGTAAAAATAGCTCTGTTTGACTCTGGGAGGTTGTTTCAGGCTTGTTTTTGTTTCTGAATTGATCTTTAACTAGTTTCCAAGAACACACAAGGGCTGGAGAGAGCCTTGCTGCTACTTGTGTTTCAGACTTTGCAGTTTGGGGCAGAAAGTCTGTGACCATGTGTTCCCTGCTTCACTTTGGTTTTCCAGAGAACATGCTGCTAGTGTTACTAGCACCTGTTAGAGCACCCTGTTAGAGCAATTTTTAGTGTTCACCTGCTTTTCATTGAGCTGACAGGACCTTTGGCTATGAAGAAAGTATGTGGGCTCTATGATACACGCTGGACAATCAGTGTGTGGACAATTGTCCAGAGACCCTACTTTTCTTAAGCTTTTGCCTTATTCAGGCAAGATTTCCAAAGTATCAGTGTTGCCAATAAAAACGGTGAAAATTATAAATAATACAAACACATGGGTTTGTATTACAATATGTAATTAAACATGTAATGCATATTACAATTTTAATACCAGCAATACCAAATTAGCTGTTGTTTATAAAGCAATAAAAATTTGGGGATTTTTCTATGTGTCAAGGAGTTGGAAAGATACCCCAAAGATACACACTCTGCTTAAGTGTCTCTTGCTCTAGTGCCCTGTCTTCACATAAGATGAGTATATTCTGTAACTCCCAACCTTGGTTAAAACCAAAAAATGTTAAAGGAGGAGAAGAGGAAATGTCACAGATAATGCTGAGGTTTTTTTGTGGTTGTACCTCATTTTGATTCTTCCATATCTAAGTTATTCTGAAGTAAGCACTGAATGTTGCTTAGTGTCATCCTACACAAACACAGTGTCTTTAACGTCATCTAAAGATCAAGGTTATATTTATGCTTGGAGGTAATATAGTAGCATTTGTTTAGACTTTGTGATTGAATGAGAAGGAAGAGTTTATGCAAACACATTTGACTGAAGGGAAATGCTTTTTCTCATGGAAAACAGACTGAATATTCAATCACTAATTTGCAGAACCAACAACTCAAAAGAAATTGGTCTTACACACACATCTAATGAACTGTAGCCAGAATTAACTGCATATAAAGGCACTCCATATGACACTTGGTTGCAGTTTCCATCCGGTTGCAGATTTTTCACTTTCAACAGGCATCCACTGGGCAGGGAAGATTCACAGTACTATAGGAGTGTGATGGTGATAGGGGGGAGCAAGACACATTGACAGTCCTTCGTGCTAACCTGTTACAGCTCAGCATGACTCCTCCAGGATTTCAGCAGGGTGCTGCTCTGCTCTCCGGCTCTTCTCTGCTCCAATGCTCCTCCTTAAGGATTTCTTTGAGAGCATATGCCTGCTGGACCTGAAGATGACCAACTTGTTTTGATCAAGTAAAGCCCATAAAAGCAACCAAACTGATGCTGAATTAGGTCATGCTGGTCTTTCCAGGAATTTGAACTCTGTTACCAATTCTTTGCAATATCAGTAATGTTAGGGATAAATTGGTGTAAAGCATGTCATGCATGGTAGTAGATCTATGATTAAGTGTTTATATCCATGTTCTTTTAAAATGTGTGAATCAAAATTATTTTAACCTATTTTTTTTCCAGCTAAAATATTAATAATGCCACACAATGAATTTTCACATTGAAGGAAACTATCCAACATCCACTAGATCCACACTGAAACAAAACTATTGAAACTTTCTACCTGCCTCAATTAGGCTTTCCAAGACATCCATCACTCTAGAAATTAAGATATTTCTTGTGTCCCAAACTGTAGCAGCAACTGCCAATTAAAATACAACTATTTAATCATGTTAAATTAGAGCTACGATAATATTAGTCATTGCCTAATAACATTTTGCAAGCCACTAAGAAAGTAAAGTGTTGCCAAGAAGGCTGTTACCCTTCCACACTATAAATCAATAAATCATAACTGTACTGTGTGCCTTCACTTCTGTTCTACCACACTGTAATACACATAAAACATAAAGCAAGAAGCCAGACATGGGTTAAGTAATTTAAAACATTTTGTAAATTGTAACTCAAGAGGCCTGTTAATTAGTAAATCATTCATAATCTTGAAAGCATTTAAATGCACTTGATTTCAGTAGAAAAATGCTGCCTTCAAGACTGTAAAAGACAATATTCTCTTCAAGTGTTTCTGTAAATGTTTCAACATAAATTGTTGAAAGTAATAATCAATTTCAACCATTCCACCAATGCTACATGTGTCATAAACTAGGACTAACCAGAAGTCCTATATTTTTATCCATTAATAACTGATATTTTCATTATTATTCCCAAACTCATCTTTTTGAAGTTGCAGACATGGGTTAGAACTTTCTTCTCTTTTCTTTGCTCTTAATTAGCTGTTTTCTGCTAATTAAGCAGAATGCTTAATTAATGCTTCTTCCCAGCTTTATTCTCATTTTATTAATAGTCAGTGGTGGAAAATCACCAGCTCTGAACTCCTATAGCTATGGATGTTCACAACAGGAAAGGGCACATTCTATGGAATAATGGCGCTGGTCAGATTAGAAAGGATTTAGAAAGGACTGGGAGTTTTAAGGCATTTTTAAGGAATTTTTATGTGATCCTCAAAACACTGGCTGAACCCTTTGGGTTTCCTCTGCCTCTCCTGGAATGGCTTAGGTGCCCCTTTTTTTTTTTTTAGGTGTCATAAAGTGCTCCTTGGGATAGTTCAGGAGCTTGATATGTGTGTGTTACACCAAAAAATAAAAACAACTTCCAATCAGAGAGTCATGGGTTCATAGAATAATTTAGATGCTCAAAGATCTCTAAAATCACTGAATCCAACCCTTAACCCAGCACTGCCAAGTCCTCTACTAAACCATGTCCCCAAATGCCACACATGTTCAAAATCCTTACAGGAACAGTGAGTCCACTACCCCCATGGGCAGCCTGTTCCAGAGCTTGACACTTTCAATAAAGACCTTTTTTGTAATATTTAATCTAAATGACCTCTGGCAGAAGTGGACGACTTCCTCGAGTCCTATCGCTTGTTACATGGGAGCAGAGACCAACTGCCACCTGGTTGCACCCTCTTTTCGGGTAACTGTAGAAAGAAAGAAATGTCTCTTCTAATCCTTTCTCGAGGCTAAACCACCCCAGTTCCCTCAGCTTTTGCTTGTCACACTTGTGCTCCACACACTTCTCCAGCTTTGCTACCCTTCTTGGGACATAATCCAGCCCCTTGATGTCTCTCTTGTAATGAGGGGCTAAAACTGAGCCCAGGAATTGAGGTCTGGCCTCACCACTGCTGAGTGCAAAAGGTCTATCATTTTACAGTGCTAAGTACCTTAGTTAGCATTAGAAATAAACCTAGAATGGAAAAGAATCAGATTATCCCTGTCTGCTAAACAGATTAAGTGTCTCCCACCCTTGAGAAGTCATTCTTGAGGACGACCACATCACTAAGAGTGACCTTTCCGAGAAATGAACAGGGCAGTCTCAGCCTTGGGCACACGTGGACTAGAATCAAAATTTATTGACTGCAGCAAAAAGACTGATGCAGTGGCCGAGATGTGTCTGGATTCTGTTTGTGTAAACACCTTGGCTGGTGCCACATGAAGGCTGGTATTCCAGCCCTGGGAAACTCCTAGTGAAGAATGAAACACTTAAAAGGAGGAAGTGCGTAAAAGAAAAATGTAAATACTTCCCAGGAATGCTTACATTGTTTAGGCATTTCAAGGAAAGAAAACAAATCAAATACAAAACACAGGGAATAATAACAACAATATTTCTGGAAAGAGTTGTTTCAGTGCATTGTTTATTTAGTGCTTCCTTGCTGTTCTAATTATCAACATGATGAGCAGCATTCATGTAGAAAAAATAATGACTAAATCTGCACTGATGAAAGAACAAGTATCACAGAATCACAGAATATGCTGGGTTGGAAGGGACCCACAGGGATCATCAAGTCAAACTGAGGAGGAGCTTTCCATTTCATATTAGCAAGTGTTCAGTCAACTATTTTAATCTTACCAAAATTCCACAACATCTAGAAACAATGCCTATCTATAAACCCTTAGACCTTACCTGCCTTTGGTGCTGGAGAAGGTGCCTGTGAGCACGGTTTCCATCTATTTTTCATATCTGGGCTAGAAGTGCAGTCAGCCAATGCCATGAAAAGAGAGGTGCCATTGCAATTACAAGTTCATCATTGTATTTCAAACTGCAGAAGACTGATCAGGAGCACCAACAAATACACACCGGGCAATAAAGCTCTCAGACCACACACACATGGGAGAAAGAAAAAGTGCAGTTTACCTAGGGAGTTCAGATGAACTTGTGCAAACTACCTGTTAGGCAAACACCTCTAAAGTCAAGGGGAAGATGGGAACTGCTCTTCATCTCAATCTGGCACAAGTCCAGTAGCCTCCCTGCACCTGCAACTGCTGCCCCAGGTAGCCCAAGTATCTGTGTGCCCAAAAAAGAGAGTCCATCTTGGGAAATCTACTAGGTTAGCCTTGTCCTTGCATGCCTGGGCTGCTGAAAAGCCTCAGTTAATGTCCATGCTGGTCAGTGAAACCTACACATGTCAAATGATCCATCAGTGTGGCCACAGGATTCTTCAAAACTTCTTAACAGCTCTGATCCAGACCCCTCACACAGGCAGAGAATAAAGTTTTGGGGGTCTGGGATGTTAAGGCAGCTTAACAAAGAATCAAAATGTGCATCTGTGTGTGTGTGTGTGTGTGTGTGTCCATTTCAAAAATGTTCGATGCTAATCCACATTTATTAAAATTAGTGGATGATTTAAATTGTTTCCATTGAAATTTAAAGTGAGTGAGAAGAAGATGGCTCCCTGCCTCTGGAGACCATTAGAAGATACTGTACACAGCTCTATCCTTGTGCATTTTTTTCTGGTTGCATTTGAAATTCAGCAGCATTTTGCTTTGGGAATTTGCAGTAAATAAGACATGTCAGGGAATTTATATAAAAAGTTAGCTGCTGAAGATATATGGCCTGAAGAAGTGTTTTTGCAAAATAGAAAGTAGTAATCTGTGAGTTTGGAGTGCAATACTCACAGAAAAAAAAAAAGATTAAAAAGTATGTGTACCGTCTTTCCATCATGCTGGGCAGAGCCTGCAGTGAATCAGTTTTTTCTTCTTCTAAAGGAATATGTATTTTTCCAGCATCGGATGCAATATAAAAAATCCAGGAAAAAAAAGAAAAGAAAGAAAAGGCCCAGCTTCAGATTGTTTGTTTCTTCAGGTACATGGCTTATTTATCTTTCCTTTAGAAGGAAAGTATCAATTGCTATATATATCTGATGACTTCATTAGTTGGACATTGTAGGAAAGAACATCTCCCTCCAGCAGAAGGTGTCATGAGAGTAATAAAATTTAAATTTTTTAGAGCTAGAAATAGGAATGTTGCATTTGTTTGGAATCTTCAGACAATTTCTGTACTGGAGGAAGATACCTGAAGAATTCAGCTAGGGTTAATGAATAAATTAAAAGTAAGTCCTAAGAAAGTTGTAAATTCAACTAAAGTAAACTGTTGCTTCTTACAATTTAATGTCCTGCTATATGTATGATGTAGAAAATTTTTATATTTAGCCACATAGTAAATTTGATCCCAAAGAAGGACAGCAGAGGAATTCAACCATTGAAGATGTCCCTGCTCATTGCAGGGGGGTTGGACAAGATGACTTTTAAAGGTCCCTTCCAACCCTTACCAGCCTAGGATTCTGTGATTCTGCCTTTGTTGGTTTTGATATATTTGATTCTTGCTTTAAAAAAGGAAAGAAAGAAAATTCAGCTACTTAAAATTTTTCATTTGAGGATTCTTTGTGTGGCTTTCCCCCCTGCACTGTCCCATACTTTTTGTTCCATAAATGGGTACTAAATGAGGACACAATGGCATTGTTCTTCTTAGCCTTGGATGGTAGGCTGTGGTACAATGCTTATGGTGAGCTCTTACTACAGCAAAACCACTCTTAATCTCTGGTAGCTGTGTAGGAACTGTTCTGCTCTAATGGTAATAGTTTACACTTCTACCCATCTATTCATCTTTAGAACAAATGAATTGAAATTTTTAATAGTGTTTTTTACTTTTTTTACTTTTTTTACATTTATATGTTTAATCCAGTGTGTCTATGTATACATATGCATACACATACACATATACATATACATATGCATATGCATAGAGAGATACATATATTTACATAACTATGTAGTGACATTGGTTCCCAACTTTGACAGATCTGCTGGGCACTTAGTGCTCACTCTATGTGTGTGTGGTTTTAAATTATTGTATTACATTTAAAAAATAACTTAAGCACTAGGAATATAATTTTTATTCTAGATGAAATCACAGTGCACAGGTGTTTTGAACTTTTTTTTTAACATTAAAAAAAAGTTTAATAGCTATTAAGAAATCTTCAAGAAGTATTTTTATTACTACAGGAAGTTAGCTCACAGCCCTGAAATAATCACTCAGTCAAGCACAAGGCCACTAAAAGGCAAATTAATAAGTTGCTCATGAGGCAGTGTCTCTCTTCTTTTTTTTTTTTCCTTTTTGGCAAATGAGATGTATTACTCTTAGTTGCATTGAATAGCTTAATTTTCAAGGTTAACTGCACATACATGTTCGATCATGTATCTGTAGTAGTAGATCCTGAGGCAGCAGGACATCACTTACTGTGGCTAAGTAAAGAACTGTGCAAGACTTAAGGGACTGATCTCAGCCAATAGAACAGTTTCGATAAAGACTTAGTCTTACCTGAAGGCGATTATAACAGAATTACAGATAAATTTCACATTACAGCTGGTCAAGTGATTGCTAACATGACATTCTTCAAATGGCGGAAAGGGACATTCTTTTTGTTAATACATGCATGAAACATATTTGTGATACTTAGGCTACTAAACATTATTGTTTTCTCAAACAAAAATATTTATTGTATTTGATAAAACAAAACAAATTCTATGCCAGTATTAGTGTGTTTATAAATTAAAAATTATTGAATTTTTTATTTGGTAGTTGAACTCCCACAAATAACAAGCCACAGCCAGGTGTTGATGAAGAATCCCCAGATGAAAATGTTTGTGTCTGGTGAGTACTTATGAATAACACACACTTATGGAGATAGATGGAGCAACCTCTTATGAAGGGGCCTCTGCTCACACAGGCTGTTAGGCCTAGGAGTACTACAACAATTTTTTTCATATACCAGGGAAGCTAGTTATTCTAGAACAAAAATTTACTACCTAATAACTAAGCCTCTACATTTAAAAGATTCTTACTGAATATGGTGTGAACAAAGGCAGTGTTTTGTTTTCTGTCTTCAAACTCTTGCTCAGTTTTGTCAACTTCAATTAGTTGTTAGCTGAACTTGTTCAGAAGCAGTTTCAGTTTATACCATAAGCAGATACATAAGCTGTGAAGTATTTTGGGATCCAGTGTCCCAGGACATTCAGTATTTGTACTGTTCAAGGGCTGAGAGACTGCTGTAGCTCTTTGGTCTATTGTGGAAGAGAAGAACAGCAGAAAACCTTTCCTTAGGCAAACCTTTTGTTTTTCCATGGGAAAAAATTCTGATAGGATTCATGGGAGAGGGTAGAAAAAGAGTTTTAGACATGTATTGCAGAGTATTCAAAAAGAAAACACCTTGCACAGGGTGTCTGTGTGAGGTACGTTTTAGAAACAGTTTATACCATGCATTGCAATTTTGAACATAATATGTGTTTACAGGTGAAGCAGTTGGCAATTCATCTATAATTTTTTTCTTTCATAACCATTCCATGTGAAATACATCATGTATTCACCACATACTTGTACATTAGCAATCCTTATCACCTTGGAATAAATCCGTGAGGGATACTGTGTGAGAGAACATCTCTGGTATTAACATGGACACAGCCAAACTGTGACATTTCAGTACAATCTGAAAGGACTTTCCAGAGTGCTCAGTGATCCGTAGACTCTCAGTAGCATTTGATATGTGGATATCTTTTGGCATCTGTGTCAACACACTCAAAATGTCACTCAAGACTGCCTCAAGCATTCTAATATTCCTTGCCAAACCAATGGCTGTGTTTCAAGATCTTTTAAGATCTGGTGGTGGTGCCCTTAGCCAGAACATGAGCCCTTGCACTTTTATTGTGGCTTTTTGTTGCTTTCAGCAAGGAAACATGAATCTCAGTAGGTTTAGCTTCTGCTTGTTGAGAACTCATCTTGGCTGAACATGAACTCCTCCTGTTGACCATGTCCTTCTTGGGCTCCACCAGTAGATCAGTGATAGCACAGTATTTTGGTGGTTTTGGTCTCTCAGTCTTTCCATTTGCCATCCTGATGAAGGAAGATATTTGTCAGCTGCAGCCTTAAAGAGGAAACTGAAATAATCTGACTGAAGAGTGCTCTGTCTCTGGGCCAGACACAAAAACATCATAGTCATAGAATCCCAGAATGGTTTGGGTTGGAAGGTGACAGGAGCCACAGAGCGACGAAAGCTGATAGCTGTGCAGACCTTCTAGCCTTAGTGCCGTGAAAGGCATGGGACAGATAAAAACTCAAGGCAAGAACAAGAAGCAGAGACGAAACAAAGCCCAAAAAAACAAGGGAAGAACAAGAGGCAAATACGGGATGAACAGGACGCCATTACCTGAGCCTCTGGCGCAAAAGGATGATTAGGCAGGACACTGCTGTCGCAAGAGGGAATCTGCAAGGACTTGATAGTGTTGCTATGGGAATGGGGCAGGGGGGTTTGAGCCTATGGATCTACCCGGGAGTAGTAAACTATAGAACGGTGGTAACTTGTACAGTAAACTTGCTTTGCTTGCTACATCCAGAAGAGTCCATGCTTCTTCAATCCCCGCAGGAAGGGACCTTAAAGATCACCTAGTTCTAATCCCTTACCATGGGCAAGGACACCTTCCACTGGACCAGGTTGCTCAAAGCCATCCAGCCTGGCCTTGAATGCTTCCACCATGGATGGAGCATTCACAGCTTCTCTGTTTCAGTGCCAAACACTCTCACAGTCAAGACTTTCTTCCGAACATATAATCTAAATCTTTCCTCTTTTAGTTTAAAACTGTTCCCTCTTGTCCCATCACTAACTGCCCACATAAAAAGTTGCTCTCACTCATTTTTTTATACAAAAGGATTGCCATTTATTTATTTATTTATTTATCTATTATTATTATTATTATTATCATTATTATTATTATTATTATTATTATCATTTATTCACACTCCCAATCCCCTCCTTCTCCAGAAATCTGTAGCCCATTCAGTGGTCTGAGACAGCCTCTTCCTGCCTCCTGTGACCAGGCTTCCACCAAAGGCATCATATCCATGGGCCGATCCCACCGTAGAGAGGATGTCAGTGAGGCATTCACTCTCTGAGGCAACCCCTTGTCTGTGCTTGTTTCAGGGAGAAGCTGACAGAACAATTCCTGACGGATTCAGAGTCCTGCCAGCCACTCACTATGGCAGAGTTTCAGTCTGTGCAGGATTAGGTGAATCAGAACAGCAATCTGTGACAACGTTGGACTAAGCTTCATGGTGACATTATGTTTTGCAAAAAGCTGTGGCTGAGAGTGTTGTGCTGAGCACAGCTGTTCACACTGTGGGAATCAGAGAAGGAACAACACAAAGTGTCATCCTCTGAGGCAAAACTATGTCATCTATGTGCAAAATTCAGAAGTGAGTTGACTAGTGTGGTGGTATCTATTGCATTTGGAATTGCACTTCCGTGGAGTTGCAGAAGCTGATGGTTCGCACAGGCAACTCTTTGAGACTGGGGTACAATTTTACATGCAGATTTAACATCTTTCCTGAGCATTGAGGTGAAGAGATGGGGAAACTCTTTAGAAAATATGCACCTATCCTTTTTTGTTGTTGTTGCTGCTCTTTAAGCCTGAGAAAATGACTAGTTTTAAGTGCTCTGTGAGTTTTGCTGAAGAGTGAATTTTTTGAAACAGTTAATGCATCGTCACTTCCCAGTGAGCTCCCAATGGCACAGTTGCTCTGTTGCTTTGCATCAGTTACTTACACCTAATTGGTTTCTACTGTGATATAGATAACTTATATGGAGGCTTCACACAACTTCAGAACAGATTTCTGTATCTAAATATATACTGGGATGAAGGTTTCTACTCTGCTGTAGGCAGGAGAGAGTTGAGCACACAGAGGTCTTGTTCACAAATCTTTTGAGGCTTTTTATTTGTGTTTAGAGAAACATTCAGTCCCATCCCTTAGCAGAGAGCAATGCTGAGTCACATACTGTGTTATTGCTGCATATCAGCCTGGTGCTTGACTAAAGAAAACAGCCAGTCCTTCCTCCATATTCCTTTTATTGGGTATCAATGGCAAAACAAAACTTTTCCATGCAAGGGCAGGATCTTCTTTCCTTCTGCCTCTTCCTATTTCCTCTACATTTTTTTTTCCCAAACAGTGAGGGAGGGTTAGTTTTGCACAATTTATACCCCAAAATAGCCTTCAGTGATGTGGACAGATACTACCACTATGGAGAACAGGACTGACCAAGGCTTACAGGGTTTAGTCCTATGTGTGGGTTTTAAATTAGCAGAAGAATTTGTGGACTCATATTCTACTATTTTTCACCTGAAATGGGATGGTGCCACAGAATCATAAACTGCTATCAGATCTTGGGATTAATTAATTGATATTAGATTATATCAAGCTGGAGCTCTGATAAATACATGTATGCTTTAGTTTAGGGATAGGTTTTGCTATTAAGTGTCACACTTTAACAGAAATGGCATATGACAATACAGTTTTCAAATTTTCTTTCCTGTAGCCAATTTTTGAAACAAGCCTCAACTCCCTTTTAACTTTTTAAGAATAAAAAAAGACTACAATTTTTCTTCAGCATCACAGAACAGTAGGAGTTAAATTTTCTTCTCGGTTTTTAAGGTGTTCGGCTGAAATAACAGCTGAAGTTGTGCTGCAATTTTCCCAGCTTGCACAGTAAAATCTGTCCCCAGTACTTTAGAATATGCCTTTTTCTTCAAAACTGCTAAAACTGTCAGTGTGAGTTTGGGTTTGGTATTTTTGTGCAGCATTTTTTTTTCCCTTTTTTTTTGGGTTGGGGAAGAGAGTGAGATGGAGGCAGGTTCTTGGTGAGGTTTTTTTTTTTTTGGTTTGGGGGTTTCTTTTGTATTTTTTTAGAGGCGAGGGAAGGAGATAGGAGAAGAAAAGAATGGATTAATCTAGAGTGTCCCATAGAAAATATGTGCTGACCAAACCTCTTTAGCCTTTATTTAAACAGTTTCAATAGACAGCAACCCTCCACTTAATCAACAATAAAACATCTTTTTAGGTGTCTGCCAACCTCTCATCTTGGCCAGTGCGTTTTATTTGGAGCTTGTAATAGGAATCTATTTTTCAAACTGCCTGCTATAAGAGCCTTCTCCCCTCCTGCTTCTGCTGAGCATGGAACAGTCACTGTCTAACCTCTCCCCAACCTCAGTGAGCCAGGAAGATTATTAACCATTTAGCTTAACCCTCAGGGTGGCATCCTGCTCAGCATGTACAGAGTTAGACTGTGCTCCCCCAAATGACTAATGGATAAAGCTATCTGGAAAACTTCACAGGGAGCAGTTGTCACCCACTTGGTACAGAAGTTAATTTTAGCACTTTTCTTAATCGGACTGCCCAAATTATTTTGATGTAAGTGAAATAACAAGCTTACCATGGTGGTGTTGCTCCACATGAAATGTATTTTGTTAATTTATATTGTTGGCCATAATATTTTCTGTCCCTGATTCACTCTCCATATTATGCAGTTATGGTACTTTAGAAATGCCAAGGATGATCCAGAAAGCTAAAGAAGAAATATTTTTCTTTCACCAAAACTAAGGAATCTAAACTTGAATGCTATGCTACTCCTAGATATTATGCAGAATTTAGAGCAGAAGTATGAATATGTTTACCACCAGTATATGACAATTTTATTTTCACACCTTTTCCAAATATATTCTAAACCCATTTCATTTTGTTAATTTTTTAAGGAAGATAGTAGAGTAGAGGATATTCTGGAATTTCTACTGCAAGTTTTACTACTTGTTTAGAGACAGTCAACCCCATCCAGAGATGAAGTCACTGGGATGTAAAGGTGTATTGGTCTGCCATGAGGCTTGAAAATTTAGTCACCTAAATTCCACTAATGAATTAGGACCACTGCTACTAAATGTAAGTGGGAACAGAATCAATTTTACTGCCACGTTTTCGATGTACCATGGCAAAGGATCTTTTTCCAAATAAGAGATTGTCTTTCCTATTAGTCCTCACAGAACATACAGAAAATTATTTGTCCAGAAACTGAATTATCCAGCAAGCATCTGTATTTTATTTTGAGGCTTGAAAGGTATTGTCAAGAACTTATCAATATACAACCAAATTCCTGGAACCTTTGAAAAGCTAACCTTCACATATGTTTAACAGCCTAATTTCTAAAAATTTTTTGATAAATAGTAAATTTTTTGCTGGTACAAAAATTATTTTCTCTGTAAAATTTCTGACATACTTTGTTGCCAAAACCTTGGTAGCTGGGATTTGGCAAATGATTTCTTTCTTGATGTTCCTCCCCTTAGAAGATTAAAAAATCCATAGCTCACCACAAAGCTAATCACTGTTGTGAGGTCTCTGCAACATTTAAGATGATCAAGCATTACTATTTTTTAAGAAGACTTCACTGACTTTGATTAGCCTAACAAGAAAAATCAATACTTTAAAGACTAAATCTACAAATGCTTTGGCATCATGCAGTGTTAGGAAAACTTCAGGCAAACAAGCATGCGTGGTATTCAAATTTCCATTAGTCACTTAGAGTGGAAAATCTGACGTGATTGTCAATTAGTGGTATGGGATATTCAGCTTATTTAACCAAGAAACCAAGTGCAGTGTGAGGCTCCTTAGTTAAAACAAATATCTCATTGCAAAAGTACTTTGACATTTCTTCTGTTTATTTAAGATCAGTCATCATTCAAGTACTTAAAAGCTATAAAACTGAAATCATACAGCTTTACCAAAAGTAGATCATACCCTTCCTTTTCAAGTTTCAGCACTTTTGGTGAGTTTATACAGCACTGAAGGTTAATGATGAGCTCATACCTGCTTCAGATGTCTATTTAAAAAATAGAAAGGCACTGAACATCTCCCTGTTGCTGCAGCACACAAGCCTTTCTTTCTTTCTTGTGCTCAGATTAATGATTTTATGCTTCCCGAACTGTGAGTCAAAATAGCTGCTTCTGCCTTTCTGCACTTGTGGTTATGCTGCCAGCGTTCAGGAAACTTGTGTCAGAGTGTACCTTATGCAAGCAGGACTCAAAGGCCAGTGTATTTTGAATTGCAACAATGTTTTTGTTTGTTTGACTTTTTTTTTTTTTTTAAGGAGTTTCTTCAGAATTTTGTCAGTTTACAATCACTTTTTTATGCCTACAAATGGATTGTATAGAATTGCATGGGAGGAATAAAGTGCTGGCTAGAAAATGTGGTTGTAGCTTGTTCTGTCCCTATGCTCTGCAGTAATGGTGACCGATGGTGACTCAAGATTAAACTACTCTAGTTTTCAAAGAGCTGTTAAGCCCTGATTCATCAGAACTTCTTCTACTTATAACAATGTGCCACCACTTTTCTTGATTAGGGTTTTGTTACTTATTACCTCTATTGTTACAGTAAAGGCCCTATCCACACCTCATGTAGGGTCAGGTTAGTATTATTCTTGAGAAAATGATGGATAGAACATATTAAAATGGGTGCTTTGCCAGATGCAGGATGTCCTGGTTTATGCTCTTTTCTTGTTGGCTCTGCAGCTGGACAGATAATAGCTCAGATAGGAGATTTATGTTTCATTAAGAGGCCAAATATGTTTGGTTTGAACTTAAGGGATCAGGATAAGGAACAGTCCAATCTTGTGGAACCTTATCAATATGGGTAACTAAGACTGTTGGAGTTTGCTGTGCCTGAGGCCATGCCACGGACAGGAGCTAGACACTGTCCATAAATGAGAGGAAAGAAATCTTTCAATGCCTGGAGTTTAGCAGTGGCTGCTCTCCTCCAACTCCAAGGAGGAATCTCCTCTGAGAGCAATGTGCTGGTGATTTTTGGGTGAAGTGGTCTCTCTTCTCCATACGCAGAGGTGGTGAAGAGAAAACTTCTAATCAGCCGAACTCCCACAGCAAACAGCCAGCTCATATCACCTCCTAGGTTGACAAGCCTCTCATTAAGTTCTTTATAAATCACCTGAGTCCTGCTCCTGCCATGCACAGCCAGGAATTTGGTTTTGGGGTAGTTACCTTGGCAGACATCCATCCCCAAGGAATAATGCAAAACTAACCATTTTGGTGCACAGGTGGCTTGCTTTTATCAAAAGTGCTGAATGTACCCGAGGAAGAAATTATGAGCTTCTATCACAAAAAAAAAACCAAAAAAACAAAGGGTCCAATTTTCTGCCAGCCTGTTCTGCCTTCATTTGAATTTGAAAAAGAACACCTGGATGTCGTGGTAGCTAAGTCCACTTTACACCCTTCAAGTTGCCTTAAAAGTGGTCTTTCCTTACAACACTGTGCTAGAAAGTTCTCCCTTTGCCTAGATCCTGCTGGTCCCTGGCCCTCTCCCCCTTCCATCCCTTTTCCCATTGGCCTCTGTTATGTCATTCAATCTTGCCTCTGCCCCCTAGCCCTCAGACTATTGGTTTTGGATGCTCTGCCCACCTTTGGGAGTTTTCAGGATAAAACTGGCATGGGCTTTCCATGCTGAGTTCTTCTTGCCTCTGCCATCCTTCAGATGTGCAGCCATTAAACACCTCAGAATTGCATGCAGAGAACCCCTCTCACCTCTTTGTCTCCGGTTCGTGCACAGACTGTGTGTGTGAGAAGCTGTTTGTGACTACCTGCAAAGGTGAGATTGTGTGCACGTATAGGTGCTAGGAGAGTGCCACCTAAGCAGTCCACAAGGGACCCAGTAGGGACAAATGCGCCATCAAGCCACGAAAGCTCTCACTTCTTTACCTGGCATCCTGGAAAGAATCTTGTGAGGTTGTGAGATCCAGAGCAAGCCAGCACCATGCCTGGTTGGGTGAGCCTAGGAGTCTTGGCTGACAAATCTCTGAGCAGAACTGTGTCCCTCCCTTGGAGGGGTGAGGGCAGGAATAGCTAATTATGTCAGTTTTTCACCATCAAACTCTTCCATTCAAAAGTAGATGATGATTGTCTAATATTTTACAAAGACCAAGGCCAAATGAAACTGGCTTTCTCTAAATTCTGAAATTCTCTCAAGCATATTCAGGGAATAGGTATTTTAATGTACCAAAAGGAGACAACATATTATGATGTTGTTGATATTTTTGGCAAAAAAGAACAACTGGGTGAAAATTTTTTATTGTTTTGGTAGTTGGCTTTGTTGTTAGTTTGTTTTTTACACTAGCCATGGACTCAACACAATTACCATAAAAAGGTATTGGCCAATGTCTTCATATGACATCTGAAATACAGAACAGAGTTAATCACCCATCTTCAGCAGTAGGGTGTGACAATTATCTGCCAAACAGCTTGAATAGTTCAATGACTCCAAGCAATTTTGCTGACATCCTGAAAATAGGTGTTTATGCAACAGCCTGTCAAACATAAATAAAAGCAAGATATATGATGAAATTACGTTCTGTGTCTCAAAGGTGGTGATTTTTTGTTCTTTCACTTCTTTTAAAGATTGTATGATAACCAGATCATTTAAGAGTGCAGCTGGTTTCTGCCCTCACATCAGCTTTTTCCTCAGCTTCTACCAAGGTTTGCAAGCTCTGTCACATCAGTTTGGAGATACCCTGGTCTCTCCTTCAAGAAGACCCCTGTATATTTACTGTGCTGTGATGTGTGTGCCTCCTTCTTCCTTTATCTCCTCTTCCTCCTAAGACACTCCTGCAAGCACCTGGCTTAATACTACTACAGTTGGATCAGATTTGGCCATTCAGCATCATTTGAGAACAGTGAATTCCTGATTACTATCACTGTTATTACATGGAGAGATGCTTTATTTCTCAGCCAAAACATTTTTCCCAGTCTTGCAAAAATTTGCTTCCTTATTGATGTGGAAAGTCTGAGTAGGCAGTGCTGGAAAACTCAAATGTGATGTGAGAACAGTGCTGGAAAACAGTTATTATAGTGGAGACATAGTGAACAGAGGAAAAAATTACTTGAAGAATTGTAGATTTATTTCCTTTGTTTGTCTCACCACATTCTGGAGGAACCAAGTCCTCCCTCATTCAAAAGACTATATGTTCACTTCTAACTGGTTTCAGTGACATTAATTTTGCCTTAAAGGAATTTCCCAGGTCTGTGAGTGAAGGTGAAATTTGGTATATTCACATATGAAATGAAAGTCCTGTGCTTTTCCACTGAATTCTTGATTAACTCCTTGCAGACCTTGCTTAAGGAGGAATTTGGAATGTGGTGATGCTGGGTGGAGGATGGGAGCAACTATTATCTCTGGCCTTAAGTGTTATCAAGGAGTACTGGTTACCAGAGATTTCTCTCCTGTAAGAAGTGATCATCCTATTTTTATTTCATTCCTGATTTGTCCCATGGGTAACACAACATAGAGTACAAGCAGCAGGAAGACTTGTATAATTTCCTAATAGAACTTGCCTCTTGGGAAAGTCTGAGGAGTTGGTTTATTATCTTTTTTTTTCTCCCAGAGATTCTAAAAAGAGCAGATTGTAGAATGGGTTGTGTTAGTCTTATGACATTCATCCATTTAGAGGTACTGTATAGCCACAAGTCTTGTACTGATTTTTCATACCACCTGTTAGTCATTTGATCATGACTGCACCTGCATAGCAAGCTCCACCACATATGCAAGGTACTCGGCAGCAGCTAAGTGTTGGAGGAAAGAGTCCAACCTGAAATGAGAAAACTGGCCATATTCAGGGTGGTCCAAGTGAAGTTGAAGGACCATAACAGCATTCCTTGCAAACTCCAGAGGGGAGATCTTCATATGTCTGTTATTTGCAGCTACTTTTGAAAACATATGGAGGATGAGCAAAATACTGGTAGGAAGAAATAAGAAGAAAAACCTGCTGTCTATCATATTTTAAAGAGGGAGAAAAGAGCAAGATGGCAAATTGTCTCTGAGCTTAATAGAAAGTTCTGAAGAAATGCTTGGCAATTTCAGCAGTTTACAAGTATCTCGAGGAAAACAAAGAACTGAGAAATGGCCAATAAAGATTTGTCAGGAACAAATCATGTCTAAACCAATTTAATTTCTGCCTTTGAAAATATGGAACAATATCTTAACAGATAGAAACAGCAGACGTTATGCATTCTGCTTTTAGCATAAAGTTGTTGTGTTGTTTCACCTGACACTTCTGGTGAGGAAGCATGTTGAGCTGTATGTGCTGAAGACTCAATGCAATACTAGCTGGAAAACTGTTCCCAGAATTCAGCAGCTTAAAGTCAGGGAATATGACCTCTGTGTGGCACTCATCAACAGTTTGCGTTAGTTATGGGATGATGAAATAAGAGCACAGTCATTAAATTCAGAAGTAACATCAGGCTGAAAAAGAGTAAGAGTGTATGAGCAGGCTTAACTTTAAAATTGGCTTTGACAAGCTGGTGAATATGAGTCAACAAAGACAAGTGCAGAGCATTGCACCTCAGTGGGAAACATAATCTTTTCAAATGAAGAGCAAACTTCAAGAAGAATTCAGACTACTGAATAATATAATTCTAAAGGATAGAATGAAAAACAACTAAGTCAACAACATTTTGAGAAAAAGGGACCTAGGAATGATTGTGGTCCATGGGTTGTATGAGATACTAGTGCTGATCATGTGAGAAAGTAAGCACTTCTATAGGAGTGAAATTAGAAGATAAGCTGTGTGAGTAAGATGAAATAACCTTTCTTCATCATTCAGTGCTACAAGATTAACATGGCAGTGCTGTATTTTAGACAATATTAATGAAAGAAATGGTCAAAGATATAGGATCAAAGGTCCCCAAGAGGAAGACAAAAATTACTTAGAGGTTTGTCTAACAGGGGAAAATAAGCCTTTTAATGCACAAAAAAATTTGCAAAAGCCAGTCAGTCTGTTCTCCCACACAGGCAAGAAATGCATCAGAAAGTATTGAGTTTACCTTGCAAATAGGGAGCTTTAATTATTAGCTAAGGTATTTCCTTAGGGATAAGGAGGTACTTTGCAGAAAAGTTGTGGAGCACTGATGTCATGTTGTAGTTGTGAAGAACAGGTTAGGCAAACATTCTTCAGGAATGACTGGTTTGATTGATGCTGCCTTACTCCAAAGGATGGAAGATGGCCCTCATGAGGTTTCTTCTCATCTTCTACTCTGTGGCATTGACCAGTTATCAGGAAGACTTTAACCAAATGTCCAAACTAACTTGCAAGCCTCAGTGCAGCTCAATGCAGACTAGGGGTGGAGCAGCTGGGAGACGCCTGTAAAATGAGCCTAGATTTTAGGTAAAAATATCTTATTTTAGACCTTTTCTGTTCTGCTCATATGTAAAATAGGCATTTTATCTCTTTCTGTGATTTTCAGGCTGACCACAGGTACCCCAGGAGAGGTGTGTAGCTGGTAGTCAAACGCAGCCGGACATTTTGAATTAAAGTGCACAGCAGAAAGAAATATTGTGATCTTGGATACTAAAGTACACACAACTGTTGTATTAAACATCAGCAGATTGGCAAGGGCAGCCCTTTTGTGTAATAGTTCTCCCTTTTAAAAATAACATGCTTTCATTTAGCAGTAAGTGAAAAACAAATAGTCCTTAATTTGTCACAGAATTGTTTACTTTAGATCAGTCATCCATATGCAGATGATTCAACTATTGATTCAACTGTTTCAGTATCTTGGTAGCAAGGCTTTTTTCAATTTTCAAATTGTATCTCTTTGTCTTTCATAACACAAACAATGGAAATGGAAAATTGCACAAGCTGTAATTATGAACATTGCTATTTTCTCTTCTTTATTTAGCTCCCTAATAATTCTGAGTGTTTGCTGTGTCTGAGATGAATAGATAAATGTGCACTTCTTTCAATAGAAAGAAACAGGACTTTGTTCTTTATGTCAGAATACATTTTTTCTCAAGGTAATCCTTTCACAGCAGACTAAAATGCAGCTGATCAGATTTTTCTTCATATAGAGAGATGCATGTATGAAGGCAAAAATGATACAGAAATTTTTAAAAATCTACCATAGAGAATGCAAGCAATATCAGTGCAAAAGCTGACACTTCAAGGATGCTGCTTCCCGTCAGTGTTATCCTCACTGCACAAAAAAACCATGGGAATTTGACATTCATGCTTCTTATTGGCAGAAGAAGTGGTCTGTACTTGCTTTCCTAACGAATTAAGGTTCATGGCTGAAAACAACTGTTATTTTCTGAAATGCACTTAATGCAAAAATCTTGGCAGATAACAACTCACTAGTAGAGAAGCCAGGTAAAAAAAAGACAAAACAGTCCTTTGTGTGTCTATGTGCTCAGAACAATAAGAACTAAAACCCACTTATGTGAGTTGACCGAAACTACCAAAGATCTAAACAATTAAGAAAACCACTAGTAAAGGTACATCTTATGAGGCTGATTTCCAGAGTTGCCTATGCATAAAATCTTGCCTTCCACAAGAAATTAACTTTTATCTTCATAAAATATGGACTATTTTGAAATATTTATTTTGCTGTGTAGCACTTCTATTGAAGAGTTGCACATGTGTCTTTCAGGTTTTAATGCCATGGTATCAAGACAGCTGACAAATTGCATTGGGTTTATGAGCACTCTGTTATTACATTCTAATACTGCAATATTAATATATTTTCATGTAGTTACAATATATAAAATATAATTGAGATTGTTAGTAAAAAGCTTAAATTTCCTTCCATATTGTTCTACAAATCTGTGGCACCTACAATGACCACTTGAAATTGATGTACTCTATTCTGAGAAAAAAGTGAAACCCATCTAAATGTACCAAATTGTATTATTTTGAAATTTCAGAATTGCTATTTTTGTTCTGCCTTCCTTCATCAGAAAATGCTGAAAATATCTGTGAAGAAAGTTTTTTAGTTTTACAACTAAAAGCCTGAAAGTACACTGGCACATACTCCCTGACTTGTGTGATATAGGGAAATGGTGTGATGAAGTAATTTTCCTCAGTCCTACACACCAGTCGGATTTAGTACCATCATTGTATTAAAAAAATGCTACTTTAAGAAATGATATCGTGTGTGCAAAGCCACTGTCGTTTAGAGAAAGTGTGGTATATTATGTTTGCTTTCTATTGTGCTTCGTCACATGCAAGCTTTAACATCTATGCTTGACATCATCCCTAAAGAAGCACTAATAACAAAGTTTTTAAGTTTATTATGTCATATCACTTTATTTCAGGACTGGAAGATTTTTCAACTTAAAGCACAATGAAACTGTGATCACAATTGAGTACTATACCAAAATGGTACCTGTTCATAGTGCAGCAACCTAGGATTTTCACTGATTTAATCATGTCTGTTTTTCTGCTGACTTAATCTTGTTGGCACAAAACATTTTATATATATAAATATGCAGTGTGAGGGCAGCTGTCTTTCTTTCCCTAATGTATCTATAGATGTCTGCATTATAAATACATAATCCTTCTTGCCCCTGACTCAGCTTTTAAATCCAGTGGCATTTGAGCTTTAAAGGTTAATTATACTTTTAGCGAGCAAGTGTTCTGTTACTAGCTTAAAATTTGCTTTTCATTAGTCAATATGCATGATTTTTTGCTTCTCTTTGAAGATTCCCAGAGCTGTGGACATCCTTTCCCTCTCCCATCCCGCTGTCTACAGCACAGTCCTAAATAATGTGTTAGTGCTACAGCACCCAGAGTTGTATCAGAAGAGAGGAACTCTCCACCTCATGTGCAAGGAGAGCTGCTGTTTCCATGCACTCTCCAGAAAAGATTAGTTCAGTGCTGGGAAATCAGAATGTGTTGAGAGACTGTTCCCAGACAAACAGCTGCTGTGTTAGATTTGCATCATCGAGGGATTGATGAGATTTACTCTGGGCTGCTTTTTTTCCATTGTGCCCTGGAGATAAGAATTCTTGTCTTTCTGCTAGTTATATTTTAACCTTTCCTTATTTGAGAAGCTAAACACAGCAGACTTTGTGGGAAAGACTAAAGTAACTTGCAGTGCTACTGCTTCAAAGACACTTTTTCTGTTGCACATCCAGTCCACTAATAGGTATAATAATAATAATAATAATTTAATGCTTGTAGTTGCCTTATGTAATGTAGAGAAACTAATTAACAGATGTTTTGGGTACTTTATTGACTTAAAGTGGACTCTTTCTGTGGATTCATACACGCACAGTATGCACTTAGTAAACCAGAGCCAGAATCCTGGCTGTGGCTGTGTCAGCTGGTGCTGAGAAACTATTTTTAGATCTTCAGCTATTTAGGTAATTGGAGCTTTTCCCTCTTTTAGCTAATGAACTCTCTATTGTATAACTCAGCTGGCAATCAGCTTGGTGCAAGGGACAGGGAGTGCAGGGGACCCCATGAAGCACTCTGGGAAGGTCAAAACACTGCTCCAGCTTAAGGACCTGGGCACCCAAACAAAGAATTACAGTATCTGTTTAGGTGGTAGATTCATTAAGCAGCACTGAAAGGGTTGGAACACTTGATCATGTTTACTTACTAGGTTGAAAATACATTAGTGTTAACCATTTTTCTGTGTAAAATGTGTTATAAGGACTCTCAGTGCTGCTAACTCAGGAATACATGAGCATCTAGAGAGAACCATTCCTGTCTCTAACAGTGAATGTCATTATTTGGGCAAGCCACCACCTCTGAGAAAGAAAGCTGGATTCTTACCAAGTACAATATTTCCATATAGCTATAACTTCTATGCCTTCAAATTTCCAGCTCAAATGGTAGACAAGTGTAAGACACATTGGGTAGGGCTCAAATGTTTGGCACTTAAATCCAGAATCTATTGTTCCACTCTACATCTGGGCCAATGAGAGAGAATCAACAAGCACCTAACAAGACAAGGCTAGAAAATAGGAGATTTTTAAGGACATCTTCTGAGTGCATCAACTTCCAGACTGTTGCACAAGGAGTAATAGTTTAAATCCAAAGGTCAAATTTAGATTAGATATATGAAAGAAGTTTCTTTTTTTACATTGAGGGTGATGAAACACTTGAACATGTGGCCCAGAGAGGTGGTAGATGTCCCATCCCTGGAAACATTCAAGGTCAGGTTGAATGGGACTCTGAACAGCCTCATCTACTTGAAGATGTCCCTGCTTATTGCAGGGAGGTTGGACTAGATGGGCTTTAAATGTCCCTTTCAACCCAAACTATTCCATTTAATTCAAAACTTTTGGAAAATAATAGCAAAGTTCAAACTCTAACACAAAATTTTGGAATTTTGATTCAGTACTGAGATGCATGGACTCTATCAGCAGAGCAGAGCTTGATTTTAACTATTTTTGGTCCTTTTTTTTCCCCTTTAGATGTTTCAGTGCAGCTCACAGTGATGAGCACCCCTCTTCTGCAAAAGTATCCTGGGTTACACCATGAAGACACTTGGAGTTTGCCCAGCAAGTGGAAATAGACTCTTTACTCTGCCACAGCTTTAGGCTGGCAAATCTCCTTTGTGCTGCCCCAGCTTCTGAGCAGTGCCACTCTGGGCTTCATGATGGACGGAGTGGGGAGAGCTGACAAAGCAGTGGCTGCATCCCTTTCTCTACTGCTTTTTCTTTGAGCAAAAAGCTCTCCTGTGCCAGTGCATGGCAGGTGGGCTGTCAAAACTGTCCTGTAAGGAGGAGAGAGCAAGAGAACAACTTTTTGTCAGAGCACCTTGAGGCAACACTAGGAGCTTTTTCAACTGCTGCCTTGTTTCTAAATTTTCTATCAGTTACCAGACTCATCTGTGGCTTTTCTTCTTTTCTTTCCCCCTGTGTAATTATTATATAACAAGGGTCATGTGAGTACAAAAAAGTCCCCAACAATAAAACATGCAGTTTCCCGGTTTGTCGTTTCCCAGTAGTGATGACTTCTGGCAGTGAGCTTCATATGTCCTAATCTAAAACAAAGGCAGCACAGGAAGAGAAAGTGACTCAGTCTCTGAGTCTCAGAAAGTAAACACTATCTAACCCATCTAATCTGGTTTTTATGAGCTTGAATGAGGTGTTTTTCTAGGCTTGGATTTCTTTCACATGGGGATATGTGTTAGGAAGAATGGAGATCCCTTGTGAAACTGATAAAATGGGTTGCTAAATGTTCTTTAGCTGAAAGATTTTAGAGGTATTGTGGTTTCACCCAGCCAGCAGCCAAGCCCCACCCACGCAGACACTTGCTCTCTTCTCCTCAAGTGAGATCACAGAGAAAATTGAGGGATAAAAGCCAGAAATCTCATGGGTTGAGATAAAACCAATTAATTAGGGAAATCAAAAGCTGCACACACAAACAAGGCAAAACAATGACCCATGGGCAGTCAGGTGTTCAGCCATCTCCAGGAAAGCAGGTCCCGATCACATGAACAGACACTTGGGAAGACAAACACCATCACTCAAAATGTCACCCTCTTCCTCCTTCTTCCCTGACTTCATATACTGAGCCTGAGGTCACATGGTCTGGAATATCCCTTTGGTCAGTCGGGGTCACCTGTCCCAGCCGTGTCACCTCCCATCCTTCCAAGCAACTCGAACTTCCTCACCAGCATGGCAAGTGTATTAACAGCAGAAAAGGCTTTGGCTGTGTGTAAGCGCTGTTCAGCAATAACAGAAATATCTCTATATTATCAACTCGCTGTTCAGCACAAATCCAAAACATAGCCCATACAAGCCTCTGTGAAGAAAATTAACTCCATCCCAGCAGAAACCAACATAGCTATGGTATGTGCTTCCCTCAAGGAAATGACCTTACTTCAGTGCTTTGTTTTCTCCTAAAGAGGTTTATCAGTACTTTTTATGGTGGCTTGGGAAAGAAGAGGAATGGGATTTTTATCAAGAAGGAAATTTACAGTGCTGTTTACCCACTGTCCAAGTCAGTGCAAGTCACCTGCTGGGGGAAGCCCCTTACACCTGTAGCAGTTCTGTTTTTCCTGAGCCTGCAGATGTCCCAGCTGTCCACCAGTTCTCCTGCCATGTGGAAAAAGACAGGTGCTGGCATTTTCAGCAGGGTCATGGTCTCTTCCTAACTGGAATACCTCAAACCTCAGGTTTGCCTGAACATCTGTCCCTCTTATGTGGCCCTGTGCTGGGAAGCAGGCTGCTTCACATGTGCAGCTCTGTGGAGCGTATCCCTCATTTCTTTGCTGTGTAGGTGTGTTGTCCCTTCACCTTCCTCCTGCAAACATATACCCTAACAAGTATGTCTCCCCAGCAGGGGAAACTCTCTCTGCACTTCATCTATCTAGATTTCCATGAGGCTGAGAGAACTAAAGGTGTATTCCAGCTACCAACAGCTGCTTCATCTTGAGTGCCGGTCTCTTCTCCCTGGTAACAAGCAATAGGAGGAGAGAAAACAGCCTCAAGTTGCTCCAGGGTAGGTTTAGATTGAATATTAGGAAATATTTGTTCACTAATAGGGTTGCCAAGTCCTGGAACAGATTGTGCAGGGAAGTAGTAGAGTCACCACCCCAGGTGGCATTTAAAAGATGTACAGATGTGACAATTAGGAGTGTGGTTTAGTAATGGACTTGGCAGTGCTGGCATAATGATTGGACTCAAAGGTCTTAAGGGTCTTTTTCAACCTAACTGATTCTATGATGTTATGATCGGCTGCTGTGGGAGTGATTGCTGTGGAAAATCAGGTGCTGGCTAGGGTACTTCTTGAACATCCTTGAAAATCCTTGGGAGCACTGATGATTCTTCTTTGCCTGCTCAACTCTTCTGTCCCCTCCTCCTCCTTCATGAGTCCTTCAAACCATACCTCTTGCTGGCAAAGCAGGTGGAGTAAGAGCAGACAACTTTCCTTCCAGCACCACAACAATGACCCCAAAAGAATGTACTCAAACCAGTGTTGTGTTTATATTTTAATAACCCACTGACGTGACCTTCGGCTGAGTTGTCCTTCCAGTCATCCCAGGAAGATATTGTCAGTCAATGTTTTGTACAGCACTTCTCAAGGCATGTTGAAAGACACTGCAGTGTTAGCCCCATTTCAGAGATGGAAAAATCACTAAATGAAAAATCAAGTAACTTTTAACTTTTAAAGTAGACATACAGAGCCAGGAACTGTGGGCAGCTTTATCTGCGCCAGAAATTCAGGCCAGTATTCTTCAGACTTCAGCATTCCCAAAGAAGCACCTACAGTTGTGTACTTTTAGCCACTCTTGGGGCAGTATCTTCCCAGATTAATAAACTGAACTACTAACAAATATCTTGTTAAATTCTGTGCAAGTTTTTTAGAAATCTAAAAGTAACTTGTGTGGTCAGTGTTCCCTTATTATGTTCAGGGAGACACAAGAGGTATTTCAGAAATGAGAACAGCAGAAATATTATCTACTTAGATAGCAATTTGAAGTGAATAAATGCAACTCATTTATTGACTAAAAATGTCCTTTGTTGCTTTATTCTGTCACTGAGTGCCAACAGCCTGTGCCAAGTGCAGACTTATTTGCATCACCACTATGGTGATTTTGTCCTTATGCTAATTTTGCGACCTATGGCAACGATAACCTTGTAACTCTTGGGCTTACAGGGAGGCAAGGAGGAAGTAAACTAGACGTGAGGTTTTTGTGGTTTTTCTTCCCTGCAATATAGATTTATGGAAATGCTGTTGGTCAGGGGGACTGCTTGCCTGTTACCTTTTGACTGGCACAATGTGCATTCATTTCAACTCTTTTAATAAATCTTCAGAAGGAATAACAACAACAAGAGTAATACAATAGCAGCAACAATAATACTCATGGAATCACACATCATAGAGTGGTTTGGGTTGGAAGGGAACTTGAACACCATCCAGCCCCAGCCCCCCTATCATGGACAGGGACACCTGTCACTATAAGTTGTTCGCAACCCCATCCAACCTGTCCTTGATTCTTTCAGGCATGGGGCATTCACAACTTTTCTGGGCAACGTGTGCCAGGGCCTCATCACCCTGAAACGGAAGCATTTCTTCTAAATATTTAATGTAAACCTCCTTTCTTTTAGTTCAAAGCCATTCCTTCTTGTCCTGTCCCTCCATGTTCTTGTCAGAAGTCCATCTCCAGCTCTCCTGTAGCCCCTTTAGGCATTGACAGAGGCTCTAAAGTCTCACCAGACCCTTCCCTTCTCCAGGCGGGACAGCTCCAACACTCAGCCTGTCTTCATAGCAGATTTTCTTCAGCCCTCTAATCATCATCATGGCCTCCTCTGGACTCTCACTGCTTCTTGTTTTAGGGAAGTTATGGTGTGAAACACCAGCAATAACAATAATAAAAATAAAATATTAAAATGGAATAATAAAATAGGAAAATATTGAAATAATAAAACCATGAATTAATGAAATACTACAATAACAAAGTAATAAAATAAGAAATAATAATGTAATGACATCATAAACTCTATTACTTGTGTGGAAATGGGTCTGTGACTGCCTGGAGTCCCGATAGTAGGAAGATGCTCCAGTGCTCTGGAGCTGGAACACTGGTTTTCTGAAGGCTGGAGGGGTGGAGGATATTTGCAAGCAAACTCTTTCCTCTGCTCCCAACACTGCATCAAAAGCAAAGAAACAGGTAAAAAAATTGAAAAAAAGCTCCAAACCAAACAAAAAAAAAATCCAAAAAACAAAACCCGAACACCCCAAAACAAACCAAAAAAACCCTAAACAGAAACAAAGCAAACATCCTAATCTCTTTTCCCAGACGCAAGAAAAATTTGTACAGCTGTTTTTATCCCTTTTGGTTTTAAACAGATTTCTGGAATAATTTAATTCAAACCAAAAACAAGTACTTACTAAGCAACAGAGATTTAAAGTATAGTGTCACTGGTGATAATTTTTGATTTAAAGGAAAGACCTGTTGAATTCTTACCTTTTCTTTTGTATGGATTACAGAAACCATCAAGGCAATCCCTGTTCTTTGACCCCCCTTCACACAAGCCTCCAAATTATATGCAGGATTTCTGATTATAGATGAAGCATACCCTGACAGGTAAAACATACTTGTTTGCAATATTAGCTAAATAACTCAAAGATCTTGGAGAAATTTGCAAAAGTTCCTAGCTTTACTATCAGTTTTGTGTATAATTGTGTTTCCAGGTCTCAAAATTCCCTTTCTCATTTTAAAACCAGATGCAGTTCATTGTCACTGAATTAGCACTATCAGAAGTTCGGGCTTGTTTGATGTTGGGGGAAACTCACTTGTGTGTCTGGAGGTGAGAACATTTACCCAAATTTGTAGGAGTGCAACTGCTGAGTCTGGAGAGACTTCGTGATCTTCAGCTCCATGAATTGCAGGAAATATTGGATAAAAGCTTGTTAATGGGTGTATTTCCAATCTTTCATGGGTAAGGCCAGATCTTTAGCTTATCTCTAATTCTCCTAACAGATTGCATCACCAAGAGGGATGTCTTTAAACCTGATTGCCTTTCCTGTTAATATATATGACAAGATGTGAAATGAAGTGGCACCTGCCTACTTTATAGTTTTTATCTAAACAGTCTGAGGTGGGATTATTTTTTTAGCAGAAAGAGTTTCTGAAATTAAAAGGTAGGTTTAAATTCTTAAATTTTGAAGTATTTGGACTGAAGCAACTGATTTACGAAAGCAGAGGTCAATACCAGAAGTGAGGTTCCTTTAAAATAAATAAATTCAAACTTTTTTTTTCTGGGGATGGATTTTGTGGCTGTTAAGACAATTACAGGGAAAGTTCCACTTTTCATTTACCTTGTATGACATTTGTTCAGCTGAAAAGATGTTAGTTGCTTTAGACTGATGGTGAAAAAAAAAAAAAGTAAAGTCAGAGTACTTGATTTCTCTCCAGTATTTGAGAAAGTAGTCTGGTTTTAGTGTTTCTTAAAGTGTGTTGGAAATGACCATTTGACCGTTTTGATTTTTTTGTATTAAAATCTTTCTGTGTTTTCAAAAAAGCATTGCAGATGCATTTCATTGAACCCGCATTTCTTCAGTGAGTTTTTTCCAGTGTGTTAACTTGCCTCTGCAATGAATCAGACATTCTTTGATATTCAAAGTCAGTGACTCCCAGCTCCTTCTTTTAATTTGTTTGGTGCTTTTTTTCAGCCCAGGTTTTCCCTTATCTGCAACTAGGAATGAAACCTCCCTTAACGGTCTGATTATTTTCATAGGGCAAGATGACCCCACATGTCTTTGTCCTTCCAGCTGTAACCAGTCTCCACAGACTTCGCTACCCAAATGCATCTTTTGAGACTGTGGGTACCACACTGGATCTGAACACACGAGAGATGAGTCAAGAGTTTCTCAGCAGAAATGCTGGTGAATTTACCATATAGGTTTGACACAAGATTGGTTTTAAGGGGACAAGAAGGAGGGAAAGAAAGACTATTTGAAAGGCCAGCAAGGAGGACAATAGAAACCTATCTAATCTGATTATGGCTGGGAGAGAAGAATGCAGGTAGAAGTGGAAGTAGAGTGACAGTAGACAGCCATACAGGCCTAAACGAAGAGGGAGAAGGGCTTTGTGGACAGAATGACATTAAGTTGCCATAAACTCAGGTAAGAGTGAGTTTCCTACACAAGAATGTGAGGGAGCTCTTGGTTTATTTTGTTTTGTCCTTTCAGTTTCTTAGCATATTTAAAGCCTGTCCAAACTCAGAATTGGGGAGGTATTGAGAAAAGGTCATTTCAAGGTGGAACCACATGGACCTTGGCAACTCCAGCTTGCAGCTACAAAATATTCATGCAGCATCTATATCAGCGGGCACAGTTCATCTGGAGGAGTAGATAGACTGAGTCCTGGCTCCCTTTCCTTCCCTTTGATTCAGCAGCTGGAAATGGGAGAGCACGGTGCACTTGTGACCTGGTTTTTGCACTGTCCTTCAGGAACTTGATTGCAGTCCAAAAAGCATTCCTCAAATCACAGGCTGTTGACACAGTACCTCAATATGAACTGTGAACAGGCTGGCTTCGTTCTATATTTACTGCCACTGGCAGCCACCAGGAACAGTGCTGTGCTTGAAGCATTTCTAGCATGCTCAAAGCCAGCTCGTAAGCCCCAGAAAATGAATGTTACACAACAAATTTGATCTGATGTAACTGGGCTTAGGGTACTGGCAGGTGATGCTCCTTGCATTGACCTACTGAATATTAGCCATGATGTTGTGGTTCTTGACTTTCAAAACTATTTCTTTGTACTGCGTTTTTCTGCTAGTTTAAATCCCTGAGCTGCCTTACTGTAAGGCCAGCGCAGTACCAGCAGGAGAGAAAACGAGTCAGATGCTTTAGTGCAAAACAATGCAAGGCTCATCACTGTCTTGCTATCCTCCTAGAAATAACAAGGGGCACAAAAAGAACAAGAGAAACCTGGTACATAGAGGGTAAGAGAAATATATATTTAAATGTCTTTTGGCAGAACACAGAATACCCCTTCTATGAAGAAAGAAAGGATATAATTAGGTTGAAACTTTTTATTCTTTAAAAAGGAAATTAAGATTTCAGATTTCTGTAAAGGAGAAGAAAAAAAAAAAAGAGCTGACAATTGCTGATTCATTTCTCTTTGCTCCCTTCTTTCAATAGTTCCAATAGTGAGGGGTACCATTATGCTTACCTAAGAAGCTAAAATCCTGGAAGCATTGGAAAATAAGCTCAAATTCAAATAAAATTCCAACGTATAAGCTTGCATCTGTAAACAAGCTGTATAGCTGTACATTCATATGTGCAAATTTCTTATCATATCTTCATTGGTGAACTTTAGGTACAGAAGATAGAGGTAGTTTATCTTCTGTTCTGACTTCCCTTCAGCTGGAAAAAAAAAATAAATCTCTGATTCATGCTGAAACTCATTTTGTATGGGTTATGATGGTTTTAACTTCCAGCCTCAGTTTCCAAGATATGCTAGGCAAAAACAAAGGAAGGAAGAACAATAGCCTCAAGTGAATGAAGTCATGTGAAAGGAGAATGAACCCTTGGAAAGGAGAGGGGGACAAGTCTTATTAAAGTTTTTCAGTGTGTATCAAGTAGACAAAAGAAACATTCAAACTAAGATTTCTGCAAGTGATTCAACTATTTTTTTCCCCTTTTCTCCAGTAAGCTAACTTTCTTACTGTGGCAATGCTGAGACCCCAGTCTGTTTCAAACCTAGTTACTTCAAAATCCTTGAGGGTTCACCTTTTAGTTTCTCTGACTTGGATACAAAAGGCTAATTTTTATATTTGTTAAGGCATTGAATAAATTCAAAGCCTGTGGTGTGACTCTTGAATTTAGACGCAGCAATTTGCTGTTGCATATTTGCTGGCATGGAAAGTCAGTGATCAGAGAGAGTAAATCATCCTCTCACAGGGTAAATTAACTAAGAATATTAGAGATGCTGTTCTGCATATCTGTGATTATGTGTATTATAAGAGACACTTCCACCATAATACTTTGAGAATACTGTAAAAAACACAAATTCTGAATAAACAGGAGGTCTTTGCAGAAATGGGAACTTATCTTCTGCAAATCCTCCCAGAGGAGAAGTTTTGAGAGTGCCGGTGGAACAGCAGTCTGAGGTCAGCAGTAGCTTTCATAAAGCAAAACTCATAAACAAGCTGGTGAGTCAAACTCATTTCCTCGACTAACACGAATACTATTTCATAAACATAGCAATCACTTAGTGCTCTCCAAACCAACTGTGAATGGTGTTCGCTAGTTTTTGTAGCACAGAAACAGAGGGGAAGGCAGCTGTTTCCAGCAGCCCTTTTGGAAATACTGCTAAAAAGAGGCTCTGCCAGAAAATATGATAGTGGTTAGACTTCGGGTAGCAGGGAAGACATTTTATTAGGACTCATTTAACTTGATAATACTGCCTTATTTCTGACTTACTCTTTGCAGAACTGGTACATTTTTTCATGTTTACTCTATGTGTTATGTCATGGTGGCTTAATGTCCTTCTTAATGTATTTACTTGTGTTTAAAAAAGTCAGTGTGCAAGACCAACCTAATAAAACCCCCAATCTCATAAAATTCACTGCCATTCTAGTGAGGCAGGAAGGTCCTTCAAACCCTCTTTGTTTCTGGGGAAATTCAGATAGATCAGATTTATAAGGGAGGTAAAGACCTCACTAATGCAAATACTTTACAATTTAAATTCAGAACACTGTTCTAAGTATTTATTATGTTTTATCATTTATCATTTTATCATTTATTATTTCAAAATGTTGTTAACCAGATGATCAAGTATAAAATGTATTCTGTATTCAGTTGCAACTTTATTCCAAAGGTTGTATTTTTAAATATTTTAATTCACAGAAAGTGAATTTAGCCCAGTTCATAAATACTCTGCCCTTGGTCCTCTGTGCAACTACAGGCCAGCTGCACACCATGAGTTCACTTCCATGGACATTTCATGCCTGCAGTCATATAAGAGGCCTGGGTGATAGTCAGGAAACACAAAGAACACACTGAGGTCCAAAGTCCCACCTGCAGTTGCCCAGTGTGGAGGATTGATTTACCTTACACACACCCTCCTTCAGATCTCCAGATGGGGCATGGTCTGCAAAAAAATTCCTGCATTGTTCTGCAGCCAAGAGAGCATCCCTGCTCTTTGTGTTACATCATTCATGGAGTTCACACCAAAAGGTATTGCAACATTACCATATACTACTGATCCTAAGGGTTTGGTAAATAAACCATAAACTGTGAAGGAGAGAATGTGTTTGTCTCCTTATCTCCCTAAACTTATCTTGCTCTTGTGGTTCAAAGAGATTTAGTCTGGCTGGAAGGCCAGGATCCCATACAAGGGCTTTGTTTCTTGTTTCTCTGTTTCTTGAAGACTCAGACTGGCACTGCCCCTTTCTTAAGGATGTGCTGTCACCCTTGCTACCACCTAGCCTGTGTAGGCAGAGAGAGGAGGTGGGGACATGTCCTGACACTGGTTCCTCCCACTCTCCACTGCTGGTGAAGAGCAATGGTGAGCTTCCTTCTCCTCCATTTCTGTGAGCTGCTGGCAGAGCCTGATGGAGCAGGTCTTGAATCATCAGAGTAAAGCTGTCCATCATCCATAATAAATGCCTCTCACACTGGTCTGCTGTCCCACTCTGCAGGCAGAATTCATGTTGTCAAGATTTTGGAGCATGTGCTAGACTTTAGATATTAGAGTCATTGGCTGACATTGAGTTTTTTCAGTGAAAATAGACACCAGCTGTCTCCAGCATTATCAGTGGGGAGTAGAAAGATTTCTTCTGCTAGATATGTATTAAAATTTACCAAGATGTATACCAAATGCAAAAAAAGTAATTTTTTCTCAAAGTGTACCCTGTAATTTTTTCAGAAACCTGTGCAATAAAGTATAACTTGTGCACTGGAGGGTTACTTGCTACTATTTCTATGGCATAAACTCATCCTGCATAACAAGAATTGCTTCTTGCATTCCTCTCCTTTTTCCCTCCCAGCCTCCTTGTGTGCCACTTGCTACTTATCCTGAATTCTAACAGCAAATCTCACATTTCTTGCAAAATTTTAATCCATGTTTTTCACTTGTTCAGTGGCAAGTATTTCTCTATGTCTTTCCACCACTCCAGGATTTTTATATATTTCTCTGTTTTTGCTGTTTTCCCTTTCACCCTTATGCCTCCACCCCCTACTACTCTCACTCATTTCTCTTTGTCCTTTCCCTCTCTTAGGATGTGAATGCTTCCAGAACTACATTAAAATTTGACGGAGCTGAAAAGGAATAATTTAATTGGAAAAAAGTCAAAGGCTGCTAAAGTTTGAAGTTTCGATGATCACATTCCAGTAAAATCACATCTCCACCCTGCTGTGTTTCTCTCTTCCCCAATAGTAGCAGTAGAGTTTTGCTTTTCTATTTTCCTTGAAACTTCAGAACTGATTGAGTCCATGTGATATGCATAAGCCATTGTGTAACAATCACAAGGAGCAATATCTTAAGGCTGAGAACAAGACCTTGCAAGCTCAGTCATCAACACCAAGAAGCTGACCTGGAGAAGAAAATTTCTCAGCTGGGAGAAGATCCTGAAGACCTGAAAGCATCTTCATCCTTAAGGGTCAGGGGCCTGAGTGAGATAGGAGAAAGAGTCCATGGAGACAAAAAGCTGTCTATAGACACAGAGCTTTGAACAAGCAAGAACCCCAAAAATACCCTCAAACTCTGAAATGCTGCAAATCAGATTGTTTCTGAACAGTTGTATTTGTTTGCTTTTTTTAAGTCATGACTGTGTCTAAGTGAATGCAAATCGAGGAAGTGAAAGGTAACTTAAAAAATGGATTTGTTGGCAAACTACTATGAATTTTCATGCAATATTTTGCTATTGTGCAGTTATTTCAGCTGGAAAATTATAATGGCTGCAATTATTTTGGAAATACGTTTGGCAGAGAAACTTAGAATGGAAACACAATAAAGTTAATTTTTTTTTGATATACAGTGAATGAATTTGTGTGCTGAAGTTGTAGATATAACCTTATTGTACCTGGTACATGCAACTCCATGTTGTCACCTAGGATAAATCTGAAAACATTTAGGACCTTCTGTGGAAGCAGAGAGCTAAAACAATGTGCACCAGTGCTGAAAATAGACACACAGCGAGATAAAAGTTTAACCTTACAGCCCCATGCGATTTCCTTGACATCTGGTAGTAAATGCAAGGGCTGGAGTAATAACTGACAGGACTAAGGGAGGAAGAAACATCACAAAATCCTGCTGACAAAGAAGTGGCAAGCGATCTCAGAAACAACAGGAGAAACCCTGATTAAACATAAAGGAAAAACTCAAAATTAATTGTAATTGAAGTGCTGGGCTAGCTGAACAGGATCAGGCAGAAACTAGTAACATAGTATCTTATGTAAAAACTAATATAGAGATGATTCCTATATATTCCATGAGTTAGAATTTGTAATAATTTTGGGAGTGTAACAGAAAAACTTTGCTACTAAAGAGTACATCCTACAGTAAATATTGAACTCTATTTCAGGCAACCCAGTCCTCACATTTACATTAGGCTTTCCACATCTGTTTCATATCCAGTTTATGTCAACAGTAATTGAAATCTGTTACCATCTGGGTTTTGGGTGGGCTGCATTAAATGAGTTATCAGGAAAAAAGTAACATCTAGTATGAACGTCATTCAAAGTCCTCTGGTGCCTTCTGTGAGGTTAGTGGAGATGCCAAAGAGCCTTGACTTGTATGGAATTAGAAATTAGGGAACCAAATTATACAGAAGTAAGGAAAAATGTTACCTTCAGTCTGGAGAATGGTGAGTTGAGATATAGGGCCTTCTATACAGTGATATTTGCTTATTATACAGAAACTTTGAATAAGCACCCACATGTCCACAAGTCTTTTACTGTGCAAAATCTATTTCTTTTAATCTATATCTAATGCAAAATGTACTTCAACCGTAACATTTCTAAATTTATAAGAAAGAAATTACTAAACAAATAAAAGAGCTGGAACAGATGTTAACGTCCTTACTCTAGGGAGGTCAAGTGTAAATTCACTGTAGGAGACCAAACTCAGTAATTGGATTGCCTAACAAATTAGATTCCCAGTGTGTGTTGTGATATGTACATGTCCTTTGTTTTCACACAATAGCTTCTTCATCATTGAAATCTCTATATTATAAAACAAAGACATTTCTTGCAATATTTGTGGCTTCTATTGAGGAAATAAAACACCATAATACGAATCTTTGAGTAAAAATTTAATGTTACAGCCTTTGGCTTGGATGTTACATCAATAGGTAAATTAGATACAGATATACCAAGGGCTTGTTTTTATAACCCAGTCTTGCTTTAGGAGAAGTTAATGGGATTTTTGTTACTGGCAATACTAAGGAGTGGCTATAGTCCAAAGGAGCAATTATGAAAGGCTGTATAAACAGGGAAAAGCACCCATGTACATCTACAATATTGACTGATGGAGAACAGAATTTGACTTGGGACCTACAGAGGCCCTTTCCAATCTGTATTATTCAGAGTTTCTACGGCTATTTATATTTCATTACCAGAGACCTTCTGTTTTGAACTACCAATTGTATCAGTGACCCTCTTTAAACTGAGTAATCTTAGTCTTGATATCTTTTTAATTTTATGAAATATCATAGCTTTAGGATCAGGGAATAATGAATGCAGTAGAAAAAATGCCTCCCCAACAGATTTCTCTTTGGTTCCTTGGTTGAACTGTTAGCTACACATATAAGTTATCTTGGGCTGAAAAATTTCCTAATGTCTTTATACCACTATGTGAAAAAACTCATGCTTTTGAGAGTCTGAAAATTCTATAGAGACCAATAAAGACAGAAGGTCTTAGATAAAATAGCTGGCAAAATACTTAATTTTAGGAGGGGCATCTTTAAAACAGAACATTCAATGACCATTCAAGTGTTAATTAACCAGCATTAATATTCATACATGCTTCATCCTTGAAGAACCACCCTCTTCTGCAAAGTACAACCTTAATAAATTTTAAATAATTTTATGTCACAACTTCATGACACCATTGCAAAATTTTGGCCTAGGAAGCTACAGAATGTGGCTGTAGCTTGTTTTATTTTGTGAAAGCTCAGGGTTTCTTGTTTGGGTGTTCCTAACTGTGGTAATTCCCCTTAGGAGCCAACAATGGAGCTGGGGGTAGATACTGCAACCACGATGTATGTGGTGTCCTTGGAATACAGCCATCCTCTTTTGGGGGCCAGGAGGGAATTTTCCTTCAACTCTGAGTGCTGTATATTAGCTACTACTTAGTCATAGATCCATTGTGTTCTCCAGGTATTTTGGCTTCCAAATGAATTAGAAAAGGATGACAAACAGGAGAAACCTATTGAGACAATAGGATGAAAGTATGGTTAAAGTGGTACTATGTAGTGTTTAATGCCTAGCGTAAGATGGGTTAACAATCCATCTTTATTTGTGTACGTGCACAGATTGAGAGCTGGAGAAAGATAATAACTGCTTCCTTGTTTGTAAGTGCCACCTTCTGCACTCTTGCCCTCGTGTGTCTTGGGTTTATTGCCCTCACCAAGGCAGCAGAAGAATGAGTTTAGAATCAGTGGGCTGTTACTCCTCTGTGGGCTAGAAATTACGGTACTGGTTGTTTGGGTGGTTGAATTAATATCTCTACCGAGGATAAACACCGGATGAAAGAAAATGGAGAGCAGCTGGCAGAGGCTCCACAAAATTCTCCACCCTTCAGAGAATATTTCCTTAGGCTTTGTAACTAAGTTCTTAGTAGTGAGAGTTCAGTTCCACTTAATACGGATACAGAAATATATAGCATATATTTTTTGAAGTCAAAGCAAACATTGAAGAACAAATTGTGAAATCTCATTTGGCAGAGGAAGGTTGCATCACTGGCTTTTCTCTCAGCCTCAGGAGGTTTCATAACATCTGAAGATATCATCATGTGTGTGAGAAAGCTGACATTTTCTAAAGAGTTTAAGAATGGAAAAAATTATTAACCATTAAATATCAGATATGTGAAGGGAGTGCAGAAATGATCAAGGATGCTTAAGAAAGTAATGATCATTAATGAGTTGAAATATGTATGCCTTGTAATGTCTCTTATGTCTGGTGAAAAGACATCCTCTTTAGGCTCCCCATATGCTTCCCATGTTGGGGGGTCCCCAAATGCTCCCACATTTCAAGACTTCTGGAGATTCCACTGCCTGGGGTCTTACCTGGTGTCTTTGGCAAGCTACCCACAAGCATAAAAACGAAGACATATACAGATGACTTAATGTGTGAAATAGGGATAATTTTCTACCTGCGTATCAGAGGTGCATTTATGATACTGAATTTCATGTGGCATTTTGTTATTCAGCAAGTGTAATACCAAGAGACTCTACTGTAGGACTTTGTAATTGGCTTTATTCTGACTCTTCCAAGTAGTTTGTATCATCAGAGGTTACTGTCATACCACCATCAATACTTTTATCTAAATTGCTTATGAGTATCTTGAACAACAGCGATCTTGCTGATAACTCCTTCTTATCATGAAAAAATACTTTATTCCCTAGGTGTAAACAACATTTGCCACTGTTTCTGATATAAAACTGAATATCACATAAAACACAATTTCTAGCTTTTTTTTTTTATGCAGAGACATGTATACATGTATGTGTAGTATGTATTTCTTATTATATTTTTATGTATATATTATTTTTGTATATATGTCTATATATATATGTGCAAGCATAAGTGTTTTAAAGAAAAGTATTTGAATTTTCTTGAGAGGTTTCTACTATGCTGCGCTATAAAAGAAAGAGTTGTAATAACTTTATTATGAAGTCTATACATCTAGAAAATTATCTGCTCATGCTGATACCATATAAAAATAAAGACAGTGTTGTTTAATTTGGCTGTGAAAAGGTATACTTCTGGACTACCAGAAGTATACACTAATGTGAAGTTGTTTACTTTAGTTTGTGCGATGTTTGGCAGAGGGGTGGCATCTTTTTGCCAATATTTTACCTTCTGTTGTCTTTAGAAAATGAACACAGTTTGTCAACTAACTTCAAAGCAGACCTGACTGAACCCAGGAACTATCAGATCTTCTCATGCGACTGTGCTATGTCTTGAAAAGGCTGTCTAACTGAGGTTGCATGCTGCAAAAACATTGCTTCATTTTATCTGTAACAAGAATTCAAGGGGAAAAAAATTCATAAAGTTTTAATGTGACTGACTTAGAACCTACCACACTTTTATGTGTACATGCAGCTTTTCATGTGTTTATTTTTTTTCTGTTTTTTCTTTTACCAGTAGAAATTTTATTTGGGATGAGGAAACCAAAACTTTCCTCTTTTCTGGGACTTCCACTCTTAAACCATTAACAGAAAATAAGGCATGCCTGCACACCTCAAACCTTCAGCAAATGTGTTGTCATTTGACAATCTTGGGCATGTCATTTTTGTCTGGCTTTTAGAAATAATTTTCCATTAATGAGGTGAAAGGATCTGATCATGATAGCTCTTTTAAAATGCTGTGTTTAGATTGACAGTGCAATTAAAATTATTATGATTGGACTAAAGTTGTGTTATTTTTATATTTCATACAAATGCATTCAGCTATGCTTTAATTCTCTACATTGAGAGAAAAGTGAACTGAATAACTGAAAGAAAACAGGAACCTTCTACATGAGTAACTTGTGTAGCCAACACATTTCTCTATTTTTAAAGATGCCTTTTACCAAGGATTCTGTTTTCAACTAAACAAAAGTCACTTTATCTCCATTAATAACCTCATTTACTGCTGTGTGACTACTTACATAGGTTGTGTGAAGATGTCTGATTACATATAGTCAAGGCTGGGAAATGTAAATAGTGTCATGTATGGCCTTGTCCTTTTTATGCATTTACTCATTTGCTTCTGGCAGTGTGGCTCCTGGCTGGATCCCTCTGACTTGCAAAGGTTGAGACTTTGTCATTCGACTTTGGAAGACCACTAGAGAAAACAAAATTGCTACAGGATAGAGCGTGATGATTCATTCACTAGATGCTCTCTCCCTTCTGAGTAATGACTGAATCATAGCAGAAGCTATGAGTGGAAAAGACTGCTTGTCATAAAACTGTGTGGCTGTGTTTAGTGCTGTCCTTGTATCCTGACTTCCTATTCTCCCATTCTAAGATGTGTCATGTCCTCAAACAGTATTAATAGTTCTGCAGGTAGAATTGGTCTGTTTTATCACTCATGTCAGCTATTATAGAAGGGAAATCATTGACTTATGATAAAGTTTATTTTAAGTGAAATGAAATGACCTCTCAAGGCAGATGTATGTCAAAATTCCTAAAATCCAGAGCTATTTTCTGACAGAGAATTGTCACCCTATGAGCCTGACCCAGCGATAATCAGGAATTTCTTGTGCAACTTTTCCTCCATGTCTTTCATTGCTCTACCTAACCCTGATACGCTATTCAAGAGAGAACTGTACCACATTATGGCATTTCTTATGCCTTATTTAAGACATTGGATATGTAAAGGTTTTTTTGAAAGTTTTGGGAAGTTTTGGAGTTACAGGTAATTTCCCTTGTTTACATTTTGTACTTTTCTTAATCTGTGAGGGTCTGGGATAGTAATAAAAGCGAGAGATAATGAAGTATTACTTATTTTATGCTAATACAGGAATTATTCTTCCGCTGAGAAACTTGCTGATTGAAGATTTGTGATGGTGATAGTTGTTGGATTTTTGTAACATGAGGATGTGCTAGCTAAGATGAAGTGAAATGCTGCTACAGATTCTTCACTAGCTGCAGCATACAGATCAGTAAATAATAAAATTCAAATTTCCTGGCTTATTTTAGGATTTCTCCATTCCTGTTTATATGTGTCTTTTCAGGATGAATAGCACAGTCATTGTTTTTTAAGGCCCTTTCAATATTCTTCACCAGCTCAGCATCTTTGGGAACTAACTAAAGTGCATTCCACAGCCTGTATGAATCCATGTTATGTAAAATTGCTATTAGCGTGTAGGTTTTACATATCACACATTTGGAAACCTTTTTGTCTTGTGTGTGAATTTTCTCTCATAAGAGCTGTTTGTTAGCCATAGAGTGGCTGTTTTTAAAGATAAAATGAAGACCCTTATTTTGTTTGATTTTTTTTTTCCCCTGAGCCTCTCTATGTTTATAGATTGTACACCCCAAGTTTTTAAAACTTACTATCTGAAGCTTTTTACACAGTAAATAGCTGCAGATAGCTGATTTACCTACTTTCCTCCAAGCTAAATAAAACTTTCCCCTCCACTTTTCCTGTATTTTTTCTTTAATTATCAATTCTTTCCCATTTGCTGAGTAACACAGAAATGAACTGGTTTATGATTATTTTATATCCTCATTTGTGTACTGGGATAATTAATTGTGTAGTTTGTAATCCCAATACCAATATGGTACTGACATTCTTTGGGTGGAAATGATGTGTTCTTCTAAACTGCCAGCTTAAGAGCTAGGGTCAAATCCTGATGCAATAGCTCAGGTTTTATTCTGTCTTACAATTACTCAATATCTTCATGACAGCTTTCATGAACAGAGGGACATGAAAAGTGAAAAGTGGTTGTCCGCTCACAAGGTAATACATATGAAGATGAAGGAGCAGATTTGGACGACTCATTTCTGTCCCTGTCCCATAATTTCTGCCTTCTTCTCTGCATCTCCTCACCCGCAGTGTTTCATGCTCAGCTCCCTGAACTCCTCATCATGTCTTCACTTACCATGAGAGCAGATCCAAAATAAATTAACTGTCATGTTTTCCCCACACCTTTTCTTTGTTCATTGGCCACACATTGATCTTGTGTTGCAAATAGATTTCCCCTTCTCCATATGGTTCAGAATATGATGGGAGAAAGGAACACCAACATGCACAACATAAGAAGCCATGCTGGAGCTGCTGACAATGAACATCCTTACTTTTTTGGTTTGCTTCACAAAAAGACAGGGTATGAAGTTATGAATCTACAGATACTTTTACACAAATGAATGTCCAGTTTTGCATTTGTGTCACCTCTAAAAGAAAAATCCTGCTGCAAAGGTTATAAAATAGGCTAAGCTTTATTTACCTAAGAGATAAGGAATTTTATTGCCTGCAAGGTTATTTATGACATAAACAAAGACAAACGAAGGATGAAAGGAAAGATAGCATTTGTTGTGAATACCCAAGAGAAAATGCTCATGAAATGTTTCAGAAGTGCCAAGTGGATTATTTTCCCCATTTTCGTTTCTAGAAGTGGAGCTAGAGGTTCATTAATGTATGAAGGTAAGACCAGCATGTGCTACACTCTCTTTGTCCATCATCGAGGAAAATTAATGACAACTAACAGTATTAATTCAATATTCTAGGCATGTTGCACAGCCTTAATGATGAACTCATGATGGGGTAAATCACTGAATTTTTTTCTCCCAGTTCCATCCCCTGAATTTGCAGTCTTGCTGGACTGGGACAGGGCAGAGTCAGTAACACGTAGGTCAAAAAAGAAAGATCAGAATGTACTTGCTGACACTGCATAGGACACAAGTTTCTTGGAAAGCAATGAGCTATGCACAATTTTGGTAAGATTCCAAGCACGATTCAGGGTGTAGCTGACGATTTTTTTTCATCCTTTCTTTGGAACTTGAGTTTTTTTAGTTTCTAGGTTTCAAGCTTTTCTCACAAAACAAGGTGGTTGGAAAGTTACTGCAGACAAAACTCCAAAGATACTGTGGGAGTTACGTTGCCTCACTCCAGGGATTGGAGCTTTTCTGGAAGTACTAGAAAGCACAAGATGAAATCACACCCTTGGGCACCACTTGATAGAGAAAGAGGAATAACCTCCCAGCGGGTGACCCTGGGGCAGGGTTAACACACAGCTGCCTCCACCATGACAGAGTTGAAGACTTGTCTGGTCCATTCTATTGGTCCTCTTTATCCCTTTAGTCTCCTTCACACCTTTCATCATCAAACATTGAGTGATGTGCTTTGTTGTTTGTTTCATTATGCAGTGGTGCAACACAAGTGTTAGAGCAGCATTGGAAGGCATGGAGAGCTTGTTGCGCAGTCAGACAAAAATTGGTAGGAGTGCTAGGCAGGACAAAAATCTTACTGATATTTGAGTTTTTCACAGGTAGGAAGATTTATCTTAGGAATAATTTGGGCCACATCAGAAAGAGACAGCTGGTGGACGACCCAGCTCTGGGGAGCTATAGTGGCATTGTCGTCAGGTGTTTGTATATAGTCTCAGTGAAGGATGCTAACGACCATTAAGGCAATTTGGAATGAAGGTTGACAAATTTTTTTATACTAATTAAAACTCAGTTGGTATTGCTAAGGACTCAAACTGGAGCTGCTAGCACAGACCACCTCTGCTATTTTCTGCATAAAATGAGCAGGGCCAGGTTTAGGGGCAGTTGAAAGAGAAAACTGGCTTAGGTATTCATAAGATAGGAAGGGCAAAACAAGCAAATATGAATTATTTGCCACTTGCCACTGTTTTCCGAGGAAATCAACACTGGTGAGGAATATATTTCCTTTTTTATTTTATATGGAAATGAAGATAACAGTAAAAGGTGACAAAATAAATCTAAGAAGACAAGATAAGGCTAGCCCAGCTTCTTTTATTTTCTCATTTAAAAAAATCAGTATCATCAACCCTAGCCATTCAAAAAAAAATTACTAGGAGAGAATTTTCTCAAAAGGAATAAGTTTGAAGATGATGTGTATGCATGTCTCTATTAGTGTGAATATCAGGCTTGTGACATCAGATTTCATTCCAGTTATGTTTTCAAACCTTCCTCATCAATGTATTAGCCATTTACTTATTTTTATTTTGATGAAGATTCTCTTGTTATCAATTGACTTGAGGAAAGAGGTCTTTAATGTTCAGATATGAATGCAATCAAAAATCAAACCTCAGAATAGTATGCTGTGCTCTGATAACAACATCGTAATTGAAATTAGAACTTTATTTATTTTGTTTTTCAGGTTTGGGTTCTTTTGTCTGGTTGGTTGGTTTTGGAATTTTTGTTTAATTTTAGATTTTTTTTTTGTTTTCATTAATTTTAAACTTTTTTTTTAGTAAAAGATGGACTACATAAGATGTATCTGTTTTACATGATTCTATCTAAGACAAAAAATCCCCACACCTTTCTTCCAGCTGACAAGTTGTCTCTTCTGCTGTCTTTGTTTAAGCAGCAAAGTTCAGCCTGCAACTCATGCCACCCTGCTCCCATCAGCAGCCCAGTCACTGCCCTGTTTGCCTGGCAGAATGCTAAGAGTTACAGCAACTATTTCTGATTTCTCCTCCAGGCAGTGGAATGAATTTGTGGTGCATTGCTTCCTCACCAACTGCCAGGTATGAATAAGACCAGTCTTACCGTCTTTGAAGGCTGAAGAGGGTATGATAATGAATGCTTCTGCCTATGCTTGTGCAGTGCCCTTGCAATCACATTTAGTTTGTCCTGCTGCTTCTCCTTAAAAAAAATAGTACAGTCCACGAAAGAGGAACTCCTGCTAATGGAAACGACATTGTCAAGTTTTAAAAATATTGTTGCTCTGTGCTAGTGTTTCTGAGAAGTTGTGGGATGTTCAGTCTTGTTTGATATCAAGATGATTGCTATAAACAGCTGCTCTCAATCACCCAGGCAGTGAAGGAACTTGTCAGGGCTGACTCAGGAAAACAAGAAAATAATAAATAATAATAAAAATTAATAATAAAACCAGCAACAACAATAATAATAAGGTGGGGGAGGGTGCTGGGGAAGGGAAATCTGGCATTGGTTACAGAAACATGACTCAGCTTCTGTTCGGTAAGCCCTCTGTTCAAGCACGTCTTGTCAGCTCATTACACAACATGTTTAGCAGGGGTTTTTGTACTTCTTTCCTGGCTTCTCCACTCCAATTTCCTGTTTACAGCAAGCTAGGAACAAGACTTGTCAGAATAGCTGGAGCGCTGGACCCACACTGCAGGGGAGCTCCCTGCCAGACCAAGTTTTGCAGGATTTAGATCCAGGGATGCCCCGGCATTGTCCTGGTCTTTTAACAATAAACACAATAGTTTCCCTCCAGCAGCAGTTGTATGTTCTGGTATGCACACACCAGCTGTGTTCCTGCTGCTACAGTCAAAGTGTTTTCCCAGACAGAACACTTCATAAAACAAAAATAGCCTTGTGCCATTTACAAGGCCTATTATTTTTAACGCACCTTTTTGTATTCCAATATATTTCCTTATTTCTAAATTAAACTCATAAAAACTATTCATTTAATAATGTAGCTTTTAGAAGTTTTTCAAACATATAGATTGAACATGTGTAAAGAAAACAGAAGTGAGAAAATAGATGTGCAGGTTTGCTTTGTAATTTATTAAGCAAAAATTACCAAATATTGGCCATACCATTAGAGAGCACGTAATAAAATAACATGGGAATATGTCAAGTTTACCTCCAAAATTTCCTTTACATATACCAAAGAACTTGAAATGTTTAATAGCTATAAGAAACTCTGCAATAACAGATGACTCCATTGATTGTTTTCAGTGTTTATCCAAGTGACATGCACAAACATAAACCCAGGAAAATAGGAAATTTCACATGCACTCTTTTAGTCTGACCTCTGTATCCTGTGTTCTACCAGGTTAGCTTAAATGGACATTTTAAAAATAAAGCTCTACATAAAGTAAAGTGTAGAACAAACTTCTTTTGTAAGGAAACAAGTTTTATTTTTAAGCCTTCAGAGGATTGTTTATAATATTCATAAAAGGACGAAGAAGCAAAGCATTTTAAATATGGAAAATAAATTGCTGCTGTCCTTTTTAATTTGTTTGCTTGAAAAACATCTTGTTTTGCAATCTTAAAATGAAATCTTAATTTTTTTTCCTTTCAAGTTACTTGATGTAGTGCTTTAGGCTAGAATAGCTGGAATGTGTTGCTGATTATAGAAATTTCCTGGTCTTCCCTTATTTAAAAAGAAGCACATGGACTTGAAAAACCATATTGAAGGCAATAATTTGGGTAGCTCTCCCTAGCAAAGAATCCCTTCCCTTATCTTTACAGAAAGTGCTCCTTGTGTGTTTTATGACTCATTCACATGAAACCTCATTCAAATCCAGAATTATCTGAGGCTTTACTTAATACTTTATGGTCATGCTATAAGATGTGGGACATGGAAAGTATGTGGTATATATTGCTATATAAAGCTTGCACAGCTTCGGAAGCCTGAAGACTACTGAGATCATAGTGAAAAAAGTAGGGAAGGTGAAGATGAGAAAGTGTTCTTCAAAATTCTTAATATATTATTATAAACAGAAAAATGAGATGACGAAGATGGTTTTCAAATACTAAGTCTCCTGCATCCTAAGACTTTAATGGCAGAAGAATTACTCTGGATTCACAAGCAAAAATGTATGCTTAGTAGAAATGATCAGGGTGAAATTTTTGGTAGCTGTTTGATGTAGCTTATGGCTTCAGCAGTTAGATTGGATAATGGCATTTAAACCGTATCTGGCTACAAGTGTTGCTTATGTCGTAGTGTTGCTACAAGGACTGCACTCTTCAAAGACACTGGTCACCTGGAGCAAATTCAGAGAGAAAATTATAGATTTTGAGTTCTAGCTTGTCCTTATTTATGTATATTTATGAACTCTAATGCACGCAGAATATTCTCAGTAAGAGATAATTTCATAGGAAAATTTTTTGTAGAAAAGTAGGTTTCCAGTGGATAGCATAAATATTGCTTAGTTCTTAGAATTCTCCTTTACCCCAAGAATGAATCAAAGAAGAAGATGGGCAGCAATAAGTTCCTATTAAATGGAAGACTACACTACAGTTTATTTTAGGTTAAAAAGGTAAAGTCATATTTTTTGTAAAAGTTAACCATAGTTAAACTTTCCTCATGCAGGCATTAAGAGGTATTATGATGGAGCTCTGGAATATCTCTCTCTCTCTCTTTCATATATGGGCAGTACAGACTCCACTCATGGCTCTAAAGAGAAAGTCAGCAAACCATTATATTAGAAACATAACAAAGTCATTGCAAATTGTAAGATTTAGTTGTCATCTGTTCTGTGACCACTGTTTTACGTAAATCAACAGGAAATTGCAGCACTTTGAGAAAAAAGGTTACATGAACACAGGGCTTACAGGAGACTTTCTTTCCTTACTTCAGCAGCCTCCACTTAACTAAACATAGGAAGAGTGTTTCTGGGCACAGCAATGTTGGAGGATTGCGGGAAAATGGGGGTTCAGATAACACATCTTCAAAGCAGCAATCCTTGGTGTTGCCTATGCCTTAGCTTATTAAAGGACCTACTTTTCTCTCTGCAAGAACTCAGCTTGGGGTGGTGGACACCACTGCTGCCCTTCCAGAGTGACAGGACAAATAGTTCATTGATGAGACCATCAGTTGCTTTAGAGAGCAATGGAAATTAGAGCAGTGTCTATTAGGAGACAACGTGGGTGTCAGAAAACTGAGCGCAGGCTGGCTGGCAGGACTTTCAGCTTTCTGGAACACACAGGACAAAACTGTATATAGCATATTTTTCAGTAATTGTAAGGTGTATTTTACTATAAAAAACCAAACTGTCTTACTTAGTATGTTACTAATGAATTAAAGAAGTTCCTCTGAACCTGTCAGAGTCTGTGCAAAATGAACCTGTGGGCTCAATGACATAACCAATGTGCTGTCAGCCTGCCATCTGTTAGACATGCAGAGCAGCTGTGAGTACACCGGTTGTACCATGCTGGATCTGTGAAGATGCAAGCCTGATGGAGCATTCTGCAGTTTTGGTTGCAGAATTCTAAGGTTTGGGTTAAAGAAACCATGAAGCAAAATGCAAGAATGCATGCAGATAATTTATCTTTAGTAAGTTGCATGAGCTAAACTGTATCCCTTAATTTTACAGTGAACCTACCCTATAGGATGCTTCATTCCTTTCGGTTCAGAAGTAGGAGTTTAAATTTCATAATCTGCATTCATACAAACCTTTTAGCAATTTCCTCCTCATTGTTCTATGGACGTGATACTGGGAAGGCTGATGCCACAATTGAATGCCTGTCCTCCATGATTTACGAGAGAAATTTCCTCTTAGAACCTTTCCTCTAAAAATAATTAGAAGAAGTTTCTTAAAATACTGTTTTGATGAACTGAAATAAATATATGTCCATTTTCCAATACATAAAACAGCGTCCGAAAAAACATACCTGATTAAAAACCATTATATTTATGCTTCTCTGTACTCGAATCACAAGCTGATGGGTTGAAAGACACCAGAAGAATGTAATCATTGCTAGATTCTACATCTGGATCTTTGACTTATTTGACAGACATGTAACATCCAAAATATCTAGGCGTGTTGCCAGTGACTGTTCAGATGTTGGTGCAGGGGAACATACAATGTTCTTCACAGATCTGTGTCCAGTCATTCCCCCAGAATTGCCTTTTTCTGATTGTCTTTTGTTTGCGCTGACCTTGACTGGATTGAGAGAAGTACTCCTCTATTTGTTCATGAAAGGAAGGTGACTGGGGAAGGTGAAAATTTCTTTTACTGCAGGTTTAGTGATGCAGCAATCATGAATCAGAGCTAGATGAAACTGAGTTAAAGAGCCAAAACTAATTAAAAATCTGTGAACTACAAGGAAATCAACAGAATGGAAAAAATTTCAGCCTTTTAACTCAGTAAACATAATCAGTGAGCCACAAATCCTACTTTTGATGATAATTTTTGCCTTTTCTATGTACTGTGTTTATGTAACATGACCTCCTGAAAAAAATAAAGAAAAGAAAAAAAGCAGTTAGGTATATGTACTATCATAGGTATATGTACCATCATGTAGAAGCAAATCATACATCCATGAAATTAATTGTACAGAACTGGACTTGTCATAATCCGTATAAGCACACAAGATGTGAAAAGGCTGAGCTTATTATTTCTATTTCTTTAATAAGACCAATTGCTTATATGCTATTTATTTAAATAATTGCAACCATCTTCTTCCCCCACCCTTGCTTTTTCCTTTTGGAGAGAAACAACTCCTAGAAATAACTAGTGTCAGCTGTGAATTCTGGAGGAGCAGCCAAGAATATAAAACCCGTGCATGTGTGGACAGATCTGACCCTCATGGGGAACATGGTGACACAGTCTCTTTTCCCCGCCCCAGACAGTCTGGTGTCAGCAGCACCTTTTAGAGATGGGAGCCAAGGGACTTTCAGACCAGGAGCCAAGGGACCGATTTTCCCTGCAGCTGCTCCTGAGAGTCAGACACTCTTGCTGAGGATGAGGCTGCACTTTCACTATCCCTGCTCAGAGGGGACAGTGACTGGATCCTGCTGACAAGACCCAGTGCTCCCATAGCACCCCTATTAAGGTGGTTGCCTGTGTTTACGTTGCTCAGTGTGGTGTGTCCTGTGCTCACCCACGACATTCAAACGTTGCTGAGTGACGTAGGACTAAACTTAAAGCAAGCAAATGACACCCACTGCCTCTGAGGAAATTAAGTAGAGGCACCATGACAAGGTTTCTTGCTATGTCATTCTGGCTGTGTCCATAGCACACACTGCTTCCACCGATAAATCCCAGTAGCTTTTGGTTTTCAGCAGGCTCTACTGCTCTTAGGTTTTTTCCACTCTTTGTCTTCTTGTAACAACGCTAGCCTTAAGGCTTCTTGGGGGTCTGGGTTGCCTTCATGAATGTAAAACTTTTTAAAGGTCACAAGAGTGCTTGCTCCTCCTGTCAACAACTTGCCTTGCAGGAGGGCTGGAGAAAAGTGTTTGGTTCAGTTCCTGGGTACAATTCACAGCTCTGTAGAATAATCCAGTAACAGCATTTTGAAACCCCTTTTTAAAACTGTCACCATGTTTAGAAAGATCTGTGGGCTGCAGAAAAAGAACATCTTCTTATAAAGCTGGAAAACAAAACGGCACGTCCAAGTCTAAACTGTCCTTGTCTGAACCGGACAGATCTCTGTTTCGTGTAATCAGTCAACAGATCTCTGGATCACATAAATCAAAGCTGTTCCTTACCCGCAGTCCCTTTTGTCCATGCCTGCCTGTGTTTGGGGCTCTGCACATTATCCCTGCAGAGTGACGCAGGTGATAGAGGTAGATGCATGTTGATGGGGAATTTGCTCTGTCAGAGGTTCCTGAAGGGTCTCTCACTGCTTTCAGCAAGGGACTTTCCTGTTGCAATGCACTTAAAAACTGCAGATTGCACTACTGAGCTAAAAATATCTGTGTGCTCATCAGAGGTGAGATGTCTCGCTTCTCTCTTGGTGGCTGCTTGGACATTCTGGGTGGAAAGGCCAGTTGCAAAATTTGTGTTTCTTCCTTCCCCCTGCACTGCTCTTTAATTGTGATAATAGCAACTTTTCTTTACTTTCAGATCTGCTCACTTTGAGCCAAGGGTAAAAGAATGACTTGTTGGAGTATTTTGTATTTAGTTGCCAAGAGAATGAGGTTTAGCACAGTGGAGCTTGCCTTTTGCTGTAGCAAATAAAACATGCTGCTTGTACTCTGTTTCAACCCTAACCAAGTTCTCAAGCATAATATTTCTCATTTCTTCTGGTTGTGCCAGAAACCTAGTTAGTATTTGGTTATGCAAAGTCATAGAAGAATACCAAATATATCCCAAACAAATTAATGTAATTTAAAATTACTTTCTAATTGCATATGGGAAGCAAAAAACTATAAGCCCAAATGTTGGGTAGTATAGCCTTCATTAGAACAGTGTTTCCCTATGTTAGCTACATGAAAATGCTGCTTATAAACCTTTTAAAAGCTTCATTTGTTTGTGGTTTGTAGTGCTTTGTTTTTTGGGGGTTTTTTGGGGGGTGGAGGGATAATCATGAGACAGAGGTAGGATGTGTTATCTTCCAGGTAAAAAGGTACAGGTTCACTGCAGTGCGCTCTAATATTAGTGGTTCCTCTGAATGCTTTTAACCTGTGATAAAATCACCTTCAAGGTAAGTCAATTTGCATTCATTGTGAGATAATTCATGATAATAATGCTGAAATACCTTAAAATAGTTCCTATATTGCAAACATCTATTTACTAGTTCATACCATGAATAAAATGTGACTTTTATACAAGGAATTCAAAAGTTTATCTAGTCAGTACTCCTAGGGTTTTTTTTTCCATAAAAGATGATCAAGGGGAGAAAGTCTATAGTGTATTTTCAAGCTCATTCTGAGAAGGCATTTTGGGTCAAAAAGGTGGATGAAATGGGTTTTCTTTGAGGAAATACAGATTTATATGAGGCTTTATGGTAGCATAAGTAATATGCACAAAAAAGAAGTAGGATATTTTGAATCATTAAAAAGTTTGAATATAATATAGGAAGAAGAAGACAGCAAAGGGATTAAGAGAAGATCATTACTTCCTTTGAATTACTTTGAATTTAAGGGGAAAAAGGGAAAATCAGAAAAAAAAGTGAAAGTTTTGTGGCTTTAAAGTTTACTTAAATTACATTTATCTACTTCTGCACAGGCCAGGTATTGTTTTCTTCCTTTGTTTTGTTTGGGAGGTCAGTATTACATTGTGCAACTGAAGAATAGCTTTGTTACTTCAGTGATGTGCAACTATGTCACCATAAACAGCGCTGATGCACTAAAAAATAATGGGCAGCAGAAAAACTGTCTTTCCTGTCTTATCCTGTTAAATGGGGAAGGGGACAATTTAGTTTAATTTATAGGAGATAATTATATAGCTGTAAAACATTGTTGCAGGTTTCTCTTTGTTTATATTGCATATTTAACACTGAAATAAACTTTTTAAACAGACCTGAAGATGTTACCATGATCTATTCTCTTGGAATTCTTAACTAGGAAAAATGGGCTAATTATAGAAGAAATGGACTGGTGTAAACAGACTTCAGCTGACTTCGGGTAGACACCCCAAGCAAGAGCGTAAATGATAAAAAAGCAATTTATTAATCAGAAGTCATTACCTAGTGAATACTCGACACCTTTTACCTTAAGAAAGTATTCTTAAATTCTGTTTCTTAGCTGATGGGCAACAATGACGGCTTTGCCTTGAGTATTGACCATCTCCAGTGGGGAGTTTCATTTTAATTTAAGGCTGTCCCATCACAGCAAGGCCTTTTTTAGCCTGGGAAATTACTTTTCAGGTAAATAATAACTAGGTTTTGCAATAATTTTTCCCCTCCTCCTATGCTCCAAGCTACTCTTCAGCTGAAAACAAAAGTATCATGCCTCCTTTGAGAAAGATAGAATGGCATCACATTCATCAGCTCATTTTAGAAATTACATTTACTACACCAATACACAAGTAACAGGTTGTGGCCTCTCCATGACAAAGCATCTCGTGCAGAGTTGGTGAGTCAAAGGCATGCTTTAGCCTGGAGAGGCTAAATCTTCTTGATGGAAGACGATAGACTCTTGGTAGCGACATATGGGAGCAAGAGGAAACATTGTGTACTTGGTTGTTACCCTCAGTGCCCCAACAGAAGATCATGCAGAGAGCTGCTCATGGTAGATGGAATGCACTGTCTTAGAGAGAGTGCTGAGATTTTCCTGTATAAGATGTCAGATTGTACTACAGGAGTAGCAGAGAATTATCACATAGTGCCAGGCTAACTTTCTTGTGGTGATGTGGTGTTTTTATTGTATTTTCATATGTTCTCTGTACCCCGATGGTTCGTCCCTACCTTCCCCACTCCTACTCCCAGTTGGTTTGCCCCAGATCCAAGCCGCTCCTCTGGTGCTCCCAATGTGGTTACCCCCTCCCCTATGTTCTGGCTCTTTCCCTATCAATCACCCAAACCCCTCCCGTTGTTCCGGAAAGTTCGGTGTCCATCACAGCCCTCCCGGTTTATCCTTATATGGTCCTTGTCAATCCCCCGAGACCCTGCCCCCTTGGATACCTCCCCTCTTGGAAATCCCCTAAATCTTGACTCCCCATTGGGGCATGTGACCCCTTTCCCTCCACCCCTTGAGACTATTGGCCCATATGAATGTCTATCCCTGTCCACATCCCTCCCCTAAAGACTCCTATTGGTCCCCTGTCAAGCCATCCCCGTTGTAACGCCTCCCTTTATAAATTGTTACCAAGAGCTGATCTGGGCTTGTTCTCTGTGGATACCCTCTAGTAAACTTGCATTAGCTCCCGTGGCAAGCCTCCACGCTGCTTTTTGTCTTTCCCTTCCTCGAGGGCTGTTGACTGCCACAGTGTCTGGAGCCTTAGCAGGCTGGAACCTTAGCAGTGCCTGGAGCAGAGGCTTCAGAGGAGCAGCCTTAAAGCTCCGTGCCTCCAGCTGCTCCCCACTCCTGCCGCACACCGCTGGAGCTAGCTTGGGCAGTGGAAGGCAGCGGTCACAGTGACGCTTTCTGAATGTGTTTTTTAATTTTTTAATTGTACATTCCTCTCCCCCTTAAAACACATCTAAGTAATTCAATTTTTATGTTATATTTAGCACTCTCCTCTTCTCTGATCCAGGTAGTTGTCTGTCATCCAAATATGACAAACATTTCAGGCAAGATGCCTAAAGCAAACTCAACAGGCAGTGTCCTTCTGAACTTCGAATCTTGCATTAGGAGATTGTACTAGGTGAAAGGTACACTGTTCAACTTGGATTTCATGGCAGCACTTGGACTTCACTCAGAAGCTACTCCTCTCTTCTAACATCCACTAGGTTGGGAGATACGGAGATCCAGCTCTAAAAATAGCATGCTGTATCCAGGTGGAGTTCCAGGAGTGAATGATTTCTGGGAGAAGATATAGGTTACTTTCCTCCTATTTCTAGGATATGATCTGGAGTGCAAGGTGGAATGTGCCTGACAATGTGCCTTTGCAAGTGACTTTCACTAGTAACATCAAAATCCAGGATCTGAAATCCACAGTAATGGTCATACAGTAGAAATTCTGGTAACTCCTAACATATCTGTGGATCTCTGAATGCGGACTCCACACAAAATCCAAAACGTGAGATGTCTGGCCTCTATGGCCCCAGGAGCAGCTGTCCTCATGCAGGAAAATCTCTGCTGGGCATTTGTCTCTCTGCAAGAGCTGCCTACAGCCGTGCACCTAGTCACAGGAATTGGTTCAGATGAGCAGCATCTGCAGATGTTTTCCTGCAGAAAAGCATTGCTGGGTTGCTGCTCAGCTTCACAGGCTACTTCTGGAGACCCTTCTTCACTGCTGTAGCTGGACTTCATGCTTTGTAGCTGTGCTTTGGAAAGGTAAGGTGGATGAAGATCATGGTGAGGTAGTGGTCCATTTCTGTATAACACAGGAAGGCTCAAATCTAGAAAGGGGTTAAAAAGTACTAGGTACATGTTTCAACGAGCTAATTCCCAGAAAATATATTGATCCATATCACGGTATCCTGCAGTGGTAGGGAGGAGAAGAGAGATCCAGCAGGCAGGAATTGTGCAGCAAGATTCCTTTATTTAATTATTTTACAACTCTTTTATAGACTTTTTTCTTCATAGTCTAATTGGTCAAAGGATCTGCTAATTGATTGGCTAAAATCCTAAAACATCCACTGTAAAAATATTTTTCAACTGTACCATAAACAAAGCTTTGCAAGGTCGCAGGTGTTCACAGCTTTTAGAACTCTACTAGTATCTTCCATGAGAGAGAAAAATATCTACGGGACTGGAAAGAAGCAAGAGAAATTCTTGCTAGCTGCATATCTGTATCCACAGATCCATATTGCAGCATTGCCTCTCAAAGCTCGAGTGCTTAAGAAATTGTAACCTGCTGCTGCTCTGTACACTTTAATGGAAGAGTGGAAGAGCCATTAGTTTTACATCCTGGTGTAGCAGACTTATGTACGTACACTCAAGTATTTATATAAAGAAATAAGAAACATCTGCATTTAAAAAATCAGATCTCAAAACTTTGATAACTTCCAAATTTATAATAACACTGACAATACAGCTAAATTTGTTAGTGCTGGACTAAAATGGCAGGATTTCAAAATGTTGCACAGAACTGCTAGAAGAGTGTCTCTTTAATGGTGCTAATTTAAATTCTAACCCTGCCACATAGCATTAGAAACGCCTAAGAAGGGTTGTGCAGGTACTAAAAAAAAAAAAAAAAAAAAGTAAAAGTCACTCAGGTAGGAAGGAGTTTGTTCCGGTTTTGACTGGGGTATTTCTGTCACAGTTAGCTATTCCAGGGATGTGCTTCAGATTTGCACAGAAAGCAGCATTGACATGACAGATTAAGAGTTCTAGTTACTGCTGGGCAGAGCTCACAAAGCATCAAGGTGTTTCCTGCTCCTTCAATCACCCCACCAGTGAGTGGGCTACACAAGGAGCTGGGAGGGGGCACAGATGGTACAGCTGATCCCTAGTTGACCACAGGGATATTCTAGGACATATGTTGCCATGGTTAGCATATAGTGCTGGGGGAAGAAGGAAGTGGTAGAGCATTTAGAGTAATGGAGTTTGTCTTCCCAAGTCACCACTAAGGCATGACAGAGTGCTGCTTTCCTGGGGATGGCTGAACACAGGACTGTCCACTGGAAATGGGGAATGAATTCCTTGGTTTGCTTTGTGTCTGTGGCTTTTGCTTTATTGAACTGTCTTTATCTCAACCTTCTCACTTGACTCCTCTGCAAGAGTCTCTTTCCCAACCCACTGGTGGGGAGGTTAGTGAACAGCTGCATGGCCCTTCTTTGCTAGTAGAGATTAAACACTAACAGATCTCCAAGCAGATTAGCAAAATGACAACCAACCTTCATGTTTCTTACTGGTTTCAACCAGAATTTAGGCAAAAATTAACAGTGTTATTAATAGGGAGGGAAAGTCTGTCTGAAGAATGTCTGCATTCTTCACCAAAAACAAACTCAAAATTAAGCTGGCTGAAATGCTCTGTTTCAGAGAGGGAGGTCCTATTGTTTGTATTATGTAGGGTGTTGGATCAGTGTCTGTGTTGCCCACATTAGCAGCTGCATCACTGAAGACCAGTACTGTGGAAACACAGTGGCCCAGTACCCCAAACACCAATGGAGAGGAACAGCGCAGGCCAGCCACTCAAGCCCCTCACAGGTCAAATGGCATGCTGATCCTGAAGGATGGTGACAATCCATGTTGCCTGTGCACAGCCTAAAGGACATGCAGTGGCACTGCCACGCTGCTGGCACACTAGGGAGACTCAGCAACACTGCACAGGGCACAGGAGGACATTCTGACATCTGCTTACTGTCAAGGGAAGAGCAAAGGACCTTCTACAACCCAAGTCAATAAACCTCATGTTGAAGTCCTATCTGCAAAACAGACCTTCGAAGTCACTCCCTAATTTCCTCCTATCCCCCCAAAATTTGTGTCATGTTCTCAGGGAAAGGACCAGACACCTCAGAATAGGGTCACTACAGCTGTAATATGATACAGAGTCCTAAAAAGGCATTTCCCATCTGGGACCTGGCCCCATGAGCTCACTGATGTAAGAGACTGAGGATCCCAAAACGAGACTCCTGTGGTACTCTGTGGTATAGTTCTATAAATAGCTCTTCTCTATTGTTTAAGACAGGCAATACATGTTTTCCTGCATTAAGTTCCTGTACTACGTGATACTTGTGGTTTTTGTTTCATGCATAGATAAAACATTTAAATTTTTTTTTTTTAAAAAAAGTTTATTTTCCACAAGGAAGAGCAATAGGAAAAATTAAACTGTCTTCCACATAGTTTTCTTAAAACAAGAGTCTACAAGGACATATTCAGCACCAAAACTAAAAACAAAAAAAAAGTACAAACAGCCATAGAATATAATCTATAAAGCAAACATTTAATATTGCACTTCGTTTCTCTAATGTTTGGATTTTACTTACTTTTTCCTAATTCAGTTCAGAATTCTCTATCAAATACTGGGCTAAAACTGTGAACGTCAAGTTTTATAATGCTGAGAATTGACCAATACTTGTGGAAGAGTAATGCCTCTGAGTAACAATGTAATTTAAACTGGAAGTCTTTATTTGATAAGCTAATACAATTTTTCGTTCTAATCACAAAGGCTGTGATGCCAAGTCAATTACTATGATATTGGTCAATCCTGCCTCATATGCAATTTTCCATTCTATTGTGGTAAGTACTTTAATGCTATGCTATGTGTATCAGCAATTGTTCCCTAGTCTGTTAAAATAACAAAAAAGGAAAAAAAAAGTAAAACCACCAAATGCCCTTTTATACCAACAATCCCATCAGCTTTAAAAATTGTTTGGTTGAAGAGGGTAGAGGGAAGGGACATCCACAAAATTGGCCTAGTAATATAATCCTATTTCCTTCTTGCCAATATTCCCGCTCAAAGCCCCAGCCTTTTAACTGAATCACTTAAAACGCGACTCATTTATATTAATATCACCCTGTTGTCATTTTTGAAACATGAATGATCTTTCATGTTCTCATAAAGGCCACTTATGGAAAAGCCTATTTTGTTGCATTTATGAAGCCTTAAAAACAAGGCAGAGGTTTTTAATAATCAGCACCATGCAGAAACACCAGCCTCCCCTCTCCCACTCTCTTCTGAGCTTTTTTATTGCACAAGGAGACAGGTGTTTGATGGATTAGATCTTGATTTGTTTAAGTAGTCAAGACCAGAAGAGTGTCCCTTTGTCAGTGATCTGTGTTACATGGTTTCTGAAAAACAAAGTTGACTTCCATTGTACATCTCTAACATATAAGTGCTGGTATTTGTTAGCACAGGTAATGGCTCCATTGCACTCTTTTTCCTGGGGCATACTCAAGGACAAGTGCTCTTTCCATATAGTTTCTTGCATTCTGTATGAATACATGGTAAAATTCACTGTTTTGTTTTAAAGCCCTTTAGAGTGCCACAGAAGATGCAGTCATCGAAGCAATTCCAGCTAACTCATATTTAAGCACGGATGGTAACACTGATCTTCTCCACTTTAATTATATTTATCTTGTACAGTATCATAAACCCTGAAGGTAATACAAAGTGCACAAACTGAGCTCTTAGCATAGTACAAGCTTTTCCTGCGGTTTGAAATATACTTTCTACTAGACTCATTACATAAAAATTTTTGGTGATTAAGTAGCTATATATAAAAATAAATTTACTTTCCTTTCCTATCCCTACTACTTGAGATACTGATCTGTCTGTGCATCTTGACAGTGTATGACTACTTCCTTTTAAAATTCTTTTGAAGAACAGCTGGTGTCTGCTGGTGCTGCTTTCATTTGTGCCTTTTTTTTTTTTTAGAGCTTCACAACTTGCACATCTCTTTTTGTAACGTAGAAAGAGAAATGGGAATGAGGTGGGTTTTGTAACTTTTGTGTATGTCCCTATTCCAAATCTCCCTCTCAAGTAAGAATAAAAACAAAACACAAACACAAAACAAAAAAAGAACTAACTCAACAGTGCAACATAAAAAACCAAATAGCATTCCAACAGTTTGGCAAGTGATGAGTTCACCTGAGATTAAGTGATTTTTAGGCAGTCTGTAACAAAATGCTGCTTTGCGATAATAGTAGAAAGGCAACAAATTCTTAAAAGAAATCAAGAAAGTATACAATCTTGATGAAGTCTATTAGTTTCTTTCTATTAATTCTTTACCCTCCCACCCTATCCCCATATCTGTTGCTTATCTACTACAGTAGGCTGCAAAACATACAGCAAGAAGGATTGGCTTGAAGGCATTTGATGTTTGTAAATAAATCCACAATAGGATCCAAGCTGAAGAGGTGATACACGATCAGCCTACTAGGACAATTCTGAGCATGTGCATATGCAGGTAAAGTCCAGGCTACATTAAATTAAAAAAAAAAAAAAAAGAGAAGTCAGTGCATTTGTCAAAAGTCTGTTGCTGTTGGGGTTTTTTTTTGTTTCTTTCTTTTTTGTCAAAGCTTTCTTTTGCTCCTTATTGTGCGGACCACAAAAAATAAGAAGGGGATAACAAACGTCCGGCATAAATGAGAAAAAGCTGTAGTGACACTGAACCGCACAATGTAAGCAATAAGCATGTGCAAATTTCCAAACTGTAAGAGGAAGCCAAACCTCTCTTAATGTGGTTTGAGTGGCTGGACACACATGACTGTAGGTTAGTAAGGCTGCTCCTAGTATGTGCCAGTATTTAAGAGGGAGGGGGGAAAGCTCAGTTCTTCAAGCATGTGGAGCAGTCCTACAGTGTTACTGTAGGCTTCAAAGCATGATCACAGGTTGTTTTCATTTTTTCACCACACAGGCAAGAGCAAACCCACTTTCTCTGAAAGTGTGTCTCCACTATGATGCCTTGACCTTCAACACGGCAGGTATGATTCAAAACCCAAGTCGAGTCAGCTTCTTATGGACGCCTTCAACGAGAGGGGCAAGATGGTCTGTCATCTGTGGGCTGATCTGGGTTTGGATCAATCTAAACAAAAGAGGTAAAAACACAACAACCCAAGGTATTTTTAGAACTGATTGCTAGAAAGTAAACCAATCCAAATACCACAATTTTTTATGTCCAAGACAGAGATAAATGGTATTCCCAATCCAAATGTTATTCAAGTAACTGAAATGTCTCCAGAAATTAGATAAAACTTTGAATTGAAAATTACGAAGTGTAGCGAAATATTTCAAACTACAAGTTGATGGTAGCTTAAGGATAAGACGAAGATGTAATAAAAAAATTGAAACAAACCTGCTATAGCAGCACAAATGTTTTAAATTATTTATTGCATACTAAGAAGACAACCTTATTCATCACTGAACATGTAACTTAAACTACTAAATCTATGTCAGAAGACATTTTACTTAAAAAGGCACAGAATTGTTAGTAAAAAGTTCTTCTACTTAATTTATAAGTAATGACTCCTGAATAACCCCATGAAATGTCTTAGAAATTCATGTGTTCAACACTTACATCTTCTTCCTTTCACCAAAAGGAAGGAGGTGAAGAACATGCTAACTTAGGTCTCCAAAACTGGATAGAAGTATAATTTAAGTGAACACTACACAGTTTGGTCAGTTAATTTTATAAAGCCATTTTTAGAACAAAGGAAAAGCTTATTTCTAAATCTTTAGAGTACCTAAAATGAAAGGGCCTGAGTTGTACTCTTGGTTTACGTTACAGGAGAGTCCACAAACAAGACACAAAAACCCACTCACTCACTAGCAGCTTAAGTGTTTCAAGAGGAAAAGAAAAAATCAAGAGGGGGTGTATCCAGGCAAGATTTAGCCAAAGGACACTATTCTGTTTTGTCCTATACTACTGCTTTTCCCTGAAAAATATGAGTATGGCTTTTGAAGCTTCTGAAGCCTAAACCTGTGTCCCGGTTATTGAGTGACTTCCACAGAACTAAACTTGCAGGCAGAAATGTTTGAACTCTGCATTTAGAGAAAACTAAGCCAGAAAAAGTAGCTTTGTAACTTCTCTACATGGGAATTCTGAAAGTAATACATACAAAGAACAAAAATACACAGTACTTTTTGAAAGTAGAGGTGAAAAATGTTGGTATTCGCCAATGTGATGTATTACATGTATAATGCAATATAACTTTAGTAAGTTGCCCAGAGGATGCAAAATAGTTTTGGAATTTCTACAAAGCATTAGACTAGTGAAGAATCCTGGAAACTTTTTGATTAATTTTCCTGCACTTCGCTAAAACTAAGTTACCTTTTCCCCTTTTCATATTTTTGATTATTTGTCCTGGTTTTCATAAAGTAGAAACAGTTTCCTACATTTATTACACATGACAGAATTCAGAGAAACAGTGAATTCTTCATTAAATTCTGAGGTACCTACTTCTGAATAGAGGGGTGGAGGCAGAAAACGAAACTCCTGGATGTATGCAAACAGTGGCCCTGGAAGCGCTCTCTCAAAGTCATCACAAGCACCTAAGGGTGCAAGGCTTGACTGCCGTTGTTCCTCCGTAACCACTTCTGCATAGCTGGGAGGTGCTGCAGGGAAAAGGCACACGCAGTTCGAACAACAAGTTCTTATGCATGTCAAAACATATAACATGATGAATATTAAACTTTTATATCGTAAAATGCACCAGCAGCTAGATAAATTACTTCAGTCGTTTTTCCACATTTATTGAACACGAAAGAGACGGTAGACTACTATAGCTTATTTTAAGACTATGCTCCAATCCAAGAGCAGACTGACCATTGTTTACTGTGGCCTAACTATCACCTTCAAATTTAAAGCACACTCACAATACTGAATTTCTCTTACAGGCAGTAATGAAAAAACATTGCATTCCTCTGGATTCCCCCATCAGAGTCTGGGATTTGTACATTAAAACCCCCAGATGTTTATATGCAAAAAGAGTAAAGAAGCTACAGAGCTGCTCCTTTGACAAGAGATTCCCACTGAGATGAATTATATTACCATTTCACAAAGTCTTGGCTACTAAGGTTGCTAAAAGTCACCTTAACTGCTAGTTTGGTAGGTTACAATGCCTTACAACCGAGGACACAGTTGGGATACTGGAGGCAGAATTAATTCTGCCCAGGTACAATGGCATTCTGTGCTTTCACTTACATCAGCTTCCAAGCAGCTGGGTTCCCCTGCTCGTACCTTAGAGAGGAAGGCAAGGAGGCCAACTCTGTTCTTCTACAGAGAGCAAGCACATAGCAAGGAAACATCCTCAAGGGATTTTCTGTGGGCTTTATTATGAAGGAGGTAATTTGCCTGCTTGCATGACAGCAATGAATGAAGTACACAAAAATCAAAACAGACTTGTTTTGTCAGGTTACCTTCTGGTCTTTCAGGCAGTGTCAGACCAAGCCAATTCATGTTCATGCTACACTGGCTGCTTACACTTGATGTTCTGCTACCAAACGGGTGTAGAGGAATGGTGCCAATGACCAGCGGTAAGTTAAGGAATAAATCCATGGCACCAGGAATATCCACATATACCTAAAACAACACAGAAGTATAGATTAAAAACAGTTTTGTATGAGCACTTCATAATTATTAGACTAAAATCTCCACCCATGGAATTTTTCACAAGGCTGAAATTTCTTTTTGTTTGTTTCAGAGCCAATGTCCCTATGGATACAAAAAGCCCTCCAAGTCAAAGGCAGCTCTATAATCTTAACAGAAGTCCTCACATGGAAATGTCACCTACTTGTAACACATTTATTTAGAACACGCAAGATTTAAACTGAATTTACTTAAGAAAATTCTTGTCAGGAGACCTAATGCTAGGCTATGTATTTCTTTTGTAACTAGTTAGCAGTTCACAATGCTTTGTTAACAATTTGCAAGGAATCATGGAAACTACTCATACTCCAATGAAACAACCCAACATACCATCAGTGAATACTCCACACGGATTATACTACAGTCAAGGATTGAAGGAGAAACAGGTGGAATTTTCAACTGTTTGCCATTCCAGGTTTCTGTTTTGCCAGATGACAAGGATTCCCCACGCAGGTTGGCAACAAGCTGTTTGACTTCCTTCATTTTCCCTTTGGCATAAAATGCCTGTGTTTGGTAAATGGCTGCCTTTGGCACCACCACACGGGAAGAGCAGTTCTCAATCTCAGCAAAGATCTGAATTGATTCACCTGAAACAAAGCAAAAATTCTTTTTTTTTCTATGTATTTGCAAGGCAACTGAAGCAAATTGCCACATACTGTGTATTGTTATGTGGCTCTGGACGCTGCTAGCAATGATCTACACTTTTAACAACATCCCCTGATGCTAGCAGGAGTAAGGTCACCATAAGGTAAACCTAACAGAAAACTGCACAGGCCCAATAAAAGCATATGTCCTTTAACAATCTGGAGACACAGCAAGCTAACAAAATTAGTAGTTTAAAATAGCAAGACAGATGAATGCAGACAAAAATGGTAAGAACAGTTTAAGTATTTCTTTTATATAACAGAAGCTAAGTACAAACTGTCATTTTAAAAGGGAAGGAAAAACATTTCCTATAATTACTTCTGTTACGTACCTGGGGTGTAGCCCTTCCTTTCAATTTTGGCACTTAAGGATATTGGGCCTGAGGTACAAAACCAACAACAGAGAGTTTTTTCTTTTGTGCCTGCTTGGGGTGACTGTAAGAAAAGAACAGTATTTTCCATTTAATAGAGTGCTCCATGAATCTCTTAATCTGTTCTAATGAACACCAAAAAAAAATATTTTGATTATATACTTTCTGTGCATTTTTATAAGCATATCTAGTTTCATTTAGAGAGAAACCTCAAGCAAATTGCACTATGCAAACTGTAAGCTTTATTCTAATTCCATATTCATTAACACTGCTTTTTTGCTACACTTCATACTAGTTACATTTAAAACAGTTTTTTATACATAAATAAATTCAGCATAGCTTAAGGATACACTTTATTAGCCTACATATCCCACCATATTGTTGAAGAGCTTTTAATTTACCAGTAAACTAGAATGTCATTCCAGTACACTATTTCAGAAACAATAACCAACCTGAAGTACTGTAACCTTGACTCCTGCTATTTCCTCTTTCAAAATGATCCTGTTTCATCTGTATCAAACAGACTTTGTTATTTTACATGACACCAGGACTTAGGACTTGATCCAAAGCCCATTAAAGTCAAATCAAGAGTCTTTTGATTTTAATGGAATATGTGCTAGGCCAATGTCCCTTTGCAGGTCTGATTCTTCACCTATACACACAAGAATCCTATTTCAATGGATTCTGAGGTTTTTTTCCCCTCTCCATGGGGGATGAATTTGAAGAAGAGAGGGGGGGAATGGAATTCTAGGCCTGACTGAAATTAAATCCTCATTGAAAGCAGTTGTGATACTGAAATTATTTTAATGAAATGACATTTCAGAAAAAGATTATAAAGAATTGTGATAATTTCTCCCCATTGGTAAAAAACTATCCATATGAAAATTATCAGTTATGCACACCAGTACATTATTTAGTTTGCATTTTTTACATTTGCAATGTCACACTAATTCTTTTAGGTTTCACAGTTCCTTCTTCGTTCAAAATTGAAGAGGAACAGTTCCCAAAATTTTCCTTCTAACTCACACTTAACAATTTAGTATTATCAATTTAAATTGGCAAAACCATTTTAATGTATCTTAGAAGTGAAGCAACTCCAAGTACAGGAAAACATAGCTTTCAAAATACCAGTACTTAAAAAGTTGCTGAACTAACAATATTTAGAAGATTGGCTTTTAACTAATTATCAAATAAGTACTAGGTAAAATTAGATATGGATGTTGTTTCAGTTATTAAACTTTATTATTTTTTATGCCAGAAACAAAAAATGAGTAATTCTGTCAATTCTTACCAGTAATGAAGGAGTGTTGATATCTATATGTTCAAAGACTGTAAATTCCTTCTTTAATTTTACTGGTAGAAACCAAGGCCTATGCAATTCGGCTTTCACCCAATAGCGCACACTGCCATGTCTGCCTTCGAATGAGGTAGCAAGTGGTCTGTGCAGGACACAAAGGTCAAAATTGAGTAAAGTCTTTCTGTCTAATGATACAATTGATCAGGTCAGCAATTAGTATACAGAACTGCATTTTTAATGCACTGTAGTACTTAATGAAGCGTAATTTATTTGCAAAATTTCCACATCTCAGAAAAATTCAAGATTAAAAATGGGAGAAAAAATCATCTCCAATTTACCCTACTATAGTTTTGCATAGATTTATAGAATCGATTAAAGAATTGTACTAGAAAATGCCAGGAGAGCACACATGTCCTTTAAGCTTAAGAGGCCACTTTCACATCTAGAGTAAAGCATGCCCTTTTGAATACCAATTTAAAATTACCATTAGTATCAACCAATTATAGTTTTGGATACTGCATTTTGTAAACCATTGTCTATTATTTACTTGGTCAGTAGCTCAACATCAAGTTTATTTCAGCTGTAACTCAGCACTTAGGTAGTTAGGTTCACCTTAAGCAGAGTAAATAGTCTAACTTGGGAGTTCTGAAGAGAGGCTATTTTGAGCACCTTCTAATCTTCCTCTACCCTGAGGAGACAGCTTAGAACATTTTTGATACCTAAGAATATACATATATAAGCATATATGTTTATATACCAACACACATAAAATCATCAAGACTATTCTGAAATTTGTTAAATCAAGGAAGTCTATTTTAGAAGCTAGAGGAAAGATGATGCAAGAAGTTTTTCCAGACCTGTGAGCATTGACTTTTTCACTTTTAATAGCATAAAATGAAAGATAAAGTATCTTTATAGTTCAATTCTTTGCAATTAACTGTAGTCTTCTGTAATTTAAGTTTCTCTTTAAGTTTTTTTTTCTATTTTACTATGTTCTGAATACACTGCTATATATACATTAAAATAAATCAACACGATTTCCATACTTTCAATAGAAAGTAACACTATCCATGCTAGCGCTTTCTATAATTATTCTTTCAGTAACAGGTTTGACTTCTCTATTTGCATATATGAAATGTTTAGGTTTTTTCCCTAATAATGCAATTAAAGGAATTTTCTAATCCAACTTCAGTGTTTTCTTCCATCCCATATTCTGAAGAGAAAAAATCAGTAAGGATGATGCACATCTTTCCACTGTTGCTCTGAAGCTCACATCAATTTTGGAAGTATTCTATGGACGTAAAATAGCAAGTACGAAGGCAGCATCAAAATTCAGGCTTTTAGCATCACTCTTTTGTTTTTCCAGTATTATTAAAAACTGGTTTAACAAGACCAACGCTTGTGATATTTTGCTATCTGGCTGTTTCACTTCAAGCTAAACATTTTTGTTGATGTGTCTAGTATTTTGGGTTTGGGGTTTTTTTGTGGTTTTTTAAATGCGCCTTTCAACTCAAGGGAAAATCTGTATTGGCCTTACTACTTCTTGTCATTGAGATTTTCATAGAATGCTAAATTGTCTTTAAAATCTCCATATTCACAGGTCTTCACAGAAAATCTTACTGAAACAGTGTAGAAGCCCTGTGCTGTTCACTTAAACTGTTTGCCATCTGCAGGTTCTGCTAAAACCAGCACCTCTAATAAACAACTTTAATATTAGACAGTGAGCTTACTCACATAGAACTGCCAAATTTTCAGTCACTTTCAAAGGACTTTCAAATCATTTTTTTAAGGATTGCTACTTGCCTTTTACAGCAAAGGCTCTTTTTTCATCCACATTCATACTCCCTCTTTTCCTGTGTATTTAATGTTACTGGAACTTGTATCTTTAGCTCATTTCCATATTGGTAACTCTACTATGTACAAACCTTACGTCCACAGTGTCTACATTACGTATTTCAGACAACCGGGGGTTACAATTTTATCTTACTGGAACAAACTTCTGCTCGTTTTTTTTTGCACTTACTCATTTGTTTTCTAAAGCCAATGGGATTAGGTAGGAGAATTCTTACTTCATCCACCCATTCCTAACTTTTTCCATCGGGACTTTCTGCATAAATGGCCGGGCTGGGTACATACATCCTACCTGAGTAAGAACAACCTCCTCTTTTGCTGAAGTCTAAGTAAACTTGCCACATCGGTTCCAGACCTGAGCCCAAACAATCCCACTGTGATCTTATCTCTAGTTCTGCTTGTCTGCATAGCTCTAGTAAATGGCTGAGTTAGAAGGTATCTCAGCCACTCTGCAGGACTCCAGTGACAGTTGAAATTCCTCTCCTTCCTCTTGGGAAGGGGTAATAGATTGGAACATCTAGTAAGTCAACAGGACTTGGTCAAAAGAAAGTGAGCAACTGGGCAGCAGTGAGCTCCTTTTTTGTGGAAATTAAAAAAAAAAAAAAGAAAGTATGTGTACATCAGTATAAAAGCAACCTCTTCAGTTTAATAAGATCATGTTCTCTACAGCATGTTGGAGCACAATTCCTACTACCATTGAAAAGGTTTCCCCTCCACCCACAGCAGGAGTTTTGGTCAGGCAGCAGGCCCCTGTGTGGAGGACTGTGAGTGGGTACTTACGTCTGTGGAAGCTCGAAGCTGAATGCATATTCATGCCTTCCTGAATGGATGGTGTGAAGGCCTTCTTCTGAATTGTCATCATCTAAAAGAGAAATAAACCAAAACACTATTCCACCTGCACACGTCATACATTGCATGGGCTTCTCCTCCAGAAAAAAAAAATTCTGCTCACACATTACAACACTCAAAGAATGTGATGTCCCAGAAACAAGGGTCTCTGGTGAGTTAGTTATTAACTGCTGGAATGCCGGGACAACTCTGGCTGACAGGCAAGATTGCCAGCTTCGCCTTACAGAGAAACAGAGACTAATTTGTTTTAATTTATAATCCTGCCTCTGAATACTGACACAGTTTCAACTGCAGCCATTTCAAGGCCTCCATGCAAGGTCTGTAAAGGAAATCATGCTGCTTTCCACTCTGACTGCTAGTCAGAAAGAACTAGAGCTGGCTCTTTACCAGCATTAACAGTACCAAGTCTGCTGCTTAAGATTAAATTTAGTAATTCACCTTCTTTGTAGTTCCTGCATGGCAACAGCGTCCAGACATTCATCACACATACACACAAAAAAACGTGTGAGAAACGAGTCAGACTGTACAACCACCACCCAGAAAGTACCAAGAGAGATTCAGGGGCATAAGAAATGGCAAGCTGCCCAATTAATGCTATTTAGAGCTAAAATTTTCTTTTTTTGATAGGTTAACTTGATCTTGCTCACACAGCAAGACTCAGATACTTGCTGGTTTTATGCCAGGAATGCAGACTCCTGTTTATGGTCATGATTACTTGCCCACCTTGAAATGCCACAAGAAAACAGCAGTTTATTCTGACATGGAACCAAAAAAACGCTGACTTGGTAAAAATAGGAAGTTGAGTGAAAAATCACTGAGCACCTTGCACACAAAAAGGGCTGGAATTATGAAGGGGATATAGTGAGACAAAATGAAAGGGAACAGCTTATGTGTGACTGTCCGAAGCACTAATGGAGGCACGCAGGAGGGTTCTAAGTTACTACTGTCCTAAAGAAGTGTGGATTTTCTACTTGCTACAGTGCAAATACCAAAAATTTTAAAATAAACAAAATTTAAAAAAAAATTTAGAAAAAAATGCAGCAGTAAAATGTGGAAATAAATGCACCTTCAGCACGCAACATTACCCAGTGTAGGTCACGAAAACGTGCTGAAAGAGCAAGACAATGTGTCGGTGTGAGAGTGGGTTTTACACTGTTGTTTTGTGTTTGGGGTGTTTTTAATAAATACGATTTATTCATTTTCGTTTGATTTGTCCCGAGAGCGGGGGGGGGAGCGCTGCTTTCGGTGGTGGCTGCGCTGCTCTCCACCCGGCTCCCCCCCCTTCCTGCCAGCTCAGCAGTCCCGCCACGCCGCGGTAAACAAGTGCTGAGCTGTCAATCAGCGCGGGCTGGAGCAGGAGCCGACCGGCTTGAACCGGCGCGCGCGGAGCGCCGCCAGCCCCGCCGCTCTCACACGCGGCGTGCGCTGCATCCGCCGGCTCCGCGCCGAGACCCCTCAGGGGACGGGACCGGCGACGGGACGCGGCACGGACGTGACTGAGGGCAGCGCGGCCCCCACCCTCCCTCTCGGAGGGGCTTCGTGCCGCGCCAACGCCTCGGGGAGCGGTCCCTGTCCGCCGGGGGCAGGCAGCGAAACCTGCGCCCTCACCCCCGCCGCCAGCGCCCCGCCAATCAGCGGCGGGCATCGCCTTAGCAACAGGGCAACAAACCGCAGCGGGCCAATCAGGGGGCGGCGGGGGGCGCGGCCGGGCCGCGGCTCCGCGCTCGGGGCGGTCCTTGAAACACGGCCCCGGGCGCCGGCAGCGGCTCGGCGGGGCCCTTGTCCCGCCCGCTCCCACGCGTGCTCCCCTCGCCACGGGCGGCTCCTGTGTGTTTGCACACTGCTGTCGCCACGCTCTTGGAACCCGCGGTCCGGCGGTGCGGGAACTTAAGCTCGGGCGAGTGATTTCTCAGGCGGTGGCAGGAGGCGGGTGGGAGCCGCAAGTAAGTCACCTCGTTAGCGCGGTGTGCGCGAGGCATGAAGAAAAGGAAAAAAAAAAAAAACAAACTCCGAGTTTTGCAACAGCGTTAAGCTCGGGAATAGTGGCTGAGTGGCCCGGAGCTGATCAAAAATTGCATTTTTTTATTTTTTCCGGAAAGAAGGAGAACTATCACATCGCTGCAGGCTATATGATGCACATTTAGAAAAAAAACCGGGGCAAGCAGCACAAAAAATTACATAACCGGTTTTTAACATTATTTTCTTGCTCTGGGGAATTAAGTCATCGCCACCACCTGACGCGTGCGGCCAATCTGCGCGAAGCGGGCGGCGCACCCCCCTCCTCCAAGCCGGTCCCAAACAGGATTGAACCGCTTCGAACAAAGGCTGCGAAGTTCGGGGGGGGGGGGGAAGAAATAATAAAAAAAAATAATAAAAAATCAACCACACAGAACCCCCGGGCCCCGGCGCTTCTACCCCGCCGGGGAAGGGGTCTTCATTTCGTGGGGACACCACGGGTGGGAAGTGGGGAGCAGGAGGTCCTCATCCTCATCTCCCCAGTTTTGGGAGGGATGCTCGCTCCCATTACGCAACACCACTTCCCCCCTCTCTCTCCTCCCCCTCCTTTTGCTCCCCATCAAGGGCTTTTCGGACACATCTTTACATCGGGGTGACCCCCACCGCCGAGCGGAGTGTAAGGGGCGGCCCAAGGTAATGAAAGGTTTTTACCAGGAGGAGGTAATACTGAATGAGAAAAATTACACGCAGGGTGGTGATATGTCAAAATAAGTCACGGAGACTCTTTTTATCTACCAATAACAAGCCATCCTGAAAAATTGTGTTATCACCCCAGTAGCATCAAGAGAACCCCGCATGTGTCAGAGAGTAGTTTTTATGCTTTCACTGTGTTTCAAGATTTGCTATTAGGATTCTGCCAGTGAAGTCCAGTGCCTATCTGACTGTGATTTTACAGCTGTTCTCCCCACGGAACGGCAAATCCTACTGAATGTTAACAAAGGAAAAAAAAAAAGGTAAAATATTAGTAAAAAATTTATTAATAAATGGCCATGCAGAAGGGCAAGTAGTTCAAGGGAGTCCTGCTTGCAAGTACTTTGCAAATGCATCTCCTGTAACTCCATCGCCAAGATATGACCCTGGGCATGTCTGTTCTCCAATGCACCCATTAAAAAAGAAAGGGCTAAGCGGGGGCGATACAAAGATGCGTGCTTTTTTTCCATAGAAAATAAAGCAGCAGTTAAGGGCAGCCCTTACCTCTCTCGTGGCCGATCAGGATGTCCTTATGGTTGAAATATTCCACTTCTTCGGTGTAGTTCTGTGTATAGGCAGTGTTGGATCCAGCATTCCTCGATTCAGTCCAACGCACCTTAGCGTGTCCCCTCGCATGGATTTTAAGGGATTTCACTCTAATTTCCCCAGTCACTTCTAGACTGACCCTTCCTGAGACTGTATCCCCGCTAGAGTAAACGGGGACATTGCTGTCATTTAGACAGTCAAAGCTTATCGTCAGACTCTTCACCTTCCCCAGCACCATGGTTTTATAGCAAAGTGTACAAAAATAGACTGTAAGAAAAAAAAAAAAAAAAACAAAAAAGGGGAAGGGGGAACCAAAGACAACCAACCCCGAGCCCCTGGGGCGCAGGGGTGCGGCAGCGCGGACCCTAGAGGCGGCTCATGGGGGCGGCGGGGAGCCCCGGCCCCGGCGCGGGCGGCGCTGGTGCCGACACAGCGTCTCCCCACAAAGGCGCTGCCGCGCCGCCGCCGGCCCCGCCTTATAAGCCGTGTGACAAACAAGCTGGCTGCGCATGCGCCGCCCCGCCCCGCCGGGGCAGCCCCGGCCCCGCCGCGTTGGGAGGCGCGGGTGGTGGGGTGTACGCTGCCCCTCGGCTCGGCTGAAAGCACCCGGTGATGCTTTGTTACGGGAGTCAGCGGCTCCAAGGAAGATGGCAGTATTCCAGCCTCTATAAAGAGATAAAAGTTGTACCTCACTTAACAGACCTTGTTCTGAAACTGGCAAATTCTCTGTTGTGTTGGTCATTGGTTTTTCGTTTTATTTTGCTTGGTTTGGTTTTGGTTGGTTGGTAGGATTTTATTACTTTTAGGGGCTTTCCCATTTGTTTGCTTAGGTTTGGTTTTATCCTGTTCTTGTGTGTATGTGTGTAAAGATGGGAAAGAAAAGAGCAAAGCTGGATAGGAAGTGGTGGAAAAACAAGAAATAAAAACCAGTCCTGGCTTGCAGGATGTATTGTATTACCTGATAATCCTCCCTGGAAACTTTGAAAATTAGTACTGATTCATTTGAGTTTAACTATTCCAGTATCAATGACTGCCCAAGTAATACAAATTACATTGCCTCAAATCACTGGAAACCTTTCCAACTGTTGATTTTTTTTTTTTTTTTTTCATGGTTATTACTTTGGTGGTGCTATTGTTCTCTTAAATGCTTTGGGTTTGGTTATTTAATGTTGCATTAGCTAATTCTTGCACACTTCCCCTCTGATACAAAGTTTTTAGTGAGAAGTATGGTAGTGCTTTGTGACATCGCCCAAGCCACCACGCTTGGGGGACTACACCCAAATGCATCACTAAAATTTCATGCCAACATTAAGTTTTGAAAGCAATTGTCTATTCTTGCTGGGTTTTATCAAGTAAAGAAAAAATAATCACATTTTCTTTGGCCTGACACCTGGTGGATATTCTTGTGCTTTTTTTGTGGCCCGAGGTGTTCAAGTGTCTTGTGGGTAAATTAAGACTTCGTATGTTTTGCACCATCTCGTGGTAAGACTTCATACTTCCTTAACTCTCAGAATCATACAATCATTGAGGCTGCAAAAGACCTTTAAGATGGTCAAGTCCAACCATAAAAAGAGTACTTGCAAGAGCAGCAGAGGTGATTTAATTCCTCTCCCTGACAGTGCTCTTCATGTTGTTCTCATGCCTTCAGACACAGCTGGTCTCTTGCATTTGTTTATTTGCAAGTTTTTCCTCTTTTCTATAATTTCAAAGATAATTGTGTCCTCCATGAGTAATAAAAACCACAATTTTGTGATCTCCAGTTGCTGTAGGACTTGTGAAAGCCGGAAGCCAGGTGGGATGCAGCTTTCATCCACAGAGCTTGGGTTGTATCTCCTGTCCTGCCAAGTCTGGGCTGGTTCTTACTCTCCACCTAACCAAGGACAAATCTGCAGGCATGATAAAGTGCAGTTGCATTTTGCAGGAAGGTGAAGACCCAAATCTGTTATCCCAGTGGATGTTCATCTGGATTTTTAATTTTTTATTGTATCTAAATAGGTAAGAAAGAGGATCATCCTACGTAATTGGGGTACATGCTTTGTATACTGGTTGCATTTGCCCATTGTAGACTTGAAGAAGAACAAAATACTTTGTTAAGCTGCTGCAAATCATCCCCTGTATATAACCTGCAGACCTCATAACCCTGCGTTACTTCCCTTCTCACTAGAGACCAGCCATTTCCTAGATCACCACACTTTGTGTATGGTTATATGTGATTTAAATGTGGACCACTGAACAGGCTGACATGATTTAGTTACGCCTGTGTTATGCATAAAAAACTTTAGACTGACAGTTCTGCAGAAGTATCTATGTGTGTGTATTGTATGCATTTCCCACGTCCTGGTAAGGATTCAGCCTCTCCGGCTCTTTTTTACTACTTCTCATAGTGTATTCGTACTCATAAGTTATACGCTTCATGCCACCTTGTGGCAAACGTGGTGAAGTGCCAACGCTGCCTTTCACCAGTCTCTGGCCTCCACATTTCTGTAACTGACATTTTTCTGTGAAGCCTTTTTGTTAGAATCAAAAAATTTTAAAATACAAAATTTTAAAAAACTTATTTTTTCTTTTATTTAAATGAAGAACATACTATGAAGTTTAGCCAAAAGTATTCAGCAGTTATTTTCACATGTTTAGTTAACCAAATATTAGTTATTTTTCAGGAGTTAAGTTTCTGTGTTTGTCAAATGAACAAACTTCTAGTTAAATATTATAATTTTTATAGATCCTGACACAGGATTTAAAAAATTGCTTGCAAAGATGATCAGATCTTACCATCTGAGATCAACAATAGGCAGTGAAGACTTTGTAAACACATAAACTATCAGGGGCTTTCACTAACATGTTACAGGCCTTGTGCATAATACAGTGCACATAAAAATCCACATAAAGTTAAAAAAAATAAAGTCTGAATTTATTTCTTTGGGTTTTTTCGTTTAACTGGCAAAACCCATGAATATGATGCTCTGTCTATTACTGGAGTCAGTAGCTCCAAGGCAGATGGCAATATTCCCGTCTCTATAAAGGCATAAAGATTATACCTCACTTTACAAACCCCTTCTTGAAACTGGCAAGCTCCCTTGTTTGTGTTGTATTTTCTTTTTTTTTTTTTATTTTCTTGGGAGTTTTTAAATTATTTTCAAATTTTTTTTGTTTTTAAAAAAATAAATATTTTTAAGTTTGTTGTATGCCTAGATTTTCACCTTTGTACATGCCTAGAACTCTCCCAACCTCCATGTGACCTAATGGTACATTCATGCTGAAGACCATTCAAAATTCAGAGATTAGGTCCCTTTATCATCTTAGTATCTAATCAGTCTTCTCACTGTGCACTTGATAAATCTGCAAGGACAGGTGTGATGGACAATGATCTTGACAACAGTCATTACTTTTTCTAAAAGCAAAGCCAGAAAAGCTTGGAATGTTCTCCGGACTCATTAATAAACTAGTGTTAGTAGGAAGATCCAGACTTTACTCCATCTTCTTACAGACCATCCTAGTTTGAGACTGGTCTGGTTTAGTGCAGAGACAGTGTTTACCCTCCATGTTTCATGGTGCAGCAGAGAATAGGCTAGAGAGAGTGTCAGAGCAGAAGCTATGTGTTTTCCAGAGGTTAATGTGTCCATACCAAAGGGAGAATCCTGAAAAGTAAACCCATGCTTAAGGATGGTTTCTGTATGTCATGCAGTGAATGAATGCAAAATGTGAAATGTTCTCAAAATGGACTCACTTCTATTCATTCTTGTTGTGTCTGATCCCAAATCCATTCGTAGAAATAAAAGAAATACGATTTCCTCTCATCATACCTGTTGTGAGGCTATATTTGTAAAATATTGTCATGTTAAAGTGTAAAATGGTGAGATAAAAATATTGTTTTATGATGCTGTGGATCTGTATACTGAGAAGCTGTTTCCAAAACTCCTGGATTCAGATGGATGTCTACAGACCTTCCTTTTGCTACTATCTCCACTGGAACAGCTGTTCAGCTGTCAGAGGGAAGACAGAAGAGAAAATTTTGCTAAATAGGCTTCCTTTGGGCTTGATTTTATAATGGAGAAATCATCAGTGATGGAAAGAAACTTGGAATTTGTGAAACTGGTTCCTGATTTTGAAAGATTCAGGATCTGGGAGCAGCTTTTCCTGGTAATATCTGTATCCTTGGATCATAGGGTTTATTATTGAGCAAGAATGTGTTGTATTTTTGATGATTCTGTTTTCAGAAGATGCATACCTGTAAAGAAAGTATTCAGTGTCAAAACTCAAACTTTTTGTTTGAAATGTTTAGTAGTTTGATTTTTTTTTAAACTTTAAAATATTTTAGAGTAAGTTGAGTTCTGAGATGAATTTACTATTAAAATCAGAAATTCACTAACTATTAATCATGTTAAACTGAATGTTTGATTTGAAAAATAACTGCTTCTGCTGTTAAACTGAGAAAACAAACCATTAAACACATACTTGAAGCAATAGCTCCTGGACAACATGACCAAACGACAAGTCTACAGTTGCAATCAGTAATATCTAAGCATGTACTTCAGAGACGATGACGGACAGTCAAACAGGGAACAGAGATAAAAACAGTTTAGAAGATACGTGGCCATGATCTGCACTCTGGTTGCCCCTGTTGTTACTCCCTGCTCCCCTTAAGGCTTTTCCCCCTTCTTGCCTTGCAGCTACTTCATCTGTAGGCTCCTGCCAACTCCTCCATCTCAAGCAAAAAGGCCTGGCACTGTGACTAAGATGAGGAGTGTGCCTAAGCCAGTCTGAGTTGATTCAATGCCATTCAGTATTCAGCAGTGTTGACCCTGGGCAGATGGCAGGTGCCCACCAAAGACACTTTATCATTCCTCAGCTGGACCGGGGAGACAAAATATAACAAAAGACTAACATGTCAACATAAGGACAAGGAGGAATCACACCCCAATTACTCTCACAGGCAAAACAGACTTGACTTGGGGAAACATCTCTGCTGCTCCTTCTTCCTCAGAGTGAGGACTCCTAGCACTCTTCCTCTGCACTGGAAGGGTCTTTCTCATGGGAGACAGTCCTCCATAAACTTCTCCAATGTAAGTCCTTTTCATGAACTCTGGTTCTTCATGAACTTGTCCAGTGTGGGTCCCTTTCCATGGGCTACAGTCCTCAGGAACAGGCTGCTCCAGTGCAGGTCCCCTGTGGGGTCACAAGTCCTACCATCCAACCTGCTGCAGCATGGGCTCCTTTCTCCACAGGGCCACTGGTCCTGCTTGGAGCCTTCTCCAGTGCAGGCTTCCCACAGGGTCACTGCCTCCTTTGGTCACCCCCCTGCTCTGCTGTGTACCTCCATGGACTGTGGGGGGACAGTCTGCCTCATCATGTTCTTCATCACAGGAGAGGGAAATCTCTGTGCCAGTGTCTGGACCACCTCTTCCTACTTCTTCACTGACCTTGGTTTCTGCAGAGCTGTTCCTGTCACAGATTCTCATTCCTCTCCCTGGCTGCAGATGCTATTGCACTTTTTCCTCCTTCTTAAATCCATTATCTCAGAGGCAGCAACATCGCCACTGACAGGCTTAGGCTTGACCTTGGCCAGTGGCAGGCCTATCTTGGAGCCAGGTGGCATTTAGGGCCATGCCATAGGAAATGGCATGACCTCCATTCCTGACTCAGGCACATGGTCATGTGTAAAAATGTGGGGTACTCACTGACTTTTTAAAGGTTATAAGAAAATGCAGGATTATGAAATCAAAATGACCTAGGAGTCATTAAGCTACAAAATAAAGTAGGCCACAAACTGTACTGGGAGCCTACGAGCAAAATATGTTGCACAGCTTTTCTGGTAAGATTTGACCATATAATGCAAGAGAAAGAAGGACTTGGCTTTTTGCTTGGGTCACAGTGGTACTAAGGACCACACTCTCATTAATTTTGCTTTTGCATCCCCTCTTTTCCTGTTTATCTCCTCTTCTTACTACAGTTTGCAGAGAAATCCTGTGTTAGATGTGGCTGTACAAGCCCCCTTTTTTATGCAAAGTTTGTATTTTTGTTGAAGGATCTTTCCAACATACCATGACGTTAGCTCAGTTGGTCAGAGCACAGTGCTAATAATGCCAAGGTAGTGAGTTTGATTTGTGTGGGCCATTAGCTTAAGAGTTGGAGTCAATTATCCTCCTGGGTCCCTTCCAACTCACACTATTCTGTGATTCTGTGATCCAGCAAAACCACTAGAAAGATGTTTAAAATATTTCAAATGGAGTTTTCTAAGAAAATGAAGAATTTTTTTCATGATACTTTCTTTTGGTTTATCAAAGGACACCTATCAGCTCTATGTTTCAAAATGGTAAGATAGGTACTGTGATTTTATGTCCAGAAATAAGGTGTTATTCTTTTTGGTAAGCAAGGATTGTTGGAGAGCTGAGATCTTGCATTAGACTAATTTGTAGTCTGGACAAAGAATAGACTAGCATTCAGTACACCAGCTCTTCCTTAGCTTAGTTTCCAACCTTTATTACAGCAGTATTTTCAGAAATAAAGTGACTGTGAAGCAAGATCAGTTCTGTTTCAGGCCAGCTCTTTTACTTCATATTTCTGAGATAAACTAATAAGCACATCTAACCTGCCTTTATTAGTGAGATAAGCATTTCAGCAACAAGAGCGATGGTTATACTGATGGCATAGCCATGCTTCTTGCTTTGTTCCTGTCCCCTTAAACAAAGTGGAAGCAATTCCTATCTCCTTTTTGCTGGAGTGTGCTGTTAAAAAGTGAGGACCTGGGCTCTTTCTTTACTCAGCAGCTGTGCGGGGGGTGGTTTACATGGTATGCAGAGATATGCAGGGTACTCACTACTTCAAGTCAGCCTTCATGCCCTGACCAAAACCAAAATGTCAGCAGGTGTGACAGCAGGTGTGAAGGTGCTCAAACACAAAAGGACAATGCAAGGTTGTCTACTTGTTTTAAGAAGTTTTGGTGTTAGATCCTCATCACACTCGCAGGGAAGAACTCCTTCTTAATATCCAATCCAATCTGTCAATTTGAAGCCTATTGTCAAAACTCCCTCTTTTTCCTTATTCCACCTAATTAGAATTCAAATGTTGGGCATTTGTTGGCTACCAACCAACCCTATGGGGCACAACCTGAAAACATATCACAATTGTGACATGACGGCATTCTGTTCATATGACATGTATGTCCATGGGCACATGTGTCAGATTTGTTAGGGACAGTTTGCAAGGCAAGGCTACTCCTCTGCTGCATTCATAGCAAATGTCTGGCAGATGACAGCACTTCATCAGTGCTTTCCACACAGGAGGAAGCTCCTGGCAGTGCTGGGTACTCATGGGGTTCAGGCATCACTGTGCAGTGATGCACAGTATGGTCCCCAGAAGGGACTTTTGTATGCTGTTTCTGAAAGATTGTATGTGTGTAAGCTATTGTAATTGACATAATTACTTCTGGGTTCCTCTCAGGTGTTCTGTTTTTAAAAAATGAGAGACCAACCTTTATAGTGCTTTCAGGGGTTTTACAGGGTTGTTTGTTTTGGTTTTTGGGTATTTTTTGCATATGTGTGGGATTCTTTTCATTTAAGGATCATATAACGACAAGAGACAGTCTAGGCAGATAAATTGTAACAAGTGTAATTTATGCAGCAGTATTTGTACTATTCCATTTGTGTGGTAAAATGTGTGTGCAATTCATCTTTTCTTGAAACCTGACATGCCTTTTTTTTTTAACCCATCTAAAATTTTCCCCTTTCCAAGCTGTGGATCCAAAGCAAGCAGATTCATTTCCCTGCCATATCAACTCAGCAATTATGCAGCAGTGAGAAAAGGCTGCTCTCTCTCTTCAGGATTGTTTGTGGGCTACCACAGGTAGCTGGGGATGCGGAGTAACATTGCTTAGGAGTCTCATTCACAGATGCTTACTTCTCCATACATGCTGTGTTTGGACCTAGCAGAGGTGCCTGGATTCAATTATGGATCTAGGCATTTAAGAGAAACATGTAGTTAGAGTTTCTCTCTGCTTTTCCAGGAGGCACACCTCCAAATTGGTCAAATGGTATTTTTCTATACAGAAAGTACAGTAACAGAGATCTAATCACAGCATAAATGTATAAAAATGAATATTCCTTGGTATACTCTAATGCGGTTGGAATCTCAAAGCTCATCTAAAGGCATCCTTTCAGGACAGAAGATACACAGTCCCTTGACCCCATCACGAGCAGACAGAAGGGTTTTCCCCTGACTCTCTTGCCCCAAAGTCAGAATAATCACATATTTTAGGTGGGGTTTGGTGAATTTATAATTGATAAAGCAGTTAGAAAAAACACATTTGTCCTCCTCTTCTGACCTTCACCAGAGAATCTTTGTGCATATCCGTATCTCCTTGGCTGACCAGATTTGTAACAAGGCATGTTATGCATGGTGAAGGGGGAGGGGGTGAGGCTAATGACTGGTATAGAGGCATTGTTAGGAAGACACAGGATGATCTGTGCAACACTGATGTGGATGAACTCATACACTGAAATTAGCAGCATTCTCTTTCACTTCCATTTTTGACTGTGATGGTGACATGTTTGCTAAGGAATAGAAGGTTCAGGCTTTTCTCTTATTCCAAGAGATTAAACTTTCTGGATACAGTTGTGAATGACTCACCGAAACCACCAACAGAATAGAATACAGAACATGGAGATTACAAAGAAGTGAAATAGTAGGTGATAAAACTTGTAATGGCATTCATATGTTCCAATCAATGTATATGATGCAGCTTAAGTCTGCATTTTTTCCCTGAAGTTTCTGTACAAATGAATAACCTCATTTGACAGGCAAATTGGTAACATTTAAGTACCTCCCATGAGTTAATCTTGCACACTGTGAAGATTGTGAAGAGTCTGTTTCAGCAGCATGGCAAAATTGTATTGAGAAATATAAGGTAGCTGAGCAGGTTTGAAGATGGTGCTCTGCTGAGACTGTTAGTTGCTGTTTCATTGGACTGCTGGAGGTATTTAAAATCACAAATACACTGAAGAGAGAAACTAACACACCTCTCATTTAAAACTAAAAAAGAAGAAAGAAGACCATCATGTGCACCTTAGTGTTATGCTATGTTTCTCTTGCCTGCATGGCTAAATTTGAATAGCACGTGTGCTACCTACTGCCTTTTCACCTAACATGGGTAAGGGTTAAAAATTGCAATTTAAAAGAGGAAAAGAGATGTTGCATTTTAATGACCCATGTTACTTGCTAGCCAAGAGAAATTCCTTGCACTCTGGCAAACAGACATGCAGACATATTTCTTGGATTGATTGTGGCTGGGTCACAGAAGGAGTTCCAAAAGATGTAATGCTTCACTGATAGAGGGTGTTGATTTATCCTTCAACAACAACTTAGAAATTGCTGCAACTTCTCTACTTAAATAAATCAGTCAAGGAAGGATCTTGCTACTGTATAACATATGGAGTTGTCAGTAGTTTTTATCTTTGAAACTGCTATTAATATCTCTTGGGAAAGAGGCACACAAAGAAGGCAGCAGAGCAGTAACTGACATTAGGGAGGGATAGAGTAAGGGAATAGTATGGGCCTTATTAAGGGTTATATTAAGCAGCTAAATTATGGAAAACATGATGAATGTTGCTGACATATGTTTTCATTCATTAGGGCCAAGCAACTCTCAGATCTTCAAGCCAAAGCTCCTTGCCAGGGTTTGTCAGTGAGCCTCAGGTGGCTTAAGTAAAGTAGTTTTTAAAATTAATTGATGCCGCGACCTCAGAAGTGATCCTCAGGAAGAGTTGGAAAGGGAGAAATTCCTGTTTCCTGCTGAGGAAACAGAGGAAAAAAGAATCCCAAATCACCCAACAGTTTCATGTCTCCAACTGTTAGAGTTGACAGGAGGCTTTTAGCATTTTTTCTGTATTTCCCTTCTTTTTACTTTATTTTTTTTTAATTGGAAAAGGAGTAAAGCCCCTTAGCATTCTACAGTTACATGAGTACATGAAGCATTAGCTGAGCAGGAGTAGTCCAAAATAATGAAAAATTAGAAAAGTGGACAAACTTGATTAATGTAATACACAGTTTCAGCATAATGCCCTTCCCAGCCATCAACAGATTGTTATGAAACTAACCCTGAGTGATAAATTGCTTAAGAAATTTTTTTTTTTGTAGAGTTGCTGAAGAACAAGAAGTCCCAGGGCAAGGTCTTTGGCAAAAGTCATGTACGTCATGTCCCAGCTACAAGCTATTTATTCTCATTCACCACAACAGCTTTGTTTGTTCATGTATAAAATTTTGGTTTATGCATGATTGTGTGTAGTTCTATATGAAATAAAAGCATAGCTAGCAATTGTGGCTTAATTGAGTGAGTCTGAGAAAATTCTAGAGTTTTTTATCTACCAGCATAGGAATTTTTTTGTAGATGGGTTTTTTCCCTGTTTTAAGTCTGAAGGAAAATTCTTATGTACATGACAATATATCCACAAAGAATAGATTCTACATTATGTACCTGAGTAAAACCATTAAGTAACCAAGCTGAAATATGTTTGATTTTATCACAAGTAATAGGGAGAAAAAACAACTGTCTTTAAAGAGAAAAAACATGTTCATATGTTGTTTGACTATATATTAAAATAATTACATTCTTGTTATTAAAGGAGACCAGTTAAAACAGATGATAGTATTCCTGTAGGTCACAATGCAAGTACTTACACTGGTAGCACCTGAATTTACAAAATAGTGGAAAAAGAAATATGTAAATTGGTCTCAGCTCACGGTGATTAATGTTATTAATTTGATTACACTTCAGCAAATATTTAGAGGAGAACAAAAGAAGAACATGAATGAGGATATGGTGAAAACTGGGGACACTGTGAAAAGCTTTTTTGGCAATTCATGGGAGCTATGCTAACACTTATCATTTCCAGGCCATATTAATCTATGGTGTGCTATATTGAACCACTGTTTCACTGAGCTCATTCATATTGAAGCAATCTGGTAATATTGCTGAAACTGCCAGTTTTCATTTCAGGTATTTATGAATTTTGAATAGCCCTTGAGTTATGTGAGTGAATTTTTTTTTCACATGTCCACTGGCTGTAAGAAAGGAAGGCAACAATTAAGTGACTTTGAACATTGCATGAACCCACAGTTCTGCTCATTACTTGGGGTTTATTGCCATCTGGTGGCTATCATGTATATTTCAGACAGTGCAGATTTGTTCTCATTTTGTGTACTACTACTCATATAAATTCAAGAAGGAAGCATAAAATCAGCAGCTGTAAAAAAAATATGGAGTACGTTTAAAAAAATATTCTAATATTATCTATCTAATATGGTATATATAAAATATCCTCTATTAACACATAGGATTTTGGTGCTATGAGATAAGGACACACATAAACAAATGCAGCCTAAAAGTCCTGTTGGCCTACATAGCCATCAAAATACAAAGCGCATCTTTGGGTATTTACAATTCTCTAGAATTGTAGCATAAGAGCCAAAAGTAATTTGCAGTGATCATAAAATGAAAGAAAGTAATTGAGATCTTGAGGTGCTCTTTGAATTAATTCTTTTTTATATGAGGATATTGGATTTGGTTAATGGCTGTACTTGATGATCTTTGAGGTCTTTTACAACCTTAACAAATCTATGATTCTATAAGGTACACGATGCCTAAAATTCAACTGGCATTTCTACTTCAGCATGTTTGTTTGCTATCCTGCCTTCTACACTTAAGTGCTAATAAGAGATGCTATTTGTTAATCTCATTTATATATTTGTGTGTTTCACTTTACCATTTAGTTTTATATATGGTGGTACTTTTATCAGAAATGTAAGTTTCAGTGTAACTATAGGTGTCACCTTGAGATTTCGGTTTCATTCTTCATACGCAGAAAAAAGTAACTCTTACATAAGGTTTGTGATTTTTTTCATGGTTTGCTAAAAGCAATCATTAACAGCTTCTTTGTAATCCATCTTATTTATTCCATGTGTTTGTAAGAGAAAGACCTTCAGGAAAATGTTTAGATCAGCATTGTGATAAGGTTTTATGCAAGTGTATTTTAGACAGGGAGAGAAAAAGAAGCCTATTTCAGTGCAAACTCAGAAAAAAATTGCACCCATTTCTATTGACAAAAACTTTTGGATGAAAATTTAACATGATCCTTGATTCAACAAAAAAAGTAAAGATCCTAACAGTAGGAAGATAACAAAAGGGGAAGACCCTTCTCAAGGCGACAATTCTAAGTGTATGTTTACAAATTTATATGTTTTTTTCAATTCCCTATGCTTGCCCCCGTGACATGTACCTGTGTTTGGACAGCAGGAAATAAACAGAAAGTAATTTCCTCTTCAGTTATAGTGCTGATGCTATGTCTGCCATCCTTGCTGTGCTCTTGCTTTGGCTTCTGATAGCTTTTTCATTTGGTTATTATCTCCCAGCTCTGACACTGAGGTTATTGTCTGCCAGGTTTTCCTTCATGTAAACTTCCATCTTTTTTTCTGCTCCTCTCTGAACTCTTTGGTACTTTGAGCCTCATTAGTTACAGTCTTGTTTTTGTCTTCTTGACTGTCATCCATGTTTTTCAGTCTATATTGGAATAAAAGCAATCTGCTATATCTGATGCTGTTTTTCAATCAAAACCTTTAAAAATACATAGCTTGCTGTTTTCTAATAATTTATTACCAGAACAATGAAACATTTGAAATATTTTGAAGCAGGCCTCTTCCTGCTATTTTTTTAAGCATGTTTCTTCCTATCACACAGCACTGCCAGCAAACATGCCGTCCCCTTCTCTACTATGAATTTCCTTTTATGCCTCTCATTCTGGTCATAAAGATGGTGTTAAAGAGTGTCTGCATTTCTCTAAATGTAGTGAAAATTCACTGTTTTAAAGCCCACACTTTCTCTCCTGCATATTTTACAGAAGGGTCAGTATCTTGTAACCTTCCAGAGCAACAGCTTCAAGGCAGCCAGCTCATCTCAGCTGGGGAACATGGTGGCAGCAAGATGTGAGACCATTGCTAGGACTGCCCCTCCCAGCTGGATTCCACTCAACTCTGCCTGCCTCCCTCACCATGACAGCGAGGTTGATTTGCACCTCAGGACTTATCTGCGTAGCTCATTGTGGACCTTGTTCGCCCTTATACAAGTTCTCCTTTTATTGCCTGATGAAACACTTCTGGGCTCCTATTGTTTTTAATTTTAGGGATAGCAGCAGGGTTGTTGATAATTACGGTCCTTTCATATTTATACAAGGGATGGTCCCTTTTTCTATTAAAAACACAGAAATGTGCAAAATGCCCTTGTATTTCAATTCTTACCTGGAATGTGTCCTAACCAAAGCCAGGAGCAGAACTGAGTACCTGCTATGTCAGAGAGAATTAGGCTTTACATTTCTGTGTCCAGGTCCTGCCCATGAGAGGAATGAGTCGCTGTAGTAACTAGTGGGGGAGGGAATAAAAAAGAGTAGTATGAGATAAAAAATTGTCAGAGTAGATAGCCCAAAGTACAGTTTATGTGACATGTTATATACATCATTGAACTGATCCTGGAAGTGACATATTAAGTTAATTAGTCCATCACTGGGTATGGCAGTATATGTAATTCATTAAATGTTAAAGTATTAATTAATGTGTTGGAACTAAATAAGTGAGTAGTTGTGTACCTTCCAGCTTGATATTGTAGGTCTATGGTAGTGCTTTTTACCAGCACACTGGGGGCTAAATCAGTACCCTCTTTCATCATGGTGAAGAGCAAGACTTTCATGCTAATGTAGTCTTTCATGCCTAGAGGTCATGCTTCTGCTCAGCAGAGGAGCTGGCTCACTCACCATCAGTCAGCTGGTAGAGTATTTGTAGGAGCATTAATGCCAGCAGACACACTTTGAACAAAATATATATAGCCTGCCTTCTGGCTCTCCTGCCCTCTCTGGTTCACCCTCACACCTGTCCTGCCTTCCTGTGCCCCTGACCAGCGCCTTGCCACTTCGCCCTGCGTTTCTGCCTGGGCTGCCAGCTTCCTTCTCTGCCGCCCCGATCCAGCCGGTCACCGTGACCCTTTCCAGGCTCCTGGTCCTCCCGTCCGAACGCCCACTCACCGCCCGTCCGGTGCCATCATAGCCGGAGCCGCGCCCTTCCGGGCGCCCTGCAGGCTTGGTCAGACGCAGCCCATCCGCAGGCAGGCAGCGTGCGCACCTCCCACCTGGACACCGACAGCACTGCCCTGACTCGCTGCTGGTAATGCCCTCTTTTTCTCTCTCCTCTCCCCCAGTCCTTTTCTATTTTCCTTTCTTATTTTGTGTCTCCTCTAGCTGTCTTTTACTCGGGCAACTCCTTTTCCTTCTCCTTTTGTTATCAATAAACGGTTCTCAGAGACAGTGTTTGCCTTGTTTGGCTTAATTTCGTTCCTGACCAGCCATTTTTAAAAGAACTCTCCACAGTTCCCCACAGTGGAATGCGACACTTCTGGCAAGGATCCATTGTCTCTGTCACTCCAGTTTTGATTGTGGAATATAGCAGATACGTACTCCTCATGCCTTCTCTTTTTCAGTATGCTGGTTTAAAAGTAAACCAGCAGCAGAACCCCACTCAACTACCTCAAGAGAGGTTACAGGTCTGAGTTACAATTTACATGAGATATTACAGTAAACGCCATGATACAGAGAAAGCTGGTTCTAATCCACAAAGTCTGACACCCTGTTGGTCAGAGTAATGGTCGCAGTCTTGCAAAAGCAGTGGTCACAGCGTTGTGGAAGTGGTGGTCACAGACTTATTGCAGTTCTGGTCCTCCTCTGGATCTGTCGAGTGATGGTGCCTGAAGTCCCCAAACCAAAGATTGTATATGTACCTCCGTCTGGGCAGGGTGTTTCACAGTTGATGATGTAATAATTCTGGGAGTCATGGGATATTTTTGGGAGTCTTTGTTGGTCTAGGTCATTGCAGCTGCCTATCATGCTAGTGCCATTAAATCCATTGTGGCCCATTAGCAGAGATGAGCCCTCAGGCTGGGTGTGAATGTGCTGGTGCTTCCAGAGGAGAGTTATCACGGTGGAGTCATTAGTGTGAAGAAAAAAGAAACACACCCTGCCTCGAACAATTGCCTCTTTTTCCTTTATCTCACACCCAGCTTGTAGCCTGAGGTGTCAGGTGTACATTGGGCAGGTCATCAGAAATTACATGGCGGGGAGGGGATGGGGGAGGGAATGGGGAGGGGGAGGGGATGGGGGAGTGGGGGGGGAGTGTGGCTGAGGTAGAATACACACCTTGGTTACACCCACAGAGGGCTAAACTGGCACCCTACTCCTGTAACCAGGACATTCAGGTAGACTATTCCAGCTCCTTTAGCCTTTAGTCATGGTCACGCTACTCAAGCCGCCTGTCTTAGTGGCCCCCTCTCCTCCAGAATTCTCCAAAGTGTGGGTCTCTGTCTTGTACTTGGAAGTGCAAAAGAAGACACAATGTTTCATATGCATCCATCTGAATGGATAGGAGTGGATGAAATCCTCCCTCCACCTCAGAAACGCATAGAATCATTAAAGTTTTTAGGCTGGAAGATACCTGTAAAGTAATTGAGTCCAGCTAACACTGCCAAACCCACCACTTAACTGTGTTCCCAAGTGCCACATCGACATGTCTCCTAAATCCCTCCAGAGACGGTGACTCCACCATTGCTCTGGCCAGCCTGCTCCAATGATTGACAACCTCTGTGATGTGTGGTGTTTGCTACAACAGTAGATTGATGGCTTGGTTCATCTTGTTCACTCAGTCATTAAGTTCTTCTTAAATAATTTTGCTTCATGGCTAGCAGTTCAAAATTTCCATTACTTTAAAAATTTAGAATGAGTTCCTTGAACTTGTTAAAGTGAAGTTCTTTAATCACAATCACTCTAGTTTCTAGCATTGGGTATTTAAAATCAGCTCAGAGGACATTTATTTTGACATGACTTGTCATAAAAGTGGCATTGTAAAATAAAAGATGCAGACGTAGTAATGAGGCATGGAAGCAAGGTTTGTGAAACTTCCAGGGTCTTCTGTATAAGTATTGCAGGTATTATAGATAGCTTTGCTGGTTTTTTGTATTTTGACAATATGGATCAGGTAAAACATGCTTTTTTCATAACATAAAATCTGTGTTAGGTAACTTCTGCAAGTATTTACTTTTTCAATGCAGACAAGCAGTATCTGAAAAAGTACTGATTAGCCCACTGGTTGCGAAAAATATACAGAGTTGTGCAAGAGACAATTTTACCAGACTTAAGAAAGAATTTGGGGCCACGACCAGAACAAGAGCTTGTAGGATGGCAATGAACAACATTATAGCTTTTGATCAGCACCTGCAAAGGATGCTACTACATCCTATGAAGGACCAGGTGTAAGATTCACAGGATCTCGTTATTATATTAAGTTGGAAGGACACATAAGGATTGAGTCCAGCTCCCTGCTCTTTGCAGGACTACCTAAAACTAAATGACATGACTAAGAGCATCAACTAGATGCTCCTTGAAGGTTCAATGGTGTTACTGAAAAGATAGGAAGTGACAGTCAAAATAATATCCCTTTACTGGGTTTTGGATAGCAGAGCTCTGAAAATTTCTCACTGCTTATTTCCTTAATGCTCTTTAATCCTGTGCCTGATCAAGGGCTTGTTGTCTTGCAGCATGGGAGCAGAACAGATTTGTACTTGTCATGAGTAGAAATTTCCATTTGGAGTACAGCATGGATTTAGCCTTAGACTACTCACATCTTCAAGCAGAAATTTTGCAAATACAGCCTGTTACATAATGGGTATGTGTATTCTAAATAAATAATACCCTGCTTTCTGAAAGTTGAGTTGGTTTGCCTCCACCATGGAAGCACGTGATTGTGCTTTAGATTAACTTCAAATCAGTGAACCAACTATATATCAGGTGATTAAAAGCCAGAATTCTTGACTTACCTTCACGATTTATGGAGAAAGGCATATTTTCCTTCTAGCTTATATTCAGGAGCTGCAGTGCATCACTTCCTGCTGGTACTCCTCTCTCATCACTGATGATGTTGGGTGCCTATATATAGCAGCCAGCTTTGGCTGCATAATTATTGTTCAGGTGACTGAAGCTGGGTGCATTTGAGTCCCACTCCAAGGTAATGTCTGCTCTCCAAAAGACTGGGCAAGACAGGTATGCTGAAGTCCCTTGATCAGGAAGTTCATTGGAGGAGGGGGAGAGGTTGGTCCACAAGCATGAGAAAGGTATTAAAAGGCCAAGATGCAATAATATGAAGAGGTCCAAGCAGATAGATGATTGTTCCCCAGACCAGATTCTCTGTTTTCCAATCAGCTCCATTTAGCGAGACAAAATTAGTCTCCTTGACTATATGCAACAACCATGTAGTGAGCATGACTGAGGACTCTCATTCCACCTACACTTCAGCTATTTGCAAGGGTAAACTCACTCAAAAATAATTTTTATAGTTGTATTAGTTTGCAGAACTGCAGTTTTCTGGATGCAGAATTGTCTGGGTACATGTCACTCCTCTCAGTGCCTCTTTCCTCACATTTTCCCCATAAATTTTTTACATATGGTAGGTGGAATTAACTAGAACATTGTCTGAGGGTGTTTCTCTTGCTGTTCCTGGGTATTTCACATCTTAAGTCCTTGATGTATCATTTAAAACATACACTGATTGCTTTGGGTAAACTCCTGGGTTTAGCAGTAAATTACAGTAAATCAAAAATAATTGGTATTCAGCACTCAAATAGCAATTTCATACTCTGACTTATCACTGTGACACTTCTCCCTAAGGGTCTCGAGTACCTCAGAATATTTATCCCATCAAGCGAATGCAAACTATTTAAAATTACTGCATTTGTAGCTATTATTAAGTGTTGTGACATGCTATGATTTTCCTCTGTAGGTTTTTTCTTTTTTTTAATTTCCCATGGGAACTAAACAGTCAGACATCCCTTTGAGCCTAAGAAAGGGTAGGTTTTAATGAACTGCCCAGAGAATGGCTGTTTGTGCTCAAGTGGAGTTAATATGTTTCAACAGCAACCCCACTATGGCTTGAAACAATGAGGTGTTTGAACCTAAATGGATTTTACAGTATTGTACATGAATTTGATTTAAAAATTCATATAAAAGCTTTTCCATATCATGTTCATGCATATTTCATGCATATTTTAGTATCATATCTTTTACTTCTGTATGCTGTTTCTGACAGAGCTGAAACACTTGCTGGAGCTGTAGATAGTGTTGATTACTACTGGCATAGTAATAAAAAAGATGAAGATACATAAGATACATGATTTTAGTGCGTGGCCTTCCTAAGCACTATGATGTTGAAGGAGAGTGTGTGTTGGCAGGCACTGTAATTTTTGGGTTTGATTGGGTTTTGGAGGGTTTTTTTTAAGAGTTTATTTCATCCATATATGAAACACATCAGCACACATTTGTCTTCTGGGAAGATAAATGTAGTGAACGTCTCCCCATATTCACCAGCATACCTGTTTGCTGCCAACCTCACCCATCCCCAAATCTGAGCTTTACCTTATCTCAAGAGTACCTTTTTTTTTTTTTTTAAATAAACTCACAGTTACTTTGGTTCATTTGGAGCACAAAGTCTTAATGCTATTAATCTGCTGAGATTTCTAGAGGCTGGTACATTTTCCATGTTTTCCTTCCATGTTTTTTGTTTTTCTGGCACATTGACTAGCACAAGGTTAAAGGGCAGAACATCTAAAAAGCTAGCACACTGTTACTAATACAATTTTTATGCAACTTGCTTCCATTTTCTGATCAATTCATATTACCTATGAGTTTGCTTATCTGAAAATTTATTATACATACTAGTCCTTTACCTGTATTAGACAATAGTAAATTGCTTCTTCATTCAGCATAGCTCTCTAAATGCGTCATGTTTTACATCTCTTCATTTTTCTATCACTTATGGTAAATGTCTTGGAACTAAGCAGATGGCGGCATAGTCTGTGAGCTTTCACTGCAGAATTATTTTGCATGGGCTAAATTCACTCTTTAAGTGGATGACTTATAAAAAAGCAAGTTACCGTCTTGTTACTTCTCTTCCCTGTATTTCTTTCCCATCTAAGTCTTCCTCACTCTTGATAAACAAAGTAGGGATCACTGTAGTGAAGACTCTCCACAAACAGCCACGCTTTCTGACAGTCCTAAGGATGAAAGGTCCCCACTGGCACTTACTGTAGCTGTGCTTGATTGAATCCTGCAATTGTTTCCCTTTGCTGTTTGGCAGGACAGTGGTGTCTACCTCACGTCTCCAGCCTGCGTTACTAGGGAGCTCTGGCATCTTTGCATCATCTTCAGCATTTGTATAATGTTCCACAGCAGGAGTTAGTCTTTTATCTACAGCTCAGGCAATTTTTATTGCAACCCTACCAGATTATCTCCTACCACTGGTGACAGACTTTGAACCTCTTCTCAGATTAAAGTCTGTAAAGGGATTTGTTTTGAAATGTTGCTGCCTCTTTCGTTGTAGTAACTCTCATGCTTTTTAGAAGCAGGAGAAATGGGTTGAGAAACAGGTTACAAAACCTCTGGTGGCCATCCCTGCTGGTTGAGAGTACATATTTTCAGGTTTAATTCATATTTTGATTCCTGAAATCCTCACCAATGATGTAGACAAAACCTGTCTGCAAAAAATGTAAGCTGCTCCCAGTGACCTGGGAATATCTTGGGTTTCCATTTTTTTCAGGTGCTTTTTCATAGCCACATGTGGGAAGGATGTCACTGAGCACTGATACCTTGGCCATACCTTTTGGAGCTTCATTTTGACTATCACCATGTGACGCACTTCAACCTAGACAGTGTGCATATAGTGCACCTTTTTTGTTCCATAGAAAATAAGAAACTTAAAAACCAACTAGATCAATTTGTTAAATCCCATAGTACTTGTTTAGAAGAAATGTGATGTTTTCCAAACTGTGACCTAAAAGAGCTTTTCTTCTCTGAGTTATACTAAATAGTGATAGAATTTGACTAGTTATTTTCTATTTGTGTTTAAATTTTATTTCTCAGGTTTACATGAATGTTTTTAAATATTTGTGTTCTTAATCAACTGGCAGAGGTTTTCCCAGAGAAGATGTGGCTGCTCCGTCCCTGGAAGTGTTGGAAATTGGATGGGGTTTTGAGTAACCTGGTCTAGTGGAAAGTGTCCCTGCCTTTGGCAGGGGAGGTTGGAACTATCTAAATGATCTCTAAGGTGCCTTTCAACCCAAACCATACTATGAATCTATGAACATAATTCTTCAAAGACTGAAAAGAAAAACTATTTTATATTCTAAGGAGATTTTTACTCATAGATTACTAGTTCATCTTTAATTTATGTCATTAAAATTAGGAATACTATAGAAGAAAACAAAATATAGCCATGTGTAGAAAATTTTAAAAACCCAACCAACAACTTTCAACCTCATGTAAGGATTTGGACTTGCTAGCAAGAACTTAAAAAATAAAATCTATTTTTAAAAGCTGTTATCCATTTGGACTGTTTTTTCCTCAAAAAGTGTTATTCTTTCAAGTTTCAAAGGGAAGCTTCTGGTAGCCGTTTCAGTAAGAGAATTTTGCACTGCTACTAAGTAAGTAGAGTAAAAAGAAAAACTCTTCATATTTATCTCTATGTTTCTTTTCAAGTTTTGCTAACACAGGAGTATTCATATGGATAGGAATGTAAGTAAATCAGGCCCTCAGTTTATTTGTTACTCTTTGCATATCAAACGAAAAAAAAAACGTATTTAAGCTCTGCTGCTTGTAGTAGTACTTTAACATCTGTGTTTATGTCTACTTAATTTATTACAGTAAATGTGAACTTCTGTTATCTCAGGCAAACTACCAGATGTTTGTATTCTTTGAAAATCGGGCTGTGCCAAGACAAGTTGCTTCACATTCCACTGGAAGCTTTCTTCCAGTGAAGTGGTTAAAAGTCTTAAGAGCGGGCTTCATTTCTGCACGCACAGCTAAGAACATCATTGTATGTCTGTTTTACTCAGCAGTAAAGTGCTCTTATTTTTACTGTTGCAAAAGACAACTTCTAGCTGAGATGAGCTTTGCACAACTCCTGACTCAGTTTGGTGGGACCCAACCTGTGAAATCACATGGAAAACTTGCTACTAAGGCACCACAAAGCTCCTGCATTGAATTTGTGTGACAGAGTATAACCAGGCATGGACACAGAGTCAGACCTGTGAGTCGTGGAAATTCAGCCATCAGCAGCCAGTTATGCAAGTTTATTTTGCAAAATGTTTTTTTAGTCGCTTAGGGATGTGTAAGTGTTCATTATCTCTTCTTGACTCTTAATTCATAAAAGTCTTTCAGAAGATCAGACCTACAAAGCAACTTGTAGTTTCTTCTTGAATTTGATTGTATTATAGTTTGAGATCAATGGTGCAATCTTGCTTTGAACTCATATGGTAAATAAACATGAAAAAAAATCTCACTGTAATTAGACTTTCCCCTCACCCATAGCATTGTCTGTAGTATTAAGGCTCAATCTAGCAATTTATTGGGTACTTATGCAAGTTGCTGAGCACTCTGAGCTCCTACAGATGTCAATGGATTTGAATACTGATGACTGAATTAAGTGCCACAAGAATATTAAATGTAGGGTCTATAAATCGCTCTTTTCTCTTATTATTGATAGTGGTTATTGCCACTTATCATACTGAGTATTTCTTTCTTTAACCTGAAATTTTCACTAAACGCACAGATAGATTTTGATCTGACATTGTATTAATAAAAATTAGTTATCTTATGAAAAGACCTGTAAACCACCCATACTGCTATCAGATGGAAGAAAAAATGAATTAAGTAACCTATTCCTTAATTTTAAAATAAAAATGTTCTCTCTCAAAATTGATGGAGAGGATATTTCAGTAAATTGTTGTGAGAATCACAAGGAAAGCTTATTTTTTGTCTTTTCCTTTTAACGTTAGGTAGGAATTAAATAAGTGTTAATGGTAAAAAATGTTACCTATACTTGATAATAGATTATACATATATTTATGAGCATATATTATTTCATTTTAAGGAGAAAAAGCAGCAATTTCACAATACCATAGAGATTCAGATATGTTTTTGTGTGAATAGAAACATATGCAGGTAACCAAGATGGCCAAAATCCACAGCTGAAGGATGAAGAGTATATTTCTTCAATCACCATGCTGGCAAAATGGGGACGCATACACTGCCAAGCTTATTCCATTCTAGCAGGGGCAAAAAGCGCTCAGGCAGTTCACGGCCTCACATATCAAAAAGGCCTGGTGTGGGCACAATCCTTCATAAGGCTGTGTTTTACTATCTCCAAGCTTCTTATCTCTCTCCACCCCTAGAAGGAGACCCAAGCCTATGGGAAAAATGCTTTTAAGTCTTTAACAACATCCTGTTATCTTCTTTTACAGAATTCCATTTCTTTCAGCAGACAGAAAACAACCCAAAGCAAACACAAATACATGAAATTTCCACACTGAGTATTTTTAGTATCTCCCAGGTGCAAAGTTGGTCTTTGAGCAAAAACAATTCTAAAAATCTTATTTTCTTTCTCCTCATCAATCTTCCATTTTTAATGTTTTCTTCCAGACAACTCGTTTTGTTAAAAAAAAAAAAAATTATTTAAAAATTTCCATTGTTTAAGGCATCCTAATTATATTCATAAGAGATATATGAATTTTGAACCTGCATTGTAAAGTGAGTATATATAAACGCCTAATGTCATGTTTGACAGGTTACTTTTAAGTGGTGACTGTGGATAGAATATTTTGGGGATTGTCCAATTGCTCAGACAGGAAAGGAGCAAAGTGATGAGCGAAAGGAGCAAAAGGATGAGCAAAAGGAGAGTCTTTTCATTGCAATGTATTTTGTTGAAACTTAAAATGTGAGACTTCAGCAGTATTTTATTAGTTTCAGGAGTAAGCAATTTCTGACAGAGCTGAGTTAGAAGAAACCACATGGGTTAAACAAGAGAGAAAATAAATAGTCTCAAACTTTGATATTGCAGAATATCAGCATGAGCTGAATTTCCCAGGAGTCCAGGAAAGCATCCCCTCCCTCCCCACCCACTTCCAGTTGACAACACTTTCTTATTCATGAATTATGAGATGAAACACATTGGGCTGTCCCTCTAGCAGATGGAAGTTATCAGAGTGTCATGGAGGTTCATCACACTAGGACCATTCTTAGAATCTGGCTTTCTGTCTGTTTGCTTCCTTTGCAACTGGACTTCAGTGATTAATGCAAAAAAGAAAAAAAACACTAACAACCCCATGAAATAACAAAAACCCCAACACTCCTACAAAAACCTGCCCCCTCATATTCCAAACAAATATGTAAATATTAAAACATTCCCTACTCCACTTTATACTTTCTCAGCAGATGCTGTGAGACTTATTGGAAAGAGAATCAGAAGAGCAAGTATCAGTCAAGCTCATCCTTGCACATAACCCATTGGGAAAGGGCTTGTTTATACAGGGAAAATTTGAAGCAACTCCATAACCAGTTGAAGCTCAACAGAAATGCTTGCAAAGCGTGATACATATTGATATGAGATTAATCTACAGAACACTAATTAAAAAGAATAAATATGAATAATGAACATAACTGAGGGGATTTGGTTGATACTGCAACCATTCTTCTTCTTCCTTTTCTTCTTCTTGAATTGATTAAATTCTTTCCTTTAACTTTTGCAATTGGCAAAATTTACTTCTCACTGGAAGTGATGCAATGTCTGCACACAATGTAATGTTGCATGCAAAGAGTCGTGATCAATGTCTCATTGTTCATGTGGAGACCACTGACAAGCAGTGTCTTTCAGGGGTTGGTACTAGAGTATCAACTGATACCGTTCGTCATCTTTGTTGGTGACAAGGACAGTGATACTGAGACCACCCTCAGCAAGTTTGCTGGTGTGACACCAAGCTGTGTGTTGCAGGTGACATGCTGCAGGGAAGCGATGCCATCCAGAGGGACCTTGACACACTTGAGACGTGGGCCTGTGCAAACCTCACGGAGTTCAACAAAGCAAAGTGCAAGGTCCTACACTTGGGTCATGGCAATCCCAAACACACCTGCAGGTTGGGCAGAGAAGTGACTGAGAGCAGCCCTGAGGAGAAAGACTTGGTGGTGATGGTTGATGAAAAACTCAACGTGAGCCGGTAGCGTGCGCTTGCAGCCCAGCAAGCCAAACGTGTTCTGGGCTGCACTCAAAGGAGCGTGGCCAGCAGGGCAAAGGAGGTGCTTTTGCCCCTCTGCTCTGCTCTTGTGGGGCCCCATCTGGAGTGCTGTGTACAGTTCTGGTGTCCCAACATGGAACTGTTGGAGCAAGTCCAGAGGAGGGCCAAGAAGTTGATAAGAGGACCGGAGCATCTCCCCTATGAAGACAGGTTGAGAATGCTGGGGCTGTTCAGTCTGGAGAAGGAAAGGTTGTATGGAAACCTCATAGCAACTTTCCAGTAACTGAGGGGGGTCTACAGGAAAGCTGGAGAGGGACTCATCATCAGGAACTGTAGGGATAGGACAAGGAGAAATGGGTACAAACTGAAAGAGGGGAAATTTAGTTAGATTTTAGGAAGAAATCTTTTACTGTGGAGGAAGAAATCTTTTACTGTGGGGGAGACAAGACACTGGAACGAGTTGCTCAGGGAGGTTGTGGATGCCCCATCCCTGGTGTTATTCAAAGCTGGGTTGGTTTGGGCTCTGAAAAACCTGGTCTAGTGGGAGATGTCCCTGTTAACGGCAGCTGGGGTTGGAACTAGATGATCTTTAATGTCCATTCCAACCCCTTAACATCCTATAATTCAACCTGTGGGAAGGCATGCAAAGATACTGACTGATTTTAATGAACACTGTGCTTACAGATCCTCTGACTAACACAGTATATGTAAAAACTAGCTGTACAAGTTGGAAATTTTACAGTTTGAGAATAATAATCCATTATAACCCTTTTGACTTGCAACTTGAAAAGCAACCTTTGGCTTTATAGTAACTTTAGACCCTAGGTCACTAATTAAACTAAAAAGGCTTGTTTTATGACATTAAAGGAAACACTGAATCCATCTAACTCAATTTACCAGCTGACTTTTGAGTACGCAGCATTTTCTGATAGCTAATTGAAAAACACCTGTGGACACAGAACTGGCAGAATGACTGTTGCTGCCTTCTGTGCCTTGATTTTAGGGTTGGCAGAGTGCTTGTAACAATTGAAGGTTACCCCTACATTAACTGTTGCTTCAACAGATTCTGCTGACAGAGTGTAAGTTAATATTCTCACTGACGGTGATTTATAAATATGCTTTTCAGCAGAGATAATAATCTTATTAACTTTTGCACAAGATGATCATCACTGCAACAAGTAATTAATGAATCTTGTGAGAATGTTGGATTTCTAGCTGTCTTGGGAGCTGCAGACTGCATGCACTTGGTAATGCATGCATCACCACATGATGACTAATGAGGTAAGATAAAGAAATTGAAATTTTTTTCATTCCCTCAATATGTAGTTGGTGTGGAATGCCAGATATGAAATCATTGATGTATTTGCCAAGTATCCAGGATCTGTCATGATTTATTCAGACTTACACAATCAGGATTAGGTCAATATTTTGAAAATGGCCAGATCCAAGGAGACCGGTTAATAGATAAGTAGAAGTATTGCTTGTAAATAAAACAATGAATATATATTAAAAATGAAATTATTATTTACAGATTGAATTTCAGGTCACAGTTGTTCTCCTCTGAAGAAATAACTAATGACTACAGTTGAAAATCCCCAGATTCTATCAGAATGACTTTATAATGAGACACATAAATTCATAAGTGCAATAATTGGAAAACAAACCTATGGCTGAAAGAATACAAATTCAAATACAAAATATAAATGTGTGGTATTTTATATGAAACAACTGTTTGAATATTTGTGAATCTTCCCTGTGTTCTGCATATAATGCAATCAAATGGACCTATGTAAAGAAGTATCTGAGAAAGACAATGAGGTAACATGTCAAAACATAAAGTTATATTTAGATAATTGTAGCGGGTTGAGTTCAAAACCGGGCGGAAACACCAATTAAATGTAGTGGTTTTGGTTCAAAATATTCATTACTTACTTATTTTCCTTCTGTGAGATAAGAATTAGGAGAAAAGCAAAGCAGGCACAAACCTTAAACAGTTGCAGTACAATGAAAGAGTTTTATTACTAATAGAATTAAAAGTAAAGAGAAAATAACAAAACAAAATTGAAACAAATCCCCCCCCCCGCCAGCATTCTCTCCTTTTACCCAGCTCACACAAGGGATAACAGAACATGAGATGTTAGTCAGTGTTCCAGTTCTTGAAAAGTCTCTCTCTTATGCTTAAGGGAAAAAAGGGTTTTTCCTTCAGTTGCACGTGGTTCCCAAACTGCCACCAACAGCAGATCCGCCCGGAAACAAACAATCTGCTGTGTGTAGAACATCTCTCCCATGAAAAATCTCACAGTTCCTTCACACTGCAAAACATGGGCCATCACATGGGGTTATTCATCTTTTTAAGGATAAGTTATTTTGGCCTGCACACAAAGGCTTTTCTTCGCCACAAGTCTCTCAGCCTCTCACTACTTCTATATAGCCTGGCATAGGCATTCTTCACAATCTTCACAGGCACACGAAGATACTCCATCCCCCCATGTTCTTCAAATGGATTAAAGAGACAAACAGTTTGTGGTATTACAGTTTCTTACCACGGCATGCAAGAAGGTTTCTTTTAAGCTGCACGCCAGAATCGCGGCACCGCCCTCTTTTCTCCCGTCGCCATTTCCAGCTCCGTCCCACGGGACTCACTTCTCTTTCTCTCTGGCTCTGAAGCCGCCATGCTGAAGGGTGTTCTTGTTCGGCCTTTACGGTGGGGAAAGCCTCGCTCCCTTTGTGCTGCTGGCTGCGTGGTGTCTTCTTCAGTTCAGCACGAAGTGTGCTGGCTGCAGACAGGAGGCTCTGCCGGCTCCCGTTGACTCCGCCGGCCCCGCGTGGAGAGGAGAGGGACCCGCCGGTCCCCAGAAGCCGCGCTGGATGGGTTTAGCTGTGAGCAGTCCATGGCTGGGTTTAGCTGTGAGCAGTCCATGGCTGGTTTTAGCTGCCTGCGGCTCTGAGGCAGTCCCCCCCAGCCACCCAGGGTCCGTGCCGCAGCATTGGGAAAGGGGGGAAGGGGCAGTGGCCCTGGCCCGGCCCGGCGGGGCCGGGAGGCTCCGAGCCCCCCCCACCTTCCAGCAGACGAGCTCCGACAAAAGGGGAAGTCCCGCCTTTCTGTGCAGTTTAAATATGTAAATTGTGAGAAGCATAATTGGTCTTAAAGACTGTCCATCAACTCAGGGTCAACCCAATACAATAATTAAAATGAGTCTGGTAATATGACTTTCCATCTTGATACACAGAAATAAGGATTTAGAATTCTTTGGGTTATTATTATAATGTATCAAGTAAACTTCACATTTACTGTCTGTGCATTAAATTTCTTCTCACAAGATATATAAATTTTCTATTAAGTATATTTTTTAAAAAATGTCTTCCATAAAAAGGCTTGATTTTTTATGACTGTGGCTTTTGAAGGCCCAGTACTCTCATGATGACATTTTTGTACCCTGTGTACAAGCATTTGACTTACTGAAACAAAAGCAGAAGAACTATCTATCACAGACTTTGCCACCACAGGATCTTCTGAGTTGGGAGGGACTCATAAAGATCATTGAGTCCTACAGTGAATGGCCTGTGGGTCTAACCCACAACCCTGGCATTCTTGGTACTGTACTCTAACCAGCTGTGCTAATCTCAAGGTTGATACTGCTCTCATAGTCTCCTGGACAAAATATCAGCTCAATAACCATGTTAAGTGATGGGTAAGCAACTGGCTTACAGGTTGGGTGCAAAGGATTATAGTGAATGGTGTGGCATCAGACTGGAAACTTGTCATTAATGGGGCTCCAAAAGGGCTCCATCCTCACCCCTGTGCTCTTCAGCATCTTTAGCAATTTGGACAGAGGACTCAAAGGAATAATAAGTTTGCCAATGTCACTGAACTGGGACTAGCACAACCCTGGTTGTGTGTTTAGACTGGAGAATGAGACTGGAAAGCAGTGCCATGAAAAGGGACCTGGGGGTCCTGGTCAATGGCAAGTTGAACACGAGTCAGCAGTGCCCTGGCAGGCAGGAGGGCCAAGTGTGTCCTGGAAGCATCAGGCCCAGCATCACCAGCTGGGTGAGGGAGGGGATTGTCCTGCTCTGCTTTGAGCTGGGGCAGCCTCACCTTGAACATCGTATGCAGTTTTGAGTTCCACAATGTAACAAAGAAATTAAGCTATTAGAGAGTGTCCAAAGGAGGGTCGTGAGGATGGTGAAGGGCCTTGAGGGGAGGGTGTATGTGGAGCAGCTGAGGTCACTTGATCTGTTCAGACTGGAGGAGACTGAGCAGAGACCTCATAATGTCTTCAACATCTTCAGTAGGGAAAGTGTAGGGGCAGGGACTTATCTCTGCACTCTTGTGAACAGTGAAACAATTTGAGGAAACTATCCTGGAAGGTATGCTAAGGCACATAGAAATAAGGAGGTGATTGATGACCACCAACATGGCTTCACTAGGGGCACATCATACCTGACAAAATTGCTGACAAATTCTGGGATGGCATCTAAGCAGTGGTGGATGAGAGAAGAGTGACTGATGTCATCTCCCTGGACTTGTGCAAAATATTTGACACTATTCCGCACAACATTCTTGTCTCTAAAATAGAAAACTATATATTGGAGAGATGGATCAGTGGGAGAGGAATTGGCTGGAAGGTCACACTCAAAGCATTGTAGTCAACAGCTTGATGTCCAAGTAGCGACCAGTGACAAGTGTTTGTCCTCAGGGGTTGTTATTGGGACTAGCCCTGTTTAACATCTTTGTTGGTGACCTGGACAGTGGGATTGAGTGCACACTCAGCAAGTTTACTGACAAAACCAAGCTATGTTGCAGTAACATGCTGGAGGCAAGGGATGCCATCCAGAGGGACCTGGACATGCTTGAGAGGTGGGTTTGTGAAAACCTCATGGAGTTCAAAAAGGCCAAATGCAAGGTCCTTTGTCAGGGCAATCCCCAAACATAAGAATAGGCTGGACAGAGAATGGATTGAGAGCAGCTCTGAGGAGAAGAATTTGGGTGCTTTGGTGAATGAGGAGGTCAACATGAGCTGGCAGTGTGTGCTCAGAAAGTCTTCTGTGTCCCAAGCTGCACCAAAAACATCATGGCCAATAGGTTCAGGGAGGTCATTCTGCCCCACTGCTCTGCTCTGGTGAGACCACACCTGGAGATCTTGGAACTCTGGGACCTCCAACATGGGAAGGATGTAGACCTGTTGGTGCAGCTCCAGAGGAGAGCCACAAAGATGATCACAGGGCTAGAGCACAGCTGCTCTGGAGACAATCTGAGAGGCCTGGAGCTGTTCAGCTTGGAGAAGAGGAAGCTCTGGGGGACCTTAGAGCCCCTTCCAATATATAAAAGGGCTCCAAGAGAGCTGGAGAGGGAACTTTGGAAAGGGAATCCTTATGGAGTGATAGAGAAGGGATAATGGCTTAAAACTGAAAGGGGACAGGTTTAGATGGGATACTAGGAAGAAATTTTTTACTGTGAAGGTGCTGAGGCACTGGAATAGGTTGTGCAGAGAAGTTGTGGATGCTCCATCTGTGGAACTGTCAAGGCCTGGTCTGAGACACCTAGTCTAGTAAAAGACCTGCCATGTCCCTGCCCATGGCAAGGGAGTTGAAACTGCGTGATCTTTAAGGTCCCTTCCAACTCAGAAGAGAGCAGTTCAATTCAGGTGGAAGGGACTTAAAATGATCTTCTAGTCCTACTGTCTATGATATATATGATGTATACATCATACCTATAGTCAAGAATGGTTAGCTCTGCAACCAGATAGCCACTATTTACTTCTAATAAACTCTTGATCTGTTCTCTTTGTCATTATGGAGTCCTTTCGTGAACTCATGGTAAGGTTTTGGCATTTCACAAAATTCAATAATCATGGTCATTCACTAGTAATAGAAATACCTGCTACATTTATGTGGAGTTTTCCCTGACTGTCTGTGACTGTGTGGAAGATTTTATAGCATAAAACATATTTCTGCATAGCTGGTGAAAACTAGAAAAGCATTTTGTTTGAACTCTTTTGCTGTTGCAGAAATGTTCAATTAACCTTTGCAATTAATGTCAATGGTTTTTTTACATTCTTCTGCTCCCCATGGAGCCTAGTGAAAATTCTTGATTTCTTTTGCTAGAGAGGCAGTGAATGATGAATAAGGCTGACCTGTAGAGTTTCTTCCTGCCCAGTGGTAGACAAGCAGGCCCCAGTTTTCACTCTTTTTGAGAATAGTACAGTCAATGACAGACTTGAATTGCTTTCTTCTGATTTTGTTTAACTGTCTGACCCATTCCTCATGGAAAAACTGTTTTCCCCATACTGTCTGACGCTCTGTCTGATGAAGACTGTTCCACTCACAAAAGGCACATTTTTAGATCTCTAATTCAGGAAGAATTAGGAAAACCATTGTGGGGAAAGATGAGATAGAACTGAGTTGCAGGCTGTGAGATGTGCCTGCAGAGGCACATGCCAGCACAAAGGAGCACATGGTGGCACGTAGAGAGGCTTGTCTCCACCAGACCCTGGGGGGAGAAGGTGTCACACGGCAGAGCCCTACAGAGAGGAACCTGCCGGGAGCTGACGGATGGGTGAAGAGCGAGTGATCATCCTATAGAAGGACATTTGGAAAGTGTGTTGCTAATGTGGCAACATGGGATATATCATGTAGTGAGAATTGCCATGTAAGGAAATACTGTGCTTTGGAAAAGTGTATAAAACCAGCTCATTCCTTTGAATAAACGATTCAGATTCCCTTCCAGTCTGGGTCCATGCCTCAATCACCAACAAATGGTGTCCCGTGTGAGGAGCTTATTATACACCTAACTGCGTGTCCGTTGGTGAGCTCCATGAGACTTAAAGTGATGCTGAAAGAAGCAGGAAAGCTGGCTAGCAATTAATCCCTGCAAGTTGTAGGTGAGCCACAGGGGAAAAAGGGGCTGAAAAGAAGCTCAGGAACAGAAAGGAAGCTCGGGAGCTGAAAGGAAGCTTGTGGTACCCATTTACCTTTCCACAGGATGGAAGGTAGTAGCCGAGAATGATGGGGGATGGTGTATCCCAGGAACAGAATGTCGCAGAGACGTTGGAATGGATTTTAAAGAAACACTGAAGGAAAGTTGAGTCTACAGATTTGAATAGACTCTTATTCTGGGCAAAGAACTGTGATTCAACTTTAGACCAAGTTGTGCAAGGCGACGCAGTGCTGACAAAGCTTTTGTGTCCATAAAGGACTGCGTGCAAGGCACCCAATGCACATGTGGCACCCAGAGACCAGACAAAGACAGGCGCTTGTGCCACCACGGCAGCTGTGCTGAGCCCTTCTGTGCCACCAGCAAGGGACCGTAAGTCTGTTGGGGCTGTGAGAGGAGAACTAGAAGATGGTCCCTTGTCTCCCAACCCGTTTGACCCTGGAGGGGAACCGGACGGCACTGTAGAAAACCTTTCGCTGCCCTGTGCCATCAGCTGGAGCCAGGTCGCAGCGAGTGGCTGGAGCCGGGGGGCTCTTCCTGGTAGCATGTTCCCTCTCCATTTGCCTTCTGCGAGAGTGCTGCCGTGGCGGCAAATGCAGCAGTCAGGGAGCATATGAGGCTATTGGGGGCGTGGCACCAGCAAGTGTGTGGCACCAGCGAACACACCCTGCAAGCACATGGTGGCAAGCACATGGCAGAGCTGGGAAGTGGCAGCAAACACCGCGCTGGCAACACAGCAGGTCTGGCGAGGTGAGCGTGGCTCTCTGCATGTGGGAAGTGAGGAGACGGGCCGGCGGGACCTGCACGGCCGCCCAACCTGTGCCGCTACAGCAAGGGCTCCCGTCTCTTGCAGACCCTCGGGAGCTGATACTGTGCTGGAGAAAAGGACTGAGTGAACCAATGGCCCCTTCCTCAGGGGCAGGGGGGCTGCAGCATTTGCACCAGCAGAGGTGGCCGTGGGCTGGGCATGTCATTCCTGCAACTGGTCCACAGAACTTGTTGGGGAAGATGAAACAGGAAAGCCTTATAAATATGATTGCCTGACAAAAGATTTTGGGAATATGAAAACTATAAGCGACATCGAAATGAAAGCCACCCTTGAGATACCAAGTCTTAATTACTGAACAACTGGAAAACAATGGTATGGCCGACTGAAGGTAATCCCCTCTTGATTGAACAATACCCTCTGCTTGCAGGCAGGTCCAAGGGTCAGAGCAGACCCTACTAGCTCAGCAGAAGGGGTCCAAAGAGTAGTTTTTAGAAGTTAAGATGTAACACTCTATGGTAATATAAGAACTCTTATAGGCTGTATGTAAATGCTATAGGATTTGTATCTTGTATTAGATTGGTTAGTGACAATTAGAATATTCAGTACAGAAGATGATTTATTGTATTGTAACCAGGACTTCACACACACTCTTATTCCTCTCTCTCTCTCTCTCTCTGTCTCTCTTTTTACTTACTCGCTTACTCTCTTGCTCTCTTGGGCCTGCTCAGAGCTGCCAGCTGCAGCTCTAAGCAGTGCCCCTGTACCCACGCCCTTTGCAATAAACCGCATGTTCCAAGATCTGACTACAGAGATCTCTCGTCTCCGTCCGTCCCGACTGTCCGAACACACCCCAAGCACCAACAGTCTGGCGCCCAACGTGATTGAAGGCCCCGTCCGACCCACCCCAAGCTCCCGCAAGAACTCTTTTGTTTTCATTATTTAAAATGTTGCCACAATCCTGGACCCTATCTCAAAGATTGCTTTTTTACCACACCACCATGTGACACCCCCCATTGTTCTAATTGCTTTCTGTTAGGGATGCTCCTGTAATAATCATAATTTATAAGCTATCTTTTCAAGCAGAAATTAACTGGTATATTTTTTCAAAGTACTCTTTTCCTACTTGAAGAAACTTGTTGCTACTTCCCTGATGTGGAAAAGGTTACCACTGGAATAAAAGACTACAACCCTCTCGTCCTGCAGCAACTTCTGACTTGGGGCTTTTTACCTTTTGAAACCACTTAGAGAGTTAATGTTAACTGTAATGTACGAATCCTCGATTTGTATACATTCTGTGAAATAGTGAAGTATTTAAGCAGTTGAAGATAACTACCTTGCTTATTTTTCTCAGTGCGCACTTGTTTTATTGGATGTACTGTTTTACTGTTCATAGTAAGAGAACTACATGCTATGTTACACATTTTCCTGAATTTGGTAAATACATTCTTGTTACAATTGATACCCTTTCCACATATATTTTTGCTTCCACCCATACAAGGGAATGTGCAGAACAGGCTCCTAGTGCTCTCAAGTCCATGTTGTTAAAGCAAAAAAGGGGGGGGTGCAGGGATGGGATATACCCCCACACGAAAGACTGCAAAGAGGTTTATATGTTCTTAATTTTTCAATTGCATTCAGAATGATCACAGGCTCACTTAGAAAAAGCTAAGATACTTGTTAGGAATCTTGAAAGTGGAAAATGGGAAGGCCCCTTTTCGTTGATAACCTGGGGGCGAGGATATGCTTGTGTTTCCACAGATTCCAGTCCAGGATGGGTACCTGCAAGAGTGGTCCAACCAGCCTTGGATACACTAGCTTCATAATCAGCTTGTGGGGAAGACAAAGTCTTCTGAAGTCATGTTCCTAACTGATATTAATGAAGTTTTTAGGCAATCTTGTAAGTATTTTAGGGAAACCCTCTTAGTCAAGGCTTGAGGCTCTGTCCAAGCCCTAGCCCTGGCTGACTGGGGATTATACCACCAAACCCAGGTGTTTCTGCCCTAAAAGTGTAATCAAGTCACTTTGACTTGCTGATTTAATCTTCTAAAAGCTACACCCTCTTTCGAGGTAAACTTGGAAGCCTTGCCCAAGAAAGATAATCTCCAAATCTTCACTGTGAAACAGGACCTTCCAGCAATTGCAGACTCTGGGTGATGGTAAAAGTTTTAGACAATTTTACATTGTTTCTCAAAGTTCTATCTGTTTAATCACTGTCTTCATACATAGGACTAATTACTGGGTGTTTTCATCTATCCCCCTGTTCATAAGAAAGATACTGCTTTTGTGAAGAACAGAGCTTATTTGTTTTGGGCAGTGGGCCAAAATGTTCTAATGTTGGAAGTGGTTTTTTTCATGATTCTTGTTTGCATAAAACAAAAAAGAGGGAATTGTAAGGAGAGATAAGATAGAATTGACTTGCGGGCTATGAGACGTGCCTGCAGAGGCACATGCCAGCACAAAGGAGCACATGGCAGCCCACAGAGGCTTGTCTCCACCAGACCCTGGGGGAAGGAGGTGTCACACGGCAGAGCCCTACAGAGAGGAACCTGCCGGGAGCTGACGGATGGGTGAACATCAAGTGATCATCCTATAGAAGGACATTTGGAAAGTGTGTTGCTAATGTGGCAACATGGGATATATCACACAGTGAGAATTGCCATGTAAGGAAATACTGTGCTTTGGAAAAGTGTATAAAACCAGCTCATTTCTTTGTATAAATGATTCAGATTTCCTGCCAGTCTGGGTCCGTGCTTCAATCACCGACAAATCATCAATTTAAGATCTGAAGTAAAGTAAATTGAAAGACTGCCTTCAGCTTTTAAATCAGATCAGTTCCCTTCTCTCTTCCTTTCTCTATGCACACCATATTTTTGCCAAAACTTGTCTTTGGGCTTTTTTGTAATTCCGTAATTTTATAGGAGCAGAGGTCCCTGTTTTATTAAAGAAAAAAGTATATGTGTTTTCTGCCTACAGAGAAGACCCAACTTGAATAGTAAAGATAGGCTCAATAGTTAAAATAGGCTGAATAGTTAAAAAGAAGAGGACAGATACATGACTATGTAGACTTCTAGTCTGATAGTATTTCAAGCTACTGTTTCAAGACCTACTCTTTAAGGTCAGTATTCAAAATTAATAACTAAAAAGCTATTCTCATAGCTTTCTTAATTTCTTCCTTAGATTGGTTTGCCAAGGGTTCATGCACAGTATACAGCCCAATATTTACACAACAGAGATACATATTCACATAAAAATGCAACACGAAGGTTTCATACTTGCTTGAATGTTAACCTTTATTCACTAAGCTGAGTTTATATGATTTCTAAATACTCACCACAGAGCATAATGAATTACAGGTGAGTTTAATATGGCATGATGCCAGTAATTTATAATGAGACACTAAAGGACCCTTTTAATTGAATGAATCTTTGTAATTTTTCAAAAGTTTGGCATTAAAGAGACAAATGTCCCTTACCACTGAAGGGAAAAACAAACAAACAACAAAACCACTAAGTCCCGAAAAATAAACAAAACCTCCAAAACCCACCCAAACCAAGCCTGGCTATTTCCCCCTCCTGTAGTATAGCCCTGAAAGAGAAATCAGTGATGTCTAATCAAGTCTAATCAAGTCTAGGGTTACATGTATATTGTAACGGTAATCTGCATTGTTTAAACAACATATGTAATGTTGAGTGTTTAAATTGCTTGCTAATTAAATTCTGTTTTTTAGATGGCTAAGCAAAATGTATTTCAACATACTGCTTTTAGTTGATATCTTAAATGCTTACAAGCACAGGTAAGAATAGTATGACAAATGTTGCTGCAGAGTACATTGTAAATGTCTAAATAGTAATCAATATTACGAAATTAGGTATTGACTAAAATACTTTTATAATAACTAAGTATTGGTTTGCTCTTTCAAATTAGACATTTTCACTGTGGGAATAAAGAGTAAATACATGGTCATGAAATTAGACTGTGACCTTTTCATACATTACTTCTTTTTATGAAAACAGTGGGTTTAAATTTGGTTGCATAAGTGTATTGTACTCTAAACATCAATTTTTAATTATTGGTAGGTTAAGACTGTAACATATGTGATTAGAACAATCCTTTGGCACACTGTTTTTGTTACAGAACCTTCAGCTTTCTCAGCTTACACTTCCTATACTGCTGACTTTCACAACATGGTGTTATTTTTGGCCAGCATTTCCCAGAGTATTCAATAGTTATCCAAATACCCTTTTCCTGGTATCTTTAGTAAAACTTCCACAGACTTTAGAAGGAACTGTGTCTAGTCAGCAATGAGTACTGCTAAAGATTGCTGCCAGAAATTGCCGTTGCCTCTTTGGGTATTTTGCCCACAGTTCACTATTAGTCCAGGCTGACAGCATTACAGCTGTTACAGCTTGGAAGCTTGCAGCATACAAGCTTAGATTATTTTCTGTTTTCATGTTGCCAAATTTTTAGTTGTGTGAACATTTTGACTATGAAAAAACAGAGTCCAATCCTTTTTTATATTAAACTAATAGATGTTTTACACCCCCCCCCCCCCAAATGCATGAGTATGAGGATGTACTTTGAATATTTTTTGCTTTTCAATGGTTTGTCAGTGGTAAGAGTTTCTCGTATCACAAGATGTTTCATGCACATTGTCAGAAAAGCAAAATATTGTGTCTTATAGCTAGCATTTCAGAAAAAGTCCTCAAATGCACTCCTTGATAGTGTATTTCTATCAAGTGGCACATCACTAGCTCATCTGGAAAGGACAAAGGGGCTGACCATAGTCTGTGGCAACAGGTAGGCTGCACCTTTAGATTTTATCAGATACTCAGGTGATATGGAAAATACTGTGGCATTGTTTTCAATACAAAGATTCAAATATGCTTTTAACAGAAACATGCTTTTTCAAACCCTACAATATAATCAAAATGAACAGTTTTGACAAGAAGTAAGTTAAAAAGATAATTATTTTTAAACTTTTCTTTCCTTATTGTGTCAGCACAGTGTATAACTTTGGGAGCTGTGCTGAGTTCTTGTAGGACCCACTTATTGCTCTGAATGCAATATGTCTGTCACTTTCACGCCATCGTCTGGGGATCTTGTTGGAGATACGGGACCCATGAGGTGCATTAGACAGCTGGGAAAGGCAGGGTTGGTTACAGTAGAAGAGGTGGCAAGAGGAGCTGATTCCTGTAGTAGCAGCTTTATACTTTTTCAAGAAGAATCAATGGAATGTGATAATTTCCTTAAAAGTTTGCAACATAGTATGAGCGTTAAGCTAAAGAATTTATTGGTTTTACTGTTTCAAACACAAAGTACTTTTTAGACTTTAGAGTGGTTACAGTGTATAGATTGAGGTCAACTTCCTTATATCTATGTTTTTCCAGAATGTTTCTTAGTCCCTGATGAGAATACCTTAGCACGGGATGACTCTAAACATGCATTTTCCATTATCTAATATTGAAATTAATGTGACTTTATTGTCCCCTACCTAATTAAAGCACTTATGACTTTGTTTTGGATAAACCTCAATATTTCAAAGTCCTGACTTCTCATATTAATGTTGGTGGTGCCTCCTGCCAAACATGAGTAGCTCAGGGAAGGTACTATATACTGACTATGTTGTATTCATAAGTTATGTGAAAATACTTGAATTCACAGTTCTTGCTTGAATGTCGTGCTTACCATCAGAAGAAGATAACCACACTAAAGTTAACCTTTGATACCTCTAATGGCTTGCACCAGAATTAATTCTTTATCTCTTGCAGTGAGTATTTCTGTACCCATTTTTAACAAATTTGAGCAAATATGTAAGATTGGTTTCATGTAATCACAGGCAAAATTATAATGGAAAATGTCAATGCAATTCTTTGAAATTTTCCTGTGAATTTTTGACAACTGAGTTAATGTTTTTTGTTTTTTTTTTTTTTTTTTTTCAAAAGAGGACCTAGTTCCATTATTTACAGGATAAAATTAATGGGAGGATGTCTTGGTTTTTCAGCATCTATGTCAAGCATAAGTTGAGCAAACTGATGCAGTGTATTCATGGTGTGCCCCAGACAAACCAAGCCTCACTTTTTCCTCCCTACTTTCTATTGACACCTAAATAAAACCTGAAAGCAAATTGCTATCTGTTAGGTGCCCAGCTTTTTAAAGCTTTTTGAAATGTCTTGTATTTACTTCTGTATGCCTGACCAATGCTTTCTGAAGTAGTTTGTAGCAAGGAAATAAAATATTTCATAAAGACTTGTGATTTCCATACTTTTATACTGTATCTATCTTGCCACTTTTCTTCAAAATATATTCTGAATGAGTTACAAATGTTTAAAAAAACCAATCAAGTAATTAGGTAGTAATAGCTTGATTTTATACTTAAGGAGCTGCTTTCTGCTGGAGTGATGTCTGTTAGTGAGTTCAGTGTTTCATTTGTGCCCCTGTGCTGTTTTGAGCTGAGCACAGGCAGAAGAGCAGCTACACCGTAATTCAATAAGAAACTCCTAATTTGCTAAAGGCAATATACTTAGAAGGAAATTATGGATGTGATACTATGGAAACAGTACTCTGGCATATGTACAAACCAGTGTCCACTGCTTAATTTTGTTTAGCGTAAGCAAAGAAAATCAAAGTATTTTCAGTGTAAGATACTTGTCTCGGTTTTGAAAGACAGGTGTCTGCTAAGGAAGGCAGAAGCCCCCCTTGAAGTGGCAGATATAACCCTTTTTCCCTCCAAGTTATTATATTTTGAAATCAAGGGCCTTTAGGCAAAGATGTGGGAAATAGGAATAACAGTTCTTTACTATATATATATATATATATATATATATATATATATATATATGTATATATATATAACCAGTCAAACAAAACAACAACAACTCGGGCAGTAACAGCACACACAAACCCAGTCCCAGCCTTCTCGGCTGTCGGGCCCTTTCCCCTCGGGTGCAGTTCCGCTCGCAGCCGGCAGGGGCGCTGGCGGCTCCCGGTGAGCAGGGCAGGTGCGATGGTTCCCCCGCGGCTGCAGGGGGCGCTCCGGAGCGAGCTCGGCAAACACGCGGCACCCGTGCCCTGGGATCCCGGGAAGGGAAGGAACAAAGGCTTCACAAACCCCTGGGCAGCCGATCCCGGACTCTCAGGAACAGCAGGCTGGAACGGCAGGATAGAGCGGCAGGCTAGAGCGGCAGGCTGGAGCGGCAGGCTGGAACGGCAGGGACGAACGCAAATCCCGGGTGGCAGGCGAGATGTATCCAGATGGGAGAACCCCCACGGATGCCCAGGCAGGCAGGGCGAGCAGGGCTACAGCGTAGCGAAAACTCGAAGCAGCAGCAGCGGGGCAGGGCAGCCACAGCTCGGCCTCCAGCAGGGCAGGGAAAGCGGCTTTTGGGGTCCCGGCGTTGTTTCCAGCAGGAAGAGAAGAACGGCCAAAAAGAAAGAAACAGCAGCTCCTTTCTCTGCAGCTTCTCTCTCCGGACGCTCAGAGCGAACTGACCCCACACCCAGGTGTAGACAAAAGGAGTAGCCAGGCCCGCCCCACTCCCTTTTTTTGTCTTTCTTAAGTACAGCTATTTGTCCCCTAGCAACATGCATATGGGAGAAAATTCCTTTAACAGAAAAAAAACCTAAGACTAAACTAAAACCTCAACAATACTGTAAGATACTCTACTCTGTTTACACAAAGACAGCCTGAGGGACAGCTATAGTTGCCTGCACTATATCCACCAGCCTTCTATTATTTTAGATATCTGCAGAGTTTATGTGATGCTTTATTAGCTGTCAATTCTGAGTTTGTTTTCACATTTTTTAAGATTAAAAGGCATATAAGAATGTTTTGTTTCTGCACTTCTGATAAGATTACTTATGATTTAATTTGGTGGAATTAATGTCTTTTTAGAGACATGGATAGCTAAGTCATGTAACATGTGAGGCTGTGGCTTTATCCCCTTTTGGAAATGTCTGCTAGCCTGTGTACTCTTGAAGAAATATTATTGTTATGTTGTCTAAAGAAACTGGAGTTGCATGTGCTGGATATGGCTTAAGAACTTGCATATTCTGTGTGCTTTAAAGCTGAGCTATAAACTTCAGCTTTTTCATTTTTTTTTATTTCTGAAAAGGTATTCTTCTAAGGATCACCTTCTGTGTTCTTCATGAGTATGAATAGGGGTATTTTTATTTGTATCAAAATTCATCCTGTTCAAACTGCTTCTGAATTAGAATAATCTGATTAAAGTATTTTGGCTGTTGCTTTAACTGTCTGTTTATCATAAACAAGTCCCAAACCTGAAACTGTGATGTGTGCATAGGAGATGAAATTTCTGAATATTTAGGTCCGAAGGACACTGGCCTGATACTGACTGTGATTTTTTTTTTTTAATTATTTATTTATTTATTTATTTTTTTTTTTAATTCAGTCTGAGTATGGTTATAACTGTCAAGACAAGTCTAATGGACCAGACCCATACTTGGTCTTTCCATTCAGGCCTGAAACCTTTTCACTAGAAAGAAAGAAAGAGATTAAACTTTATTTGTTCATAATAGGTGACTTTCTGGTGGCTATGAAGGAAACTGGTAGAAGGAAATAATGACCTTAGCAACTATACTGAATGTAATCCACTATAAGGGAAACTGTTTCTAGCAGTTCAATTTTATCAGGGAAGAATGCATTGAAAACCAATATCAGCCTGTCATGGTTATCAACCTGATCTTGGCTAAGCAGACAAAACCCTTTCTGTGTCACTTGATTTGTGTGAGCTGAAATGCTTTGCATGGAGAATTGTTTTCTGGTCGCAGTAATTTTTACTTGCAGATTTGCTGAGCCCTAGACATTTAACGACTTTTCTGCCCTGCAGAATGTTATTAAAGAAAGTAGTGCTGCATACTCATCTAAATTTTTCCAGATTAATCCTGAAGCTATCACCTGATCTGCAGAAGTTGTATGACAGCTGGAGCAATGGGTTTAGAGAAAAAAATTCTGTTTTCTTATTTTTTTCCCTATCACTGGACTGTTAAATGACCTTCATTGTTTATTTGCAGGAATTTAAATCTGCTCTTGATTTGGAGGATCTGAAAAAAGCCAGAAACTCAAAACACTATTTAGCAAAATATTTTCAAGAACAATGGGCTACAATATTAATCTTCCAAGGGACAGTGCTCCTTCACCTCCAAACTGATACTCTGGAAAGAGAGTTATATGACTGCCCTAGTTTTATTTTAAGAACAGTAACAGAATTTTTGGTTTAGTTACTATAGTTCTGTCTTTTAATTCTTAAGATGGCATCATGGACTTCAGACAGCGAGAGGGAAACTCTGTGCCTGCCACAGATAACACAGAATGCAATCTGGGTTTTTTAGAGTGAAAGAAATTGATCTAGCAAGTTCTTTAAAAATCCTATTTTCCACTGACATGACTATGAGAGCTTGTGAATGTGTTGTCAGCTGTGTCTAGCCCTAACACTTTTAATTATATTAGTGATTTTTAAGTACTTTTGTTATGTACTGTGTAAGAAAAACCCTTGGATCAAAGAATTAGAGAAAAAAGGCAGAGAGAATAAGCTTATTTGAGCTCTTCATAAGGGCAAAGAGCCAAAGGCTTATTAAAATGAAATTCAAATCTAAGGCTTTCCTTTTTTTTTTTTTCTTTAGTGTAACAAAATCCACTTGCTGAGAAAATAATCTGCTATATTTTTCCGAATGTGTATTTTTTGTTTCAAGGAGTTATGCCTGCACAAGGCTCTGCAAGGTGTGTACAAATTAGGCAACTTCTTTTCCAAAGCAAGTACTTCTAGAGGAAAGTACACGAAGAGTAACTGCCTAAAAAATGAAGAGAATAACAATGTGATAATAACAAGGAAGAACAGTGTTAAATTATCACAACAAACTTCAGAGTTGAAACCATGCCTTGCATAAAAGTAGTGAAAGCTTGGATATGACATATAGTGTCTTCTCCTCTTTAAACAGAAGGTATTTTGGAAATTGTGATGTGGGAGTGTGTCCTCTACAGACTGATAGTATTGTACTGAATTGCAGTGGGCGTATTTAGATCTGAGTGCTACAGACTAATTGCAATGTATTGAGCTGTGGGGTAGGTGTTTTCAGAAGCTACTTTAGTTCTGAAATGTTTTAATTAAAATTTTGCAGTAGACCTCTTTCTTGAGAGAATGGTGAGTGTTACAACAGTAGATTTATCCTTAGGGTCAAGGGAGAAGTGACTGGCTTCTGCATTCCCAAGTCAGGTCTAGTAATTATGTCTGAGGTATGGCAACGTGCTGTTTATGATAGGAATTCCTGTACCAGATCAGATTTCTATCACAACTGTGACTATGGGTGGGCTAAAGACTTTGGAGAAAGATAAGGAAGTCTACTGGAGAAGAGTAGAGAATAACCCGATCATATAAAAATATCCCTCTTAAGTTGACTCTGCTTTATCAATTTCTGTGTGATGGGTAGCTAAAAGTATAGACTGTGTATGAAGTAAAGTGGTTCCTACAGTGAAATACTCTCATTTGAAAAGGACAAGAAAAACCAAGAATTATTGAAGGAGTTACTTCACAGGCTTATGTTATAGCTTGTATATTTTTCCTAATCTGTTTTTCTGTAGGTGATTAGACAAGGTATATCAGTATCAAATAGCAATATCTGGGACTGGGAAGGGTAAGAATGTGCTGGACGTCAGGCTGTTCTTCACAGGAATACTCTACACTCAGAGGCATGCAGGTACAAGTTGTACCTGTATGCAGCAGCTGTGAATTATGGCTTGACTGAATGTTTGACTAGAAGGAAAAAACCAAAATCTGACTTCTCAACATTTGCAGTTAAATTCACTTAATTTCCCATTATTTTCTTAGAATTTCCTATTATTATCTTCTTATTTGTCTTATCATTCCATTAACTCCCACATCTCCCAAAGCTCCAACAGCTAAGCCATTTTGCATCTGAATATGACTTCCTTCCCCTTCTTGAGACTTTGTTGCAAGAGTGTAAAATGCACAAGGAAAAGGGGAAGTTGTATTTATGAGAGTTTAATCAAGGTTCTTGCAGTTCTTTTTCTGTGTTGCTTATGTCCAGTGTGTAAGAACTAAGTCTGTGGTACCAGAAGGCCACTGTGATACCACAGATGAGTTTCTTTCCACTACTAGCTTTGCAGAGAACTTGGAAACTGAAGGAAAAAGGACTAGATAGTTATTCCTGAGGACCAGAGAAAGAACTTAGACAGATGGAAGACATTTCATTGATATGGAGTATTTTAAGCGTGGTAAAATAAGAAAGGCAAAACATGATGGTATTTAATGCATGATGAAAGTCTCTTCATGATGGAAGACAAGAGACGTTTTCCCAAAAGAAAGGTGGAGTAAGACCTAAAATGTTCTCAGTACATTTTTCCTGCACTTGGGAAAATGATCTTGGTAATTTGTAACTTGTTTTTGTCCCATTGGTTGTGATTTCTGATAAAGAGAATAATTAAAAATAAAAAGGTAGGGATTATGAAGGAATTCAGTTGTCTCTGAATACTGTAAAAGTAGAGATTTACTGTAAAAGTAAATCAAATTTCAACATTGCCTAGAAAGGCGTAGCTGGGGCTTTACTGGCAGATCTCACTATTTTTTTTATTATTGTTCTAAAAAGGTGCAATGTCCTAAACTGAGTAACTTATATTTTATGTTTAGAAGAAAGAAGAATTTATGAAACAAGTAAATGTACACTTATTGTGAAAAAAAAGAGCTTTATGGTACAAAAATATTCCTAAATATTTTTGCTCTTTCACAGGAAAATAAATGATTTCTTTGATCTTCAGTAGAATATGGAGAATTTACCCATTTATAAACTGATGAAAGAGCCTTCATGTCTTCTCAGTTAGCTGCATGATCTGTGATGGAACTTAAATGTCATTTTTCCCCGTGAACACTATTTGTCTCACCAGTTGTCTTACCTTTGTTTCTTTATCTGTCACTAAGAGAGGGCTAATTGGTTCTGAAGAATGAAAAGTGCTATATTTATTGAGCTTAAAGTGATTTTGCCACTTGAAATTTTACATCTTATACGTTGTCAAACATTAACTGACTGAGGACTCTTAAAAGGAAGTTGTTATCCTGAAATATAACAATTTCCACCCAGTCCTTTGTTGCCTGAACATGTGTATTTTTCCATGCAAGAGTGTATAGTCTTCCCAATATTCTGCAATAGAATGTAAAAGCAAAATTTTCCTGTTAAACTTGTTGCTTTAGTATTCTTTGACAGCTCTAAACATCTGTGCTTTGCTACAGCCTAATGTAAAGACGTGTTCAAATGTAGGTGGGTTATTCCAGTCATATATTTGGTAGTTTTTGAGAGCGCTATACAAGAAAAAACTGTTTTTCTTGAAATTGTCTCAGAAATAAATGCAGTAGTCTTCTGTGAATAATAAATAAGACTATATAATATGCAGAAAAACATAATGGAAAGAGCTCCTTTCCTCAAAGAAACCTTCTGCACGTTGCAGAGTGTTTTAAAAGCAAACCATGGAGCAATCACATTGTCCAGTTAGGGATGCTTGTGTCCATTTCGGTACAGTGATGACAAAAAACTGCTCCTGCTCATGTTGTACTGTTTAGTTCTTTTATTTCACAGCATTTACCTGTCTTTCTTTTCCCCAAACATATTTAGCTTGTCATAAAAGTAATTTCATATCTTCCAGTTGATTTCCACAATTAGTTCTTAAGTAGAACCTGAAAAAATTCTTGTTTTCTAATTCCAGTGGTGTCTGAAGAAGGCAAGAATGGCCTTCTGAGCTGTTAGACTCTGAAATGAAATAGTAAATCAACTGCTGATAAGACATATATATCATATTAAATACAAGGAATCTACCAGAAAATCATTACACTAAAAAGCGACAATGTTGATTGATTAAAATGGTATGGGCTGGCTAGTGTTAAATCATGGTGAGTGATGTGACATTATGATTTTACATATCATATTTCTGTCAAGACAATGAAGGTAAAAGGCATTGTCATCAGATGATAACAGACAATAAGAGGAATCCTGATGTTAGATTTATTACTTGGTTTAGATTTAGAAAGAAGCTATTCTTGTCTTGTGCCACTTATAAAATGACTGTAAATTTGGTGATGATGTAAAATTCAAAGGCAGAACCACTTATAGTTTTGACAAAGTGCCAGCTATAAAGTATTTACTGTTCTCAGTGGTTCTGCCTTGTGCACTTAAATATTTATCAGAAACATGAACTCTTCTGATAAATGTTTCTAATCTTTGTGAATTTTTAAAAATATTTAGATTTTTCATCAGAAGTTAACCACCCATATTTCGTAACAGCAACAAACTTTTGCTCTTTTTTAAATTAAAAGGATGAAAAGACACTATTTTTCATAGAGTACATTCTCAGCATATTTATTCCTTAGATTATGAAATGCATAGTATTTACAAGATCACATTCCTTCTGATGTTGATGATCATTTATGGACATAATTTGTGTCATGAATGCTAAGGACAGTCATAACTTGTGTGCTTTATGAAGCAGCAGTCACAGAGTCTCATCACTGTTCATGTGCTCTATTTCCTACCGCTGATAGATTAAACTTTTTCTCATATTGTGAATGTATTTACCATCTATATTTGTGACTGGAAGACCACTGTAACACTTGTATTTGTCACATGTCTCATTTCTCCAGATGGCGGAGGCCATGAGGATGGTTAGAGGGCTGAAGTACCTTAGCTATGGAGTCAGCCTGACAGAATTGTTAAGCCTGGAGAAAAGAAGGCTTCAGGGAGATCGTAGAGCCCCTTCCAGTACCTAAAGGTGCTTCAAGAGAGCTGGAAAGGGAATTTTGAAAAGGGCATGTAGTGATAGGATGAGGGTGATTGTTTCAAACTGACAGCAGGTTTAGGTCAGATATCAGGAAGAAGTTCTTCACTGTGAGGGTGGTACTGATACAGGTTGCCCAGAGAAACTGTGGATGCCCCGCCCCTGAAGGTGTTCAAAGCCAGGTTGGATGGGGCAACTGGTCTAGTGAAAGATGTCCCTGCTCTTGGCAGGCAGGTTGATGATCTTTAAGGTCCCTTCCAACCCGAACCATTCTGTGGTTCTATAATTCTCCCATCCCTGAACTCTCTGCCCCAAGGAGCTTGTAAAGCAAGAAGAGACTTCTTAAACAAGTGTTGGTTGTGTGTGTCTGATGGAGACCCTTGAGACTTCACTTTCTTTTAATGTTATTATGACAAAGTTTGGGGAGTGAGACCAGATGAAAAGAACCCAAATATTAAGTATTGCTGCAGAACTCCAGTCAGTAGTGGAAATGCATAAAAAGAGGCAAGGGCAAAAGCTCTGCAGATGTCACTGAAAACATCTGCCATCACACCTGACTTCTCAAGGTCTGCTTGCATCCTGTGCTACTGGGAATAACACTGTGCATTCAATTATGCTAACTCCCAAATTGCTTCAGAGTAGTAAAGCAATGGCCTAATTTTGGCTTCACTGTGGCAGTGAAACTCCTGCCTCCTCCACCCCCCCACCTCCTCTTTCAAGATTTCATTACTAGTTTAGCGTAGGATATAAGTGACAGACCATTGCCTTTTATACCAAATGACTACAAAGGTATTTAGCTGCAGAGGATTAATTTTTTCACATTCATGGTCAGGGAATGTGAGACTGACTTACATTAAATTTCCCATGCCATTTGGCTTTCTGAGGCCTGTGCAGTGAAAATGAAAAAGTTTCCATGGCCTGGATGAATTTCTGATGAATAGATAAGGCTGTGTGCAGAGCAGAGATCTGTGACCCTCTGCAGCTTGCAGTCAGACACTCCACAGCTTCTTTGACATCAAAGGTTGCAGATTGTTCTGAATGAATAGAGTCCTTGCAAATCGCATCTGCTAATCACAGAAGAGCTGGGTAGCCGTCATCTTTAAAAAACTAAGAATCTGTGAATTGTGGCAGATTATTTAGGCCTTCTTTAGGGTACCTCATCAGCCTAAATCCATGGAAACTCTAGCTGAAAGTTAGCTTGTCTCTTACAGGCTTCTTTCCTTCCTCAGTATCCAGTAGATGCACACAGATACACACTGCATAAAAAGGGAAAAAATTAAGAGCACACTATAATCAAAACTACTGGGCTATGCAGTACCAGAGAAATATTCAAATTTATAATAGGAGCCATAAAAGTTTAAAATGACAACCACACCTCCAGAATTTTTTATTTTTGCAAGTAGCTTTTAGGAAGAGTGGGAGGCTGGAAAGCTGTCTTGTTTCATACAAGTTTTCTTTTTCTCCTATACAGTTTGATTATTCTAAAAGATTGTTTGTCATAAACTTTCTTGTAGGTTGTTAAAGGCCTATTTTTGGAAGGCTGTAATAGAGGTCTTTGTGATCCTGTAGCAAGAATAAAGGGGTTTTGAGCAATCTGGTGATCTGCCTGTACTTTGCCTTTTCTGACCAGAGAATTTTGGATTTATACAGCACATTCACCACTTGACGCCTGCAAAAAAGAAATTTCTGAATTAAAAAAAGAAAAAAGAAGGAGATGATGAAAAAAAAAGTATATATTTTTGTAATGGACTGTCATGAGGCTATTTCTTCAATTTTCCTTTTCCCAATGATTTTATGATTTTATTCCCTGCACATGGTGTGATGCTCTTTAAAGTCCCTTCCAACACAAATGTATGAGTCTATGATTCTGTGCTTTTATGTAGAATCACAAAAAAAAAAAAAAAAAAAAAAAAAAAAAAAGGAAAAAAGGAAGAAAGGAAGAAAGATTCTGAAATTTTCATGACAATCAGTGTCACCTATTCCAAAGCTTTAAAAGAAAACTAAAAAAAAAAGTATTTTGCTTATGAATTTACAGTCGATAAATTTTGCCCTTTTTTTGATTAGTTACTCAAAGGAATTTCTCTTTGTTCTTCTGATGCTATTGCATAAATTGCTTTTTACCTCTGGTGCACCATCTAAGCCAGTTTTATATAAAGTTTTATCCCGAACGTCGCTGGCACCCTGTTGTACCTTAATCCAAGGAGAAAAATGACGCTGGCTGTATCCGACGATGGGGTTCGATAAGGACGGCAGCGAGGAGGAGCAGGGGCTGCTCGCCATCCAGCCGTGCCGAGCCTGGACGCTGGATGTCACTGCAGGACCGGGTACGCGGCGGAGCGGAGCAAGCAGGGAACATCGTCCCGAGGGTCCCCCGCCTCCGGAGCTAGACGCAGCCGGAACGGGGTCTGAGATGCCGGCGCTGCATGCAAGTAACGTGGAAGTGCAATGTATCTTTCTCTCTTGGAAATGATGAATTCCAGGACATGGAAAACGCAACAAAACCAGCCTTGCTATAGAAAGAATCTCTGCGATTACAATTTTAAGATACTGGGTTTTTAGGTCTCGAAGCCTTTTACAGAGCTTGCTCAGGTAAAGTCAAAACTGCAGATTATGGGATACTCATGTGATTATTTACTATTGTGTTTAATACAGTCAAATAGAAGACTTGGGGCTTTGCTAATTTTTAAATTTAATTACATTTTTTTCCTGAAAGTAAAACAAGCTGATCTCAGCCTGTTTATTTAATTCATATTTTTATATATATTCTCTGCCTTTCACTTTCCATGCCTTCACATACCTTTCCTCTATATGCTTCCCATCATCCAAACTCACTTTCATTCACTGTTTATGCACATTTGCAGTGTTTTTGTAAAAAACCTCTTCACTTTTTTCTACTTTTCTTCCTAACAATTTACTTTTTTTCCTCCATGTTTTGTTTTTACATACGAGCTTTATACTTTGTTTTTTTCAGCCATATTGTCTTTTCTGTCATGTTCCTCTTCACTCCATTATGTTAAACATTTTACTCTGTCCACCTTTTTTGCATGGTTCTTCCAACTACTATCGCCCTTTCTTTTCCTCCCACTTCACTTTTCCTTTCCTGTGATGTTCCTGTTATGTGTTCCCTTTGAATGTCATATTTTCTCATTATTTTTCCTTATCTGTTTTATTCCTTTCTTCTTCTGTCTTGATCAGCTGAATTCTCCCTATCTGTGAAAAAGTGCACTTTTTGACTCTTTTTCTCATCAATTCAGGGAAAAGGGACAGGTAAAGGACGAACAATGACAGACTGCTTCCTGGCCAACGTTTCTGCCACTGCAGTCGGATTTGACTTTGTCTGCAGAATTGTGGTTTCTAGTAAAATAATGTCTTACAACCCAGACTGTGAATTCAGTCTCTCTCACTTATTAGCTTGCTTTATAAGTCAATTCCATTTTTCTCTCAAAAACTTAATTATTCTTAATTTATAACCATGGAGTCTATACAGGAACATATATCAAATATGCACAAATATTTCATTCACTTTAAGTGGTTGAAACGGAAAAAATAATAGTCATTAGAATGAACATATGAAACACAGATGGATGATAAGGGCAGAGACACCCAGTTATAAGTGAAAAAAACTTCTCCAAAATGTTTTATATTACTCATCCAGAACTGATTGCTCAGTTCTGACCCTCGTTTAAGACATGTAAAGTATCTTCAAAAGACCTAAGCTTTGAAGCATGAAATGTCAAACTCAAATGTAAATTAACTATGTGAGTAAATAAAAAGCTTGAGTTTAGAGACGATTACATATACAATGAACTTTTCCCTTGCTAACATCTTTTTATGCTGGGAGGGTTAACTAGTTTTCTTTCAAGCCGAGTAACTAATGTTATAAACAATAGTCTAAATTAATAAAAATTATTTCTAACATCTACACAGCATGGATTTTACTGTTTCTATCTGATAGAGACAGTTTAAGCCTTAAAAATTTCCTGTTGTTTCTAGCTGCACCAAATAATTTGGCCAAATTCCCCTACAACCTATGCTATCTTCTATTTAAACTATCATTGCTACAATACCACAAATATTTACTTATTTGTAACTTCACATAATATTTGGACATAAAAATATATATTTATTGATATTAAATATTGTTCATATTTTATGACTATGGGCTCTTTTAATGAAATTTTAATGTTAGCTATTTTTTCCTTATTAATTGGGATTGCTGATTAGCCTGTAGCACAAGGCATGGGTTTTGCCCATCCCCAGACAACCAATCAGACAATGAAAGATAATGCATACACATAATTCAGCTGTGCTCTTAGAGTGAATGAGTGAGTTGCAACACATAATGATAGAGCTCCATTCCCATCCTGTTTGAAGACTTAATGGATGCCATACCTCTTGATAAAAAGCATTGCAGCTATTCAGCTACTTGTTATTCATGTAAATGTTTTTATCTCAAAGGAGGAGTGGTTTTTGGCATTGCCAGAGTGGGTCAGAGGAGCCTTTGTTAGGTGGAGATACCGGACCAACCAGAAACTAGAATCAGCTGTATCAGGGTACAAGCTGCAGTAGGGAATAAAATGCCCTCTCAGGCCGAAATAGTGTTAAGCTCATGTCCTGAAACCCAAGTTTTTCTCTATCCAGCACTCTGTCCCTTGATGTTTATTACAGTAGCTCTTGATATTCTTATAAACCATTTAAATGTCAACTTTTTTAGACCATTGAAATATTAACTTTCTGAATCCTGGTAACATCTTGTGTCACTATTCAAGCAGCTGGAGGTTCTGGATGGGTTGTTTTTGAAGTTCAGTGATACAGCTGTGACAGGCAGTCTACCATTGAACTATGTTTTTGGGCAGTGTAGCAACAACCCCATGTTAAGCTCTCCTGCATGGCAAATAATACATGTGCTCAGCTGAATGAAAAATGACATTGAGATTCCATATTTAAAACTGTTTCTGATTAGCATGGTGTTGAATCCCAAAGACCCCCAAAGGCAGAAGTAAATCACCAGTGAAGTAAATCTATCTTAATGAATATATTGCAAGTAGACCACTGGTAAATTTGGATTGCTCTGGATGCATAGTATTTGATGTACTAGATCATAAAATTCTTTGGGACTGTGCAGGGGGTGGTGTATTTCCACTTGCTGCTCTCTCTTCTCAGCAGGCTGCTAGCCGCCCGTAATTAAGGCAAATAAACTCTACTTTCCCTGGAGTTGTTTTGAGCATGTTTGTTGTTGCTAAAGCAGCACAGTGTGGTTTGGTAGGACTCAACAGAGAAACCAGTTCAGGCATGGCAAGACATAAGCTGACCCTTAGCACAGGACACATTGCTGGGCAACTACAAGGTAAATTCAGAAGAGAGGTTAAAAGAATTTGCCAATACCACCCTAGCTGAAAATCATTCCCTTTTCCAATTTTTCCTCCTCTTTTCCTTTCTCTCTTTCTCCTTCTCCCTTCGTCTGTCACTCTTGCTCCAGCTTCCTGCCCCAGCCTGCAGCTGGTAATAGTTTACAGGGCACGTTGCTGTGTTAATACCTTGTTAAGGCTGTTTCAGCTGCTGGGTCTCTGAGAGGTCAGTGTCAGGACTATTTTACTGTGAACCCTTGATATGCAGGGTAAAGCTGGGGACAGGTAGAGCTTCCCCTTTCTCACACCGCAGGGAGCTGAGCTGCTGCAGGCATCCCCTCCCACAGTGTTGCACTGCTGGCAGTGTGGGCAATAAAAAATAATCTGTTTCTGATCAAAAGTAATTAGGGTTTATAGAAGCATGTGTATTAATGGACTAGACATCACATCACAGACATTGCCTGGTATCTCTCAATTCAGCTTGGTAAAGCTGCAGGTGTTAAAGAGCTGTTGAATGCTGTTGTCTGTGCAATATGGGCAAGTAGCAAAAATAATTCTGCAGCTTATAAAGTAAAGTTGAAAATAGGAGTAGACGATTAAAAATATAAAATGTTAGTATAACTGAACTTCTGGCACTGGTGTCTGAGTCTGCTGGGCTTCTAGCACAGCAGAGAGTATTACATGTAAGCCAACGTCTGGATTTAAAAAGGCAGGATTACAGTGTCATTTCTCAGTTTAAGAAAATATTGTATATTTTCTCACAGAATTTGTTGGAAAAAAAATACATTACGTAGACAATGGGAAAGAGAAAGAAAAGTAAAATCCATTTTAGAGATCAAGCACAAAAGGAAAAAATCCACTTTGTAGTATTTCTAGCACAGAGGGGGACAAAAAGGTTACCCAAAACACAGAATTTTTCTTTCTTTCCTTTTCTGGTTAGTTTTAAGATGCAGGTTGAGTGGTCAATTTTTGCACTTGGTTACAAGGTTAATCACAGGCCAAGCATATTTATGGTTTTGTAATACCAGCTTTATTTACTGGCTCTGCCTACATTTTTAAAGATGTGTTTGTTTTATAATACATAATTAATGAAAATTACTTCTCATTAGTTAGTTATTAATTTGGAATGCATGAGACCCAGTGTAACATTTGTATAGTGTATACATGCCTATCCTGACAGCTAGAAATGCAATGAATACTCAAAATTAAGGAATAGGATCCCTGAAACACATTCTGGGTGTGTTTTAGATTGTCATATAAATTAGTATTTCTCTTTCAGAAATGGAAATGGGAATATAGCTCAGATACAGTCACACATTTTACAAATTTTTATTTATCTTTTGTTTTTCTGACTTCATGTTCATTTATGGAAGCCACATTAATTTATCACTTAAGTATCGCTGCTGCACATATTATCTGTTCATGAGAAATTAAAGGCGTCATTAATTTCCTTTAATATGAACCTATGTAGTCCTTCCCTTTCTGGAAAATACATGTGAGATAGAAGTTAAAATTGGCAGTAAATGTACAATGCTGACCTAGACCCTGTGAGGAAAAGGCAAATTCTGAGAGATAAGGCTGGCAGTGCCCTCTGAACCCAGCAGACACTGGCTCAAATGCTATATAGTCAAAATGTATTTTTCTTCTAGGGGTAAACAAAAAAAATATGGAAATTTGCTGAACAGCATGAGCATCCTCCGTACTGGGAGATCTCAGTCAGAAAGTGTTCAGTTACTGGAAATCTGCAAAGCATACATGCCAAAACAAGGTTACTGGGGATTTTCAAGTCTTACAAATCTCATCAAAAATTAACAGGGGAAACGTCATTATTTTTGTGGTACCAAAAGGCCAGAAATGACAGTAAATTCTGGTGCTTCCTATGAGACTCTGGAGATAAAAATGGGAGGATTAGGCAGAGAGAGCCTGCTAGTTTTTCTCATTGTTGATTGAACTGTTAGCACAGAAAGAAAGGAAGACAAATATATATACCTCAGGAGTATATATTTGACAGGTTACAATAAAAATTGATGCTTTAATTCTTTGAAAGTCCATTCAAGCTATAGAGTTGGTGCTGAACCTAGTTTTCTGTAAATGTAAACATTTCATACGCCTTTATTTTAAAGGAAAGCATAAAACAAATCTGTAAAAAAGGCTTGCATTACATTTGCAGTGGATCAAATACCTGCTGCAGGTGAATGTGCAAATGATGTTCATTCAGAAGCTTTTTTAGTTATTTGGCTATTTACTCATACCTTTGTATGATTGGTGGGTGCAAACTTGGCTCATAACTGTACAATTACATTTTTGCAAAACTGTCTTTTGTCTCTCCCTCTTCTGTGGTTTAGAAGTTATTGATTGATGTTATTGTTAGTTACAGTTCAAAAATACAGGTTTTCCTCTTATTCTGCTTCAGAAGGTATGTATCAGAGCAGTGACAAAATACTTCCTTGCACTCTTAGGTTCACTCTAGTGGGTTTTTGTCTATCTCCAGCAATCTTCCACATCCTTTCCTTGTCAATTCCTCTTCTTCTCTTGCTTCTATTGCATGAACGTGACCTCATCCAGACCTATTTTGAACACCGTGTCATCCCTCCCTTGCCTATTTTCTCTATACCCATGATAATACTGGATGGGATGAGTGGGAGTAGCTTAAACAGAGAAGGATAGAAAAAACCAGCAAAGCACCATGGCATTTTTTAAGACTGGATATTTAGATGGAAAAAAATGGGCAAAGTGAGGTTCATAATGATCCTTTTATATTTTTAAAGAAAAATGTAAGCCAGCAGCAGCTAGAAACATAATGCGGAAAGAATATGACGAGAAATAAAGCAGATTAAGGCCTGAATAAACAAAACCAAAAGTTCCTCCTGCCTAAAACGTCTCATCCTTCCAAAGTATCCCATTCCATCAGCAGAGAAGACAGAACTACAGATAACCTCGGTAATAACATCTGTTCAGGATAGATGTCAAAGAATATTAACTGGAGAAGCTGTGAATGCTAAAATAGCTGAGTTCTGCTGGAGATATGCCAACAAATGATAATGTGGCAGTCTTTTCAAGAATTAATATTCTTCAGGCACTAAGCTGCCCTTGTCTTTTATATCAGGTCTGGTGTCTAAGATGCTGTATCTCCCAAGACAAGACTGCATCAAGCAGATCACATGTATGTGGCCAGAGAGATCAAATAGTCACTTTCTATGCCTTCTCATCAGCTTGCTTTCACCCCTTGAATCTGCCAATTAAATAACTTTGCATCTCAGAAACGACCATTTTTATGTTAATTTACTCAGTTAAACAGGCAGATTTTAACACAGTTTGAGCAGAGTGTTTTGGTTACACACTGGAATGATGACATGGATACAGTGCATTTTCTAATCATGAGTAGATGAAATGGGTGATGTTTTACTTTTTTTAGTATCCTGAAATTTTTGGATTGGAATAATTTGGAAGTGCTACTAGGATTTTCTTCCTCAGGAACTCATACAGTTGTGCTAACAAAGTTATGGTGATCTCAGGCAATGTTATGAAAGTTTTGAAAAATTATTCTGAACACAAAGTGTGAGGGCTGGAACTACTTTTTAAGCATAAAACTGGGAATTGCATACTTGATTTCTGATTCACTTTCTTGTTTAAAAAATCTTCAAAACATTAGACAAAAAGTTATCAAGCCTAGATTCCTGTAGAAAGGCGAATGTGTACCGACAATAGTTAAACAGACACCATAATTTCTGTCCTGTGGAAATTAAAAGTAGTACCATTCAGAACTGCAACAAAAATGACATTTTGAAATTTTCCGTGTAATGAAAATTCTGACATTTTGCTTAGAGAAGGTCAGAGTGACATTTCATTGTGAAGTACTGAGATGGTTTCTGGGGCTTCTTGGGTCATCTCTAATTGCCTGCCAGGTAGAAACCCAAGGATTTGGGGGTCCTTTTTAGCACAATGTTCCTGGAGTGCTGGGGGGCAAACAGCTTGGAGGCATGGTCTCTGCGGCAGCCTGCCTAATGGGTGGCCTCTAGACCAGATGAACAGGGTGGCAGAGTGCCAGGCAGAACATTCTGACTTTTATTAAGATTTAATAATAACCAAAATATTCTTACCCAACATTTTAGTAAATTAGGAGTTTAGAAAGTCAGGAAAAAAACCTAGACCTAGACCTAACTGCTTATGTTTGTAAGGTGCTTTGTATTCTGTGACTAAACAATCTTTCTCATTTCCTGCACATTTTAAACTTGTTGAAACATGACTACTTCTTCAACACAGGGAAATACGGGCTTTATATTTTTACTTTTTTTACTTTAAACTTTGGGATGTGCCATGGGTTAGCAAAGCATAGTCCCGAAAGTGATGTTCTTGCTAAGGGGTGCTTACAGCTTCCTCTGTGAGCTGACAGAACCTATCAGCTGGCCAGTTTGAATATGGACAATTCTTTAAGCCACTTAAAGTTGTGACCACCTCTGTGATCCACACTTAAGAAGAGACACACCCCAGGCAGAGCTCTCTCTCGTTTCCGGCACTGGGACAGGTGGCTGTGAGCCCCGTGTGGGGGCCAGCAGGCCCGGTCCAGGCCCTGCTTGGGCCAGGCCAGGCCGGGCCACGGCCATCCTGGAGAGATGGGCCTGTTCCACCCGTGAAATCCCCCCCTCAGGAGGGCTGTGGGCAGCCGGAGGGGCTCGGCTCCCCCTCTCCAGTGCGGCCAAAATTCAGCTGAAGCTGCCCCGATGTCCGGCAAAAGATCATGTGACCAACAGTGATAAGCGACATTCCAGCTGCAAGGCCGAGGTGAGATTAACCCTTTTAGTGCTGTGAAGAGCTGAAAACCTGAGGGAGAAGAAAGAGGAGATGCTTAAAGCTGAAATTCTCTTGTAAAGCTATGATGTATCAGAGTACCTGTTGTAATTTCATGAAGGCATGGGGGGTGGAGGGTGCTGACGCAGCTGTAATTTCATGAGAAGTTTGAACAGGGAGAGATGGAAGCGATGAGGACTTTTGCTCCAAATGGAAAAAGAGAAGACCTCAGTTCCTAGAGATGCTCCCAGAGATAGTCCTAGAGATGAAGATGAGGAGGACCCTTTGCTCCCAGGGAAGGAGAAGGGCCTCTGTTCTTAGAGATGAAATGCTCCCAGAGATGGGTGAAGAGAACTTTTGTTTCTGAACAGCTCAACCTTAAAATTGCACCCTGGTAGCTCAAGATTGGACCCTTGAAAGCTGTTGTGGGAAAAGCTGCAAGTTGGGGGAAGGGACTCACATGCAAGCAGAGAACCAACCTGGGCGGCTGTCTCATTGTGATAATGTTTTCATAGCATGAGCAAGAAGAGACTTCTCTTTCTAAATGGACTGAACAAGGTTATTATGGAAGTGGTAAACAGACTGAACTTCTCAAGGGTTGTCTTTTTACATTGTCGGTGGGAGAAGGGAGAAAGGTGGGCGGAGGAGAAGTGTTCTGAAGGTGTGATTTTTTTTCCTTCTTTTAGGTCTGTTAATAAACTTCTTTATATTCTTTCAAATTTGGTGCCTGCTCTGTTTTTCTCCTAATTCTTATCTCACAGAAAGTAAACAGTAATGAGTATTTTGGACCAAACCACTACAGGATGGTTTTACATTCTGTGGCTAAATTCATTTCTGTTGGGCCCTCTGTGGATATTGCCAGATAAATTTTTAGGGGGTTTGGTGGTTTGGTTGTTTGTTTGTTTGACTTTTTGGGGGGTTGTTGGGGTTTTTGGTTGTTGTGTTTTTTTTTTTTTTTTTTTTTTTTCTGGAGGTGTGACAGTATATTTGGGATAATTCCAGAGGTTTTAGAGCCTCTCTTCCCATCTGCTTTCTTGAAGCTGTGCAATCTGAATTAGTTCTGCCATCTGGATAGGAATAAGATCTTCTGATGGAATAGAATAATTTTATGTAAACTATGATTAATGAATTATATGAATGGGAGACAGAGTTGTCAATGAAAATCCAGTCATACTTTTTGACCACAGAAATCTTTCCCTGGCTAGAGCAACTAGACCTTTTTCCCATGCACGTTGTTAGACAATAAATCAAGCTCTTCCAATGAGCTGTACTTTTATTCAGAATGCTGGAAAACACAAAATGGAAGCTATAAGGGTACAAGTACTGCAAACATCATCTATTTATACTGGACCTATGCAAGCAACATCTCAGAAAAAATGTGAGACTTCCATGCTCCAGTGTGGGAGGGTGTTCCATCCTCTCCAGTTCCCTGATGTCAAATCCGTGATGCTGATTAACAGTAAGATTCAGTTGTGATTTAAGGCAGAGGTATTCTGCCTTTTCTTTTTTTGTAGCCTTGTCCTACCTTTTTGTAAGTTGCAGTGGAGAAGACTAGCAGAATACCCATGTTCTGCCCTCATCAGCAGTACCAGAGAACTTCATGCCTACATTTTTTGGGTTGTGTTCTTACCTTTCCTTCCTGCCAGGTAAGGAACTATGGATATATGGGACATATTTGACACCAAGAATTCTTGATCCCAAGGGTACTTGATTCTATTCTTCCTGATGCAGAAATATGCCTAACATTTTCAAGAACATTTTCAAGTTACATTTTAGCCCATGAGTGAAGGTGAAATTTATGGAAATAAATGTTGTTCTTGGTTCAGCCCTTTGGTAGCCCATGAGACTGATTTCAGTGTACCTGATTTAAACTATTATAAAACAGTTAAGCTCCACCTGGATGACCAGATATCTTTGCGAATAAAATGAATACTTACTTCCATTCTTCAGCTTGCACAATTTGTGGGGGTGAAATTAATACTAATAGATGTCTTCTGAATTGTTTTGCTAAGTAATATACAGTCTAATATTGTCTCTTTTTCATTGTCTTACTTAACAGTTTCAAAATTCTTTGTTAACTTATCAACACATACTGTGTAAAATTAGGTTTATTGATGAGGAGAATATGGTCAATACTTTAGTTTAATTACCCTTGTTTGTAATCTCATAATCTCTACGGGCCAAGGTTTACAAAATGACCCAAATTATCTCATTTATGTATTTCTTTTGCTTCTAGGGATATGTTACTCAATGGAGATCTGCAGTAATTTTGCAGATTGAGACTTTGCTGTTTTCCAAGGATGACTTCAGGAGATTCCAAATCCAATAAACTTCAGGAGACTCTGAATCAAAGTGGCACAGAAACTTTAAGGAATTTCAAAAAGTCGTGTCATAAAAAATTTTGCTTTCTTACAGTAAACAACCCTCCTTATTTATATTAATTAAAGAACAAGAATTGAAAATAAATCAGGGAGTAAGAGTTAACTAAAACATTAAGAGTGGAAAATGAGGGAGATACCAACCTCCATCACCTCTAATTATGTCAAAATAATTATTTGTACTGGTCTTTTATATTCTCACAATGAAATTAGTAGCACTTACCCAGAGAATTCCAGGAGAGCTCAGCTCATTACCAAAAGCCAAAATGATTTTGCATGCATTTTTACATTACTTCCTACTTGAGAGAAATGTAGGAGTGCTTCTGGAGATGCAATATGGCGATTTTGTTTTCTGCTACCCCACCTACATATTCTCAGGCTTTTCCAGAACAAAAAATAAGTCAAGCAAACAAATGAGAAAAAAACCCATTGCCTTTTTCAGAGGAGCATCATTGATTAGTTTAAGGTATCTCTGAAGCAAGGTGATCACGCACAAATGGTGCCTGGTCATGCCTTTGGGCTGGCTATTCAAATAGGATAATGTGAAACAATAAACCAAAACAGTTTTCAGTATAAGAATTGACTTCTGGAACTGCATGCATATATGCCCTTGTGCTTGCCAGGGAAACGTTAGGGAGTTTCCTCAGGTAGCTCAAGGACCTGTGCACAGGCTGCTTTGGTAGCACTGCTGACTTCAGTGAATTGGATCCAAAGAACCCTAAGCTCCTTTTCAACTTCCTTGAGCTGCAGAGACCTGTTGGGTAGCTCTGATGGAGCACATTTGCTCTATGATATATGCTAAAGCTATTTAGAGCTACAGGGGAAATTACAGCTGGTGACTAGGAGAGGTTTGAAGGAAAAAGTGTCTGTTATTCAGATATATAATTATTTCTGCCATTCTTGCACAGGGGGTGACTTTCTGACCAGGAACGGAAGCAGGTGTTCCCAGTCCACTGACAGCAGGAGAAGCACAGCCTTGTGAGGATACCCAGTCTGCTTGGAGAGTGTCTTCAGAACTGGCTGGCTTTGAGCTGAGCATCTGCCCCAAGAGTCCTGAAAGTTGGAAGCTGTAGTCTGCTTCTCACTTAGAAATTCAACTAATCCTTCATCAGCCTTTAGTCAAGCAGCATTATTATATTTCACAGCATTCAAATAAAAATTTAGCCTCCAAGTCATGTGACAGCGTTGATGGAAGAAGGGGGAAGGGAATGCTGCTGTTGCTCCCTGCAATTGTCATAATGTAAAAATAGTATGGAATATGTTAATAATTTCAAAGTTTAAATAGGGTAAATTCTGCACATTTCAGGTTAATGGCTTTGAATGTGTGATACAATAGATGATGAACTGTGGAGGTGTGTGCTGTGTGGTCAGATGTCTACCCAAAACCAGACAGGCTTGGCATCCATTATGGTACATTGACAAAAAAAGTAAGAAAACCCAGGAATGGTTAAATGTGCAACAGAGCCCCTTCTGCTTGTAATAACACCTTAGAGGGATTAGGAGTTAAAAAATAAAGAGGATAGCTGCCTCAAATTTGTTTTCCTCTGAGTGTTTTCTGAAAATAATGGGTTTGTTTTACTCTCTTTGAAGAAATAACAATGTAAACAAGGTATTACCAAAGGTACTTGAAGTTACTCTGACCTTCTGGTGAAGGAGTTTCATATTTGAGGACTGACTGGCTGTACTTTAAGTGACTAGGGAGCTTGCATATGTTGCTGCTGCAGTTAGCTCAGTAGCTGTTACAAAAGTTTTCATCTTGGCAAAGAACAACATAAGAATTGTTCACTTGGACAGTAATGAATATTAGAGCTGCCATTTTAGCCTTGATTATTATTCTCATGGCAAGAGTAGATGTGAGTATCTTCAGCGCTGAGACATCACTAGTTATGCAAGGGCTGCAAGCCTTTGAATCTCTCTCTATGCCAGACTAGAAAGGGTCAGATTTAGAAATAAGAAGTTCATGTAAATTCACAGAATATGCTGAGTTGGAAGGGAACTTAGTAGGAGCTAAAGAAATGTGGAAGGGGGGAAACTTTTCGAGAACTTCCAATTTCTATCATTCAAACTATTTTGACAACAGCCTGACTGGGCAGAGGATATGTGAAAGAAAAAATTTCCTTTTATAGAGGAACTTGTTTCTTGCAGAGAATAGATTGCATGATTCTTGGAATATTTGAATTTCAGCATCAGACAAAGTATCTGAAGTTCTTTTAACTTTAGAATTATTTCTGCAGAAGAGCATAGAACTTAAAATGGTAAAACCCTGCTTGCTGTTTCCAAGATAAGAATGTTCATGAAAAGCTTATATTATATATTTATTAGTAGAGAGTTCACAGATGGGTTGCCTAGCTGTTCACTTTAGACACACATTGTTGGCTTCATGAGCTAATAGAAAGAAAACCCTTTTTCTGCATACCTAGTCGTCAGTGGTTAGATTTACTAGAGAATGATGCACACAATCCCCATATATAAACCAGTCAAGGGATATTTTCTACAGGCTTAAGTGCCTACAGTAATTTATTTTTTCCCCAACCTAAGTCTAGTAACTTCAGCTTGCATGATTACTGAGATTTGTGCTCTAGTTCTTGCCATCAATTCATTCCTGAACTTGTAAAATGCAAGGTCCTGGTATGTATTTTTCTTTCCAATTCTTCAGTGAATGAAGAATTCCTTACATTAGAAGCTATGATCTCTTCAAAGATATTCTTCACTGCATTGGGTGAAGTAAATACTGGAGTATATGATTTGATTTGTCATACGTCTCTGTCTGTAAAAGAAAAAACTTCTATGCTGCATTTTAGGGCCAAACCATCAGTTAGAATAAATGAGCATAACTCTTGTGATTCCACATGATTTCAAATTACACAACTAGTAGTCTACAAAACGAAAAGAAACTGTTTTTTTTGCAAATCTGTTCTACCATCCTGAAATAAAATAGTAGCTGCAGAGGGTAACGTGTTGATGAGGAGACAAAGGAAAGGTCTCTAAATTAGAATGGTTACCTTAGAAGATATCAAACACATCTGCAAACCCTTTTTTTTTGAGTAGTATGAGCTTTTCACTTTAATTGACGCTATTATTTGCAGACAAATGTTGTGTTAATGGAGGAGGGAAAAAGATGTCATGCATAGTTTCAGAAGGACACAAGTATCTTGATAAAAGAAGGCATAGAAGGACAGAAGCATAATTAAGCTGGACTGACTGTGGAGGTCATGGTAGAATAACAAGTATCAAAGGATGCAAAAGCAGAGAAGCGTTGGCATGGAGACTGGGAGGCACTTTAGTATTAAATATAGTACATTTCAGATGGAAACATGGAATAGCAGCCTGATCACAAATACTTCTGGATTTTCAGTGATTCACATTACCCAGACCTAAATGAAAACCTTGGTCTTCTGCTGTACTGAATCAACATTTTGTTTCAACTAAATTTAAGTTTTTTATATCTTCATAGGTTTTGAGGCTTGTAGTAAGTTCTGTTACATCTTTTATATCACACAACATTGCTTTTCATCAGGTTGTTCTTACTGGTGTCCCCTACAGTCTTTTAAAAAGGAGATTCCTGTTTTCCCTTAAACCATCATAGTTGTGGTTTTGTGGTGTTATTGTGCCAGGTTAGAAGATGCTGTGGTTCATCATCTGGCTGGGATGATGGGATATTTCAGAGATCTCTGAAGACCAGGTGTTATGACCTGCCCCAGAAGGCGAGGGTAACTCAGGTTCTTGTTAACAGATCCCTTGGGGTGGGTTAGAGTGAAACAAAACTGATGGATGTTAATAAATATATTTATGTAGGGTTTATTTTAGAACAAAATGGTTGAAGTGGGAAGCAGGCATGTAGCCATTTTGGTTACCATTATCTATAGTAATATAGCAGCATGGAAGCATAAAAATATTACAGGAAGGAAGGAACAAAGAAACAAAGGAAGGAGGAAAAACATATCACCACCCGTAGATCTCGCAACAAGGCTTTATTGTTGCAATTTAGATGTCTGTTGGCTGAAGTGATGCTCTTATTTCATTGGGGGTGATGGAAGAAGTCTGTGAAACACAAAGTCCATTGGGTTTATATTATGCTTAGGCCAGATGGAAGCATCCTGGTACCACCCCTGGAGTGAAGAGTTTTACACTGGATGGTGTAACACTGGATGAGGAGACATTTCAGGAATCTTTGACACCTTCTAATACATTACAACTGACTATTACATCAGCACAGTTGAGTCAATTATAGCCTATTATGGGCCCATAATAGGGGAGTTATCACAGCTGAGTTCACCTGAGTAAGGACAAAGAAACAGTACCCTGTCTCTCAGGGTTTGCCTCTTTTCTTATCTTACTCAAAACCTGCTTTGTAGCCCAAGCTGGCACCTGTGCTCACTCTCTGCGCCTGGGCGGTTACTGTGCATGTAGGCATCTTGCCCCCTGATTGTTTGAGCCATCACCATTCCAGTCTCTCCCACATCCTTCTTCTTAGACCTGGGATAATTGGGCAATGGTACCACCTTTATTTCATCTCAAGTCTCCCACCAGGGAACAGTTATATAAAGAAACCTGTCTTTGCCTATACAAGGTTTATATACTATGTTTTGTTGTTTCTTAACTGTATTTTGAAAATAGCTCTTTACAGCTCTGTTGGTTTTGAAAGCTTTGTTTTATTAAAGAACATACATGAAAGAATAGAGGCTTGTTTTTCCATCTGTGAGCCATAAAATACATATTGGCATATTGATCACATCTCTCACCTGGTATCTATTCTCAGTGGTCTTTACGAAGTTACTGAACATATGGTTGGGAGAAAATACTTGTGATATGTTCTCTGCAACAAATTATTTTATTTCAATACTGTAATTGATTATTAAGTACAAATTTATGTAATTAAATTATAGAAATTTATAAACAATATAATATAAATAAATTTAATTAATAAATGATTAATGACTGCCAAATCAGTCAAGGTTAGGGCTCCATTTTAAGTGAGTAGATGCTCTAGTTCCCAGATGTCTACTGACTATTGTTAAAGTAGAGGTCACTACAAAAACTTACCTAGGCAGATTCTGAGTTCTCTGTAAATGGTCTTGATACTTAATGTAAATTTGTGTGCTGGTGAGTTAGACTTCATCTGACCTGCTTTCTTCATAGATGAGATAAAATGGATAGGTCCTGTAAGTTTAGCATGGGCAACAGGGGAATCCCTCACAGCTGACTCCTTAGAACCATAGTGCTGACAATGAAGACAAGGAGGTTCTGTAGGAATGTAAGTTGCTGTTTTCACATTTCTATGTTGCATTTACAAAAGCTTATATCCTTCATAATTTTGTTTTCCTTCTGCATGTACATGTGTTTGTGTGCAGGTGCATCCATGAAAAACTGGTGTCATTCAACCAAAGTTAGTGTAACTAGCTGTATTGGGTTTGCAGGGCAAGGTTTTGTAGCTGTGGTGCTACCAGGATGGCTTCTGTGAGAGGATGTTGGAAGCTTCTCTCATATCTAATAGAGGCAATGCCAGCCAGCTCCAAGACAGACCCACCACTGGCCAAGGCCAAGCCCAAACTCCTCAGTGATGGTGGCATCATCTCTGGGATAATGCATTTAAGCAGGGGGAAAAAAATATGTGACAACAACTGGAGCAGGACTGCTGGCAGAATTTGTGACTCTTTGGGGGACTCATGCTGGAGAAACCAGTTCCTGACAGACGGGACACCCCATGGAAGAGATCTGTTTCTTCAGGACTGTACCACGTGGGAGGAACTCATGTTGGAACAGTTTGTGGAGGACTGTACCCTGCTCTCCCGTAGGAATCACTCCATACTAGAGCAGCAGAAGCGAGTGAGGAGTCCTCCCCCTGAGGACGAGGGAACAGCAGAGAAAATTTGTGATGTACTGACCACAACACCCATTCTCCGTTCCACTGCACCACTCAGTGATGAAGAGGGAGAGACTGAGGAGGGAAGTTGAGCCCAGGAAGAAGGGAGGGGTGGGGGGAAAGTGTTTTAAGATTTGTGTTTATTTCTCATTATTCTGCTCTATTTGATTAGTAATACATTAAATTAATTTCCCAGTGTCGAGTCTGTTTTGCCCATGATGGTAACTGGTGAGTGATTCCACTTTGTCTTTATCCTGACCTTATTTGAGCCTTTTGTTATACTAACTCTCTCCTGTCCTGTTGAGAAGGGGAATGATGGAGGACCTGCGGTCTGCTCAGGGTTACCTCACCACACCAGCATCAGGTCAGCTCTCCCTGTTTAGATTTGAAAGGTAGCCACTTCATTTCATACTTAGAAATTATTAACATGGCCTTCTGCTTAGCTTCCAGTCTGAGTTGTGAAGTCTCTAGGTCCTCTTTTTGTACTTAATTTCTCCTTTCTAGTTTTTGCTTCACCTGGTGGAGTTTGGTTAAACCTATAACTTCTGTGATAAAAAGATTAAAATACATTTAATTCCAATCTGATCCAATCTTCTCTTTCTATTTTTTTCATGCAGTTTTTTTGTTTTCCTCTGTCAATATGCAGATGTTGTTTTTCTTATTGTATCCTGTGTGAAAATGACATTTTCAGCTCTACAGTACATAAGTAGAGGGCTTATGCAGTGTGTTTGCATCTGATAGGGAATGATGTTACTGAAGTATTTTAAATTTGATTTCCCCTCTATCTCCGGGTATTCTTCCCTCTCTTTTTAAAGCTAACTCTGTGATGCTAAGCCAGTTTGTAGGTATAAAATCTGACAGAGAGGGTTATATGTACATGCATTTGGTATCTAAACAGATAGGTATTTATCTATCTATCTATCTATCTATCTATCTATCTATCTATCACTCTATCTATTTAGCTAATCCATCAATTATCTAATCTATCTATTTGTAAAGGTGTTTGAATCATTTTTTTTACATTCATTGCCATGAGTTACTTATTCTATTAAAGGTTTATAGGATCATTCAGGTTGGAAAGGACCTTAAGATGTTGTTAGTTCAGCCTCATGTTCAACGAAGGCCACCTTTGGCCTTTTTTGAAAATGGCTGTGATGTCGCCTATTTGTCATTGTCAGGGATGTTCCCTGATCACCATCATCTTTCAAAGATGGTGGAAGGTGGCCTTGCAAGAACATCGGTCACTTTCCACTTTTTCTTGAATGCTTTTTGTCTAGACCTGTGGATTTCTATGGATAAAGTTGTCACTAGTAATCTCTGTCTTGATGCTCATCCCCTGGTCTTAGTCTTTCTCCGTGAATCTTGCCCCTAAGAATGGAGGCCTGGGAGATGTCGATGGGGATAACTGTGGCAAACAAGGTGTGGAGTAACTTGTCCTCATCTGTGTCTGCTCTTGGAAATCACCCACATTCTTCAACAATGCCTCCCGTTTTTCACTGTTTAGCCTTTTATGGTTGATGTAAAGCAGAAGCTCTTCATTTTGCTTTTGAAACTCCTTGCAAGCAAGCAGTTAAGCTGGGGTTTTCCCTACAGCATCCTAATACCATGCCCAGACAATGCTTCCAAATTTTGTTGTAGCCAGACCCTGTGCAATCCTCCCACCCTTGCTCTGGAGCTCTAAAATGAGTTACCTGCCAAGGCAGACTGGTCTCCTTATTTTCCTACCTTTTTACAAAGTATTATGTTAGATTGCTCCTGTATGCAAAGGCTGCTGTCCTTAAAGGTCTACAGTTTCCTTGAGCTCTTCTTTCATGTTCCCAGGACTGACACATCCAGTAGCACTGCTGACATTTCTTGTCGCAGACTCACAGTGGGACTTGTGGTGTAACATATAGAACAACTGGCTTTTTCCAAGTTTACAACTGATTTCTTCTATTACTTGTTATGTGAATGTCAGGTTTTAAAATGTAATAATCACTTAACATCATTTGAACCTGAATATTCCCTGACTGAGAAGACATTGAAGCTATGAGCAAATAAAACCTGTTTGTGCTGCCTAATTCCAATCAGAATTGCGGCACTGTTCCATAGCATCTCTGCTGGATGAACCAGAACTGGCACATCCATTGATTTCTACCAGCTGTTTTCTGCCAATTCCAGTTCCTGACAGGGAGCAAGCTGTGTAGCTGGCAGCAAAGAATCGCAAACAGTTCAAATATGCCCCAGGGAGGGCAAATGCTTACCCAAAGCTCATCAAGGGATTGCTATTATGCTTCACAAGATACATATACATTCACCACATCTGTCTCCTATTATTTGTACTCAGAACTGACAAAGGACTGAGATAAACACGTGCCTGTTTAATACAGTACAAGAACAAGGTGTTTGTAAGAGACAAATATTGTAGGCATTTTGGTGAATAATTTCCTAATGAAACTTCTTTTTTATGTTCTGTGAAATGTTTCTGTAGATGATCTATACTTTAAGAGGCCAAGTTATCTATTTAAATACCAAGACAGCCTATTCAAGTACTTTAAATCTAAATTTGTTCATTTTCGTCTGGTGCTTTGACAGTCTCACAACATAATACAAGAAGCCTTTAGCTGGGGACCTGCTGCCTTCTTCAGTTTCTTTTTGATTTTTCCGAGAGCTCTCTTCACAATGAACCAACCAGAGGATGCTGTAAAATGCTTTCTAAAATATTAACGGTTTTGCAGCAAGTCACAATGGTTTGACAAGCTCCCTTTCCCCACATGAACTACATGACTGACCACGTGCAGGCTTCTAGCTCATTTCAAATACAACAAGGTTTGCCTTTGCTTTTGCTTCTGCAATGAGTAAAAGCATCTATTAGTTGATGTAGGTCAGATGAAAAATGGTAAATTTTTAAGCCATGGAAACACATTTGGTTTTGATTCCCTGTTTTTCTCCATGTTATTTTATGTAAAAGCAGGATAATAAAATTGAAAGAAGTTTGGTGCCCATAGATTCTTTAGAAGTGAACAGGAGATGAAAGATGAAGAATTTTAAAAAGTAAGCTTTATTAGGTAAAGCAAAGACATATTATGGCAGAAATATTAATATGTCTCTGTGGGAGAGCATATTTTGGTAATAGTCTTACAGGTCTCAAAACCTGTCCAGATTGCGTTTTTAAGATCTTGAATGGGTTAACAGCTACTAGTATAAATTCCCATATCTCCTCCAACCAAAATTGCAGTACAAGTTCAGGGATCTGAAGGAGAAATATTCAGGGGCCTTCTATCTAGTAGATGGTACTGGATGTAGCAGGTATTACAGTATTATGCAGAAAAGAGACAATTGTGAAGCTGTCTGTTGGCTTCATTTAGGAGCTGTTCATGTTCAGAGGCCCAGCATTTGTATGTATTGTGCAGGGGATTTTTTTTATATTTTTGGTTTTTTTTCTTCCTTGAGGGCTACGCAGAGAGTACAGATGCTCACTTTGTAACTGATTTGGAGTGACAGGGGTTTAGTGTAGCCCTGCAGTTACTGACCTGAAGCATTCATGATTCTGTGCCTTAAGCAAGAAGGAATAAATTATTCTACTACCTTTCACTGTCATTTTAAATCTGTAAGGGAGCTGTGCAGTATAAAAACTTTAAGACTGAGATTCTATTGTTAACATATGATTTCTTTAAGTGAGCTGTCAAAGATGGAAACACTTGCCCAGTGCAAGTGTTACTATTTTTTTCAATCAGAAACCAATAAAACATTTTATAAAGGGATTCTAAAGTGTACTTGTTAATTACAGTCATGATATAGTCTTTCAAATGCTAATGGTCTGACTCAAATTTCACTTTGTTTAGTTGTGTTAGAAGTTATGATTAAAGAATGGTATAGCTTTATAGTTGTTTTACTGCCATCTGTGTGCACCAGGCAATAACTCTGTACAGATGGTTGTGATTCAGAGACAGGTTGCCACATGCAAAAAAAGTATGTTTCAGTTATTTTAATAAGATTTATTGCAGCAGTCACAGCTAAATGCTTGAGCCTTAATGATAATTGCCACTAATCCTTCAAGAAAAATGATCAGAGTTCAGTAAACCACAAGAAGCAGATTTAGCTATAAGCTTCAGAAACATCTCACTGCAAAGGTATGCTTCCTTTTTCATTTCATGTTTTCTCCCCCTCCCCTTTCTTCCTTGAACATTTATTCCTATACCTTTGCTCTTGAAGCATTTGATATGAAAAGACAAGACATTATTCTCTCATCCTTTGTTTTCCTTCCCATGTACAGATGCTTATTTATGTTGGAACACCTGGAGACTCAGAAATTAATTTAAATAAGTGGTAACAAGTCTGATGGTAAAGGCAGGTACCTCATAGAATTCTCAATTCCTTTGCATTAGAGATTGGGCCACATTCAAACCATAAATGTGCCGTTTTGTGTCTGTGTCTGTGATGGAAGCAGTGATTTGTATTCTGCATTTGGGCTGACATCTTACATCTCTAATTGGCTTCTATAACCAATAGTCACTTCCAAAACATGATAGTCCAGGCCAAGAATTAGAGAACCTTTGTAGTTTCCTAAGGATTTTCAGGTTTATACTCTTTGTGAACTGACAGGTCCTGTGTGTGGCCTCACAAAGATACAGCTGGAATATCAGTTTGTACTAAGAGTTTTATTCAGCCTTTACACTTCAATGCCCCAAGAGGTCCGGTTCTTCCTCTTGAATTTTAGCTTAAATTATTCTTTACTTTCTATTGGATAGTGAATTTTTCAGCTACATGCCTCTAGATGAGCACATACAAAAATGAGGTGTGTGTGTGCATGTGTGCAAGAGTGCATGCATACATATATAGGAACATGTATACAAAGTGTATATTTATAATAAATGATCCTAATTAGAGATAGACTTAACCATTTGCTTTCAGATATTGTGCTTGAGGTTTTCTTTCAATATGGTTCTTCAGTTTTAATTCAGGTAGGTACCTTATTTTGTGGCTGGGTCAAGTTCTGGCATACAACTGATGGGGAGTATGTGAGAATCAGACAAGGTCCGGAGTCCAGGAAAGTTATACCAACTTATTTTTATGTGACTGTCATAATACAGTTTTGACTCGTGATGTTACAGAAATTTGGAATTATAGTGCACACATGTACAATAAAAAGATAGATGCTAGACATCTATCTTAAAGGTTTCAGAAAGAAATGTGGTCCTTGTGGCTTATTTTTCCTGCTTACTATTGGTGTTGGGCTTGTTCTGTAAACTCTTATCACCAGCTATACCTTGAACTGCTATAAGCAGTCATATAAGCAGTCGTGGAGAAATCACAGCTGTCATGGCCCTACTATTTACTAGTGGCCACTATAGAATTAGTATTGAGAGATTCAGTATCAATTTATTTTACAAAGTAGTGGTTTTGTTAGCATCTAAACTCTAATATAATGAAAATTACAGGAGTAGCATGTAAAAAGAGAAGGTTTTCCTTTTCCTTCTTCTTGTGTTTGACCTCTTTCTTTTGTGAGACTCTCTTGCTTTGCAGATGAATTTCAGGACTAGAAACATTTAAAAAAAAAAGAAAGGGCAGTGAAAAATGACCTTTTCTCTCATCTTTTTGTATCTTGTGAAATACAGTCTTGCAGTGCCCCAAGGTGAGAAAGGTTGTCACTTTTTGTCTGTCTGCATTATTATTCTCTGCCACCATGAGGTTGTATTTAAGGGGAAGGGTGCTAAATTCTATTTTCACTGAAGGCGGTGATGAAATGGTCTGAGAAGCTACCTCAGTTTCTGGATTGTTGACACTTTGTTTTTGGTTTAATAACCCCAGTTTCTAAAGAGAAAATTCGCAACGCTGTTCGGCCAATACGTGAAAATAAAAGTTTACAGGTACTTTTGTCTCTAGAATAAGTCTTCTGAAGTCCTCAGTTGGATTCTGAAAATTAAAAATTTTATGATTCTCTTTCAGACTGAGAATATTTAAAGGGAAACATCTTAATGAAGGTTATTGAAGCCACTTAGACAAGAATTTCCTATACATTTTAATATGTACACCATTTTTTGTTAAAAATTATCCCTATGGGGAGGAAAGGGCTGAAAACCTGATGATTGGCAAGGAGAGAGAAAAATAAATTTAGAATTGTTTTCTTTTAAAGACCAACACTGCATCTGGGAGATGTTAGAAAATGCTCAGTGTGAGAAAATTCACTGCTTGTGTTTGTTTGAGTTGTTTTCCATGCGCTGAAAAAGAAATGGAATTTTCTCAGAGTAGATAACAGGATGTTGTTAAAGACTTAACAGCCTTTCCCACAGAGTGGGGCCTCATTGTAGGTGGGAAAGGGAGAGAAGAGAGTTCCGAGATTGTAGAACATAGCCTGGTGAAGATTTGTTCATGCTTCAGGCTCTTGGAAATGTAATGCAGGGCTCTGGGCTTGTCCTTTTTACCCCTGCTAAAATGAGCTTAGCAGTGCATGTGCCTCGGCTTGGTATTTTGGAATCCTCCAGCCAGTGAGATGATGGAATAAATCTACTCCTTGCACTTTGGCCATGGGTCATGGTTGTCTTCATGCTACCTGAATATATTTGCTTCACACAATCCCAGGGATAAAAACTTAATGCAGTTCCTTTCTGGCACCTGTGACTGGTTAAATTAAAAAGCAGCATTAGGAAAGTGTTTACACACTCTCTGAGCACTCTAGAGGTGCACCTGAAGAAGCTGGCAATTGAAGCAACTTCAGGTAAAGGCTGGCAGACTGCAGATCAGTCTTAAAGCTGCTTCATGGTCTTTGCCACCTGCCAACAACAACCAAAGGCTCCTCCTGTTGTTATTGAGAAGTTTAGCTTTCCAGTCTGGAGAAGGGAGGAAGAGAAGGATACTGAGGATACTGCCAGGATTGCCAAGTCCATAAGTATTAGGTTGTTTTTATGGCTGTTTTGGACCACTGAGCTATGTGGAGAAGCTGGAACAAGCCACATAAATGGCCTTGAGCTCCATAAGTAGTAGATGCTGTTTCCTGCTACTTCCCTGGCCTCCTCTGCTCAACTCGCTGCAGATCAGCAGATCTGCTGTTAACAGCACAGTGCTGTAGGCTATACTTTGCAGCAGGGTTAGCTGTGTGTCTTGGGGTGACTTTATGATATGTGTCCCATATCGCTGCCCTATGCCCAGAAATTAATTTTTGTGCCTTTGTATGCCTTTAAACTGAGCCTGAGAGGGGGGAGGAAAAACTGAGCAAAACTTTTTCAAAGCAGTTTGCAGCTTGTTCAAGGTCACACAGAGATAGAGACTTTTTTCAGCTGCGGCAGGAGAGCGAGAGGGAAGGGAAGCACCCGGTTTGCTTTTCTTTCCAGCCAGCTTTCAGCTGGTTTTTTTCCTCACCTCCTTTTCCTCTGGAGAGTTGAACTTTTGTTTTCCTGTGACTTCGTTTTTTCCCTTTTCTCTCTGCTGGACTGTTTCAACATCAGAATACAACGGAGGAATTTCCACCAAGGCCTTGGCCCTGGACGTGGGCCCACCACCCTGTCCCAGCTCCAGGGAGGGGGAGAGAGAGATCTACAGGTTTCTCTCAGCAGGGAGAGGGGTTTTGGTATTTAGCATTATTATCCTTTTCCTGTGTGTTTGTTAAATAAATAGTTTTTATCTCTTTCACTTTCTTGAGGAAAATTTATTTTTTCCCGAACCTGGTGGGGGAGGGATGGTGGTGACTTGCCTTCTCTCAGAGGATAAATTTCTAAATTTGGCCAAACTGGAACATTGTACCATTAGGAGACAGCAGACCTGGTACTAGAAAGTTACAGAAAATTGACTGTCTCACTAGAACTGGAAATTTCCAGCCATACTGTAAATAAGCTTAAAGTCATACTGTAACCAACAGTATTTCAGCAGTTCTAAATGATCATGCAGGGACTCCAGAGAAGAACTGCATCCCTTTCTGTCCTAGCCTTACCTGCTGTGTGTCTGTCTCTATGTACAATAGTCTATAAATATGTGTGAGCATCTGTTACTATATTCCTTCCCATCTTCCCTCCACAAGCCAAGATTTCCATAGTCTGCTGCCACGGCACTTGTACATGACATTTTGAATGCATGAAGTGCAAAAGCATGACATTTTGAATTAGAAATTAATTTAACAAATGTGTCTGTTGGAAAAACGTTTAGATCCTCAAAATTTGTCAAATGATATTTTGAAAAGTTAAAAAGAAATTGCACAAAATGAGCTGAGGAAAGTTAAATGCAAAAGTTAAGGGGAAAAAAATGTTCATCACTTGAGAGGCATTATGAGCATAACAGAGAGGACATGAATATGATGAATGAGGCAAGTCACTGCTTAGTGCTGCTGTTTCATTTCTGTTCGTCCTTTCATGTTTAAACTTTTTTGGAACAAAGAACTCACAGTATGGAGTATCCAAAGGTGGCTCAGTCGTATTTGCAAAGTTGAATGCAGTAGACCCTGTGCACTAATGCAGTGTAAGTAGTAATTTTTTACCATTTCCGAGTCACTGCAGCAAGTTAAAAATAAGCTAGTTGAGAATGGGCAATGTTGTCAAATTATGTAAGTACGCAGATGCAAATCATTTCCAAATTCAATTGGCTTGCAAGCTAGTACATATATTTAGTTATAGCACATGTCATATAGAAGCTTCAGTCTAGTGACCTTGGATATTAGATTGGACTGCTCTAGATGGATTAAAAACCGAGACATCCCTGTATACTATTTTATGTGTTAATTTTTTGCACTTTTTGAAAATGAAATTTTGGAAGGGACTAAAATAAATGAACAAGTTCAAAGCTCCAAAGTGGGTGCCTCTCCTGTTTTTAGATTCACAAAAATTGAGGCTAATATTGTATTAAGGTCTAATTAAACCATCAAGCTTCCTGCTGCTTGCAGGATTGGGGCCAAACGATGGCACCAGCTAAGGAAAATAGATAAAGAGTTTACATGGTTATGTGGTACTGGAGGTTCTACTTCACGTGTTGAAAATAGACAGTATTTCTCTTCCTGGTATTGTGAATGTGCCCGACTCTAAGAAGCCCCCTTACTGCCCTGGAATAGCAGTGAATGGACAAGATTTGGCCTCTTCATTCTGAAAACAAAGGGAAGCAGTTCTATGAGAGTCACAAAGCATTTCTTCTTCTCTTTCTATAAGAGGAGGAGATGAAGAAGAGTAAGTTCTATTGTGTAGATAATCTTTTGATCATTTTTCTTTCTGCAAGTTCAGATTTCACAATACCTTTTAGAATAAACAGTTTGGATGGGATCATTTGGGTGATTTCACATCGGGCGACTTCTTCAGTGGAGGTCTTCCTGGCTTCTGCACATTGCTCTGCATTGCTAAGAATTGTTCTGTCACACCATGATCTGACATTTGATGCATGTGTAACATCAGCATTCCTCATTATTGTACAATGTACAGTGGAGTTATATATTCATGTTTATTAATTTAAAATCCTGTTTGCTATGAGCAGTAATAACACTTAGCTACAGTCATTTTCCACTTCATTTGATATCCTACTAATTTTAACTGCATGACACTATTTGCTAGTCTGATAGCTAGATTTTATATCTTCTTTATATTTCTTTTAATTAAATTTTTTGTTGAAGCACTGATGGAGTCATATAAGATTTCAATATCTGACTCTTTTGAGGTCTCCTAACCTTAGTCCAAACATTTGCTTTGCCTCTGTACACAGAATCTATGGACTTCACAAACTGTACACCTTCTGTGCAGGAGCTCTATTAGCACTTTTTTAGTTTTATTTGACATCTAAATTTCCTCTTTATTTCCTCAATCACAGAATCCCAGAGTGGCTGAGGTTGAATGGGACCAGTTGAGGTCATCTGGACAGAGTCCCCTGCTCAAGGAAGCCATCTAGAGATTATTGTTCAGGACGATGTTCAGGTGGCTTTTGAATCTTTCCATGAGTAGAGATTTCACAAGCTCTCCAAGAAACCTGCAAGAGTGTTTGGTCACTCTCACAGTGAGAAAGTGTATCTTGATAGCCATCTGGAGCCATATGTGTTTCAGTATTTGCCCATGGCCTCTGGGCTCGTCACTGGGCACCACTGAACAGAGCCTGGCTGTATCTGCACCACACCCTCCTTTCCCTGAACTTGCTAACAGTCACTGTTTTCTCAACCTTTCCTCACAGGAGAAATGCTCCATTTCCTTACACATCTCAGTGGACATTTGTTGGACTCTGTCCAAAATTAACATTTCTTTCCCATACTGGGAACCCCAGAACTGGACCCAGCACTTTTGTCCAGCCACCAGTGTACCCCTGCTTCCTCTGTGTACCTACTTTCATTACCCTTCTTCTGTAGTTTATGTTGTTTCTGCTGTTTTTAAACTATTTTCTGTTATTTTTCAGCAAACCTTACTGTGAGATGGGAAAAGAGTCTGGAAGACTTCTAGAGCCTGTGGTGTTTTTGCTAGCAGTTGACATATGCGTGGGAAGCAGAAGAAAGGCCAAGAAAACCTACAGAGACAAAGAAATGCTTTGATTATAGGACAAGCAAGAGATTTTAATACATGAGAGGCTGAGAAAATATAAATGTCAATGCAAACTGTAAAATGTATACATGAATTAGCAAATTTTTCTTTTTTGTCTTTAGCTGAGCACATTCTTTTAATCTCTACTCCTCTACCCATCCTGCTCTTATCCCTTTGTTGTCAAGTAAAATTTATATTTGTACCACAGTTAAGTACTTTTGACACATTTTAAACTGTGGTATTTCAAGGTATCTAGTGGTTTTTGTTTCACCAACAACTTTACTAGAAGATCTGTTCCCTTTTAAAAATGGGGCTTCAGAGAAAAAGGGAAACTGTGTTGCCCAAAGGTAAAACAGTATGCCTACGACAAAGAGTTGCAAATAACCATATAGCTCTGAATTCTTATGAGACAAAAAATTACATGATTCTTTTCCACTAAACTTACCAGAAGTAAGCATCCAGACTTCTTTTTTTTTAAGAAAAAAGTACTTAAGCAAGGTCATATGGAGGTCAAAAAACAAGCTCATTAAGTGCGGAAACCGGAGCAGTCTGCTCTGCATGTTCAGAATATATAAACATTCCAGAAAGTGGCAAATTCATACAGCATCTCTGTGTAACAGCTACCTAGAGAGTCCGGCTATTTCCTGTTTTCATTCTTCTCTTTCTCTTTTGTATTCACAAACAGGCTCAAGATCAAATTTAGTGTGCTAAAAATGAGTATCTACATAGATAAAATTACCAAGGCCTTTTTATTCCTAAGGATGACATCAATGACAATTTGCTACGGGTTTTTGTCAGTATTGGAGTCGAAATGTTTCTGCTTTTTCCTGGGTGATTCCATTTGTATATCCACCTACCACTGCCATTGTGATCAAAACATTATTTGGGTACCGTAATTTTCTCCACAGGATACTCACCCCCCTTATGTATGTTCTCCACACTTTCTTCCACTTCAAGTCTATCCTTTTACTGACCTTTCCATATCATGACATCTTCATTATTCTTCTGACTATTAAGTGCACTTTTTAAAAGTCTCTGCACAGTTTTGCATGGACCTACCTATCAGATGCCCCTGGTTAACTTCTATTTCTATGTTCCCTTAATTTTTCAAGTTATTTTTTGGTTCCATTGAAGTTTCTTTGGGTGTTGTGTGTCTCTCCCCCCTCCCCTCCCTGCCCCCCACCAAAGTATTCCATAGTTCTGTAAGACAAAGCCTCCTTCCTTCAGAAGACACAAATCCCTTCCAATCCAAGTTCTATCAGTCAATTTTTATTTGCCACGTGACTGCATCAAACAGTAAATAAGAAAAGTATCCTGGCAAGAGAACCAAATAACATGTAGGTGAAGTAAGAGGAAACATGAATGACTGCAATACGTTGACTAAGTTTGGTGTTGTAAAGTCTTCTTGCCCTGTTCCACCTTATTTTTTTCCATCTGGGAGACATAAAATTGGATCACAAATTCTTTCTGACAGAGAGGCTGTCTTTTATTTGTGCTTTAATGCACCTAGCACAGCATGTAGTTAACCACATTGTTAAACATGTACAATTTCTTTTTTCTTAAAATAAACTTTGAAAAGAATCATGAATAACGTCAAGCTATATTTCAGCTCCCAGTTTTGAACTGGCAATAAAGTCGTAACAACTGCGTAACAACTGCCATTAGTTTTGGACTTTTCAGAAATCTTTTTGTAGTAGAGAGACCTTAGATTTTTGTCATAATACAGAACACATGTAACAAATTTTGTTTATGGCAAAAAGACAATGAAATGCTACAAAGTGAAAATGACTTTTCACCAGTTGATCCATGCCCCTTATTCTCAAGAAGGCTGTGTAGAGAAGTGTTAAAGAGTGACTTGTTTCATCATTGCCTAGCCATCAATAAGATATGCAGCTGAAGATAACTGGCCATGATCATCGCTACCATAAAGCTCCGCTTAGCCGGTCTATAACTGAGTGCACAGCACATCTTACAGAGCTCTCCCCACCAACAGACCGGGCAGAAAGGGCCCGTGGGACAACTCTGACCCATTGTAGTGACTGTTAATTGCTTTCTGTAATCCTTTTATTTTCTCTACTTTCTCATCTTTCCTCCTTGCTCTCTTTCTCAATAGAAAATAAAAATGAATTACCATTTTGGTTACCAACATTTGGCCTCATTTGAATCTTAATCTTGTGCTGGGTATATTTGAACTATTCGTCTCTCTGCATATGTGGGTTGGGACAGGCTGTTGCCATGAGCCAACAAACTGGGGCATTTAGAACAACAAATTGGAAAGGACTAACTTCTTTGTCTTTCTGCTCATTTTTCTTGTACATTATTTTGGAATTCATTAGCATAGCCAGCTATGGTGATGCACAAAGCCAAAAATATAGGTCTGATCTGTGGAAGTGTGTCCCCATAGACTGATGGTGATAAGGAGCTCTGTGTTGCTTAGACGCCTGGAGGAAACCATTCCGTATTTCCATCATCAGAACCCACCATGGTAGACTGAACCTCTGTCTCCTTAAAGTAAATTTGTTTATTTTTTGGTTAGATAGTCAGCCTTAGTGATGCTCTGATTATTTAATACAGATACAGTGGGAGGTGAAAGGTGAATAAAAACAATAGCATGGACACACAGATCAAGACAATGTCATGGTTCTGAAGGAGCCTCTGAAATGCCTCCTACTTCTACCAAGGAAAATAAAACATCATCATGGAACTTGACATAGCCTTAAGACTTATTTCAATAATTTTTTATGGGCACTGAATTTCAGAAAATAATGCCAACGTTCCAGGAAAGGGGGAAACAAAAAGGGAAGAAGAAAATTTCAGGCCAATATGCCTGATTTTGGAAGAGTCCTTTTTTTAAAAGAAAGAAATAATGTCTTAAATGAATACACTGTTACACTCTGTACAGCTTGATAAGGTCTCTCCTCTTTTAGTTAGACCCATTTATAAATTTTAAGAGGAATAAAAAGGTTCATTTTCATTGCTGTGAACACCTTGTTAAAAAAGATATGTTTAGTAAAAATATGTTAGTACTACAAGTTGCTTTTTCCTTCCACAAAACAGAAAGAAAAGTCTTACCTGACTTCTGATTGGCCATTCAACATTATGTATTTCAAAGCAAACTGGGGTAATTGAAAGGCTTGGGACTTAAAAGTTTATGCATGAGTTTCAAAATAACAGGGAAAATTTGTGCAACATCCATCAGTTTGCTCCTTACCTGAGGTGTCTGTTGGAAAGAGGTCATCTCTCTCAATAGAAAGTCATGTCTAAGGTGATGCTTCCAGAGATGACCCAGTGACAATGATACTCTTTTTGGGAAATAGGTTATTTTTAAAGATGAGGATGATAATCCTTTGATTTATAGCTAAATCTATTAAATATAAAGATATACCAGTATATCCCAATGGAAATGGAAAATTACCAAAAGGCAGCGTTTTGGCTGGCCAACTAATGGGTAAAGCATTTTTCAGGAACCTGATCTTTGTAGCTTTCAACTGCAAATATTTTCAATATGACTGTCATTGAATTTCCAAGGAAAGGGAGTACCATTGAATATCTGTATCTAACCTATAGTGCAAGTAATAAAGCTGATATTTAATACTTGGCTTTTTACCAGTCTCTGAGAGAAAAATTAGGGGATGTTACAGCCTCAAATTTCAATTTGATGTTTTTCTGCTGCTTATTGCCTTCTTTTATTTTTTTTCCCCTTGTGTGCCTGCATACACCTTACGCTACAGGGTACGTTTATGAAATAATTCATGCTTATAAAGCAACCTAAGAGTCTTAAGTACTCTTAATAAGTGATTGATAGACATTAAATTACACAGAACATCCAACTCGTTCGACACTAACAACTGAAACACACATTCAGCTTAGACTATTTTTCTTTAAAAAGTTTGTGGGGCTTTCACTTTCTTCTTCTCCTCCTATCCCTTTACTCATTAATACTATGTGCTTGAGGCTGCCTTAAGGAAGGTGGGAGAGTAATCTGCTCACTTCTAATTAATTTCAATGGGAACTGTGTGGCTAAACACCTTAGTTTGAAAATATCAACCAGTTTTCCATCTGCACAGACTTCCTCTCTGGTTAAGGATACTTAATTTGTCTTTGCCCTAACCTTGTAACCTCTCTGCATTTGTGTAAGTAGCTCTATAGGGCAAAGAGCAACAAAAAACAGGTCCAAAGGGACCTGAGGAGATTAAGATTTTTAGGGGTAGCATAAATGTTTTTGTTGCTTATGCATCTTATCTATATGTAATTGCACTGCTTGACTTTTCTCTACAGCACTTTTATTCTGGAAGTTGCCAGAAAGAAATAAACATCGCGGGTTTTTCTGACATGTTCTTAATACTGGAAGAAAGGTCAGAGTGGATTGTAATTTATTTAGGTATTTTTAAAACAAATCAACCACACAAGAACATAACAATCACTTGTGCAGTAATGCCAGCACATTAATGTTTTTCAGTAATTTTCATGTCTTTGTGATTTTATTGTTTCTTCCTCCACATTTATTTGTTTAATCCCAACTTTCAGGTCTAAAAAGGAAACAGTATGGTTCTGATCCACGCTTCCTCAACATTCAGCAGGAGGGTGAATCAGCCATCAAAACTAAAGACCCCAAACATCTCATAGCCTGGATGAGTGTCTTTATCTGAGTGGCAGAACTAGGGAAGGCTTTGCCTCAGCTTGGCAGGCTTTCTTGCTGTGTCATTTCTGGTATACCACTGTTACATCTTGAAGCTGCCTCCCTGAGACAACTGTTGCAGCTTGGAGCTAGGATTGAAATATTCTCATCTGATGAATGGATTCTGTTTTTTTTTCCTTTTATGGGGAAAAATTTCAAAAGTGTCTGAGTAATGTAGAAGCCTAAATCCCATCGAATGTCACTTAGAATAAAATTATCAAAAGCTCTTTTATTCTTAGAGCTTACACTTGTCAGATGCACAATCTGCCATGGCTGTCACAAATCATCTCTTCTAGATCCATTTTCACTTCTAATTTTCTAATAAAAAAAAAAAAAAAGAGTAACTGAAAAGATCAGAGCAGCAGAATATAGTCCATTTTATTTAATGCAGGGGTAGGCTGGATGGGATATAGTGAGTTTTGCTAGGTAGACTGTGCACAGCCATTTGGCTCTAATACCTTAAAAGATATTCTTTTGGGCCACTTGACCTTTTTGTTATGCAGATATTCTTGCAAGAGTATAGCAGCAAATTGAATTTGCCTTGACACTCCTGCTGCATTCTGGCAAAATGACACAAAATCCATACTGTACGCATTAGTGTCAGACTAACACATACTTGTTGCTGCAGGTTTTACTGTTATTGCTATTCCCTCAGCTCTCCTTTACACCCCAAGGTACGTGCCTAAAAATATGTGCGCTTCATGACTCATAAGATATATTTGGCCTGTGTACAGATACAAACAGGTAGCAAGGAAAATGTTGGTTAAAATGGCGTGTGGCAATGTGCTTAGAGAACAGCCTGCTACTGACCTGCGTCTGCTACTCCATGACCTCCAGAGGTGCCACAAGCTTTGGAGTAGATGTGCACTCCACTGCCTCCCCTCTGCAGAGGTCTCCTGGATGCTGCAACCCTTTCAGGATGGAGCACAGACATGATCCCAGTAGTTTAAGTACAAACTTCCAATCTTTGCATTGCGACCCCTCTTTGTTGAAATCTTCCTAAGTGGTAAAAAATACTTTCCCTGGGTAAAGTCACTTTCTCAGATACAGATAAGGTAGTAGATTCCAAGTACCATAGACAATGTGCAACCTTGCACACTGAGATTAATCTCTCACATTCGTAGTTAGATTTTGTTTCATAATGTATTTTGTTAATACATTATGTTATTAAAAAAAAAAAAATCTCGTTCTTCTTGTTTATTGCCTGCAAACTCTGTTTTCAAGTTAAATCTTCTGTTGGTCAATATTCTGAAACTTACCTACTTAGCATTGCCCAGCAAAAATAAGTGCCTGCATATTTATTGATAACATAGTGTAGTGAATTTCTGTTTATTGGCTCAGTCTCCTCTTATGATCAAATGCTCTATCTCTATTGCTTATTATTCCATTTTCTTTATATTATCTTTTAATTCTATCTGTTTGGGCAAAAGTCACTCTGAGAAGAAGCTTTACTGGAAAAATTTGATACCACAGCGTTTTCAGAAAAGGTGACATAAAACACAAGAAATGTTTTCTAAAGAGATTTGGAAGGAACTTCTGATACTCTGGAAGACATTGCAGATTTCTTGACTTTTACCTGTGCAACTGAGATGTTTCAAAACAAAAGCAGTATTATAATGCCTTAATAATTCATAAGTTAGTATTTGTGAAATAAGTCATATTAGAGCAGTACAGAAATATAATTTATGAAATAAAGAGTTAAAACAGAAGGCTGTTTCCTCTATTGCTTATAGGGATCTGAGAATATGGCTTTTCAGTATCACTGAGAGTGGTAGATTGTGAGCGTATCTGCACCAAAAAACAAAATGCATGTATTCAAATAAATGAATGCCAACAGGCATAGGACTAGCTAAGAATCTGATTGTTTGTACAAGTCTAATTTCTGCACACAAACATGCTGATTTATTTTTTTTCTTTTTTTTTAGTGCAGAAACCAATTGAACCAATTTAGAGATATAGTCATTAACATTACTATGAGGCATACACTACTCTCATAGTCTTTTAAATGTTGCATATGAATATAGGTGTTTTTATGATTTCTTTTGGTTGGTTAAACTGTGAAGGAGGTTGGTTGATTCTGGGAATATTGTGTTTAGAATTTAACACATATTTTTCATGTTTTGGTCTATAAATTGAGTTATATATTTCATCTAGAATAAAAATTATTCTTCCCAGTACACTTTCTTATATTACTTTTGACTTTCAATATAACAGTAAAGATGTTCCATTCTGATTAATAATGAGCAGCAATTAACCCTTCCCCAGAAACAGTGTATGCAAATAGGACCACCTAAGAATGTGTGCAAACTTATCCATGTTTTAGAGCATAGATAGGAAAAATGTATAGAAATTTAGTAAGCTAAAATGTGTTTTAATGCTTAATGAATATGTTATTAATATTTTGTTAACAATGTAAGATCAAGCATTTCTGAAGAATTTCTCTGCCACAAAGAATTTCTATAGCTGGTTTATTAAAAAAAAAAAAAATTAGAACTATTTAGTAAGAATTTATACATACACTCTAAATACTGAAACTAGATCTTAATATGACTTAATTAAACCAGATAGATAGGGAAAGCATAATCTTGTGGCCACAAGACACAGAAAGAATGTTGAGGGGATCCAAGACAGTCTTGACCTCAATATTTCTTTTCTGGACAGAAATGTACAGCAACAAAAAGATATATATGAAATGATAACAAATCCAGATCACATTATAACTCCACATAGAGACATTTGCAGCAATGCCTACTGTACAACTGGAATGAAATTTCAGTTTTTCATCTATACCAGGAGAAAATTTTCTAATATTTGTAGGTTTGCTCAACACCCCCTGGTCCTCCATCACTGCCAAAAAATCCCTAAATAAAGTGCCAAAAAAACCCAACCAAAACAAAAACAAAAACAAACCTTCCCAAAACCACAAACAAAGAAACTGGCAAAACCAAAACCCAAACAAACTAAACAAAAAACTGCCAAAACAAACAAATGAACAAAACTCTGAACAACCCTACCAACCAATCACAAAAAATCAAAAAAATCCACAACAAATTAAAACCCACCCAAACAAAACCAACCACAATAAAACCAAAAGGCCTGGGATATGTGAGAAAGCTTATCCTGGTCAGTATGTGATAACAAATGGGTGAAAAGGCAGAACTTCTTCCCTGTGGTAGTCAGCAGAGTGCACAACGAATGTGTGGGCTTCATGGGATTCTCCTGGCGTGTGGAGGCTTATCCCAGATGAGCCAAGCTGAATAAGAAAAGACAGCTATTCTTATTGACATTTGGAGGCATCAGGTTCAAAACAGACAAAACCCCTCACTTTTTCTCACATGCAGAGTGAGAGCATCAGGTTCTTATGCAGAGGAGAAGTTATAAATGACTTTTGAATGTATTTAATGGCTTTAAAATGTATAGGAAGATGTGGATAAAAACACTTCCTGAGTACATGTGGTTGCTAGAAGGCTGTCTAGCAGTACCAGGAAGTACAGTACCTCACTGCCTTTCAGCCCCTTTCCCTTAGCATCTAGTCGCCATAAGAGACCCTGATCTGAATGGATCTGCTATTGACCATTTTTGTGCTCCTCTATGTTGTATAAATTTGATAAATGGTTTAGCTGCTCAGTGATAAATGACATGCAAGGCAGGACATACTGTTACAGGCCAGGCGCTGTACAGCAGCTGTGGGATGACACAGCCTCCTGGTCTAATTCTTCCTCTGTTTCCATGCTGAATTCCCTTGTAAAAGGGTAGATTTCACAGCTACATTTCAGAAGGGATCATAATTTAACTCCTGTTGATAGCTGTTGGTAGCCTGTGATTAGATCTACATATGCTTAGCCTTTAGAAATTTTTCAGGCCATACAGTTGCGAAGCTTGGACCTGTTTCTAACACCTGAGAACTGCGTTACTCGAGTAAGGCAACAAAGTAGAACATATTTTTTGCCAGCTCACAGATTTCCTTCCAAATCCTAGCAATTCCTCCTTTCCTGAAAAATTTTTGGCTCTCTGCTAGTAGAGTGTATGCTGTGCTTTGACAAAATTTTGTCTGGACATGGATAACAAACTGAACAAAACCCATGGTCTTTAGTATATCATAAACTAATTTAGATAGCTGTTGGGCTAGCATACAAAATCACTGTTGTAATTGTAGTAAATGAAGTTCTGAAGTTTAGTTTATAGAAATTAATTTATTTTCTTTATCAGTCACCATATAAAATTGAGTCTAACTGTTAACCCAGCTCCTCCACGTTCACCGCTTAACTGTGTCTCCATGTGCCACATCCACAAGTCTTTTGAACACTTCCAGGAGAGGTTATTCCACCACTTCCATGGACAATCTATTCCATGTGCAGGCTCTCTTTTCAGAATGCTTCATCTGAGACATGAAAGTTGTTTTCTCCCTGTTGCAAGGAAACTGTTGCTTTCAGAGACTTTTTTAAAGATGCTGTTATTTTTTATACACTATTTTTCTACTCCATTGTATAATATCATCAAGAGGAATGCCACTTGGCAACCTAACTTAGAACTCTGTAGAATAAATTGTCCGTTAAGAAGTGTCTGATATCGAAACAATAAACTTTGTGAATGGCAGGGTCAGTGTCAACTCAGTTTGGGTTTTGTTACTCACATAAGAGAGCATATATATATACTTTTATAGTGTCTATTTCAAGTAAGTCTTGTTATCTTTTAGTATAGCTGAATGGGTGATATTTTTCTTCTTTTTCTCTGATTTTGACAGGATTTTTTTTGTACTCTGATGAAGTAGTTTGGACTCGGAGCAGCGCATGTCATCATGTGACTACTGGATAAAGTAACCATTTTTTTCTTGCTTTGTTTTTCTGCTTGCACTTTTCCATTAGTTGAAAGATGATTATTTTCCCATGTCTATAGTATAGCTCAGACCTTACCATTTTTTCCTTCCCATAGTCCTGTCATTATCCATCTAGGTCCAGAAATAACAGTAGCTGGAGATAGACTGCAATAGAGAATTACCACTCTAGCCTTTCACCTCTAAGACCCAATTCCACATACAGGTGTCAATTAGAAATAGTTTTGTTCTTCCTCTTGCCCCATTTGTTCACAAAATGAAAGCCACTGCACTGCCTCCCCCAGCTGTTCATCCTCTCTCTGTAGCAGCACAAGGGCTGGGATAACAGAGGTGCTGTGCTGGTCTGGAATTAAGTGCTGCACCTGAGCTTGCTGAGGACACTATACTACAAGTGTCCTGCACTATGCTTTTTCATGCTTATGAACTCAAAATTTACTCTAGCTGGAAAGCAGTCCCACTACTGGAAGTAGAAAAGTTCTGTAACAACTCGTTGTGTGTCTTGAAATCTTTACAGTAGTGAGTTGTTTTGATTGGGATTTTTTTAGCATTTGTTTTTAAAGTTTCCGTGTTGTGTTGTAGTATATTGTTACTAATCTGGGAGGTGATAGCCCCCAGGTAAGATCAGCATGATGGAAAAAATCTATTGCACATCTGCTGTTATTCTAGCAGCTGAAGGGTTATTACTGCTCCAGAAGACAAGTAGGGTATAAGAAACAACTATTTTCAGTTTCATTGTGCTTTTCTGCTTCTTTTATTGAAAGAAATACTCAGGCAGAAGGCTGAAAATTAATAAAGAAAGTAATTTTCATACATCTCTGAAATCTGCAACTCATTGTCATGGGATATCATGGAGGCAAAGGTGGTGAATAAGTTATATTTGGTTAAGTTCGGGAACAGTAAATCCTCACGTCTAGTAAATACGATTGGAATGTAACCCATAGTCAAGAAGATATAAGTGCTGAAAGATGTAACATCATAACAGGATTTCTTCCTGAATCTCCTGTTTCATGTACACTTCCTCCTCTAGAGGTGGTACTAGGGACGGGTTTCTGTATTAGAGAACTTTGGTCTGACCTGTTATGGTGATTCTTTTGCTTTCATGACTTCTGAGGTTTATTTTTTTAATCATAGCTGTTGTGAATAATTGTATAAAGTAAAGGTTTTGATAGTTCCTAGGAAATGATTTATCTGTCTAAGGAATTTAGCATGGAAAGAGTTAATTCAGAGGCACTAAAAATTTATGGCAATAATAAACATAAACACAATGTTTATAGGATCGTTTCCCGTTTTTCCTCTGGGTTTTGGCATCATAAGGATCTAAGGTACTTGCATAGTTTTTTGTTTACTTGTTGATTTACCAGTTATATCACGTCTTGGTGCTACAGGCACTGCATCCCAAAACCTGCAATATAATACTAGAGAACGTTGTTATACCAATTCTGGTTTTAATATATTATGATATTGTTTGATATTTATTCAAATTTAACAGCTCATTTTTTGCTTTTATGTAGTTCTGAACAGAAATAACCACAGATGAATAGTTTTAAAAATGTCTTTGTTTAAGGTATGTTTGATCTATGGAAAGCAGCTTGCCTTTCCACAGGTTTACCTATGCTAATTTTACACTTTTTTCTTCATAATTGTCATTGTCTCACACCAGTGCATTAAATTTCCTCAAAACTATTATTGTCAGGTAGCCTAAGAAGCTTTATTACTTCAATTTTTGAAATTATGCAAAGTGATATGACCTCAGAGCTGTTCAACCAGCTACACTTTAAACCTCTCATTTTCAGTGACTTAAAATGTACAATGTAATCAATTAATTATGTATAATTTACTCTTCATGTAGTTGTAAGCTTAGAGACATAGCTTTCTGTATTGTCTAGTTTAAGAAAAGTAATTTACTAGTTAAAAAATTGTAAATTTTAATCAGTATCATTTATGGTGTTCTCTTTCTTAGTGTACTTGATTTTAGGTCATTCCATCACTTATTGGCTTATGCAGCTTATGTAAATGCATCCCACTGCTAAATAATACAGGAGAACCAGTAAGACCTGACTGGGAGAAGGACAAGGTACTGGAAAATATTTTACCTCAGTGTTCAATGATAATCTCTCTTCCCACACCTTTCAAAATCTTGAATGTCTAGGCAGGGATTTGAGGGATTAATTCCCTCCCATTTTAAGTGGGATGAGATTCAAGACCACCTGAGGTCCCACCATGGGACCTGATGAGATGCATCCTAGAGTCTCGACGACATAGTTGCCAAGCTCCTTATCATATTAGAAAACTCATGGCAATCAGGTGAAGTCCCCCATGACTGAAAACGGGGAAAAACTATGTTCATTTTTAAAAAGAGCTAAAAAAGGAGAACCCTTAGAACTACTGACCAGTTATTCTGACCTCCATGCCCAGTAGGATCATGGAACAGATCCCCATGGAAGATATATTGAAAGACAAGTAGTTGATTAGAGACGGCCAACATGGTTTCATCAAGGTCAAGTTGTGCCTTATTAATCTAGTGGTCTTCTACAATGAAGTGACTGTGTCAGTGGACAAGGGTACAGCTGTGGATATCATTTACCTAAACTTCTGTAAAGCTTTTGATATGTTCCCATGGAACATGCATACCTATAAATAGGAGAAATACGTGTTTGATGGATGGACCGCTAGAAGAGTAAGATACTGGCTGGATGGCCTTGTCCAGTATGTTGCAGTCAATGGCTCAGTGTTCAAGCAGAGACCAGAAACAAGTAGTGCCCCTCAAGGTTCTGTACTGGGACCAATATTTTTTAATATCTTCATCAATTACATACATGGTGAGATTGAGCACACCCTCAGCAAGTGTCAGCAGATGGCACCAAGATGAGGGGTGCTGGTGATAATGGTGGAAGGAAGGGATGACATTCAGAAAGACCTTGACAGCTGGAGAAGTGGGCCTGTGTGAGCCTCATGAAGCTCAACAAGGTCAAGTGCAAGGTCCTGCACATGGGTCAGGAAAATCTCCAGTATCAACACAGGCTGGGGGGATGTACAAATCAAGAGCAGCCCTGAGGTGAAGGAGTTGGGGGTGCTGGTGGATGAGAGGCCGGACATGAGCTGTCAGCATGCACTTGGCAGCCCAGAAAGCCAAATATCTCCTGGCTGCATCAAAAGAAGCAGTGGGGCCAGACAGGTGATTCTCTATCCTGCTCCTCTATTCTTAGACCCCATCTGTAATACTGCATCCACCTCTCCAGCATAAGGATCTGTTGGAATTAGTCCAGAGTAGGACACAAAGGTGATCAGAGGGCTGGAGCACCTCTGGTATGAAGACAAGCTGACAGACTTGGGGTTGTTCAACCTGGAGAAGGGAAGGGTCCTGTGACACATTAGACCCCCTTCTAGTGTCTGAAGGGACTATGAGAGAGCAGGAAAGGGACTTCTGTCAAGTGCATAGAGTGACAGGGTAAGGGGGAATGGCTTTAACTGAAAGAGGGAAGGTTTAGATTAAATTCTAGGGTGAAATTCTTCTCTGTGTAGGTGGTGAGGCAGTGAGACAAGTTGCCCAGAGAAGCTGTGGCTGCCCCGGCTGGAAGTGTTCAAGCCCAGGTAGAATTGGGTTTTGAGCAACCTGGTCTAGTGGAAGGTGTTTCTGCCCATGGCAGTGGAGTTGTATTAGATGAGCTTTAAACATCCCTTACAACCCAAGATATTCTTTGATTCTTTGGTTCTAAAAAAGTTCTTTAAAACCAAGAAGAAATACCGAAACAAGAAGTATTCCCTTTTCAGTGAATATTTGTGTTTTATTGGTCTGGGGCTTCAGATAGACCCAAGAACTAGAACAGCATAAGGCAGTCCTTAGGAAAATCCCCAGGCATTTTTGAATTGCCTTTTATAGGGTCTTTGGGCCAGTCAAGATTGGAAGATAGTGACTTTTCCTCTTGTGAGAACCACTGTAAATAGGGAAGTTATTCAAGTAATTTTTTGGGTCTACCTTAATAAAACTGAAAGGAGAATAGATATTTGTTTGAGATTTGTGTGCATTCTTATATTTAACATGGTATTGTTATTACTTTTATTAGTAATAATATTGTGAGTTTTTTGTATTATAAATAGACAAAGATCACACATAAAAAAGCAATACATTGTATCTTTCCAGTAGCATCCTGAAGGATATGAGGGGAGCAAGGTTTTATTGAACAATGTGGTGGAAGATGGTGTCTCAGTAATCAGGATATAAGGTAGTTTAGCTATGAGGATGAATAGATTAGACAGTATATTGGAGATTTTTCCTTAGGCAGGAAAAAATCAGCACACTTAGCTAAAGTCTAGGATTGAAGCCTTAGGAAGAGGACCTAATGAAAAATGATGCCAGAATTATCAGTATGAGATGATTTCTACAGTCTCTGAGAAGAGAATGATAAACCCAAGGTCTGAATTAAGGAATGTATAATGTTCACAGCTTGTTGTTTTGTTTTAAACAAATAAACTGAGACTGAGACCTGGATCATGATTATAACCTTCAAGTATTTGAGAAGAAAGATAATTCCATTAATTCATACTTTTCAATAAAACATATACAATACTCATGAAAACCTGACATTTTGATCTCTGAGAAAATTCCAATGTTTTGGTGGTTTTGACCGTGTATTGGTAAATGATGGCACACCTGTGTGGACAGAAATATTAGGAGTTTTCTTTGACTATGATAATATAATGTTGAGAACTGAACATCCGTAAGGATGCAGACCTGGACCTATGCCCCTTGAATCCTTTTGGAATCTGTGTGTACTTGACAGTATTCTGAGCCAAAGATTTCATCTGTTTATTTGCATAGTGCACTTGGTTCCTTTCGTTTGTGCTAAAACTGATTCTCTAAATGTCTGCTAGTTCTCAGGATGAAATAGTTATTAATTACTCTCTAAACATCTCTGTGTACCCTTAATGACTGCAGAGATCTTTGCTATATGATTCCCCTACTTGTTAGTTTTAGGTTCTTTTTTTCCTGATACATTCCTAACCTACTATGCCTTTCCTCGTAGAAAATTTTTCCCTGCACTGGATCTTTTCTTTACCCTTGATTCCATAACCCCACCTTGCCCTTTGACACTCCTCCAAGTCACAGTGACGAGACTGGAAGCTGTATTCAAGACATGAGTTTTTTCAGGATTTTTTCAATATTTTTCTGATCTGTGACACATTTTCTGCTTGATACTCAGTCTATTCTTAATTTTTAACAATTTTTAATGTCTTCTAGCATTTTTAGAGACATCTTTTCTAAGAACTAGTGCAGTGTCAAGGAATAGGGATGTTTATGAGGATTAGCTTTTTACTCCTCTGGTGAGTCACAGAAATAATAGGGCCAAAGAGACTGTGCCATTGATGGCATTAAAGATATTTATTGTGTGAAAAGGAATACGGATGAACAGGAAAAGGTCATTAAAGACTAACAGAGCTCTTACCAAGGTACAAGTATGATTGGGACTATCAAGGCTGGATTCAGAGAAGATTAATTCCATTATACCATGAATGTAAAAACTTCATTAAATTTCCATAGCACAGAAACAGAAGAGAGAGGCCATTGAGTAGCAGAAGTAAAGGGAATGGGATTCTGTTATTTGCTTAAATGCAGAAACAAAAACAATTAAATTGTACCATCCTTATAAAAATACCATACTGTGGTAAGGTACTGGCTTTCCATTGAACACAAATCCATTCAAGCTTTTGATTTACAAGTCCTGCTGAGGGACTAGTCTTCACACCAACAGAAACTTTTCCCAATCACAGCCTTCCTTTGAAGTGCTCAGTTGAAGCAATAAAATGTCCTGTCAATATGGGACTAGTGCCAGAGCCAAAAACTTCAAAGCAGTCACATCCAAAGTGTCTGGAACTCAATAACTGGGGAAGGAGACCAAAAGAACCAGCCAGCCAAAAAAGCCAGCCGCAAAATTGCTATTTCTGTTATATTCAGGGCTGGATGCAAAACTTGCTTTATGCTGAAGCATTCTGAAACTGTGCCTACTTCAACAGTTTTTACCCTTACAGCCAATAATTTCATCCTTAAAAATAATTCTGAAAGACATATTGCTAGTGGGGAAGAAGATATGGTTGTCATTGTTTCTTTCATGAGAGCTTCAGGTTTAGCAATGAAAAATAATATATTTTTCTAGAAAGCTAGGTTCATCATTATAATTCTACTATATTATATAGTGGGATTTCCTCCTTTTGCTTCCTTCTCGCCAGAACTGTAGCTCTGTCAGAAATGCCAGAATACATTTAGTTAATTAAAAAATTTATAGACTACTTTTTTCCCATTTCAGTTAGTGAAAACATGAGTTGCCTAATTAAGTAGAGCTAAGACACTGAATTTTTTCTAATATGACATGGATGCCCTGAAGAAAATCAGTATTTATTGCAGTAATTATCATTTTCTGCTTGGCTGTTTTAAAACTGATCTCCAACTCTATAGTTCTAAAGTTAAGCGATTTGTGTTAAGCAGTACCATCGGTATGTACAGCTACTGTGCATGCTAGATAAGTAGACTGGCAGGTAAGGTATTTTACAGTATCACATTTAAACTAGGTGGTTATATTATTAGTATTAGTACTTTCTGAAATTGCATGCCTTTTTAAAATAAAATGGATTATACTATTACTTGTCCTCTTTTAGCAGATGTATTTAACTTTTTAGTTATGAAATATTTGATGGGAAAGCTCACTGGGGAGTTTCTTGGCACTTGAAATTAAGTTCACTTGTAAGGTGGAGAAGGAATTTTAATAATTGCAGCAAAGGCAATTTGATACATTCTTAGCCTATGACAGCATGCTTACTGCCACAAATCAGACTAAAGGCTCTATTCATGAATGAATCATGTCCCGTTTACCCTCCACTTTTATGTAGTGTAAGTTTAATGGAAATACCTTGCCATGTGTTTTTTGTGTAACATGTGTTAACATTGCACTCAGTCCTCTGTGGCTAAAACATGGAACAACATCTATTTTTTAAACTGTGGGAAATAAGAAAAGAAAAAAGTAAGGAGGAGTGAAGGATGAGTAAATTAGAAAGAAAACTAAAATGAGTTTGTTAATTTTTTTTTTGCTGAAAATTGCTGATGTACAAGTCTACTTCATGGTTTTCAATTTCCAGCATTAATTTAGCCCAGGAAACTGGGAGAAATCTTGTGTGATGTTGACCAGCTACAGAATCTGCACAGGCTGAAATAGATGGGGGAGGGAAGGGATCATTTTTCCTTAGATATATCAATCCCCTAACATATCTCATTCTTTCTCATCTTCCTTCTTTATTCTAATTTTATCAATCCTTATTTTCATGGATCTTTCATTAAAGATGGATTTGGTATAAATATATCCATTGCATTTTATCTTGTTACTTAGTAAAGCCATGAATTAGACTAGAATTTGTAACGGACAAGCAAACAAACCTGGAATTATGTGGTCCTGTTTGTCTAATCCCTGGTCATCATTCAATTTTGGTTTCTTTTTTAATATTTTGTCCTAATTTTGAGCCTTTTTTTTCCCCCACAAAAGAGTTCACTTTCATTCTTGTTAAACTTGTAATCTGGGACAATACCCTTGTTTTAATCTGAAATATATATAGAATAAAACTATTTTCATGGCATGAATACTGTGGGACTTTGTGAAACCACAAGTGAGGATCACATTATTTTATTGGCAGCAAGTCACTTCCATATGTGGCCTTATCCTCCCCATTTCCATATCAGCATTTTATCCTCCATGTTGGTTTTCTTTTGTGTTCCTTCCAGACTGGACTCCTTCTGCCCCAGAGGGGTCCTCTAACCTGCCATTTGCATCTCTACCATAAATATTTTATATAGCCCACAATGCTTTATGCATATTTTAACTGAACAATACCATTTTGTAAATTGTCTGTCAATATGATGTACGCCTGGTTACTGCCATGAAAAATGTGTTCAGTATTGTAATAATATCAAAATATCAATTGTCCCTCCAAATTCGGTCCATTTTCCTGCCAGTGCTAAGGAAAGTAAAAATGGTCTGAAATTCTGGCTTCTGAGGAGATGTGACAAACTGTGTCAGTTTCCAGGAGTCTGCATAAATATGCATAGCTCTTCTGCTGAGTCTTACTCCAACCTGAACGGGTGGCTCTCATTAGCTCCAGCTTGGGAGGATAAAAGGTAAATGTCCAAACTGAACTTATATCTGTTTACTGCACCCACAGGTTTAAAAGCTCAGACTGTGTTAAATATTTGCAAGCAACACTCCAAAAACCAATGTGCACTGTGACACAAAAGAAATATCAATTCCATAGCTATTTAGCAATTCATATGTCCAAAGAACTGTTGACTTTAAACTTCACATATTTTTGTGCAATTCTATGTTAAAATCATGTAAAATCATGTTAAACAGGTTTATGTCATTGAAAATCAATGGCCTGCCAGTTTGAGGGGCATCAAGTATTGCTAAACATTTCAGTCATGCATCGATAAACAGTTTTATGTATGACCACTGACAGTACATAAAAGCATGACCATTTCTGAAATAAGTGGTGGATATGGCAGGATCTGAGGGCTTAAACTCTATCTTTCAGGAAAGAAATAAAAGACAAGACCCTCAGTCAGGTTTTACTGTGCATCCCAGCTTCTGGAGCAGTTCTGGTATGGTAGTGTGCTTTTCCACCATATCATTCTGAAAATTACTTAAAGGGACACCTTGATAAATAGGTGCTAGGACCATATGGAAAACCCTACTCCTATATAAAAAGATCTTCTAGAAGACATCTATGAGATGCCTGCAGACTGGTATTATCTACTCTTTAAAAACCTTCCCTTCACACAGTTAGAGAAAATACCTCCCCCTGCCACCAATTCCTCGCAAAATGAAGAAACCAGAAAATCATTGTTCTGGTTGTTCATATAAATTGTTATTTTAAGTATGATCATGATTTCTGTTTTGTTGTTATAAATGTGTGATGTTTAATATTTATAAGCAGACCCTTGCAAAAATTCCTCCTCATTCCTTTCAAAGTCGAATCACTGAATTTAAGGGAATTTCACTTAGTGCTGTGACTACACCAGCAGTCTGTTGGTCGGGAATTTTTACTGTAGTTATAAGTGTCAGAAAAACCTTGTCAATTAGCTGAAAAGCATTCACTTTCTCCTGACAAAGTGCGATGTCCTTCTTATATTTCTGTGTTTAAAACAGATATGAGAGCAAAATAATTTTATATGCTTTACTTTTACTATTCAACACATACTTGTGTTCATCCTGGTACTAAATTTGTGGTGAAAAGTCGCTGGGTTGTTATGTGGGTGTTCATACTGCATTTTTATGTGCATTGATTAATTTTACATTCTTTATACCATAAATCAAGGTAATAAGGAAAATTTTCAAATGTGCCACTTGAAATATATGTTTCGCATTGCCTTTGTTCTATTTATAACCTTGTTTTGCTGTACATAAAGTGTTCTTATATACCGTAGAGTAGCTGATATATAGTAATGGATGCAGAGCTGTAAAAGTCTCTCTTGGCACTCTTAACATGGTCAGATTATTACTGTGTTCACCGATTCAGCTAGATGTGTTCAAGGATCTTCTCTGGTCTGAAAGGTCAGCTGCTTTTAGTTGTGCACTGGTAGAATACTAATACTGTCCTTATTCAAATTACCTGCTACAGTACTTATTAAATTGATGGCCTTGTGCACTAATTTAATACTGCTGTCGTTCAGAGGCAGGTCGCAGCTGCACTCTGTGCAGAATTAGGTGGTGCTGAGGCAAAGTTCAAGCAGAAACCATAGTTTTGGGCTGCATTTTCCCACTAAATTAGCAGTCAGAGGCAGTGTATAATTAATTAGCACAAACCAGGGAAAGCTTGTCATTTAATAAGCCTTTTTTATTTCCACATTACACAAACAGTGGGAATTGATCCATTAAGTGCCTAGCTATTAATGCTGTTAAATGTATGTCTGGTTGTTAAATTGAGATGTCTAGTTACATACGTTCAGTATTTAAGAGCTTGTCACAGATTGTTCAGTGTTTGCTGAGATTTTAAGTCACGTTCCACAAATCAATAATGGCTTCATTAATGAATTTGAACATTGCTGGTTCAGATAAATAGATCTGAGCTCCATAGAAAAGAAATGGTGTCTGGCATTGTGGTAGCCAAGACAGCATGGTATTTATTTTGTTGCCCTAAATATCAAATATTCTGCTTATATCATGCTGCTTATACTCTACATTGCAGCCTTCTTTTTCCCTATAATCCTTGTTCATAATTGCCTAAGGCATTGTATAACTTCATCTCTTCAGAGTCCTATGTGGTATTAAACATGCAGAATAATACATTTCAACAACCACTTGAAGATGTCTATGGGAGCAGAGAGGATTCTTGTCCTTAAAAAAAAAGTAAAAGGGCACTATTTGAATCACCCTTATTTCTTGACAACTGTATTTCTGTGCTGGAAATAGTTGCGCTCATCTTAGTCTTGTAATATTCTAGAATTTAAAGGTTTTAACATTCTATATATACTATAACCAATGTGTTTCTAGAAAAAATGTATATTGGCAATGAGTCATAAGACTAACTGTCAAATAAGAAATCTTGTCTGTTTTGCTCCTGTAGGTTTATTCCATGTGGGAAGTGGGGAAGCATGGTGTTTTGTATAGGGGTCCTGTAGCCAGAACACAGTGATCTCACTTATTCAAAATAAATGACTTCAAATGAACCTAAACTAAGGGCTCAAAAACAGTGAATAGTCCTCAACATTTCTGCCTGATGAAGGCAATACACCATAGCAGAGATAAATACTGTACTCTTCTCACAGTCTCTCTCTGCATCTGCATTTTCTGCAGTTTCTCCAACAGATCCTTTAGTCTGTTTTGTCTGGGTCTTTCATTAGCATTTCAAATCTTCCCTTGTTATTATAACCCATTTAACATAAAACCTCCAGTAGTAACCAAGAAGAAAACTCCTAAGCAGGTAAAACTCAAAGAGTGTTTTCTCACAAAAAGGGCAGAATTCTGTTGTGAGTGAAACACCCAGTTACATGTGGTTTTAAACACAGCTGGAAGAATACAAAGTTCAGCATCAGACCTGAGGGCTAATGAATCATCCCCACATCTGTCTCTGTGTGCATCAACAGTGACTGAGGTTTACAGAGAGAGAGGAGAGCACAGCATTGGGTAGAAGAGCTAAAGGAGACAGCTGTGTGCCTAAACTAAATCAAATAGGTTTAAACTTTGTATGCATTTATACATCTTTGTTTGCAAAACTCCAAAAGTGAAATTAATTTTGGGCATACGCACACATTTCCTAAAAGATATTTTATTATAAGCTCATTATGGTTAAATGTACTTATTTGGGCAAATGACTTGCTTTAATTAGTGGCTGTTGGAAAGAGTTAGCCATAATTGCCTAGTTATTGTAAACAGTTTCTCATGCATTAAGTGCTAACTGTGATACCTTTTACTCACTTTTAATGTGCTGCACACACCATAGTCAGATGTTTTCTGGATTGTGGGTTGACAGTGTGATCACGAGTGAGGAAGACTAGTGCATATCTGACAACTGATTAATGAACTCAGTACCCTCCAGACTGGTCATCATCCCTCAGGATGTTAGGCAAGCAGCTGCCTTGTACACCAGCCTCTCTTGGATACCTGCTTGATAGGGTAAATTAAGCCTGGTATACAAGATTAGATCACACCCTCAGAAAATTTCAAGGCTTCCAAGCAAAATAAAAACTGAGTAAGAATAGCATTCTTCATGCCTGAGTATAATAAAAAGATAAAGGATAAATTGAAGGAGCTGACAATGCTGTTGATGCTTTATTGTTTCCATTTGGCTACAAAACAAAAGAGACAGCAATACATTGATATGCAGGGTGAAGGCCTATATGCTGAGATAGGTACTTTTTTTTTAAGCAAAAAAAAAAAAAGTATACATATTTCATATGTCCTGGTTTTAAAGCCTTTTGCAATGTTTGCGATAAAATGTACTCCAGATTTGCATGTTCAAAAACATCCTTGACAGCTATGGAAATTGTGTAGTTTGACAACTCCTCATCTTAGCTAAGGCAAACAAACAAGGCCAAGTTGACTGAAATCTAAAATCTTTCCTAATCCTGGGGATGTGATGGCAGCTTGTTTGCACTGGCAGCAAAAAGCTACAGTATTGTAAAAAATTGTAGCAAAGCTGAGGTAGCTTTGACTGGACTGACCTCAAATATGATGTGAACAGCTGTGCGGGGAGAGGGATGGGGGGTTGTGGAGGGAGGCTGTCAAACGCTCGTTTGATCTTCAGTAAGCATTATGAGTAAGCACAGTATTTGGATGCCTGAGAAGATGATAAATCATCAGTTATGAAAGGAGGTAAGAGCTTCTGTATTTTATACTGTCTGTTTGCTCTAGCTCTAGATCAGGGTCTCCCCATGGTAGGCACTGTGCAAAGGCAGAACAAATAATGTGCATGTAAAGATTAAAGGCTTCTTTATCCAAGTTAGACAAACCATGTTGTCTTGATTGACTCATGGAGAGTTCTGGTTCCTCTTGTCATCTAGTTTAAGTATGTGTTATTTGATAATCACAGTCAAGGAATGAAGTTGTGAGGCCTCGTTCGTAGGACATGTGCGTATATTACATGTAAAAATGGTCTTTAGTGGAGAACTGTGCATTTTGTACCAAAGAAACCGTGTGCTTGCACAATGTGTCTCATCTCTGAGGGGCAGTTAGAGGCTTTTTTTGAAGAATGTGGTCAGGCAAACACAGGCTCCGGCAGAAATATGAGATTTATCACAGCATCTAGATAGTGTATTGTTTCACTCTGTGGACGAATCACTGTTTTTGTACTTAGTGGTAGTTGCTGGAGACCTGGTTTGGAGTTTTTATGCTATGTAGCATCCTGATCAGTGTGACCCAACTGATGTGCTGCAGTGGCATTACTCTTTTAAGACGAAGAATGCTTATGTTTGCTTTCCTTGAGTAAAAGCTACTGCCGCTGTCAGTTGATCTCCCCATTACACCCCAGTTTCTTTTTAATGATAGTATTTGCATTTATTTGGCTTTTGTCATAAAGAATGACATATTTGTATAACATTTCAGTTCAAAAACTGAAGTGAAGGTATTAAAACTAAGGCTGCATGGTAAAACAGCTGCATGTGACATATTCTTCCCCATCTACTTCACAGCTGAGGAAAAATTGCAAGGTTGTTGAATATTCCTGAGGCCAGGATTCAAGATGCTGCACTCTCAGGTGGGTCTTGTTAAGTATAATGTAGAGGGGACAGCTGCAGGTGTCATGCCTTGGAGGAATGCTTTTGCCAAGGCCAGTAGGATGGAAGGAGTACAGCAAATGAAACTATTGGAAACTGAGAAAAAATTGTGCAGACTGGAGGTACATGGTGTAGCTACTCCCAGGTATATTCTTGGCAGACATCATATTGAAACCATGAGTAAAGGAGGGGATTTGGCTTACAGGTCCATAAGTTCCTGTTTCAGACATTGTGGACAGCGAACACAGTGTAGAGGATAATGGCACTTTAAAAATTGTATAAGTGTTTTGAGACTAGATGAGAGTTTCCATTAAAATTGAAAATAAAGGGAAATTATTGTTTTCTACAGTCTCCTTCACGGTTATCTGCACGTTCTGAATAAATAAATGCTTGCAGAAATTCTTGAAAGAAAGAAAATGAGAAGGTAAGCAATATACAGTCTTTACTATTCTGATTTTTTTTAGTTAGGTTTGGTGATGTGTCTTATTTTAAATTCTTCTGACTGATTGAGCTATAGCATGATATCACCTGAGTAATTTCTGAGAACTTGCTTATCCCTTTCAGTCTGCTGTGGTGTCCATTGCAACTCATAGTGATATGAAAAGCCACATTTACTTTACTCCTGCACAGCTGGGAGCATAAACTGTCTTGTCTTTCCAAAGTCATTCAATGGGTACAGTTAGGATGCCGGTCTTGTTCAGTATGCTGGCATTAGCTTCTAATCTTCTAGGTGACTGGAAGTCAACCTTAAGCAGTTGGAGACTTCAAACTGAAAATTTTAAGAGGTTAGAGATGCACATATGCATTCTCAACAGGTTGCACCTGAGTGCATGAAATCCATTGCACACTTCAGTGAAAGCACAGCAACAATTCTAGAAGAAAAGATTGCATGTCAAGGTTTGGTGATAGTCTCATTTGTTTTTGTTTAAGTTTCCTACAAATCAGTGTTTCAGTCCTGGAAGGAAACCTGTCCCATAAGAACCCTGAGCCTTGACAGGGTTCTTTTACTGTCTTTTACTTTACAGCTGCAGAGAAACACTAGCTGTTGGAGACGAATTCAGATTACTTTGGTTTTGTTGGTTTGGGTTTTTTTTTAACTTATTTATTTAAATGGCATTTAGTACCATTTCTTAAACAGAATTATCTATAATAATGTGTTACATTTTCATAAAAATAAGTAAAATTTACTTTTCCATTATTTTGACTGTCTTTCTCAGGTGGCATGAAAACAGTACTTGTGTTTTCTAATAATTAAGTTCCTAAATGGCTATTTTATTTATTTGTAATATTTGGAAAAAAATTATTTGTAATACGTTAATTTCTCTTGTGCTCTGATAATGTTGCATGACTAAACTTCAACTGCCTGCCAAACCCCAAAGTCATGCACAGCTGAAAATTTAGCAGCAAAAAAAAAGTGATAAAAATGGAAGAAAACAGAATAGAAGAGCGTAAATCAAAACTAGTAACAGAGTCGTAATAAACAGTTTATTCATGATTGATTCATGTATTCATTCATATCATATATAACTTGCACATGAATGGAGATCCAAAATCATTCTGTACCAGTCAGTATGCAAAAGGCAGCTAAATCTGCTTGTATAAATCTCACTGATGTTGTACTCTGTCACAAAGCAAGTATTTTGCATAATTAGCCTGGATACTCAGCTATATTTTTCAGGAGCCAGCTAGTTCACTGCCCTCACTGCAGTAGGATGACACCAAGTAAAATAGGTGCTCCTGGCTGCTTAGCAATCTTCATAATTAGGTCTTTTATTTAATTGCTTATGTAGTCAGAAGTCTAATTTTAAGCATGTATCTTTTTTTTCTTTCTTTTTTTTATTCTTGGTATCTTACTAGGTATTGCAGTGATCTTGATCTGAATGGCCATTCTCTTCTCTCTACAACTTATTCTTTTTCAAAACTTAATTTACAAAATACTTGCTGTACTAGAATTCCACTGCAGTATCTAAAGGAAAAAGAATATGCAGTCCTGTTGTTGGATTAAAGCCAAAATATTTGAATTATTAATCATACAGTTATGCTAAATTTTCCAGCAACAGCTTTTGGCCCAATTTTGCCATCTTCAGATTTCCCAGCCTGTTTATTTCACTATGTGGTGCAAAAAGTCCAGTTTTTTATTATGATTTTGGGATATTGCAGATATATATAGCTATTCCTGTTCACAGCAAAGCTCTATATTATGTATGATCTGGGCCTGTATGTAGTCATGATAAAATTATTTAGGATTAAGACAGACAGCATTTTGTACACTTCTGGATATAAATTTGCTGAAAGTTAACTTGTATAGCTCTACCAGCAAAAAATATCTAGTACTGATTTGTGCAGAAAAAAATAAACAGAGATTAGTAAAGTTCCTTCTTCAGGGTGGATACTCACACTCAACAGGGTCAGCAAGAGTATGTGTTTTTCTGTAGATGTTCCTGTTGTCTGATAGATTGGGCACCCACTGGGCATGCAGGCAAGATTCTGAACATAATGGTGCAGTGATCTGATTTAGTGTGACAAAGTCTTTGTTATCACAAAGTGAGATAATCCAAGGCATTTTGATTTTAAATAAATTAAAGAAAAGTTCAAGTAAAAAGACAAACTTTCCTTTGTAATACAAAGGTACTTATTTTTTAAATTTCTCTTATTTTTAAGTAGGCAAACTTTTTTTTTATCTGTTCTAGACTTCTTTGGAATTGCTTTTTGATATCTCTGAAGTATGATAGCTACTGCCATTGAAATTTCTGTATAAAGTTTTAACTAGAAAGGTGGTAGGGGTTTATATTTCAGATTTGAAACCTTGTTGGGAGAGGAAGAAATTAACAGATGTCAGATATTATAAATCTGTCAACTGGAACTGTGAACTATTTAGAGCTTTTTAAATCTATAAAATAAAGGACAGAGTCTTGGGGGAGAGGGGCTGTTTTGGTCTTTAAGAATATTATTTCAGTGTCATTCTTAGCCCTCTATGATATTTTTGACATTTCCTATTTAGAGCAGTCAAAGAGTGGAAAGAAATTCACAAACTAAACATTTAACATTATCAGTAACAATTTATTCCATCAAAGAGAGTAAACTGCTTGCCATGTAACGTATATTTTTTTACATTTATATATTTCTACAAAAACTAGCCCATCTTTCAATAAATGTAGGTATGAACATTTTGTCTTTTTTTTGCAGTGATTACTCTTTTTTGTAAGACAACACAGTATCCCACAGATGTAAGAATGCAGGATTTTTTCCCTTTAATTCACATTAAAATGTCTTTCTTCTATATCTGCCATAGTGTTATTGAAAACACGACATCATCATTTAAAACAAGTCGGAAGAAATTTCTAAATATCAGTAATTGGGGGAGAGAAGGATGTTGAAAATTCACATAAATGATTTTTGCATACTTAAAACCTAAAATAAGGAGTAATTAACTGTTCCAAACATCCTCCCACTTATAATAATAGGATGTCTTCAGTCAAATGTGCAGAATTTATTTTATTTTGCTAATTGATTGGTATATTCATCATTCAGTATTATATTAGATAGAGTTGGATTCTAAATTACTTTTGTCTGATAAGCCTTCCAATTAATTCTTCTCACACTATTTTCCTAGTGACATCTGAACTTTTTTCATTATATAAAACACATCTTGAATAAGACATTGCTGAATAATAAGCAAGGATCCTAACACGTTCAAAATTAGAACCCCTGCCAAAGTCAAATGCATTCTCATTTAGACAATGACCTCACCTAATGTCATTTTGAGCGTATCATATTGAGGAGGAGTATATAGATTTCCCCTTTTTGCCTATCTACCCTTAAGTTAGAAATTTTGGAGGAAAAAACTAGAAGGAATTTTACATACTTTTGGTTATGTGGTCTCATATACTAAAGCCCAATTAGAATAGCTGTTTTTGTTATATTTTTATTCTGCAGTGTCTGAAAATTTCCCCTCCTTTTTTGTCTTATTAATCAGTCTCCTTAGAAAAATATTTTTTTATTTGGGCAGGTAGACATTTAACATACATTAAAATGTATGTTAAATGAGGAACAGTATTACATTTGCTTGCAATTTGCATTTTTCTTAATACATCAGCCAGATTCCTTTTGCCAAGATAGCATTTCCTAAACCAGAGAACACTGATAATAGCTGATTTAACTGACTTGCTAATACAAGGAGCAGATCATTTTAAATGGACCTTACATCTTTATAGGATGTTAGAGATGAAGACATTACTTCAAAATGTAGGTAATTATAGCCTCTTTTTTTATCAGTGCTATTTTCTGAGGTATTATCATAAGATAGCGCTTTAGTATTAAGCAGGACCTTAGAGTGGCAATAAATCAGTCCAACTGAGTCATCATTGTCCAAGGCATCTGAACTACTGAAATGTTGTGGATCCTACAGAGAGTGTGAAATCACTTGACCCTTGGCATTAACCTTTACTGAATGAATAGACACTGCTTTCCACATCGTGGAACAAAAGCAGAATAGTATTGATTAAACACCACATTCACTTGATATTAAATACTGGCTGAACTCACTTTTTGCTTTCCAGCTCCAGTGGGAAAAACCCAGAGAGTTGCTGAGTCTCAGGAGAATGCGCGTTTGTAATTCAGAGCAATGTTTTTTCCTGCAAAGTTTTCTTTTTTTCCCCTCCTTGGATCAATAACTGGCAGCCATGATCAGCCATGAGTATGTATTGTCAATTCTGACCTGTGTACTTTATCACTTGGGGTGAGAGGTCACAGTGCTGTGCTAATAATGCAGTCATCCCAGGCATGAATAGTTTCCTGCCTGTAATGCAAGTGTTTATATATATATATATATATATAAACACTCTGCTTTATTATAAGTCTTGTTTACCAAACCTCTCAGCTATTTGCTTTGAATGTCTGATTAATCTGCTCTATGGCATCCCATTTACAAAAGCTCTTAGAGATTTACTAAATGGTTTTGCTCTTGGCAGGATTGTGATTTCCCAGGAACTTGGAAGTATCAAAGTGGGAATCTTGGGAATTAATTCTCTACCAAAGTTATGGAAGAAAGCTATTGCTTCATTTGATAAGTGAGGAAGTGGAAGAATAAAATCAGGAGAAGGATAAACAGAAGGATTCTTTCAGTAAATTCTCCTGTGTTTCGTTAGGACAGATTATTGCGTGCACAGCTGTGAGCCCAGAGTAGCTCAGAAACATGCTTCTGTAGTGCACAAGTCCTTCCCTAGCATTGTTGATTCAATGCATAAAAGGTTGACAGTGAAGAAAATGTGAAATATAGTATAACGACTTGAAGCAGCTGCAACAGCATCGTCTGCTACAAGCAGATGACCATTCCTGCTTGAAACCGCATTCCATAAAGTTGCCTGTATTTAATTCCTTTTTGAAACCAAACAGGTTCTGACTTTAGCTTCACAATTACATATTTGTAAAGCAGGATTTACAAAGGTCTTTAAGGAAAGCTCACTACAAATAAGGGTTTACAGAGCAAATTTAGGATTCTGGCTTTTTCCACTTCAACTGATATTGTAATATTGAAAGCCAGTGGAATTCATCACTTCTCACAATTGTTTTCATCTTGATGAGTTTGCGTTCTGCCTTGTTCTGCCTGCAGATTCCTAACTGTGTAAGTTGTGTCTGTAACCCATGTAGCTTTCTGGCTGGATATCAGTTTTCTGTCTGTGGAGTATCCTTGAGGTATGCATATACTCCATGCATACGAATAAGATTTTTAAAAAATGTATTGAAAGACTGAAGAAAATGTCCATAGGATCATGTAAATAACTGAATTTTCATCTACATAATCCTGCAAAAATTAAAAGAAGATCAAAAGGAAAATCCACCATCTGGTTTAACCCATACAAAGATGTCAATTTATTTCTCAGAAAATAGAGACAATGAACTGTAATAATAATAATAATAATAATAATACTAGTAGTAATAATAATAATAACAACAACAGCAATAAAATTTGTGTTGGAAACTTATAAGAAGTTTTAGGAGCAGAAAGGATAATAAATTTCTGGAGAAGAGTACCCGCCAATTCTAACCCAGTAGTGTGTTACTTAGGACTTTATAGAGATTTTGTATAATGTAGATTCATTGTGCAACTGTGCAACTGTTTTTTCCCACCTGCAGGAAGAACTTCAGCTCATTTATGGAACTGCAGCACAAACTTTTCATTCTGTTTTGGGTCTCTGTTTTTCTTTTTCTTGCAGGTTTTTTCTTGACCCAAATCACATTTGAAAAACAAAAAAGGCTTGAGTCCAACTTATTCCTTGTTCTAAGACCATGCAAATGGTGAAAAAAAAATGTAATAGATACATCCAGAGCTATTTAGTGGCCTTCAGCTAATTTAACATAAGCTCTTCACCTTGGCATGGTGTCTCTCCAGATTATACAATGCTCTTCTTTATGTACCAAAGGGAATTTCATAGTGTGGACCTTGTTTTCTTATTTTTCTTGACCTTCCTGTTTGTTAAGCTTGTGTGGAAAGGCTATTCCTCATCTGAGGTGATCTTCAACTATATAGCAAACACTTTGCATGCAACTGTATGGACGCGCTGTTACCAAACTTTCTAAAATAGCTTTCATTTTTTCAGTTACAGTATTAATCATACATAAAGAACTAATAAACAGAAAGACTATGTTTATTTATTATATCTCTAGGCACACATAACAAGAATACACTACCATAATCTAAATGGAGATAAGGCAGGGGATGTTCTTTTTCATGTAATACAGGAGTTCATACAATGTGGCTGATAATGATGGAAAAGATAAAAGGATAAAGCCTCTTTAATCCTTGCTTCACTGTAAAGCTGTTAATGTTTGTACATACATGCATATTTCTACAGAATAACAAGTATTGAAAGCAGATAAAGTAATCTGGAAGTTTACGACAGTCAGGAGAAATACAGTTAAAGATTGTCTGCATGCCAATCAGAGCTCTACTTTTTATATCCAAATTAATATAAATCTCCAAATATAGCAGTAAAAGAATTTATTAATTCACCAGAGGAAAAATAACCCTTTAAAAGTACTGACTCAGTCTTTTTTTCCTGGAAAATAATACCATCTTTGCTTTTCAGACTTTTTTTTTTGTCAGCTGGAGGGGTGATGATTGTGGTATCTCCCCAGATGTTAAACTGCTAATTAGGAATGCTTTCTAGTCACACAGAAACAATATTAAATTTTGAGGCTATTAGCCAGCCCCAATGAACAGGGGCGTAGCTTATTTACAAAAACATCCATATAGGCATTTACCTTTTCAAAAGCTGTGTGCTAATTATTACTAGTCAGACACTACTGTTGTGATCCAGGTGTCCGTAGACAGGGACAGAAAGGACACACTTCTACAAGTTTCCACCTTATTAAGTCAGGTGTGCTGTAAATGTGACATATGCCACACATGTAAACAACTTCAGCAGGATGCATCTGCATAGGCTTAATAACTTTATATTATAAAGTAATTAGTACAAAATGTTTTACAGTGTGAAAGAACACACTAAAAGCTAAAATCTTTAATTCACTGATAATGTCCTCCTCTGACCTTTATATTCAGTTAGTTTACTAAACCTCTGTCTCACTATTGCCCATGTAACAGGAAAAACCTGCATTTTACAATATTAATGAAAAGTCATTGATTCATGCTTGTGATGTTGCATCAAAATTGTTTTGGCAAGTTGTCAGGGAGATATAGTGATCTGGGGGTACAAAAGTCTTTAGTTATCTCACATAAAAGTGCTTGTAGAGTAGGTGAATGTCTTCTTCACATCCAGCTGAATATGATTAATGCAGATCCTTTTTGGGGGTAAATACCACTCCATTTCATGCCAAAGCAACTAGCTATAAGGACAATTGTTTCTTGAACTGATAGCAAATAAGAAGCAGGGCAGGTTCCTATAGAAAAATTCTGGTCCCACAGATGCCAAGCAGAACTTTTTGTCATAGCTGTCAATCAAGACAGATTTCACTTATTTTGTCAGGAAGAATATCTTTCTTGAACAATGAATTCATAGCATATTCATAGCCAGGTCTAAAGTAGGTTTGAAAAGCATTTAGGTTACTTTCCAGACTTCACCATCACGCCCATCCTTTGTATTACTCTTCCCACCCCAAAACCAAGTAGAATTGGGTAAATGGTTTTTATGATACTGTTTTATTTTTCTCAGGGATTAGTCTTTAAAATCTCACCTACCTTGAACTTTTAAATATTTTGATTTATTTTTGAAGGGGAGAGGAATATGACAAGAGCTGAATAATTCTACATTTAAAAAGAAATTTTAGAAGAACAGACTTCTAAATGCAGTTAATAAAAAGAAACCAATTCTGATCTGCCATTTATTAACACAGAGAAAATACCACTCTAATTTTGATATAAAATATTGCTCAAGAGGAGTAAGAGTGACAAAAGCAGGCTCATTGGACAAGAGACAAAATACATCCTATAATTTATTAGCAGCATGGTATAGATGTGAAAAAAAGCTATATTTTTTGAAAGTACAAATAACCAAAAGAAAACCAAAAACCCCTTCATGCACTCTTTCCCCCTTCAGTTGGTCTTTCTCTACCCAGGGGCAAGGAGCTGTCTTTAATTTAGTGGAGTATCTCCATTTTTGGGGGAAAAAAATTATACTGTCTAATACTACTACTACTGCCACCACCACCACCACCACTACTACTACTACTACTACTACTACTACTACTACTACTACTACTACTGCATTTTTACAGAAGCAACATATTTTAAACAATTGTTTACATCAGAACAGAAATAAATTCAAATAAACCTCCAATATATGATTGAAAATCTATACCATGATCAAGTGCCACTGTGATACACAAAGTGTCACTGAAGAAGCATGAAAAGTGCAATGGATTTTGTTTTAAAAGGTTACTTCACAAGTCCTTTTAGCATTTAATTCAGTTAATAAAGATCCATAAAGACTTTAGAGTCTCTATGACAATTAGAATTGTTCATGGTAGACATTTTACAACCAAGCAAAACATACAGAACTTAGGAAAATAGGTTATATGCTGCAGTGAACTGCATTTAAGAAAAATTGAAATAAAGTGAAGGAATGTGACTTTTGTATTTATATCAAATTTTGACGGACCAGCTTTTCCATTTTTCATCAATAGCTAATCTGACAGTCTTGTTAAGTTGGTTTGGGCCTATTTGGCCTATTTTCTGTTTCTGAACAGCAGTTCTGACAGAAAGGTTTGTCCTTAATTGCCTCATGTGCATGCCTGTAAATTAACTTCTGTTGTTTGATGCACATTTAGGATAAATGGCATTGAGTTTGGAACAAAAATCAATATTCTTTGATCTCTAAATCCTTTCTTTTGTTGAAAGTAGGAAGTTCCATTGTGCAGGCTGGAACAAAAAGGGTTGGAAACAGTGGGAAATTGATCTGTGATAGGTCATCTTTACCAACAAAACAGAAGTGAAGAAAAAGAAAACCAGGTGTATCCAGTAACGTATTATGTTTGGGGAAATGGTTCCAACGGGCATTGTAAAAAGGATTCTGATAATTTAATGTATTTTTATTATTTTTCCTTGGGATTTTTATTAGATCTTCTCAATTGACTAATTTTCCTATAAATTAAAGAAAAATTGCACTATTTTTAATTTCCCCATAGGATTGAGTAAAATGACAGTTTTTGCATGTATATTTAGTGTTGCCTGCACTGCTTAAGAAATGGTAATTCCTAGAACAGTGGTCTACTAAAACATCCAAGTAGGATGAAGCCATCTTCTTAAAGTATGCTCTAAGGTTAACTAGTCTGCTAGTTAGATAGTTTAGAAATCAATATCCTAATACTTGTTCACACACTAGACTGCTGGGAGCCATGTTAGACTATTTGGAGCTGCACTTGACCTTCATGGGCAAACCTGGCTTTACAGACAGTCTCACATCTTCATTTTCCTGCTCTGCTTCAGTGAAGGAAAGTATGTTTATCACAACAAACAAGGTCGTATTGGAAAAGAACATAATGCAGACATGAATTCCAACTGAAATATTAAGCAAATTTCCCACTGTTTAACTTTGTGTTTAACATATAGTTTACTCAGTGGGTAAGCCTATTCATTCTCTCTTTGAATTATTCAAAGAATGGAGTAGTCAGGTACAGCTGAATGTATATTTATATGTAATTTATAGCTGAGACCCAAAACCCAAGACTGATCCTAATTTGCCTGTTTACAATTTAGTTTAGTGTATACTGGTTATCACATGGATAGTAAAATTGGCTGACTTACCAGAAAAGGAAGAGTAGTACTCAAATAATTTTTTAAGGTCAGGGGAAATGCTATGCCTCCATATGTCTTTAGAAAAGTTAATGATAAATATGTCTTCCTCTGAAGGTAAAATTTTTGTGTCTCTGCATGCAATGATAAGTTCAATACTATCCAAAAAATCATAATGTTGTTGATGATGACAAGAATAAATGCCAAGTGCTCTCACTGGTGTGAGACTTAAACAGAAAACCTTGTTTTTGTAAGGATTCTTTAGAAAATGGCTCACTTTCTTGTCTCATTCTTAAGTCTGTTACTGATAACTTATGTAGAAACATTTTTCTGAATAAAATTTAAGGAGCTGCTGACATTTTGATTGTGATGTTACACAACTGAATTTTAGAACAAATAAGGAATTTAAAAGCACTGGCCTTAACTGTGCAGGTAAAAGATGGGCAATGATAACAGACATGGTTTTGTTTCAGGAGCTGACATACCTAAAGAAAAAAATTGTAAAATTCATGTGCCTGTAAGATAAGAACAGCTTAAAATCTCAGAACTCCCTCTTTGCGTGGTGTCCTTTGTAGTGATTTAAAACAGGTATTACTTCTTCACAGCTGTAAATCAATTCTGCAGTTTGAAAGCCTGCATGTCCTTAAAGTATTAAGGTGAAAGGCACAAGTTTTGATTCTGCAGTGTGTTCCTCTCCTCTACAAAGTACAATTGCTGGTACTCTATTAGAGCTTTTCTCAGTTTCGTAGTTGGTAATTCAATGAGGATGCTGAGCTCTATTATCTGTGTACACATGTGCACTCTAGCACTCCCTGTATATACCCTTTGGATGGAAGAAAATTAGGAAAGGGTTAACTGTCATTCAGTGCATGTGAAAAGTGTGAATGCCTCAGTATTTTGTAAATTATTTTGAAAACCTTATACTATATGTCTATTTAATTAACTGGAAAAAACTGTGTTTAAG